>NC_048584.1:23706514-24306514 GCF_013265735.2 Oncorhynchus mykiss
CTTCCATGACCTCGCATCGATGACCTTTGACACTGAAGACATCACCTGGGAGACACCAGAGATGGTTCTGGAGACCACATTACTGACGAGTATCAACAATACTTCCATATTCCAATATTCCCAGATCTGGTTGTCTTCTGCAAATGTGAGCCCAGTTCTGTTAAAAACCACAAGTACACAAACACACACACACTCCCTTTGGTCGGTTTCTTGTCCACAGCAGCAGAGTGGTATTTGGCTCGGAGAAGCAGAGTGAAAACATAACTGACCAGACAACTCAAGGTCTCTCTCTGTCTCTGTCTCTGTCTCTGTCTCTATCTCTGTCTCACACACACACACACACACACACACACACACACACACACACACACAAACACTACTATTATGAAAAAAAAAGCAAGAGTGAGGGATGTTATAAGGAACTTTCAAACACATAGAGAGAGAAGGGCGAGATGAAGAGAAGTTTCCTTCAGTTTAGCTCACTGTGAATAACCTTCCTCCTAGTAGCCTATTCTTGCTTGAATGGACTGTCCCTGGTCAATGGACACACACACACGTGCACGCACACTCCCTGGCACACACACACACTCCTGGGAGACGGGAAGTTGGTAGATTCAATCGATCAGCAGCCAATCGGAGATCAATATCCCCTTGTGGTCTATTGTCACTTTAGCCAATTAACAGTGCCTCTATCCACATGCCGACACACTGACCACTGAACACAACACACACTACCTCCACTTGACACAAATATACTGCAAAATAATGAATACAATTTAAAAAATTGACAGAATAGGAGTGGAAAAAGAGAGAAAACAAGTGTGTGTGTGTGTCTCCCTGCGTGTACCAGAGGTTCTGACTCTTGTTAGCTGAGCTGTTCCGCTCACTGCTGCACAGTTGGCACCTTCCCCTCCGTCCGACCCTTTCAACAGGCTCCAACCACCCACAGTCCTGGCACACCGCCCTCAGCGAGTGTGTGGCAGGTCCTTCTCATATGTTTTGATGGGAAGGAATTGCAAAGGTGACAGGGGTACTCAAATAAGGTGGCAGTGGTACACACGGACACACACACACACACCCTACAAATGTGAGCAGGCGCCAAGCAGTGTTTACAAAAAAACTCACACACAGCCAGAAAAAGAGAGGCTTTTTGTTAAACAAGATCTAGATTGCTTTTCCCTTCAGTTCTGCCTCTTTTGTCCCTCTACAGTTCTTTTCCTGACTCATTCATGTTACTTCATCAAAGAGAGAGAGAGGCAGAGAGAGAGAGAGAGAGAGAGAGAGAGAGAAATGGTGAGAGAATGAATGTGTGTGTGTGTGTGTGTGTGTGTGTGTGTGTGTGTGTGTGTGTGTGTGTGTGTGTGTGTGTGTGTGTGTGTGTGTGTGTGTGTGTGTGTGTGTGTGTGTGTGTGTGTGTGTGTGTGTGTGTGTGTAGGAGAGAGTGCTAGCGAGGCAGAGCGAGAGAGAGAGAGCATGTCGCCTGGGACAACCAGCAGTACTGAATTACATTACAGGAGCTGGAGAGAGAAAAAGGAAAAAAAGAAAGAAAGGAAAAAAATAGATGAAAAGCTACAAATGAGAGATTTCCCTCTGAGGCGCATAAATCAGCAGAATATGTACAGGAAGGGAAAAGAGGGGGAACCTTTCTTTATTTTTCTCTCTTTCTCTTTCTCTCACCCTCTATTTCTCTCTGTACTGAAGGGTTAAAGAAGGGGGAACCTTATAACAGCCCTCACACATTCAGGTCCCCACTACCCCGTTACCCCTAGTATACCCCTACCCTGTTACCCCAAGATGAGAGTCTGCTGGTTTTCGGCATTTGATTGCTTACAGACGGCAAACAGCTGTTTCCAAGATCTGAGTCAGATGCTGATTTGAAAGAAGAACGGAAGTTGTGCGAATGACTCAAGTGTTAAACAGTGGATTGCAGAACACCATCTGCCCTGAGACATTGGAACCACCTTTTCCCATCCCCTGGTCCATGGACCGGCATCCCTCCGCTGACATCACTTTAGTCCGTTTTCAAGTTAAAGAATCAGGCCCTGATTAACCCATTAGGAGAGGAAGAAATGGCTCCAGTATCATAACAGCCGAGTTCTTCTGGCTAGACCTCACCCAGCCCACAGTGGAAGGAACAACCATATATGGACTTTCAGGAAGTAAAGGGATGAGTGAACTTTCCATGTTCACCATAGTAACAGGATGTGGGGATATGGGCCATCCAAGTCCACACTAATGAAAAGCACATGGGTGGATGATATTTCTGGAGAGCCTGTGGTGATCTGCCTTTACTGCAGAAGAATGATGGGAGTCAATAGTGCAAGAGTGTGTGTCTAGTCTTCACTCCTTGGCCCAGATTTGTCTCTGCCACACCTCTTGTCCATTCAGCCTCTAGCCCTGGCTGATTCAAAACACACATGAACCATGCAAAGAGAGGAGACAGACAGAGAGAGAGGGGAGAGAGACAGACAGGAGAGAGAGCGAGTGAGAGAGACAGACAGACAGAGCGAGACAGACAGAGAGAGAGAGAGCGAAAGAGAGACAGAGAGAGAGATAGTATTGCCCATGCTCTGTTCTGAGTGGAGGTAGGAGTTGTGCATGCTTATCTAAATGTAGAACAAACCCTGTACCCACCTACTCAACACAAGCACCCTCAGAGTACTACATCTACAACAAGCATCACTGTTTGTATGTGTGTGTGTGTGTGTGTGTGTGTGTGTGTGTGTGGGTTGTGTGTGTGTGTGTGTGTGTGTGTGTGTGTGTGTGTGTGTGTGTGTGTGTGTGTGTGTGTGTGTGTGTGTGTGGGTTGTGGTTTATGCATGCAGCACTTTGCTTTACCTAAATAGAATATTATCGGCGCTCGGCACAGGTGTCAGTGTGCGTGCACAATATCTACACCAAGCATTAGCGCGTGTGTGTCTTCAGTCATGTGCCCATGCAAGCAGCATACGAGAGGGGAACAGAGGTTACTAGGCTACGATCATGAGAGATAGAGCAAATAGGAGAGGGAGAGCATATGAGTGAGAGACAGTGAGTGAGAGAGTTGAGTGAGAGAGTTGAGGGAGAGAGTTGAGTGAGAGCGAGAGAGCAATAGAGATGAGGGAGAGAGAGGGAATGAGAGAGAGGAGGAGAGCGAGCCCAACCTAACCTAACCACATCTATATGTAAGCTATTCAATCTAGTCCCATTTCATATTCCCTGACTTTGGCAATATTTACAAGGGAATTTCCTGCCAATAAAGGCATTATTGAATAGAGTGAAAGATGGGGGGGGGGGGGGGGGGGGGGGCATAGACATAGACGTGCACACATATGCACAGAAAACACTGACTGATAGGCACACATTCGACTCAAGCATGCATAAGTAAGCACGAAAGCACACATGTAATGCAGGCGTCCATAAAACACATCTTCTTCTGAAAATCATCGAAAAGGACAACAGATAATGATCAAAGTGACATGAAAGTAAAGACAAAAAGGAGGAGAAATACTACACTTGCGTTCAAAGATAGAGAGAATGAAGCAAAAAAATGAGAGTTTGGTTTTAATCAGCGAACAGCCAAAATGTTGATAGGCATACACACAAGCACAATGAGTCCCCAAAGGATTAGGACCCTGGCGGCAGGGGGTGTGTGTGTGTGTGTGTGTGTGTGTGTGTGTGTGTGTGTGTGTGTGTGTGTGTGTGTGTGTGTGTGTGTGTGTGTGTGTGTGTGTGTGTGTCCCACGAGACTGATTATCCATGAATGACTGATGACAGATCTTTGTTTTTTTTCTCTTTTTTTCTCTCTGTCTCTCTCTGTCTCTCTCTTTTCTTGTTTCCTCGCCCTCTTCCTCTCTCTCTCTGCACTCGGGTGAGAGCTTTCAGGAGACAGGAACACACTCACAGATCTGCATGTATATTCAACAGAGGATCCTGAATATACTTAACGCTTTCATGTGTTACGGTGTACCGTTCCACACTGTTCCACACAGTCACTTCCTTGTATGCACACAAAAAATACACACTCGCTCATCTACACACACACACACTGGCCATTGCTGGACCAGATAAACAACAGTTTATACTCAACCTTTCTGGATTTAGGTAACACTCATGGCCCAAAAATATTTTCCAATATAGAGTTTGTCAGACTGAACAGTTTCCAGTCCATACAGGACAAAGGGCTTGAGAGATAGAGGACATTTGATAAAGAGTTTGTCATGGAGAACAGGAGGGAAAGAAAGGAGAAAAGAGAAAACAACAGAATCAAATGAAAGGATCATGCTCCCTCAACTTCAGGCAGATCCTCCATGCCCTTTATCCTCACTGTCCCTCTATCCTCACTGTCCCTCTATCCTCCATGCCCTTTATCCTCACTGTCCCTCTATCCTCACTGTCCCTCTATCCTCCATGCCCTTTATCCTCACTGTCCCTCTATCCTCCATGCCCTTTATCCTCACTGTCCCTCTATCCTCCATGCCCTTTATCCTCACTGTCCCTCTATCCTCCATGCCCTTTATCCTCACTGTCCCTCTATCCTCCATGCCCTTTATCCTCACTGTCCCTCTATCCTCCATGCCCTTTATCCTCACTGTCCCTCTATCCTCCATGCCCTTTATCCTCACTGTCCCTCTATCCTCCATGCCCTTTATCCTCACTGTCCCTCTATCCTCCATGCCCTTTATCCTCACTGTCCCTCTATCCTCCATGCCCTTTATCCTCACTGTCCCTCTATCCTCCATGCCCTTTATCCTCACTGTCCCTCTATCCTCCATGCCCTTTATCCTCACTGTCCCTCTATCCTCCATGCCCTTTATCCTCACTGTCCCTCTATCCTCCATGCCCTTTATCCTCACTGTCCCTCTATCCCCCATGCCCTTTATCCTCACTGTCCCTCTATCCTCCATGCCCTTTATCCTCACTGTCCCTCTATCCTCCATGCCCTTTATCCTCACTGTCCCTCTATCCTCCATGCCCTTTATCCTCACTGTCCCTCTATCCTCCATACCCTTTATCCTCACTGTCCCTCTATCCTCCATGCCCTTTATCCTCACTGTCCCTCTATCCTCCATGCCCTTTATCCTCACTGTCCCTCTATCCTCCATGCCCTTTATCCTCACTGTCCCTCTATCCTCCATGCCCTTTATCCTCACTGTCCCTCTATCCTCCATGCCCTTTATCCTCACTGTCCCTCTATCCTCCATGCCCTTTATCCTCACTGTCCCTCTATCCTCCATGCCCTTTATCCTCACTGTCCCTCTATCCTCCATGCCCTTTATCCTCACTGTCCCTCTATCCTCCATGCCCTTTATCCTCACTGTCCCTCTATCCTCCATGCCCTTTATCCTCACTGTCCCTCTATCCTCCATGCCCTTTATCCTCACTGTCCCTCTATCCTCCATGCCCTTTATCCTCACTGTCCCTCTATCCTCCATACCCTTTATCCTCACTGTCCCTCTATCCTCACTGTCCCTCTATCCTCCATGCCCTTTATCCTCACTGTCCCTCTATCCTCCATGCCCTTTATCCTCACTGTCCCTCTATCCTCACTGTCCCTCTATCCTCCATGCCCTTTATCCTCACTGTCCCTCTATCCTCCATGCCCTTTATCCTCACTGTCCCTCTATCCTCACTGTCCCTCTATCCTCCATGCCCTTTATCCTCACTGTCCCTCTATCCTCCATGCCCTTTATCCTCACTGTCCCTCTATCCTCACTGTCCCTCTATCCTCCATGCCCTTTATCCTCACTGTCCCTCTATCCTCCATGCCCTTTATCCTCACTGTCCCTCTATCCTCCATGCCCTTTATCCTCACTGTCCCTCTATCCTCCATGCCCTTTATCCTCACTGTCCCTCTATCCTCCATGCCCTTGATCCTCACTGTCCCCCTATCCTCCATGCCCTTTATCCTCACTGTCCCTTTATCCTCCATGCCCTTTATCCTCACTGTCCCTCTATCCTACATGACCTTTATCCTCACTGTCCCTCTATCCTCCATGCCCTTAATCCTCACTGTCCCTTTATCCTCCATGCCCTTTATCCTCACTGTCCCTCTATCCTCCATGCCCTTTATCTTCACTGTCCCTCTATCCTCCATGCCCTTTATCCTCACTGTCCCTCTATCCTCCATGCCCTTTATCCTCACTGTCCCTCTATCCTCCATGCCCTTTATCCTCGCTGTCCCTCTATCCTCCATGCCCTTTATCCTCACTGTCCCTCTATCCTCCATGCCCTTTATCCTCGCTGTCCCTCTATCCTCCATGCCCTTTATACTCACTGTCCCTCTATCCTCCATGCCCTTTATCCTCACTGTCCCTCTATCCTCCATGCCCTTTATCCTCACTGTCCCTCTATCCTCCATGCCCTTTATCCTCACTGTCCCTCTATCCTCCATGCCCTTTATCCTCACTGTCCCTCTATCCTCCATGCCCTTTATCCTCACTGCCCCTGTATCCTCACTGTCCCTCTATCCTCCATGCCCTGTATCCTCACTGTCCCTCTATCCTCCATACCCTTTATCCTCACTGCTCCTCTATCCTCACTGTCCTCTCTATCCTCCATGCCCTGTATCCTCACTGTCCCTCTATCCCCCATACCCTTTACCCTCACTGTCCCTCTATCCTCCATGCCCTCTAAACTCCATGCCCTTTATCCTCACTCTCCCTTTATCCTCACTGTCCCTTTATCCTCACTGTCCCTCTTTCCTCCATGCCCTTTATCCTCACTGTCCCTCTATCCTCCATGCCCTTTATCCTCACTGTCCCTCTATCCTCCATGCCCTCTATCCTCCATGCCCTTTATCCTCACTGTCCCTCTATCCTCCATGCCCTCTATCCTCCATGCCCTTTATCCTCACTGTCCCTCTATCCTCCATGCCCTTTATCCTCACTGTCCCTCTATCCTCCATACCCTTTATCCTCACTGTCCCTCTATCCTCCATACCCTTTATCATCACTGTCCCTCTATCCTCCATACCCTCTATCCTCACTGTCCCTTTATCCTCCATGCCCTCTATCCTCCATGCCCTTTATCCTCACTGTCCCTCTATCCTCCATACCCTTTATCCTCACTGTCCCTCTATCCTCCATGCCCTTTATCCTCACTGTCCCTCTATCCTCCATACCCTTTATCATCACTGTCCCTCTATCCTCCATACCCTCTATCCTCACTGTCCCTTCATCCTCCATGCCCTCTATCCTCCATGCCCTTTATCCTCACTGTCCCTCTATCCTCCATACCCTTTATCCTCACTGTCCCTCTATCCTCCATGCCCTTTATCCTCACTGTCCATCTATCCTCCATACCCTTTATCCTCACTGTCCCTCTATCCTCCATGCCCTTTATCCTCACTGTCCCTCTATCCTCCATGCCCTTTATCCTCACTGTCCCTCTATCCTCCATGCCCTTTATCCTCACTGTCCCTCTATCCTCCATGCCCTCTATCCTCCATGCCCTTTATCCTCACTGTCCCTCTATCCTCCATGCCCTTTATCCTCACTGTCCCTCTATCCTCCATACCCTTTATCCTCACTGTCCCTCTATCCTCCATACCCTTTATCATCACTGTCCCTCTATCCTCCATACCCTCTATCCTCACTGTCCCTTTATCCTCCATGCCCTCTATCCTCCATGCCCTTTATCCTCACTGTCCCTCTATCCTCCATACCCTTTATCCTCACTGTCCCTCTATCCTCCATGCCCTTTATCCTCACTGTCCCTCTATCCTCCATACCCTTTATCATCACTGTCCCTCTATCCTCCATACCCTCTATCCTCACTGTCCCTTCATCCTCCATGCCCTCTATCCTCCATGCCCTTTATCCTCACTGTCTCTCTATCCTCCATGCCCTTTATCCTCATTCTCCCTCTATCCTCCATACCCTTTATCCTCACTCTCCCTCTATCCTCCATGCCCTTTATCCTCACTCTCCCTCAATCCTCCATGCCCTTTATCCTCACTGTCCCTCTATCCTCCATGCCCTTTATCCTCACTCTCCCTCCAGCCTCCATGCCCTTTATCCTCGCTGTCCCTCTATTCTCCATGCCCTTTATCCTCACTCTCCCTCTATCCTCCATGCCCTTTATCCTCACTGTCCCTTTTATCCTCCATGCCCTTTATCCTCACTGTCCCCCTATCCTCCATGCCCTCTATCCTCCATGCCCTTTATCCTCACTGTCCCTCTATATTCCCTCACATCTTTGTGAACTCGGGACCTCTCCATCCATCTAAGACCCTGACATTAACACACAAACACTGCTCAATGGACTGCATTATAATATGAATGAGCCAAATGAATCAAATAGAGCTGAGATGCAGTAAAAACAGCTGACATTAACTTAATAAGAAGCACACACATTTCAGCTGTACATTTCGGGGCCATTTCAGGTGGCTTTCTCCAGATATTGATGATTGCTGTAGGGAGGGTTGCCTTGGCTGCATCTCTGGACACTACTGTGTTTTTCAGGTGTCAGACCAGCCGCCCAAGGAGGAATCCCGTCGTGGATGACATCATGTCTGTCCCTGTGAAATTATGTCATCGCTCTGGCTCATGTAAACAGTGGATGCCTTGGCCTCAAGGCAAGAGGTAGCAATCCACAATAATACCATAAACACCAGGCACTGTACGTCTGCACACAGACGAATGCACACACACACACACACGCACGCACGCTCACACACACACACACACACACACACTTAAAAGCCGTGTCCACTATTGCACAACTATTTCTGTCCCCCTTTCTCTCACACACACCACACATAGCGGTACACACACACACACACACACACACACACATAGCGGTACACACACACCTCCCCTTCATCCTAAAGAACAAGAAGCACTTTTAGCGTTGTGTTTTGCGGGCTGTTTAAAATGCAATTTTTCTCTCATTCTCTGACTTCAAAGGCGCTGCGCTGAGCTCTTACTCCCTCTGCCAAATCCTCCAATCGTTTCTGATTTAGTGAGCTGGCTACGAGCCGAGAGAGACCGGGATGGGCTATTAACAACATCGGGGGGGAGCGATCTAGAAAGAGATTGAGTGAAAGAGAGAAGTACAGACAAGAGAGAGAGGGGATGAGAAGTAGAGGGAATTCCTGCTGGTCTTTTCATTCATATAGATCTTCAGTTATCGTCCATCAGTACACATCCCAGAATTTTACAACCAAAAACGGACTGGTTACGTTAATACATGCTACAGCAGTGCCACTGACAAACACCCTACAGAACAGATGCAGAGTAGAATTAGTCACCCCATACAACAACATACCTGTGTGTGTGTGTGTGTGTGTGTGTGTGTGTGTGTGTGTGTGTCTGTGTGTGTGTGTGTGTGTGTGTGTGTGTGTGTGTGTGTGTGTGTGTGTGTGTGTGTGTGTGTGTGTGTGTGTGTGGTAGTAGAAGAGGAGAAGAGGTCTTGTACACCGTCTCCAAGCGTAGGCTAAACCACATGATCCCCACCACCAACCGAACCACCCGCTAACGCTACCACCACCATCTCCAGCTCCGTAGAGGGGGTTGCCTCAGCTGCCATGCCCCATATGAAGTCTTGTTCCCTGGGGAGGACGGTGAAGGGGGCTGGGGCCCGTCTCTGTCTCTGCCTATGGCTGAGCAGATCTGCTGACTCATCACTGACACACACACACACACACACACCACTTAAGAGCCAGCGTGTTCCCGCGGAGACGCTCGGATGAGTTGCCGGGGACGACGGTCCGTGCTGTCAGGCGGCGGTAATCTGACTGGATTATCAACCAGGTGGAAACGCTCAGCCACTCTCGCTCTCTCTCTCTTCCCCCTCTCCACTCCTCCTTTCCCTTTCTCCTCCTAGCCTCCCCGCTCCACTCTCCCTCCCTCTCTCTCTCTTCCCCCTCTCCACTCCTCCTTTCCCTCTCTCCTCCTAGCCTCCCCGCTCCACTCTCCCTCCCTCTCTCTCTCTCTTCCCCCTCTCCACTCCTCCTTTCCCTTTCTCCTCCTAGCCTCCCCGCTCCACTCTCCCTCCCTCTCTCTCTCTCTTCCCCCTCTCCACTCCTCCTTTCCCTCTCTCCTCCTAGCCTCCCCGCTCCACTCTCCCTCCCTCTCTCTCTCTCTTCCCCCTCTCCACTCCTCCTTTCCCTCTCTCCTCCTAGCCTCCCCGCTCCACTCTCCCTCCCTCTCTCTTCCCCCTCTCCACTCCTCCTTTCCCTTTCTCCTCCTAGCCTCCCCACTCCACTCTCCCTCCCTCTCTCTCTCTCTTCCCCCTCTCCACTCCTCCTTTCCCTTTCTCCTACTAGCCTCCCCGCTTCACTCTCTCTCCATCGTCACCCTCCTGCTGTTTTATTCCCCCTCTCCTCTCCCTCCCTCCCTCTCTCTTCTCCCTCTCCTCTCCTCCTTTCTCTCCCTCCCTCTCTCTTCTCCCTCCAACTGCTCTCTCTCTTCATCCAGTTAACTCCTCTCTTCCTTATTTCCTCCTCCTCTCTTACTCTTCCCTTCTCACTCATCCCTTTATCCTTTCTTCATATGCTCATTCCTCTTATCCTCCTTCCCTCCTCCTCCTTCTCCTCCTCCAAGTATTACAACAATGTGAGCAGAAATCACCAATAGTGAGACCTGTGGTGGGTGATAAGGGCTGGTGTGTCGGGCTATAAAGAGACACATTCTCCCTACTCCCGTAGAGGCTTTTAAAACTGTTCTAGAAAAGATTCCCGGCTATCCTTTCAACTATGATCAGAGGCCCACTCCACTGTTCTCCTCCACTTTCTAAAGACACACAGACAGGCACACAGACAGGCACACAGACAGACACACAGACAGAAGGCACTAACTAGTCTGCCATTGGATTGGGGGGGGGGGGGGGGGGGGGGGGGTATAGGGGAGGGAGAGAGAACAGGGTGTCTCGTTTCTGTAACCGTGGCGATCAAAGTCATGGCACCCTAAGGCTAGAGCACCTGAAACACCTTAGCCAATCAGCTTGCTCGCTGGCTCTGAGTCGCAACGAGAGCTGTTACAAGAGCATCAGGATGACTGGACAGGGCTGCGGAGTGTGAGACAGCGTCTGATACACGCACACACACACACACACAGCGCACACAAACACACGACACACATCACACACAAACACACGACACACAGCACACACAGACGGCACAGTGTAAGAGCCAGCGCTGACATAACCAGACACAGCACTTGAGGAGAAAGGAAGAGAGACGAGAGGGAGAGAAGAGGGGGAAGAATAGAGCGAGAGGAAAAGAGATAGATTAAAGAAAGAGAGAGCCAACAAGGGTTTGACAGCCAGGTCTGCAGGTCTCTCTGAAACATGATTATTAAGACTGAGCTGCTGTGTGTGTGTGTGTGTGTGTGTGTGTGTGTGTGTGTGTGTGTGTGTGTGTGTGTGTGTGTGTGTGTGTGTGTGTGTGTGTGTGTGTGTGTGTGTGTGTGTGTGTCTGAGTGTGTGTGTGTGTGTGTGTGTGTGTGTGTGGTGTGTGTGTGCATGTAGTGCAGCTTCAAGGGCACAATGACTACATCAGAGTTGGCCTCTTTCCCTCTCAAAAATGTGCACACACACACCCGCCAATCCACACCTTCTGAGTGGTGACACACCTGTGCAAGGACAGGCTCAGCCACACCCTCTGTGATACAGCACACCTGTACAACTATACACCTCCAGACAAGACAACTGTCTGTCTACACACACACACACACACACACACACCTGCACTGAAACAACTACTGCCTAGAGGCTAACATCACAGAGAGGGGGGAGAGGGAGAGAAAGAGAAAGAAAGAAAGAAAGAAAGAAAGAAAGAAAGAAAGAGAGAGAGAGAGAGAGAGAGAGAGAGAGAGAGAGAGAAAGAGAGAGAGAAATGCATACACGAGAAAATAGATATGAGGAATAGAAAGACAAAGAGTCCTAGTGCAGATATCAAACCCTCACTGCCAACGCTATATCACTCTTCATCGGAGGGGCTGAGGTTTATAGTTACGCTATATAACAGTTATAACTCAGTCACCTCGTCAACAGACACCATGCTGATCCTTATAAGGACGTGGACGTTATAGATGGATCATGTTACAGATTTAGAACAAACAACAACGACAAAAGAAGGAAATTTACATTTTTCCTCTCCATATCTAAAAATGAGATTCTGGAATTACCCTGCTGCAGAAGCAAAACATTGGTGAATCTCTCTCTCTGTGTGTGTGTGTGTGTGCGTGTGCGTGTGCGTGTGTGTGTGTGTGTGTGTGTGTGTGTGTGTGTGTGTGTGTGTGTGTGTGTGTGTGTGTGTTTTGGCAGGGGAGTAGTCCCGGGGAGAGGAGATCTAACTAACCCCCAAACCCTGAAACCCTTTCCTCCTCCCCCTGCCTCCCCCCTGCCCTGCCTGCACCTCACATCACATCAACCCCCTGCCCAGAGGGCTAGGCCAGGCAGACAGCTATCTGAATCTCAAGGGGGGGGGGGGGGGCAACACAAAGTTCCCCCCCCCCCAGCCCCATTACACCAGAAGCCCATCCAAAAAACAATCCCCATCAGAATGTCAGTCGGCCATCAGGAATAATGAAGGAATACCGAAGCTCTGGTATTCTAAATATAATAAAATACAATGTAAAGCTCTTTGAAAACTATATAAATGTTAACAGACTATATAAATGCTAAAGTACTATATAATAGCATTTAATATAGTTATTATTATTTCAATAATATTCTGTGGTAAGATAATAGCCTCACCACCAAAGTGACTGTACAAGTAAAGAGAGCAGCCAATTCCGAACACTCTCCAAATACACAGCTATATATGCTGTAAGACGATCATAAAGGCAACGGTGTTGGTTTAGAAGAGCGGGGCAGATGTGCGCATGAGCAGGATATTGTATGTGACCAGTGTCATCTAGATATGGCCTCAGTAACCTCGAACTTTAGAACTATGGTTTGATCACCAATCAACCTTCCAACTTCAGTATTTTAGGGTAAGATAGGGCCCAAGATAACCCAGGCAGGCATATACACCACTCATTTACCTCAATATTAGTATTGTCTCTATTGAGTGATTCAATTATATACAAACAATATCATAAAATGTCCCTTAGACCTCAAAAAAGCAATAATTATAAAATATTCACAAACAAATTATTAAATAACGTTATGGAATTATTCTACATTAAATTCACTTGGCAAAACTACTGAATTCTTCTGTGCCAAATGGCGAAAGTCCTAAAACTTCTAAAGATTATTATTTTTTAAGCCCCAATTAACCTATTGAATAAGACACCTGCAAATAACTGTAACGCAAATTGTTATGATAAACATGAGTGTTGAGAATAAATACAGTCTCTATATAATTTGTCAATTTAACCATAATTCTCATCTTCTTTTATTTTGTTATTTTTACTTAATTCAATCTTCATTCAGAAGGTATAGTCACTACATTTTTATTTACAGACGGCCTGGCATTTCTTCTTTGAATGAAAGCGAAGAAAAAAAGAAACGCATATGCCTGTATGACTTCCTTGGATGTTCCTTCTAGTATGCCATTAGTCTTGTAGATTTAAGGCATATATGCAGTCTACGATGTCGTTCACTGTGAATCTCTCCTATTACAGGAGAGACAAAACGATTCAAATGCATAATTTAATTGATAGGCGTAATATATTTACACCAACATCTAGGGCTGGAAAAGTCATTTTCAGAAATATTAGGACAACACAGGTTCTTCATCTCAACATAAGTAATTCATGTGATTTCACTCAAGACACATTTATTTAAGATTTCTACACACATTCGCTCGGTTATATGATTCAATACATGATTAGGTGCAGCAGACACCCCTCCCCCTACCCACAGACACACACCTTACCAGTTCCCTCCCGCTTCTCCTCCTCCTTTGGGGCAGGATACCAAAGCTACTTTTAAAATCTAATGCATGCACTGTCAAACCATTCTCGCCCCGTCACGTCCGTGCTGAATAACAGAAACTGGATTTTCTGGTATTACGTGCACCTCTATTAGCGCGAGCTCCGCTCCCACCGGACTGATCTCTGGTCCCAGACACAGGACAGTCCCGGGGCCTCACCGATAACCGAATGGAACGCACCAGCTCGCGCTTAACCCCGTCCACCTCCACACGCACCACACTCACCCTGCAGTACAGAGCCTGCCTGCGCACATACACCAATAATCTTAGCAAATAACAAATGATTGATGGTAAATAAGGCAATATAAAGTTACAAATGGATTAACACCCAATTATAACAGTATGATTAATCAATTTCATTAAACTGACATTTTTGAGTGAAACTATCAAACCATATAAAATAAGATTCCATGTCACTTGAAAGCAAATTAATTATAATAATAATAATCCCATACATTTCTGAATAATCCCATCATATTTCTGAATTATGCAATACTCTTGGTTATAATAGGCTGTAATCTAAAAATAGGCCTAACGTTGTATATATTGTTCTTAATAGAAATCGTCTTGTCTAGAATAAGCCTAATCTCACTAAATTTGCAATTCAACAAAATAATCTTATTTTGTGCTTAGTTTGACAAGATGCACGATTGTTTTTCATATGAAAGTACACTCCCACTGGGCACAGACATCAAATCATCGTCTATTCCACATTGGTTCAAAGTAATTGAATTGAAATGACGTGTAAACAACGTTATTTCAACCAGTGTTTACCCAGTGGATCGGTTCTGACCGGGTAAGTAAAAAACAACACTAAACAGTTCAATAAAACGTCATTTTGCCTAAAACTGAAACATTAAATATCTAAAGAGTCCACAGCAAGTGCTAATTTCCTGAATGACCACATCGACTAACTCATTTCCTTTTCCAATAAATTATCGTTCTTCACTGAAAAACGTCAAGAGTTACGTTTTTAAGGGAGTGGGGGGTGGGGGGCGGTAAATAAGACAATATAAACTGTCTGTAGGTTAGCACTTTCCAACAGCCAAAAAACACCATAGAGGTTTTAATACAATTGTATAATTCATCTTATTTTGCATAACAAATTTGTATTCACACCAACCTGAATGTGGGGCCATGGAGATGTGAGAGGGATAGTATTTTCCGGGCTGGAAATGAGCGGGGTGCTGCACGGTGCTGTGGCCGCCAGGAGTTATCCGAGAGGCGGCATGGTGAACCAACGCGCCCCGCTCTGTCAAGAGGTGGTGTGGAGGAGCGAAATCCCGGCTTTCCATTCTGTCGAGAAGAAATAAATCCCCCAATCCAGAGGAAAAGCCAGAAGCATCGAACGCTTCCCAGATGCAATAATCCCTTTTATGAACTTCGGATAGGTCGTCTTGCATTCAGTCGAGTTTTTGCCTTGCCGACCAAAAGGTATGTCCCGGTCATGTTCTACAATGAGAAAACACAAGACCACGTCAATGCACTGAAAACAATGGGACAAAAACTCTGAAATAATTATTTACGCATGTAATTCTCACACGCATGCTGTGTAATGTTGCCAACAAAACTACTACCGTGCATAACAAAAGTATACCTTTTAAGTGTTTTTAGATATAAGTAAAATATCAGACTTGGCTAATTAAATAAAGGTTGAATAAAACAATAAAAAATAATGATATATGTTTGACTAAATTAAACCAAAACAAATAGCCTACAGTAAAGTATAAGCTACAAGTCTGGTCGTTTGCCGAGACCCAAACCGCCTACTTTGGTCTCCATTGCAGACAAGAGACGGGCAGGCTACAAACTGAACAACAAAAGAAGTGGTCATCCTAAACTACGGGTTGTTTTATTGTTGGGGACCATAAAGCTATACTGCATCAGCGTATTCTGAAACCTAGATGTGAGTCAGTCTGTGTGTGTGGTGGTGGGGAGGGGGGGGGGGGGGGGGGGGACGCTATATCTCACCCTCTCTGATAGAAGGAACCAGATAAAACCTGAAGCAAATGTTTGATCTTTCAGTCAGCCCATTAAAGACCAAATGTTCCCCTTCTCAAACTTCAAGCATCAAAATTGTTTCCTCGACCATAGCCTACTGCACATCATTAAAAGGAGCATACATTATACATATGTCGAGGTAAACAAAATACTATGAAGACTTAAACGTCGACGTAGATATATGAAATGGATCAGCTACAGTATTTCGTTAGACTTGGGACAATTCTGACATATCAATGAAGTTTGACTGGCTCATAAATTGACTGTCTGTACATTTGTTTTTCTTTACTGACATGCCAGTGAATGTGCTTGAGAAGAAGCATTGAAATCGCTTGTTTAAAGCAAATGTAACTGAATAGTTAAATCAGCATTTGCATCTCACCCTTTTACAATGGCAATCACTTATTATGCATGTAGGCATTGGTTGCACCCAAGTATAATAAGACAACTAACTAAATGACGTTTACCGCCAGGGAGAGAGACGTAATAATAAATCTAGGAATAATAAGACTACCAACTAAATGACGTTTACCGCCAGGGAGAGAGACGTAATAATAAATATAGGAATATTAAGACAACTAACTAAATGACGTTTACCGCCAGGGAGACGTAAGAATAAATAAAGGAATAATAAGACTACCAACTAAATGACGTTTACCGCCAGGGAGAGAGACGTAATAATAAATATAGGAATGGGAATCAACAAGCCCATGTGTGTCTTATAGCCCTAGTCATTCAATTCAATGGAACACCCCATGGCGCTCAAATATGGATAGGTGGGCCTATGTTCACAAAACACACCTCATTGGGCAATATATTAGGCCCCTTCCATAGCACGTCCATTCAGCGCACATAGAGGCTGATACGGTGATTGGTGAACCTCAATGATATCAATAAAATCTAAGATAAGAGAACAAAGAAAATATCAAATGGCCAGCTAAACCAACTGGTCCCCTTGCTGTTTCAAGGAGAAAAGTATACAGCGAACATTCTACTAGAACAGTAGGTCTTTCTAGTCAAACTTTCAGGAATTCTATCCTGAGCAAAACAAGGTTCTCTCAAAACGACAGAACAGAGGCCTATAGGTTCACGCAGCATAGGCTGACGTGTGTGTGTGTGCGTGTGTGTGTGTGCGTGTGTACACGGCGCTCTGTGAGAGATTTGCACGTATCCAAATCCTTGAGCATGACAATGTGTATGGTAGAGAGAGTATTTGCATTCAAAATGTTGACAATCGTTTAAAAATGGATCTTGGTTATGAAGGGCCTAGACGCCTCACACTGTGATCCAAAATATTATGTTTCATTCAATTACATAGAGCTATAATTACTAAATGCAATTAAAAAATGCAATTTCAATTCAAATAGTCACATAAAAAATGTATAAACATTCCTGGTGACGCAATTAACGTTTTTTATTTTCTTTATAAATAAGTAGGCTAATGGGACTATATGGAAAACAATTATGTTATTTCATGTTGCAACAATCAAAAGTACATGGCTTCTTCTCATTTGACACTGATACATTTTTACATTATTCGTCGTCAACAAACGTCTAAAATGTTTACATTCTACGTTAACACGAAGCCACTCAAACTATGCAATTCGACCCAAACAACATTTACATTCAATGTAGGAGCCAAGGCCTACCGTCCTCCAAGAGCGTCACAGAGCTGAAGAGAGCCCATCACATTAAAAATCACTTATTAAAATCTGATTAAAAAACAAGGTAGCCTGGGCCTATTTAAATCTGGGATCAACGTGGGAGTAGGCTACTCTAGGTTAGGAGACGCTGAGACTTCCTTTCCTTCCACTCCTCTGTGACAGACACTCTCTCTTTCACCCCCCCAATCGCTGCCCCAAAGGGTCAAACTATCAGGAGACAAAAAAAATCCCCCTTCGAAAACTACCAGTCGAATGGCAATAGGCTACATGAAAAGCCTGCATAAGCACTGAGGTGGAACAAGCACTAATTTCTACTCTCTTCCCAGTCCCCCGCATGAGATTGGAATACAAGTACGGCATTTTGGGCATAAAAAGCCCAAACATCTTCTGAAAAAGAATAGACTCTCGTAAGGACATAACTGCTATCATTGTCATGTGTTCTCTACACGGCTTTACGTTGGGCCCAAGAGCGTACTCAGTGCAATTCACTATTTTGCTGTAAAGCAAAGTCACAAGTCATAACTGGCATACTAAATCAAGATATTCAAATGCCAGTTAAGCGAGAGAGACACCCCAAGCACAGCGAAAACTGCCGGGTGGGACTCGTCAAGATCTCTCTACTGGCAAAGCCCCCTCGATAACAACTGTGAAAAACTGTAGTAGGCTAAGCCTATGTAATCAACTACTGATATTAAAACAACAAAACAAAAATATAATTAATCCATTATTTAGCACCAAATGGTGGTATCTGAACCGCGAAAAAGAATAGAACGGATACAACCAAATAACTGTAAACTATATTAAAATACAATAAATTGCAAACGTGGCATCTCATCTCATCATGAGAGAGTAATTTGAGATTATTGTTTAACGGTACAATAATAATTGTCTATACAACAACCAACGTTTAGGTTGTCAACAGCATGAGCAACTTGGCTCAAGTACAATTATTAAAATCGCTACATTGTCATGAATTGTTGTTGTATAATATAACACTATGCTCACTATTGTATTTGTTATTATACTATTTATAATTATAATTATTTTGTTAGCAATATTATTACTGTTATTACTTTCATTATTAATACTATAGGCTTACTGGACTACTACAAAACAATACATTCTATGTGCAGTGTGAATTAAATTCATGGATATTCTTTACATATAATTGCTCCAGACCCTCTCAGTCTAAAATAACACACATTTTCTACTACAAAGACTCTTAAAAGCAGCACTTTGAAAGTATACATGTTTATTATCACACACATTCAAAATGGATACAATAAAGAAATTACTTACTGGTAAGTTATTCCTTGCATAACAATTAATGATTAAAAAAATAGTACGAAAACATACAAATGAAAAAAAGCGGCGTACAACAAAGAAAAACGTGGAAATAGTTACATCCTAGTCTGCAGATTGTATTGTGCAGTTGAGGTATAGAGATGCATCGTAGAAGTACAGGCTTCTAGTGAATCGAAGATCGCACATCCACACAGAAACTCTCCCACTGTATCCGCTAGTGCCACAACTACGCGCGAAGGAGGGACAGTAGGGGAACGCGCTCGCCCATTGGTTTGGTAAACACAATGAGAAGCGTGCCCGTGAGACGCGCCCCGTGATAAACAGAGTCTCCGATTGGATGGTGCCGTAAACCAATGGCGAAGTTGCTGGATTCGCAAAACAAAACGGCGGGCGTTTGATTCAAGCCCTTTCCAGATAACAGCATGCCCTGCACGCAAACGCAAGGAGACAGGCAGCACTGTGAGTGAAAAGCAGAAAATATACACTTTTTGATCACTAGAAAGTCAACAGAATATTTTGTGATCACATTAACGAGGCCTACACGTCAATCACCAAACTAGGTTAACACAATAAAAAATGTTTGGATAACATTGGCAGTTTTTATTTGTATTATTTTACAATAACATTTTTTTATAGCTTCACACTTATGCCTTACTTGTGTCACCAGAAATAGGCAAAAGGTTTTGAGGATCAGTTTAATTTATTTACAACTTGCTTAATAACACATGTATTAAAAGGTCTTAAACCTGAGTATCATATTTATAAATTATGCCTACAAATATATGTTTGTAACATTTGGTAAATATAATAGAAAATAAGTAGATTAAAAGGTCATTAAAGAACAATAGAAATGCAGGAGCAATTCAAATAATAGACTAAATACCTCGGGATGTAAAAACTTTGGGGTCTGTTTATGTTTACTGTCATGACACACACACGCGAGCGCGCGCGCGCACACACACACACACACACACACACACACACACACACACACAGGGTTTGGGAAATCGAATCACAATGTAATTTGATAGCATTACTGTCCTCGGGGTTAGTTTTGCTCACGGTTCCCTAATTTAGTCAATTAAAAAAGGAAGGATATGGCCTTGTGTGTTTCCATGTTAAAAATCTATGAGCTATAGGATAATATTCCCAGTCCATTCCCAGTTTGTTTTTAATGGAAGTAAAGGGTTAAAACTCGAGCGTTCGGTCTGTGTAAAGTGTCTGATTGGTTGGCATGTTGCCAGGGTGCTGTCAATCACAGAGTGTAAACAAGGTTCTGATTGGCTGCTGGCCAGTCCGCACTGGGCTGCCTGAAAAAAGCAATTACTGGCCCTGCGGTTTCAAGGCGGCCCCGGGTTGAACGATGAAAGGAGATAAGGAGAGGCTGTTTCAAGGCGCCCCCACGGCGAACCCCGTTGGCCCCAGCGCAAAAGGAGAGTCAAGAGTGACTAAATCAAAGGGAATACGTTAAAAAGGGGGAAATTACATGTTGTATTAAATGTAGAGGCTAGATTTGCGGATTAATGCGATGGAATAACAACGTTGCATAAAGAAAATGGAAGGTAAAACGGCTACAATGACAGGAAACAACTATTTAGCTCTTATTTGAAATGGGAATGCTGTTTTTCCAAGATACGAACCACAAAAACGATTAGTTTGCAAAAGAGATAAAGAGCGAGAGCGAGGTCGATTCGGATTCGGTGGTAGAAAACCTTGGACTCGTGTCATTTCATCGGTGTTTCTAAAACGTTAGCGTACGTTTTTATTGCCAGCTATTCAATAACCATGCTTAAGTAAGTGGATATTTCCGACTTTACGCAGTAAGTAGGATACGTTACAATCGCAAATTGGAGTATTACCATAACTGTTCAAGGATACCTCACATGGGTGTTGTTTTACTTGTTACCATGAATTGGGCTTAGCTACATACATTGCTTGCTACAAGAAAACAACAATATCTCAAGAAGGGCTGAAAATAAGGAGAGAATAATTTGTTTTAAATGTTCCATCTCTAAAGAATAGGCTAAATCCAATCTCGCATGACTCAGAATGGACCAGCATGGTCCCATTGCTTTAATGGTGGAGGATTTCATAATTAATTCACTAACTGAACAGAGCTAATAATAATAGCCTAATGATAATAATAATGAAAATGAATATAACATATTAGTTTATGACGCAATGCTACAACAATGCTGACATACAGTGCCTTCAGAAAGTATTCACATCCCGTGACTTTTTCCAAATTATGTTGTGTTACAGCCTGAATTTAAAATGGATGAAATTGAGATTTGGTTGTCACTGGCCTACACACAATACCACATCATGTCAAAGTGGAGTTATGTTTTTCGAAATTTGCACAAATTTGCACAAATTAATAATAAATTAACAAATAAAATGTTTAACATGATTTTTCAATAACTACATAATCTCTGTACCCCACTGTAAGGTCCCTCAGTCTAGAAGTGAGTTTCAAACACAGAGACCAGGGAGGTTTCCAATGCCTCCAAAGAAGGGCACCTATTGGCAGATGGGTAAAAAATCAATTTAAAAAAAAAGCAGACGTTGAATATCCCTCTGAGCATGGTGAAGTTATTAATATCACCTTGGATGGTGTATCAATACACCCAGTCACTACACATATACAGGCGTCTTTCCTAACTCAGTTGCCTGAGAAGAAGGAAACCACTCAGGGATTTCACCATGAGGCCAATTATGACTTTTAAACAGTTACAGAGTTTAATGGTTGTGATAGGAGAAAACTGAGGATGGATCAACAACATTGTAGTTACTCCACAATACTAACCTAATTGACAGAGTGAAAAGACAGAAGCCCGTACAGAATACAAATATTACAAAACATGTTTGCAAGGAAATAAAGTAATACCGCAAAAAGTGTGGCAAAGCAATTAACATTTTGTCCTGAATATAAAGTATTTGGGAAAAATCCAATACAACACATTACTGAGTACCACTCTCTATATTTTCAAGCTGTATGGCTGTATCATGTTATGGGTTTTCTTGTAATCGTTAAGGACTGGGGACTTTTTCAGAATGAAAAATAAATGGAATGGAACTATGCACAGACAATATCCTAGAAGAGATGAATTCACCTTTCAGCATGACAATAACCTAAAACACAAGGCCAATTCTAAACTGGAGTCGCTTACCAAGAAGACAGTGAATGTTCCTGAGTGGCAGAGTTGCAGTTTTGACTTAAAATCTACTTGATAATCAATAGCAATATCTAAAAATGGTTGTCTACCAATAATCAACAATCAATTTGACAGAGCTTGAATCATTTTGAAAAGAATAGGCCTAATAGGCAAATATTGCACAATCTGGGTGTGGAAAGCTCTTAGAGACTTTTCCGGAAAGACACAGCTGTAATTGTTGCCAAAGGTGATTCTTACTTATTGACTCAGGGGGTTGAATACTTATCTAATCAAGATGTTAGTGTTTTAGTTTTCATACATTTTTTACAAATGTTAGAATTTCTAATTGACTGCAAAACCATAATTTAGGCAAAAAAAATCGCAGACTACAAAAATGATCACTCTGCATCTCTGGGGTAGATCTAATGAGCAGTCAAACATCAGAGGAAACATTAGATATGCACTCTTTATATCGGCATTATTCAATCAATCTCCTTTTGGTAGAACTACAACAAACACCAAAATCCCAACATCTGACCAGCGGCATCAAATATGATCCAACATCATCTCTCGTGGACAATGGCAATGACGTGAACTAATAAATATAATTAAAATCAAATAATGAAAAACGAGGAGCCTAGACTTGTACGTATTAATTCAATAATCTAATCGCATCGCAATCTACATATGCACCCCGCATTCCATGGGTCCTGACCCCATTGGCCTGTGGGTTGGAGCCACCACTTGTCCACACACACAAAATCTGATCATCGATATTGTGAGCACCGACTTGCTCCATTCCTCACAATTGAGGATTCACTGTCCAGCCCCAAATGTGCCAAATATACATTTCAGTATTGTAATTTATGCATTAGTGTCCATTAGGCTGATACACGCAGACCTATAGCCTAAGTGTGAAATACTACATTAGTAAAATCACTCTAATGTAAGACAGGCAGTTTTCTATTCAACCTACATTTCACATGCTTTCATCGAGTTAGTTGGTGCATGCATAGTCAGTGATAAACAGAATCGCCTTCCTCTAGATAAAAAATATATAATTTTCATTAATTCCGTTGTGATTTTTTTATATAGAAGAAATCACCTTCCAACCTCTCTCTCCCATTCCATTCTCCAGCACCGTTGTCTTTAAAACTAATGACATCGGGACAATAAAGAAGTATGTTCCTCGCCTGCACAAAAGGGGTCCCGCACTTAAAACAGAAATCTGCATTTAATTTATTTAGTGACAAGAAAAAGCCCTTTACTGCCTGATTTTTATTGGTTCTTTTTCACTTAAAAGGTGGGGGGTTGGGTGGGTGCTCGTCTGCTCGGTGTGTGTAGAAAGCATAACACACACACTTTTCTCTTCTCTCTCGTCTGTGTGCCAGCGCGAGCTACACTATAAGGAGGGGACGCACGGATAATTAATGCGGATTGACTGATTACTCTTGAAACAGACCGGTCCTGCGCGAGGGATTGTCATCGAGCAATAAAGCGTTCTTGACTGACACTTTCCCCCCTTCCCTTCCCGTCCCCTCTGACACCCAAACTACTAGAGCGGGGCGTTTTTTGCCAGCAAAGGCCCACTTCCAAAAAGCCAGGCTGGAGTTTTCATTTCCGCTGGAGAGACGAGCGTCTTTCTGTTTGACCTGTGTTTTCACCGTGACCATTCTAGAACCAAAGGACGTCCGCACAGCACAGTTCACTCGCCTCCGCGCTCGAGGCAATGTCTGTAGGCAAAGGGAGCCTGCTGCTTCTAGCGTGTGCGCAAGTGTGTGCGTAAAACGATTGGGTATTCTAAATAAATAAGGGGTGTCACGTATAGATGCAATGGTCCTAAGGTAAAGCTGAATTAACTTAGGAAGGGTATAGCTACATATTCCCAGTGCAATTCGCAGTCAACGGGAAACACTGACAGACAGGGCGAGGTAAATGAGGGCCAACTGAAGATCTCTACGGGAGGGCCTCTACAGCAGGCAACAATTCTATTCTTACGAAAATATTTCTGATGTCCACTAATGATGACGAATTCCAAACAGGGCTTTTCACCAGGGAAACGCCTTAATAAGTCGAAGGTATAGGCTGATCCCTCCGAGACATTGATGAAATTACTGACCGACTGAAATATGACAAAATAAAATAGGTTTATTGAAATATCTCTGCTGTTATTACTAAAATAATATTTACTGAAAACACGTTCTTAAATGTAGGTGTAGTCTATGTCTGGGGCTCTAGGAGTAACATATAAACGGTAAGCCCTATATTTTGATGGCTGATTGGTCAACAAGGGTGTGTGGAGACTGCAACTCAGCAACTCTTCAGTTTGTGGGTTTTTAGGCCTATACATCTATATCAATAAATTCAACTTTGGTATAGCCACATGCACCCAGACAGAATGTGCAGGTCCTAAGACCCTGGTGAGGACACCGTCCCCAAAACACGACATGATGGACTAGAACTTCAGCCTAAAAGCAACGTGACCTTTTAAGCTCAGTGTGTGCATGAGAAGCTGCTATTTCTGGTCATCGTGATAGATAGCTACTTCACAACAGGACATCGCCGATATGTTATAAAACGCTACAAGCTACAGCAGGTATGGCTGTAAACCAAATATCTCCAATGTTAGCAGCATTGAGCACATATTTGTATAAACATAGTTTTAAAAAAAAGACTTCATTTTAGGTCTATAATTTCAGAATGGCTGAATGCTTCTCTCACATCAACATATTTTGGTGACCACGCAAAATAGCTAAAGTCTACAAAATAGCCAAAGTCTACATTTATAACAGTGAGTGAATTATATTACAAATCGACAAAGTGAAATTAACCACAAAGGAGTATAAATAAATTGGTAATGTCAAGGACAACAGCCTAATTTTCCTCACAAACCTGCAGAATGCCAGCATGTTTCAGCTTTTGAACAGCTTGCCAAACAACAAGAAGGTTACAATGGGCTTGGGCAATAC
Organism: Oncorhynchus mykiss; assembly: GCF_013265735.2. Classification (NCBI taxonomy): domain Eukaryota; kingdom Metazoa; phylum Chordata; class Actinopteri; order Salmoniformes; family Salmonidae; genus Oncorhynchus; species Oncorhynchus mykiss. The sequence continues at coordinate 23,731,473 of NC_048584.1, forward strand.
ACAGGGACAGAATGCCATCCATTACTGAGGTCGCCATCATGTAGGCTAACATGTTCTCATTATCAGCATTTCAACATACATAAGGCAGCCTTCTAAAGCCTCAATATAGAGCCTATTACCTGGACGTTCCACCAAGTCCCCCAAAAGAGTTGCCAGCTTAGGCCTGACTCTACCGTAAGCCTTTGGACCGCAACACAGATAGTGGAAACGCAGTTTAGGCCTGAACAAAACTGTAGCACCGTCAGTAGATATGGACACAGAATGGGATTAAATATACAGGAGACATGCGTGTGGCTGACTAGTGACGAGAGTTCCAACCTGGAATAAAGACCTATACGTCCAAGTTAACGTGCATTCATCTGTACACCTCGGAGACTCGCAGCAAAGCTACCATTTTCGCTAATTAGGGTTCGAGCAGTTTTACTGGCATCATTCGACCAGGGGAAGCAAATTCCCTTCTCAACAGAGAACAAGCCGGGGAATGGCAATGGGGTCTATGAAAACTTGCTTCATATAAAATATGACCGAGTGAAAAGTATGACACCCCTGGCTTCACACCTACACACTCTCAACACACACAACATGATTGGACACGATTTGCTTAGGCCTGCGTTCAGAGATGTGAGATATGAACTGCCCTGATTTTCGGTTGCAGGAGAAGGAAGATGCGGCTAAAGAAGAGGCTCGTTCTTGTGTGGACAGGTGACTAAAGTGTAGGCCTGTGTTGAACGTGAAGTCAATAGTCAAGGCCTTATAACGTGGAGGTTTTTCGCTGTCTCTAGGTTCTCGATTGCAATTCAGGAATACACTGACTATTTCCCACCTAAACGTTCTATGTGCAATTGAAATAGTGCAAAAGAATACAAGAAGTGCATGACTGGATAGGAAGTACGAGTTATTAGATTGTAAATTAGTATTACTAAGCATACGTCTACAGGTTACATAGACCAGAGCATCAACATTGGTTAGGCCTATCAGATAAACATCGTTGAGCAGGAAGCCGCCAAGCTGCCAAGACCATCATTTGTAATTTTAAAACCGGGTCTGAGTCCCTGGTCCCGGGTTATCGATAGAAGCAAACCTGCACCTCATTAGTGGAAGTATATGCCCAGCTCCTATAAATGGCACATGCCTCCTTCATTACGACCTGTTTTATAGAAGAGGCTAAACGTTAAACTACGCAAAATAAAAAACTACTATAGCAACCTGAACATGCTAAAAGCTTTGGGTTGGCGCAAACTTTTATTTAATCGATTTAAGGTGAAGGTATAAACCAGTGGAGCCTACTGGATCATGTGTGGTTCATTATAAAATTACATAATTTAGATAATGAAACATGTTAATCGTTGAAGCTTGCTGTTGGTTTATTTCAAAATACAATCATTATTAAATGTCATAATTAATTAATTGGTAATAATTGGCGTAATTTATGTGGGCCCTAATCGAAGAAGTTATTGTTTATGGATAATTTTATATTGAAATCATACTTTAAAATTTAAAATACGTTTTAGTTGTTCTGGAAGTGAAACTACAAAACATAGGCTACTCTAAAACAATTTGGAGAAAAGTGACGTAACATAAGGCCTTATGCCACAAATGTATTGCTTTTTGTATTAGCTAATCAATAATTGTCAAATTACGTAGTCTACTCCAAATCCTCTGACAGAGAACATAAATAAAACAGTGACTGCACGAAACCTCAATGTGCTAAGACAAGAGAGTCACAAAATGGTCACAAAATGTCGACATGCTGTTGTTTACCATTTCTGGGTTAAATCTCTCCAAACTTCAGGAAATAAACAACAATAACAACTGAACATTTCTTCAACCATTGATATTTTAAATAATCATGTGACGTTTGTTCCCCCAAGTGTGTGTGTTGTTCCCTCAAGTGTGTGTGTGAGTGTGTACGTTTCGGCTCGTGCGTGTGTGGTGGGGATTCAGGAATCAACGAAGTGTTCTTTTCGCACATGAAGCACTGTTAACAATCAGATACGCATCAACTTATCGCATTACCATATAACACTATTTTAAGTAGCCTACCCAATTGCACGAAGAAAGCGACAAACTGTCTTCACATAGTTCGATGGTCAGGCATCAAAATCTCTACAGGCCTCATCCTGTCCTTCCTCGAATAGGAGTTTGGGAGTGTGTGCGTGTGTGTGACCAATACCTTAATAATAAGCAATCCATATGAAATGTTTTATGGGTTTTAAAAAAAGTCCCTTGTTTATAACCATACATTACATTAGAGCGATGTGCTACCCGCCAAAACCATGCCGAATCAGTAAAGATTGTCATTATTTTACTTTTTAAAGGTGGCCGACGTAAGAGGCTCACTCGCAGTCATATCCAAACCTAAAAGTTGTCTACAGATGAACAACACAGGCAACGTGATCGGTGTATGTAGTCCTACTTATAGTCTACTCTAAAGTCACCCTGAGTAATTTAGGTAGTCTACTACAAAGGTGGTCAGAATGTCAAATGTTTCAATGTGCAAATAGGCTACAGGAAAAATGGTGTTGTCTCGGAAAAGGGCAGTGCTACGCAGTCAAAATTAGCCATAAAGGTTGTGCTATAAGAGGTGAATAAATAGCAACTCTAGAACAATTGACACAAGGTTATTACTACGAATGTTATATTTCAGCTGCTAGAGACTGTGGGAAAATGAATGCATGCTAAAATCATTATTGCAGTGTTATAATCGCCAAAAGTGCATATTTAAATGGGATACAAAGAGCAGTCATTTATTTGATAAATGGAAAACATACAACATATTTCCGTATTGACTAAATAAATAAAGAATGCGTTGTGATTTAAATGCACGTGTGTGTCCTTGCAGCGTTTGCAATCCATCTAAACAAGACGCAACTAGAAACGCAAAGCCTATGACAAAATAAAAACATCTAAACCAGTTTATAACACGCCAGTCTATTCAAGCCGTTATGTGAGAGTTTATCAACGTTTTAAAACGTCATCCGTGCAAAATACAGCAGTTTGTATTCTGTAATTCACAGTGACAATGATAAATAAAAATGTGGAAAGTAGAAAACACCTACCTATAAAAACGACAGTCGGTCCCGCACAAAACTGTAGCCCATTTATAACACACGGTATCGCTATTGATTTACGCAGAAGGGAGAATAAAACAATATAGATAAGGTGTAAAACCTTACCCTCTTTAAAATGTAAATCTTCAAACAGTCTTAATCCCTGCAAGTGTAATCTAACTAGTCTATCTAATCAAATCAGTGATTTGTTAAAGGTTATCCGCATTAACATACATAACGTTCTAATGCCTCTCCACTTCCTTTCCTGGTACTGTTTATTCCAAAGAAATAACTTCAGTAATCATCTTTTGGGGGGGTTCCGTTCGCTCGAACTCTGCACATAGTGTTTTAGAAACACCGGATCCTGTGCCTGTGAGCGCGCGAGACGGAATCCGTCCGAACAGTCTCCCTGAGACTGTATAATCGCACATTTATGGCTGGATGACGCGTCTCTCTTCCCACAATGGAGCTCGAGCGTTGACATTAAACAGAAAATTGATGGAAAGACGAACGTAACGCAATCCCCATCTCTCCCTCTCCTTGTCCAGGACAAAGCTTTCTTGCCGTTTTTAATTAGGGGTGGGGGCACATGCACACACCGACCGATAACATGTATGCCCCCCCCCCTCCCACACATAGCCTACCGAAAACACAAACACACACCTTCCCCGTGCCATTACTGTTTTGTTTGCATTTCTGATTGTAGTCGTGGACCGGATCTATGGAGGAGTCTGAGACAGAGAGATTGAGAGCGAAGACTTCCCCATCTTGGAGAGATATAACGTTAGCTGGTTAACATCGAGTCCCATCGGAGCCTCCAGTCAGAATTTTCACATTTTCTTTCCTCTAAAAAAAGACCCTACATCTATCAAACTAGGCTACTGGCAGCAGAAAAACAAGTTTCGGCACACCCCCTCTCTCCCAGCTCGCGTCCTACCACAAGAATTTCACGGTTCTCAGACTTTCAGAAGCACACTGTTGTGCCATTTCAAAGATGACGAACGGACACAAACACACGGTCTGAGTTATAAGGAACCTCTAACTATTTAGCACACGCGTAAATGTCCATGGCGTTTACTTGCGCCCGTCGAAGACCTTTGATCAGGTTTAAACGGTCTCGACAAGCTTGTGCATAAAAGGTGCGATTTGGCGCGCTAAAGTAAAAAATACTGATTATCAACTGTTCGCCATGGAGAGAATACAACCCACATATTACCCATCTGGATTCACCACGCAAATAAATGTAAAAGCAAAGAGGACACAAACACACAGTCCTGAGCCGTTTACTAATAAGTTTACTTTTGCATAAAAAAGCAATTCAGTACTAAATAGAAAATAAAATATACAAAAAACTTTCAAAACGTGCGTCTCGAAAATAAATGAGAAACGTGTAGTCTAAAGTAGAACGTGAGACTTGATAGTCAGACTTTCTTTCCCTGTCCTTCCTCCAGCCTAAACTGCCCCCTACATAGGTCACCGCCCCAGGAATCATGACGTCACGAGGTTAACCTCTACACTACCGGTTGATGGGAAAGAGCTTGCTCTGTCTCGGGACCATGTGTGTGTGTGTGTGTGTGAGAGAGAGAGAGATAGATAAAGATAATATCTCTATATCTCTAATGTGGTGCCTGGCAATAAACTGAAGCTCATATGAAATAAATCTCAAAATATACATACAATAGGCTTAAATAATTTCAGGTAATCAATTACATCTAAACACACACACAAACACTAACACACAAAGGAAAGCCCGGAAAATCTAAAAACACACATGCACACACACACCAAGGAAGGCCCGGAAAATCGTTAAAGATTCCAGCCACCCAAGCCATAGACTGTTCTTTCTGCTTCCTTACTGCAAGCGGTACCGGTGCATCAAGTCTGACACCAACAGGCTCCTGAAAAGCTTCTATCCCCAAGCCATAAGACTGCTAAATAGCTAATACAATGGTTACACGGACTATCTGAGTTGACCCTTGTATTTAATTGACATTTTTGCACTGTCTCTACGCACAGTCACAGGACTCTACACTCACAAGCACTGACACTTCAACACATAACCTACACACACATTCATAATGACTCTACGCACACACACACACACACATACACGCACGCACGCACACGCACGCACGCACACACACACACACACATAATCATAATTAACACTGCTGCTACTCTGTGTTATCATATATCCTGATGCCTAGTCACATTACCCGTACACATATCTACCTCCATCTCTCCATTATCCCTCCACATTGTAAATATGGTATCGGAACTGACCCTGTCTATAGCTTCTTACTTTCTTGTGCTCTTATTTCTCATTTTTATTTATTGAGGTGTTTTTGTTCTACCTTGTTATTTTTAGTGTAACATTGATATTGATTACTGCATTGTTGGGTTTTTAACTTGCAAGAAAGGCATTTCACTGTACTTGAAACACACACCAGGGTTTTGTCATGCTTTTGGAATACAAATGTTTGGTAGGATTTATGGGGAAGGGAAGTGGGATGGTCAGGTTGACCAGGGCCTCACTCAGGAAGTTGACCTCTAGCCCGCTCGAGCGACTAAACCCTGATGCACTGTGTGTTCTGTAATACAACATAAAAATAAACCCCTTATAAATAGTGTCCTATACCACACAGGCAATATTGGCATGCAATCCAATAACAATTACAAATGCAAACTAAATAAAGTAAGAAAAATGTGTTCTCACAATAATAAATTATTTGCATTGACTCCTCCCACCTTTGTTTTTACACTGCTGCTATCGCTGGTTATTATCTATCCATAGTCACTTTACCCCTACCTACATGTACAAATTACCTTGACTAACCTGTACCGCCGCACATTAACTCGGTACCCCCTGTATATAGCGTCATTATTGTTATTTTATTGTGTATTTTTTTTTACTTTAGTTAATTTTGTAAATATTTTCTTAATTCTATTTTCTTAAAACTGCATTGTTTGTTAAGAGCTGTAAGAAAACACAAGGTATACGGTAAGGTATACATACACCTGTTGTATTCGGGGCACGTGACAAATAACATTTGATTTGATTTAGTGGGCAGTTTGTCCACAGACAGAACCAAACTTGGTTCACATTTGCTGGTGATGTGTGAATGCTCCTGGTATTGCTGAACGTGTGTGTGTGTGCGTGCATGCGCGCGCATATGTGTGTGATTGCATGCATGTGTGTGTGTGTGTATGGGGTGTATAATTCAGTTGCAGGTTCCTAACAGGGCCATGAAACCCTGACTGCGAGCGTGGGTGGAGCGGTGCGGGGGCGGTGCGGCAGGCAGGACCACAGCTGGAGCGGGTTAAGAATCAGGCACTCAACCTGTTTCTGCTTCCAATTTGGGCCAACAGACTGCTCTCTGGTAAACAGAAAACACTTCAAGGTGCCACGGACACTCTGGGTACAAGTTACCCTCAGGCACAAATCTAGGATCAGCTTAACCCTGCCTGAATCTTAACCTTAAACATTAGGGGTGAAATGGAAAAACGGACCTCAGATCAGTGTCTATGGGTAACTTAAGATGGTTCCTTGGCATCGGCCTCGTAAAATAAATACATGGTCATGTGAGCTCTCTAGAACTGGAGTTGAAGAGAGCCTGCTCCGGAAAAGGCCATATGCAAACACACTCACACTCAGTTCAGTTTAACCACAAACTTCACTCCCCCTTGTTTTTAGAGTCCTCATGATTCGTCAGGTGGGTATAGAACACACGCAGAAACGGTTTAACCACAGCAAGGAATGGACATAGAAAAACACTGGGCAGCCCGCGATCAGAACATGTGAGCCCATGATGTGTTGCTGCCTGGGTGGGTAGTCAGACAGACAGAGGGTATAGGAGAGTGTCTTATAGCGCCATAGTTAAGAAGCAGGCCAGAGCAAAGGCCCAAATTACAGAACCCCCTTTTATGGGTCTTTGACATGCTAATATGCATGTACTGTATGATACATACAATTCCAGTACAGCACAGTAGTCGAGGATGGTCAAGCTGCAATCTTCCCATTATTGAGGATATAGGTATTTTCCCCTTTGACATCCTCACATTATGCATGTACCCCATAAAAGAGTCTTACAGTACAGGATGCAGAGGCTGCGAACAGAGCCGTCTCTTAAACGCCAGGCTAGGCATTCTGCCCTCTCTGCCCTCTTTACCATTCCCTTCATCCCTCCATCCATCCATCATTCCTCTCCAGGGTTTCAGTCTAAAGTCTTTTTATCGCAGCTGCTGGTGCAGCCTCTGGGACAGAGACAAGGGCTGCCTTGTCACCCTCCCTCTCTCTGCTGACGCAGTTGGTTGTTGCCTATACCCTTCATCTGTCCCTCTCGCTCTCACTCACTCACTCGCTCTCACTCACTCTCTCTCTCTCTCTCTCTCTCTCTCTCTTTCTCTCCGTTCCATCATTAAAAAACACAAGTTTTATTTCCCTCTCTCCTCATATCTTCAACAGCATCACAAGGAGTGGCGTGGCCGAGGTAAGTAATGTGATCGATTGCGATGGTCACCCCACAGCAGCTGCCCGCCGAGAGAAGAAAATAAAGTTTGTGTCCGAAACCTTTTTCAGACCCAGCAGTGGGTTGAAAGGTCAATGCAAACGCTGATCCAATAGGTTCGTCCCGACAAAGAGCCAACTCTCTCCCTCTTGCTTCTTTGCCAACGTTCCTTTCCTATTTGATTTCTTCCCCGTCTGATCCATCTCCATCTCTCCAGGCCCGAGGCAGATCTCAAGATAGCGCCAGCTGACCCAGGCATCACTGCCACAACATGGTCCCGAGACTCGGCAATTTAGTGTTCTTAGAACGTCATATAAAACAGTTTGAAAAGGAACAATTCAGGGCATTTCGAAGAAGGGAGAAGGAACTGATACAATACTAATCATTCTCTCTTTTATCCCCCTGCTCCGTTAAAAGGGTTACCTACCCACCACCAGTTTCTACTTCATATAGGTGCCTCCTAACCTTTTTATAACCCTGAACATCAGCATAGGCTTTCCATAAAGCTGTACCTACATACGTTTATATGACATGTATTTTGATTTTACATGAGCTTTTGCATTAAAAACATTCATTCCATAATTCCATCCCACTGCTCCCTTCCTCCTCTCCTACTTTGCTATTCCTCTGTCGTCCCTGGCAACAGGTGGCCTCTTCCTCAGATTAATTTTTACATTGGTAGTATCGTAGGGGAGTGTGTTCCTGACGTGAAACAGAGGGGTGATATTTCATAGATTGGGCTTATGGGCCTCCAGGAACATTGAGTTATATGGGACAGCGAGCAAGTGCACTAGAAGACGAGGGGGTAGGAGGAATAAGCAGAAACACACACACACACACACACATACACAGATGAATGGTCAGAACACACACACCCACACACAGATGAACGGTCAGAACACACACCCACACAGAGGAACGTTTAGAACACACACACCCACACACAGATGAACGGTCAGAACACACACCCACACAGAGGAACGTTTAGAACACACACACCCACACACAGATGAACGGTCAGAACACACACCCACACAGAGGAACGTTTAGAACACACACACCCACACACAGATGAACGGTCAGAACACACGTCCTCTGAACAACCTTACTTGAGTTACATTTTGGTGTTGCAGTTATGCCTTGTCCTAGGGTAATGGTACTGAACCCCCCTACTACTACTACCCCCACCGAACCCCCATATGGTCCCCTACTTGCTACCTACCCCCTACGCTCCCCCACAGGTTCCCCTTACCCCCTTAACCCCTAGTGCTCTGTACCCCTGACCCCATCCTTTCACTGTTCCTGCTGGCTTTCCATTGTACAAGAGACTGAATATGCAGCAGTGTGTGTGTGTGTGTGTGTGTTTTGTGAGAATGTGCCCCAAATTAAAGACTTGGTTCATTCCACAATACCCACTGAGGTTTAAGAGTAAGGAGAAGCATTTTATCATAGAACATTGCACATTTATAGATCTGCCTCCACAACAGCAACAACTGTTTATGAAAACAATAATCCTGCTGCTATCTTCCTCTGACATTTATAGGGTGGCAGGTAGCCTAATGGTTAAGAGCGTTAGGAAAGTAACTGAAAGGTCTCTGGATCAAATCCCTGAACAGACTAGGTTAAATATCTGTTGATGTGCCCTTGAGCAAGGCACTTAGCCCCAATTACTCCTGTAAGCAATTGCTCTGGATAAGAGTGTCTGCTAAATTACTAAAATGTAAACATACACCAAAATGCCATCTAAATCCTCAGCAGTGATGTGACTGTCAGTGAGTTTACTCTATATTATACATGTGAGTGGATTAGTGGCAGGCTAGCATCACATTGTTACCTCCTTCTAGAGAGTTATCCATTAATTCAGGGTTAAAGTACATTTGCATCCAGACAAAAGGGACATGGGGAAAAGGGGAGGGGGGAGTGTGTGTATGGGGATGATGTGTGTGTGTTTGTGGGGGGAGGGGGTGTCACAGTGTGTGTGAGCGTATGTGTGTGTGAGTGATATGGGGAGGGGGAAATGTGTTGTATGTGTGAGTGTGTATGGGGACGGTGTGTGGGCTGGTGAGGTTGAATAGTCCTCTTGCAGATGAATCTGTTGCCCTCAGGGGTGCGTTTACATAGGTGAGGACTGACTGTTCAGCAACCCTAGAGTGATTTATCTGAAATACCACCACCTACCCCCCAGCCCCGTCCCCCGGCCTCCAGCCCTGTCCCCCGACCTCCAGCCCCGGCCCCCGACCACCTACCCCCGACCTCCAGCCCCGGCCCCCGACCACCTACCCCCGACCTCCAGCCCCGTCCCCCGACCACCTACCCCCGGCCTCCAGCCCCATCCCCTGACCAGAGAGAGAGAGAGAGAATGTGTGTATAAACTCTCACCCAGGTAGGCACATTCCATATAAGTGAGCACACACAGACAGCAAATTCCCCAGTGCTATATTGGCACTGAAAGTGTTGGCCCATATAGAAACTGAACAGCGTTGAATTAACACTGTTTAGTGTAAAGCTTTATTTACATATTTCACAGAATGCTTTGCCTTTTGAGTTTCCACCCATGAATAAAAACAATTGTGACAGAGACATGCTTGTTGCATACATCCATTTTCAGTCCCATGGACTTCACCATGTGACATCCTAGGTGAATATTTTTACAATACAATATGTATTTCATAAGGACTTATTTTGAGGGTTTACACAAAAAAAATACTGGGTTGTTTGGATTGGGCCACTTAGTTGGGTTGTTTTAAAAAGAGCAAGGTTGGTTTGTTGACGCTGGGTTATTGAGATATGACCCAGCAGATCAACTACTATGGGTGGGCATTTGAATAATTGTTCAGCAGTCTTATTATTTTAATGTTACCTTTATTTAACGAGGCAAGTCAGTTAAGAACAAATTCTTATTTACAATGATGGACTACCCCAAACCTTGACGACATCCTATGGGACTCCCAATCACAGCTGGATGTGATACAGCCTGGATTTGCACCAGCCTTTTGGTCCTAGACTTGGTACTCCGGTACCGCTTGCAGTGTGGTAGCAGAGAGAACAGTCTATGACTTGGGTAACTGAAGTCTTCAACAGTTTTTTTTATAGAAACATAATTGATGGTCAAATGAACCCATGTTTGGGTAATCTGAACAACATAACATGTTGGGTGATTAACGCAACCTGTTACATTACGCAGGCCAGCGTGGGGATATCGAACGTTGTGAATTTTTTTATCACCCGCATCCTGCATTCAGAACGACTGCCAGGGTTGGGAAGACTGAAATATGAGACTACCTAAAGAATCTAAACTGGAACAACCATTTCAGAAACGGGTGCAATAAATCCAAGTAACATGTTGGATTATACTGAAAAAATATATTAACGCAACATGCAACAATTTCTTTTTTTTTTTACTGAGTTACAGTTCATATATGAAAATCAGTCAATTTAAATACATTTACCAGGCCCAAATCTACTGATTTCACATGACAGCCAATCAGAATGAGTTTTCCCTACAAAATGGGGGAAGACAGAAATACTCCTCAGCACCCCCCCCCCCCCCTCCCCCCTCTGGTGGACATTCCTGCAGTCAACATGCCAATTGCACGCTCCCACAGAACTTGAGACATCTGTGGCATTGTATTGTGTGATAAAACTGCACATTTGACCTTTTATTGTCCCCAGCACAAGGTGCATCTGTGTAATGATACTGCCGTTTCATCAGCTTCTTGATATGCCACACCTGTCAGGTTGATGGATTATATTGGCAAAGGAGAAATGCTCACTAACAGGGATGTAAACAAATGTGTGCACCAAATTTGGGTGAAATAAGCTGGGACCAATACATTACATGTTGCATTTATATTTTTGTTCAGTGTAGTTTCGAAATATTTGAGAAGCATAACATTCATTAATAAATCAATGTACATGCTAAAACATAGATATTGAAACAAACAATTCTTAAAATGAACATGCAATAGAGCATGCTGGGAAATAAGATAATAATGGCCCTTGTTTTGGTTCAGCTCTGGTTATTAACAACAACATTGGGGTTATTTTACACCCATGAGTGTTAATTCAACACTTACAGAGTTAAATGTTATGTTTAGAGTGTAGGCCCTCAAAATAAGGTCTTATGAAATATGTATTGTATTGTGTTTAATAATAATTTACATTTGTACATTCGCTCAATATCTCAGTTGGTAATGTCCTAAGGACTGAAAATGTCAAATGTATTTTCACAAAAAAAAGAGTCATGGGTGGTAACTCTACAATTCACTTGAAAAGGCAAGGCACTCTGGGAAATAAGGCTTTACACCAAGCAGTGTGTTAATTTAACACTTTCCAGTGTCTACATGAGTCCACACTTTCAGAGTTAATTTAACACTCAGTGTTGATTTAACACTGGAGAATTTGCTGTGCACACACAGACGAGACACACAGATGTCAACTAATCACCTACACACTGAGTGTATAAAACATTAAGAACACCTTCCTAATATTGAGTTGCAAACCCTTTTGCCCTCAGAACAGTCTCAATTTGTCGGGCATGGACTACAAAGTGTCAAAAGCATTCCACATGGATGCTGGCCCATGTTATCTCCAATGCTTCCCACAGTTGTGTCAAGTTGGTTGGATGTCCTTTGGGTGGTGGACCATTCTTGATACACACGGAAAACTGTTGAGCGTGAAAAACCCAGCAGCGTAACAGTTCTTGACACACTCAAACCGATGCGCCTGGCACCTACTACCATATCCCGTTCAAGGACACTTCCATCTTTTGTCTTGCCCATTCACCCCCTGAATGGCACACACACAATTCATGTCTCAATTGTCTCAAGGCTTAAAAAATATTATTTAACCTGCCTCCTCCCCTATTTACACTGATTGAAGTGGATTTAACAGGTGACATAAACAAGGGATCATAGCTTTCACCTGGATTCACCTGGTCCGTGTATGTCATGGGAAGAGCAGGTGTTCCTAATGTCTTGTACACCCAGCGTATATCCACTACTTCAAGAGAGCAAGACTTAGCTGGTGATACAATTATAGCTCCAGTCATGTTGTAAAGCATTGCACAATAAATGTCAAAGATTCTGTTCACGTCCACAACAACTCTGTCTAACTGAAAGCTGCAGCAGAACACAGAACAGCCGCTAATGCTCTGACAGCACGGGACTGTGAAGAGGGGGAGCTATACTTTGACGGAGGATAAATGTTGTAAATTCTGTGACTCCATACATTTGTATGGGTATGTATTAGCTATGGTAATGTATGGTTTTTGACTGATCCACTTCACCCAATAATAGCTAGAGGGATTGTCTGACCTAAAGGCAGATGCTGAATCATGAGGAAAACATCTGAATTCATAATGGTTCATGGATTTTCAATTAGATGTAATATTTATACTATAATCTATAGATGGATAATAACAACAACACAGTAGAATTTCCCCCATCAAACCAGCTGCCAATCCAACTCTTCATCTCCTCTCCTCGCGTGAATATGCAGATCCCCCTTTAACCCACGTGCCCTCATGCGGGATTTCGGAGCAACGATTACAGAACGCTACACAGCTCAGCGCACCGGGGCTCCCTCCAACTACACCCCCCCCCCCCCCCCCCCCCCTACCCCCACCCCCCCGCTCGGCTGAGAGAAGAGAAGGGGAGGGGGAGATCGCTTCTTCGCGTCTCTCCCCTGGCAGCCCAGCTGCCGTGCAGTCTGCAAGAACACTTGAACAGAGGTAATGGCGTTGTTTGGATATGGATAGGGCTACACAGCAATGAGAGAGGTAAAGCGCACGACTGGACCAGGACTGGATGGACCAGGGCAACGCGGGAGGATATTTATCTGAAGAGGGCATCTAGGTCTTCGATATGGGAGAATTTTGGGCAAAGGAAAGTCGTCTTGCGGAAAAACTGTTCGCTTTTCAGAGAGGGGGGATGGGGACATTGGACACGGCACCATCTATACCCAAAATCAATCCCTTTTCACTTAGAAAAACGCAAGAATGCCAAAACAATTAGTCTGGAAAGGTGTGTTTTCGTAAGGAACATGCTCGACTACCGGCAAATACCAGGGATTGGTTTCATATTCGAATTCTACAACAACATAGGAACACAGCCTATGCGCGCGACACAACGCCGTTTGGAACGCCCCCCCATGACAAGGAGGTGTCAGCTCCAGGGCGCGAGATTCAAATTTTTTGCATAATGTGGTATATTTTGTATTCTTGAGCTAAACTGCATCCGTGCTCACTTCTCATGTTACATGCAATCTGCCAGCTCTGAATGAGTTTAAATCCTGGAAAATCGAACAATTGCGTTTTCATCCACTTTGCGTTAACATATATAGAGGAGTTGCAAATCAATTGCAACGCTTTATGGAAAATATTTTGTAAAATAGTAATCGGAGCTGCAAAGGATTTATTTTTAACAAGAAAAGGTGGGCAATGTACTAAATGTGTTTCCCCTCTATTATATTATTCATTCATAGTTGTGATGCAGATTGCAGAGCTAATTTATTTTGTATTCGATCATTTGGATAGTCTTTGCGGAACATAAAATGCATGAAATTATCTGCAACAATTTAATGTAGCATTATGAAAAAGCTAATATAACTTCTATAGTTAGTTTGAAAATGTAGGCTATTACTATAATATGGACAGTTTGAGAAAGATTATTATCCAGCATTTGTAAATTGTGTGCATGTTAGTAATAAAATGATTTACCATACACATAACAAAGTATGTTGTTTAGGACGCGTTTCTATTCAATTTGAAATAATTCGATTTATTTCACTATGTACATTTAATTATCATTTGTTTTAAATATCAAACGTAGTAGAAAACCAACCAGATATACTAATAATATATATATCTACAGAATTGTTGTGAAAGTGCCCTTTCACTCCTGTAGGAGCCATTGGTGCATTGAAGGCATCAAATCCACAGCAATAAAACCTTAAAATCGATCAAACGGGCGGGGTGAGCGCGCCTCTTTCGCCATGTTGAAATCCTTTGTGTAGCCTATATAGATAAAGACTGTTGGTAACCATAAACTTTTTTTTTTTTTTTTTTTACTTCAATACAATCAACTATATATGGTTAAACATTAAGCATGGTGTGACCCTGAATTGTTTTTGAGGATAATAGGTTTAGAAGATTTGATTTCAAAATCAACTAATTTGACTTGACTTACAATGTGTTTATAGATAAGACTACTTCAATTCCACTTTAAACTCCTTTCTGATAATTTATTTTCAATGTGTGAGTGTGATACAGTATAATTTAAAAACATGACTAAGTTTGCCAATTTTGTGTGCACATTAGTATGTTAATTGATTAATATCTAGTCGTTGACACTGCATTATTTGATAATGCCACAATTTATTTTGCATTACAATTAAGCCTATATATGATCTAAGAATAATCAATTTTAGTAATATTATTTCTTAATTTTTAAATGTGTTTAAAAAAAAGTTTTTGTTGTCAAGGCCACTGGAAAATGTAATCCTAAAGTAGAGTCTGCAAAATAAAAAGTTAGCTACAAAAGGTTAGTGTTGAATGATAGTTTGTTTTTAAATAAAATCCTAAATGACCATGTTAGTGTTTATAAACATGACTTAATGTGAACACATTTAGCAAAAACAAAGAAACATCAATGAGTTAGAGTTTAAAGAGGCTTCTCAAAATGTATACAACTCCTTATTATACAAGTATAATAATTATAATGATTATAATAATAATAAGGCTATAACAAAAAAACGTTATTTTGGAACGTCTTGCTTCACTATCTTCTCCCATATCGTGTTCCCACATACAGGCCTTTAACACAGTTTGACTGCTTGGTTTAATCTTGGCCTAAACAAAATTCCACCATGCACACTACCATTCACATAGAATAAAAGACGTGTTTATTTATTGTCGATTATGAACGACATATAGGGCCTACACACACAAGTCTGCATTATGTGGTGTGCTTTTGATTAACAACAAGTGGGCATTGAGACAAATTAGAAATAACTCTAGCTCTTTTTTTGTCAGAACGTTTGAACGTAACGTTTTTGAGGAATGGAATGGAGCCTATGGAGGCTCAAGCAGGGACCTGTGCACGGCTGTAGTGAAGTTAATTCGAAGTGACTGCGGCGGGAGGGGGAGCTTTTGACTATGAACATGATGACGGCGATAATAGCAATAATAATAACACCGCCAGTCTGAAAACAGGGCCTAACCTTAAATATATTAGGAAGAGAATATCAACATTTTCACGACATTGATCTCTTTTGAATTAACATTGTCCCGTGTGGCTCTGTTGGTGGGGCATGGTGCTTGCAACGCCAGGGATGTGGGTACGATTCCCACAGGGGACCAGCACGAAAATGTATGCACTTACTACTGTAAATCGCCCTGAATAACATCGTCTGCTAAATTACGTAAATGAATAAAAAAAATCACCTGAAGAAGAGATAACTACGAGGCAATGTCTTCAGAATTTCAATATAGGCTATAGGACAAACCCTGAGTATCTTAAAACATATTTGTTGTTAGATGGTTATTGCATGACTCTTTAGGAGCATAAATGCACAGAAGAAAACTGGGGGCAGCATACGGGTGCTTCGATGTCGCATGTTTTACTTTTGGATGGGGGAACTTTCCGTAGAGTTTAGCTAGCCAAACAAACAATTCAGTCCCCTTAGATAAGATTGTCAGTAACAATGGCTTATTTGTTGAAAGAAAAAAATATTATCAAAATTCCAGTAGGCCCAAATTCAGTGTAATATTAATAATAAATAAAATTCAGTATAAATATTCATATTTATATAAAACGTAGGCCTACAGTAAATATAGTATATCACACATTTAGATATGGCTGTAAGAACACCTCCCAGTTTAGAGAAATGTAGCCTACAATGTCCTGTATCTCGACTATTCAAATACTTCCAGAATGTTACACTGTGAACATATGTTATTGTGCGTAAAGATAAAACATTATCTCGAATTCGTTGTAGAATTTAAAAAATACCTGCATCTAATATGTGAGGGGAAGGGGCAATTATAGCGTTGAGACCTGCAGAATCATGTAATGAGGTAGGGCTACTGATCAACAACTTGGACATGGGCAGGAAGCTATAGCCTATAAGCACCCGCATTTAACTTGCAATAATTTACTACAAAAGCAAATAGAATATGTTTCTAAACAACTACATTTGTTTCACGAGAAGCACCAGTGTGAAGAAAACACTTCAAATCAGAAAGCAAGGAGTATTCAGACTCCGTAGATGTAGGCTGTCCTTTGATGGCTTGCGTTCCAAACCCCCATTTTGTACTCTGGCCCTTTACGCACGATGTTTTGTAAGCGGAACGCGTCTTAAATATTAAAGAAACCCACCAGCCTCCTGAAACATTATTTGTTCATCAGGGGATAGGCCAAGAGAGCCTTATTTTACACAGCTTGGGGACTTCTCCACAAATAGGCCTATGAGCTGCTTATATGGGCGTTATACCAGCTGGCTACCATCTCGCCTCATACAACTGCACCATGTTTTGTATCACGCACAAACTTTTGACTAGAGGTTATGTGATTTTAAACAATAGTGGAGATAGTGTGGTCCATAGTAGAGGATATCAGCAGCCACGTCGAAGTAGTCAACCGATTTCAGTTCAGATCATTAAGTTGCCTTATTTGCATAGATAAATCATTAGGCTACTGTCTCTGCTAGTCTACAATACTTCCAGTAGGCCTACTTTGCCTTGGGGACTTGGCTGCATCAGAATGTATTTCTTATTTTTCTCGACGTAGATGATAGGCCTGTACAGTTTTCTTAGGCAAGACAGGCCAGAACTACCCTTGGTCAAAGATACAAGATGCCTTCCTTCGCTACCAGTTGATTGTTTGGTGGCCAGCAAGGCAGAGTAGCTGCCTGCCTGCAGCGGGGGAAGGGGCCTCCATCGCGACGGGGGCTTCTCTCGCCACCCCGCTGAGTTGGGACGGGCAGAGAGCGAATCCTCACCCTAGGCATACTGCGCCCAGCTAAGAAATACAATACAACGTCAATTAAATGCAGTCTCCGCTGCGATTTACTGCAATGAATTATAAATTGGTAGTCTTTCTCACATACTAGGATCTTTCAAATTGCAATAATGGGCAAAATCGTTATGTAAAATATGCATACATTTTACCACATTTAGTCTCGCTGGTAAACCATCTCTCGCTTTTGTTGCAAATTCCAGTCTAAATAACCAGGTTTGTTTCAAGGCGTCAGTGTTTAAGGTCAAATTGTTTTATTGCTAGATTGCTAGTTATCCTGTTTTACCAGACGTTGGAAAATAAAAATGTACACATTTGCGAATAACAAAATAATTTCGTTGCTGTCGACCGTGAAATGAGAACAGGGAAAATATGGTTTAGCGGTAAACAGTGTAAACAATAATTACAAACAGAAGGGGGAGGACGTGGCCTGACAGACAGACGACACGCAGGGCTTCAATCCCAGGTCTGCAGGCCCATAGGGCTGAAAGAGAAGCAAGCGGGGTCTACCTTCTAGACCTCAGGTATTTTAGAAGTAGACCTACATACGATATCAACTCGTACTTATTTAATGAAATAACTTCGATAATGGAACAGAATGACATGGTTTCATCATTCTGTTTTCAATCTAGTAAACTATGGATTTCACAAGCTGTTGTTGCAAGTAGGCTTCCATGGATCCAACCATGCACATTCAATAGCCGTTTCTTCTATGTGCGTATATATACTAGACAACTATAAGGCTTTTCATTTGCAGATGTACCATGATATGTTCACGTACAAGCCTTACCCAATTACCTCGTCGGTGTAGAAAAATGTGATAAAACAACAACATCGATTCAATGTTTCCCTCCTTCAGCCTTTCATTTCGCAGACACATTCATGTTAACAGGGCGAGACGAGGCGTGTTGGGAACTGTGAAGAAATATTATCAAGGTACATTTATTGAGGTAGCTAGAATATAGGACAATTGCGCACGTGCTTCAGAAGCATATCTCCATCGTGGATCTTGGCACGTGAAGTCCATGCCTGGTCAAGTGATTTTACCTTCTATTTTAAAAGTAGGACTGTTTTATGATTCAATTTCAATGGGTCAAATGTCTGTTTTAATCGTGTATTTGGAGATAAAAATGTCGATATATAGTTCAAGATTTTTTTTAAGTGAGTTTAGATTAAACAATCTAAACTCACAGCAATAGCCTGCCACCGTTTCTATAATGTACACTCCTTAAATTAACAATGTTGATGTTGGTATGTACAAATTGATTCCCCTGTCAGTGTCAATGCCTTTCATGTTTGTTTTTTTTGTATGATTTTTAAACTGTAATATATGAATAAATATAAAATATGAATTCTTGATTTTATGATGTTTTCAATTCACATAATACAATTCATCAAATCTTTTACTAAAATATGATGGGGACAGAAAGTAATTGAATGATAGTCTGGGCATTTATATAGTAGCTAAATCATTTCAGGATTTCCTATGTAAACTGTAAATGGGATTGAATTTATTTAGGCTATGACAAATGTTTTGTAAGACTTGTACCTATGGACAAGCCTCTTCTTCCCGATCTCTTTCTTTGCATTCCCTCTTTCTTTCTCTCAATCTCCTCCTCAGCGGCATGGGCCATGGATGAGAGGCGTTTTATACCGCTCTTCTCCTCCACCCTCCATCCTGTATTAAATCCCACTACAAATGTTTTGACAGCAATAAAAATCATTTTTAAAAGATCAGCACACGCAAATCCTCTGTTGCTGAACCTTTAGCTCTCTGTCTCTATCCTGCTCTCCCGTCTCTCTCTCCCCTCCTCCCTCCCTCTCTCTTTCTCCGGGGTGTAGGAGAGTCGGGTGTGGGGTTGTAGGGAGAAGAGCAGTGGTGCTTATTTAATTAGTTGTGGACCTCCCAGAGTTTCAGTATTTCCAATGAATGATCCAATGATCAACTATTCTATGCTGATCCATTATAATGTCTGGTTTGCATTGAAATGTGCCAAAGTCTCATGTCATTTTATGTTGTTGTGTTACAATGTAATGTACAATGTTATCATAATATCCAATAATAAAGAGATGAACTCACATTTTTTGCACTGACATATACACACACAAACAGACAGAAGCAGACACAAACATTTTCTATCCTAGTGGGGACCTACAATTTTCCCTAACCTTAACCCTAACCCTAAACCTAACCCAAAACCTAATTTTATCCCTAATCCCTAAACTTAAAATAGTCTATGTCCTCATGGGGATGTGGGAAATGTCCACACAAGCGAGACATTTCCTTGTTTTACTATCCTTGTGGGGACTTTTGCAGATTTCTGGTCCGCAGGAGGATAGAAGATCAAGACCACACACACGCACACACACACACACACACCACCAGGGGGCAGTGTCAGGTGTTAAGGTCATGGGGGAGTCCAATGGAACCACACACACCTACCTATCCCAGGCACCAGACCCCAGGCAGGGATAACCAGACCCCAGCCAGCAGCAATGCAAGCCAGGGCCCATGGCTGAGACTGACAGGCCAGAGGACCACTGGGGCAGACGAAGGGGGCAGGTGTTCTGCTTTCAGAGGAAGGAAGGAGACAGGGGAGGTCAGCAGGGTCAGCAGAAGAAGAGAGGAGGGAGATGGCTGGGGAAGAATAAACGAGGGGAGAGAGAAGAGGTGAAGAGAACAGAGAGAGAGGGAGAGAAAATAAGAAAAAGATAGGAGAGAGTGAGGGAATGGTAGGGGGTCTTTCCTAACGTGTGTATCCGGTGTGGGATCGTCCATTTATTACCCTCACGTGCTGGGGGTTTACTTTGCCAATGATCGAGAGTGGAGAGACCAGAACACTACGGGGAGAATTAATGTGTGTGTATGTAGAGGGGGGAGGGGTATGGTCTGGAACCCCTCGAACAGAGACACAGACATTCAAGTTCGAGTTGCGTCTTCTTTTGTACAGGGGTGCAGTCAGTGTTGCTAGCTCTCTTGGACCACATCCCTCCCTCCCTACCAAAACTACCCCCCCCCCCCCCCCTTGCCTGCCTAACGGCTAGGCGCACAACTGCATTGTCGTGGTGGAAACAGGGTGCTTGTTGCTAGCCTTCTGTCTCTGTATGCTGAGTGCTTGTCGGGGTGGAAACAGGGTGCTTGTTTCTAGCCTTCTGTCTCTGTATGCTGAGTGCTTGTCGTGGTGGAAACAGGGTGCTTGTTGCTAGCCTTCTGTCTCTGTATGCTGAGTGCTTGTTGCTAGCCTTCTGTCTCTGTATGCTGAGTGCTTGTCGGGGTGGAAACAGGGTGCTTGTTGCTAGCCTTCTGTCTCTGTATGCTTGGTGCTTGTCGGGGTGGAAACAGGGTGCTTGTTGCTAGCCTTCTGTCTCTGTATGCTGAGTGCTTGTCGTGGTGGAAACAGGGTGCTTGTTGCTAGCCTTCTGTCTCTGTATGCTGAGTGCTTGTTGCTAGCCTTCTGTCTCTGTATGCTGAGTGCTTGTTGCTAGCCTTCTGTCTCTGTATGCTGAGTGCTTGTCGGAGTGGAAACAGGGTGCTTGTTGCTAGCCTTCTGTCTCTGTATGCTGAGTGCTTGTCGGGGTGGAAACAGGGTGCTTGTTGCTAGCCTTCTGTCTCTGTATGCTGAGTGCTTGTCGAGGTGGAAACAGGGTGCTTGTTGCTAGCCTTCTGTCTCTGTATGCTGAGTGCTTGTCGGGGTGGAAACAGGGTGCTTGTTGCTAGCCTTCTGTCTCTGTATGCTGAGTGCTTGTCGGGGTGGAAACAGGGTGCTTGTTGCTAGCTTTCTGTCTCTGTATGCTGAGTGCTTGTCGTGGTGGAAACAGGGTGCTTGTTGCTAGCCTTCTGTCTCTGTATGCTGAGTGCTTGTCGGGGTGGAAACAGGGTGCTTGTTGCTAGCTTTCTGTCTCTGTATGCTGAGTGCTTGTCGTGGTGGAAACAGGGTGCTTGTTGCTAGCCTTCTGTCTCTGTATGCTGAGTGCTTGTCGTGGTGGAAACAGGGTGCTTGTTGCTAGCCTTCTGTCTCTGTATGCTGAGTGCTTGTCGTGGTGGAAACAGGGTGCTTGTTGCTAGCCTTCTGTCTCTGTATGCTGAGTGCTTGTCGTGGTGGAAACAGGGTGCTTGTTGCTAGCCTTCTGTCTCTGTATGCTGAGTGCTTGTCGGGGTGGAAACAGGGTGCTTGTTGCTAGCCTTCTGTCTCTGTATGCTGAGTGCTTGTCGGGGTGGAAACAGGGTGCTTGTTGCTAGCCTTCTGTCTCTGTATGCTGAGTGCTTGTTGCTAGCCTTCTGTCTCTGTATGCTGAGTGCTTGTCGGGGTGGAAACAGGGTGCTTGTTGCTAGCCTTCTGTCTCTGTATGCTGAGTGCTTGTTGCTAGCCTTCTGTCTCTGTATGCTGAGTGCTTGTCGTGGTGGAAACAGGGTGCTTGTTGCTAGCCTTCTGTCTCTGTATGCTGAGTGCTTGTCGTGGTGGAAACAGGGTGCTTGTTGCTAGCCTTCTGTCTCTGTATGCTGAGTGCTTGTTGCTAGCCTTCTGTCTCTGTATGCTGAGTGCTTGTTGCTAGCCTTCTGTCTCTGTATGCTGAGTGCTTGTCGGAGTGGAAACAGGGTGCTTGTTGCTAGCCTTCTGTCTCTGTATGCTGAGTGCTTGTCGGAGTGGAAACAGAAGGCTTGTTGCTAGCCTTCTGTCTCTGTATGCTGAGTGCTTGTCGGGGTGGAAACAGGGTGCTTGTTGCTAGCCTTCTGTCTCTGTATGCTGAGTGCTTGTCGGGGTGGAAACAGGGTGCTTGTTGCTAGCCTTCTGTCTCTGTATGCTGAGTGCTTGTCGGGGTGGAAACAGGGTGCTTGTTGCTAGCCTCCTGTCTCTGTATGCTGAGTGCTTGTCGTGGTGGAAACAGGGTACTTGTTGCTAGCCTTCTGTCTCTGTATGCTGAGTGCTTGTCGTGGTGGAAACAGGGTGCTTGTTGCTAGCCTTCTGTCTCTGTATGCTGAGTGCTTGTCGTGGTGGAAACAGGGTGCTTGTTGCTAGGCTTCTGTCTCTGTATGCTGTGCTTGTCGGGGTGGAAACAGGGTGCTTGTTGCTAGGCTTCTGTCTCTGTATGCTGAGTGCTTGTCGTGGTGGAAACAGGGTGCTTGTTGCTAGGCTTCTGTCTCTGTATGCTGTGCTTGTCGGGGTGGAAACAGGGTGCTTGTTGCTAGGCTTCTGTCTCTGTATGCTGAGTGCTTGTCGGGGTGGAAACAGGGGGCTTGTTGCTAGCCTTCTGTCTCTGTATGCTGAGTGCTTGTCGGGGTGGAAACAGGGTGCTTGTTGCTAGCCTTCTGTCTCTGTATGCTGAGTGCTTGTCGGGGTGGAAACAGGGTGCTTGTTGCTAGCCTTCTGTCTCTGTATGCTGAGTGCTTGTTGCTAGCCTTCTGTCTCTGTATGCTGAGTGCTTGTCGTGGTGGAAACAGGGTGCTTGTTGCTAGCCTTCTGTCTCTGTATGCTGAGTGCTTGTCGTGGTGGAAACAGGGTGCTTGTTGCTAGCCTTCTGTCTCTGTATGCTGAGTGCTTGTCGTGGTGGAAACAGGGTGCTTGTTGCTAGCCTTCTGTCTCTGTATGCTGAGTGCTTGTTGCTAGCCTTCTGTCTCTGTATGCTGAGTGCTTGTTGCTAGCCTTCTGTCTCTGTATGCTGAGTGCTTGTTGCTAGCCTTCTGTCTCTGTATGCTGTGTGCTTGTTGCTAGCCTTCTGTCTCTGTATGCTGAGTGCTTGTTGCTAGCCTTCTGTCTCTGTATGCTGAGTGCTTGTTGCTAGTCTTCTGTCTCTGTATGCTGACTGCTTGACCATGGGATGTTTTTTTAATACGCAGACAATGACAAGAAATACAAATTCCTCTCTCCTGTCTGTTGTCATTTTTTTAAACGCTCTGCCCTTCTACATTTCCCTCTTTTTTCTTCAGACTTTTCTCAGCTTTATTCAGGCCTTTTGAATCTTATGGCACAGCTGAAAACATTTCATGGCATTTGGCATTGAAAACGTTAGCACTGAAAAGTTTAGTGTTGAAATTTGGGCATTGTTATTATCTATTTATACAGTATTTTTCCCTATTTTGACATCAACCAAAATTATTGTGCAAAGGTTAAGGTTGTCATTATACTTGAACGTTTTTTTCTAATGACTAGCTTAAATAGCTGATGCAACAGTTTATGTATCATTAATGGCTTCATTATAACCTATACAGCAAGACTTCTAATTCTCTAATAGAAACAGTGCTGCCAATCTGCCTGTAATTGTTTAACAGTGTTCTTTTACCTCCAACAATGTGTGCAGTTTGCGGTCGTGGGGGGTTTAAGATGGATCTTCCCTATGAAACCGGACACTTAATAAGTCCTATTTAGTATTAATATTTGTAACCTCACAGTTACTGTTTGCGAGGGGTGAGGAGAAAGGGATTAGGAGAAAGGGGGAGGGGGTACATCAGTAGAGAGGGAACGGTTGCCAAACCAGATGTTTAGGGGGGGGGGGTTGTGTGTCTTTCCCCCTCCCCTTCCCTACCTGCCGATGAAATTAATGACAATAAAACACACACGTAGTTGTTTACGGAACCTATGTACAGCAACCTCAACCCAACCATTACTTCTCTCTCTCTTTCAAATACACACACACACACACACACACACACACACACACACAGACACATCAATATGACATCATGGCAGAAGATCACACTGTTGCAGCCATAGCCCTCTCCAGGAACTGACTCTGTGTTTGCAATGACATCAGCCTGAAAGAGTGTGTGTATGTGTCTGTGTGTCAGAGAGAGTTCAGGGTGAGATCAGGTGACATAACAGATGACTTGGTTGGAATCTCAAACAATTCAGCGTTGCCATGACAAACAGAAGATTATGCAACAGGCTGGAATGGGATGAGAAACAGAAATGGAGGGAGGAGTAGGTAGATGAAGGTGCCTCTAGATACTGATCTTAGGTCAGTTTCCCCCACAGCTTCCCCTCCCCCAATCCTAAACTTAAACATTAATTAACATGAAAGCACAAAACTGACCTTAGAACAGGATCTATGAGCAACCTCACTCTATACTTCAATGATATCACTCTCTGGATGTGAGACTGAAAGGATGCGTTGGGGCCCCCCCTACTGGTAAATACACAAAACTAAATGTTGATGCAGGAAGGAGGCAGCAGAGGAGTATGAATAGTGTGTGAACAATATTATGTTCTAATGGTGGCAAACAGATATTTGTAAAATATTTAATGACTATCATTGGTCTACCAGCTGATCAACATACAGATCTACTACAATTACTACCAAAACTGTTGATCAATCTGCATGGAGGTCTGTGAGTCTGCATTGGGATGTCTGGCAGCCAGCTGTAGAATAACAGGACTGTTTCTCTTCAGTTTGTGGAGGAGGGAAATGGGGGAGGTTCATATTAGTAAACTGTAACACCTGTAGGATATACAGCATATGATTGGTCATAACACAGACATGTGCACACACTCAGAAAGAGGCACGTACACACACACACACCGCAAAGAGGCGCACGTGCAAGCACATGTGGCATGCACACACACATACATGGGCGCACACACACACAAACAGACACAGGGACACACACACAGGCATGCACACACACAGGCATGCACAGGAGGCAAACATCTGTAAGGGATTTGTACAGTGAGATGACACCCAATAATAAATAATGCCAACATTTGAAACTAATTTTGGTCCCCCTCTGTGTGACCTCAAACAGGGTCAGAGGTGTGTGTGTGTGTGCGTGTGTGTCAGTGAGTGACTTCAAGAGAAATGAAGGATGATCTTTATGTGGTAGTTTACTTGTTTTTGAATGCAGGTAACTCTGAGGCCCAGGGGAGAGGGCTCCAAATACAGCATGTTACTACCAGAGGGAAGGGCAGGCAGGCATACAGAACTAAATAGGGCTACATAACATTACAGAGAGTTGCATAGAATAACACATAGCTACATAATATTATGTATTGGATAGACACACGCACACACACACACGCACGCACGCACACACGCACGCACACGCACACACGCACGCACGCACACACACACACACACACACACACACACACACACACACAGCAGGATTGGCAAAAAAAACCTGCATGGCCTAACTACTAACTATGTGGCCTCTGGACAGGAGGGGACACCGATCAGCGGCTGGATAGCAGCTAAGGATTTAGGGAGAGGGGTCAAATCAAATCAAATTGTGTTAGTCACATGCTTCAAAAACAACCGTGAAATGCTTACAATACAGGCCCTTCCCAACAACACAGAGAGAAAAATATAGAAACAAATAATACCACACTGAATAAATAGACGAGTAACAATAACTTGACTATATACACGTGGTACCAGTACTGAGTCGATGTGCAGGGGAACGAAGTAATTGAGGTAGATATGTATATATAGGTAGGGTTAAAGTGACTAGGCAACAGGATAGATAATAAACAGTAGCAGCAGTACGTGATGAGTCAAAAGAGTTTGTGCAAAGAGGGTCAATGGAGATAGTTCGGGTAGCTATTTGGTTAACTATTTAGTAGCATTATTGCTTAGCGGTAGAAGCTGTTCAGGGTCCTGTTAGATCCAGACTTGGTGCATCAGTACCGCTTGCTGTGCGGTAGCAGAGAGAACAGTCTGTGACTTGGGTGGCAGGAGTCTCTATAGGCGGTCTCATCGTTGTTGGTGACCAGGCCTACCACCATCCTGTCGTCAGCAAACTTAATGATGGTGTTGGAGTCGTGCACGGCCACGCAGTCATGGGTAAACAGAGAATACAATAGGGGACTAAGAATGCACCCCTGAGGGACCCCCGTGTTGAGGGTCAGTGTGGCGGATGTGTGTTCCAGTTGCTTACTGGAAGTCCAGGATCCAGTTGCAGAGGGAGGTGTTCAGTTCCAGGGTCCTGAGCTTAGTGATGAGCATGGAGGGCATTATGGCGTTGAACGCTGAGCTGTAGTCAATGACCCACTTTCTCATATAGGTGTTCCTCTTGTCCAGGTGGAAGGGCAGTGTGCAGTGCAATAGAGATTGTGTAATATGTGGATCTGTTGGGGTGGTATGCAAATTGGAGTGGGGCCAGGGTGTCTGGGATGATGGTGTTGAAGTGAGCCATGACCAGCCTTTCAAAGCATTTAATGGCTACAGATGTGAGTGCTACGGGGCAAAAGTCAATTAGACAGGTTCCCTTCACGGTCTTGGACACAGGCACTATGGTGGTCTGCTTGAAACATGTAGGCATTACAGACTGGGTCAGGGAGAGGTTGAAAATGTCAGTGAAGACACCCGCCAGCTGGTCAGCGCATGCTCAGAGTACGCATCCTGGTAATCCGTCTGTCCACACGGCCTTGTGAATGTTAACCTGTTTAAAGGTTTTACTCACATCGGCTACGGAGAGCGTGATTACACAGTTGTCTGGAACAGCTGGTTCTCTCATGCATGGTTTAGAGTTGCTTGCCTCGAAGCAAGCATAGAAGGTATTTAGCTTGTTTGATAGGCTGTCACTGGGCAGCTCGCAGCTGGTTTTCCCTTTGTAATCTGTGATAGTTTGCAAGCCCTGCCACATCTGACGAGTGCCAGAACCGGCATAGTAGGATCTGAACTTAGTCCTGTATTGCCGTTTTTCCTGTTTTCTCCTGTTCGATGTCTCGTCGGAAGTCGTAGCGGGATTTCTTATAAGCGTCCAGATTAGTGTCCCGCTCCTTGGAAGCGGCAGCTCTAGCCTTTAGCTCAGTGTGGATGTTGCCTGTAATCCATGGCTTTTGGTTGGGATATGTATTTACGGTCACTGTGGGCATGATGTTGTCAATGCACTTTATTAATGAAGGTGGTGACTGATGTGGTAAACTCCTCAATGTTATTGGATGAGTCCCGGAACATATTCCAGTCTGTGCTAGCGAAGCACTCCTGTAGCTTAGCATCCGCTTCATCGGACCATTTCCGTATTGAGTGCATCACTGGTACTTCCGGTTTGAATTTTTTTGCTTGTAAGCAGGGCTGAGGAGGATAGAGCTTTGGTCAGATTTGACAAAGGGAGGGCGAGGGAGAGCCTTGTATGCGTTTCTGTGTGGAGTAAAGGTGATCTAGGTGTGTGTGTTTGTTTCCCGGGCAAAAGGGGACGGAGGAGGTACAGGTCATATATAAATGCACCCACATGTTGCAGGGGGATACACATCTCTCTCCCCTATGGGGTTTTTCCTTGTGGGTGGGTGATTGGGGGGTTGAATATCAGAGGCATGCATGTACGCATGACTCCATACTCCAACACAGAGGGATCCGACAAAGAGTCTGTGAAAGAGAAAGAGAGAGACGGACGTAGAGATAGAGACAGAGAGAGAGACACAGGGAGACAAGAGTCCCTGGCAGAGGCAGCATTCAGGAAAGTAAATAAAAGTCCCCATTATGTGGGCCTACAATAGCTAGCTGCTCCCTTGTTTCTCTTCTATTCAAAAAGAGGGGCAGAACATGTAATCACAAAGGGAACCCGTGTCTTTTCTTCTTAAACCACAGCGGTACTGCTCTCCTCTTCTCCCCCTCTCGCTCCCTTTCTCCTCTTTCTAATTTCTCTCTCTGATCTAAAATAACCCTTTAAGTTGATGTTTTTCAAATATGTAGGAAGCAGATCAATCAGGTCCACCGACAGTGAATTAAACAGCCGAATTTTGATGAGAGAAGAAGAAAGGAAGGAGACTAGAACTAAGTATGGGAGAAGAGGGGAGGGGGTGATATGTGTGGGTCATCTGGACTGTAAAGTGTTTAGTGTGGTCAGGGTTGTAGGCAACAAATATTTATGGAGTGCGGAGTACACAGACAAAACACAAATAGGATCTGGGCAGGAACCAGGAACACACATTCAGTGTTAAGTGTACACATCACAAGTTATGATTCAGACCTTAATGATTTAGACCCCATTGCACAATTTCTAATACATTACACATTCCCTTATAATGAAGATCCACAGTCTCCATCATGATCTGTTTACATTGCTGTACATAATGTTCCTTGCTGCTTCACATTTTTGTCATGAAGTAGGACAAGCAGCCATGTTATGAGGTCAGGGTTCGCCTGGGATAATGAATGGCTGCGTCTGTGTTCTATTTACTGGTATTAAAGAGATATTTCCTGTTTATGAGAACCTTAATGTTTTTTTTCTTCCCAGAAGCAACTGCTTCTCAGCCACCAGCTGCTGTGGGGCCATCCACATGCATTGTTGAGTGACAGAGGAAAGGGGGAAGAGGAAGGAGAGAGCGAGAGAAGGAGAGTTTGGAGAATGAGAGAGCAAGGAGGAAGACATATATATAGAGAGAGAGAGAAATAAAGAAAGTATGAGGGGTTGCGGGATGATGCAGAATAGTGAGACAGAGGAGGGAAAAAAAAGGAGGATAGGTGTGCGAGTTAAACTAATGGATCCAGTTAATCTACCGGTAACTCAGTTGATGAATATGGTCTATACAGTCAATGGGCTTAACTGGAAACCAGCTGAGGTGAGGGTTCAACAACAGGACCAAGATGGCATCGACTTCTCTTAGCTCAGTAAGAGTTGAGATCCACTTCAACCCAGTAAAGGTAGTAAAGTCTAATCACAGAGTGTTGGTAGACCCAGTTATGAAAGAGAGAAATGGAAGGATGGAGTGAAGGATGGAAGAAGGGATGAAGGGAGGGAGTAGGGGTGGTGTCAATTAAGGAGAAATATGGCAGGGTTAATTTCCGCCAATCACTGAGTGACTTCAGTTTTACCCCGGCCAGTCAGTGTGAAAGTGAAAAGCCTGTATAAATGATCATCCCTAGATCCCTGATTTTCTACATTTCGAACTCCAAAGAGACTTATATCTCCATTTAAATGTGAAGGAATTTCCTCCCTACACTGAACTACACTCATCACCACACACACACTGACACACACGGGCTGTAGATCATAGGTGTGGGCAGGAGTGTCAGCACTCAAACACACACTGTACCTTATAGCCTGGTTTAATAGAGGAGACCCAGCATGAATCCACACAGACGCTCTGTTCCATTCACTCACACAGGTAACAGTCTCCACCATTCACACTGCATGCTGTCCCCGGAGGGTAATATACCTTCTGTGCGTGTGTGTATATACAGTGCCTTGCGAAAGTATTCGGCCCCCTTGAACTTTGCGACCTTTTGCCACATTTCAGGCTTCAAACATAAAGATATAAAACTGTATTTTTTTGTGAAGAATCAACAACAAGTGGGACACAATCATGAAGTGGAACAACATTTATTGGATATTTCAAACTTTTTTAACAAATCAAAAACTGAAAAATTGGGCGTGCAAAATTATTCAGCCCCTTTACTTTCAGTGCAGCAAACTCTCTCCAGAAGTTGCCAAAAAGTTGGTTTCATCTGACCAGAGCACCTTCTTCCACATGTTTGGTGTGTCTCCCAGGTGGCTTGTGGCAAACTTTAAACAACACTTTTTATGGATATCTTTAAGAAATGGCTTTCTTGCCACTCTTCC
Organism: Oncorhynchus mykiss; assembly: GCF_013265735.2. NCBI lineage: Eukaryota > Metazoa > Chordata > Actinopteri > Salmoniformes > Salmonidae > Oncorhynchus > Oncorhynchus mykiss. The sequence goes on from NC_048584.1 coordinate 23,761,543, forward strand.
ATAAAGGCCAGATTTGTGCAATATACGACTGATTGTTGTCCTATGGACAGAGTCTCCCACCTCAGCTGTAGATCTCTGCAGTTCATCCAGAGTGATCATGGGCCTCTTGGCTGCATCTCTGATCAGTCTTCTCCTTGTATGAGCTGAAAGTTTAGAGGGATGGCCAGGTCTTGGTAGATTTGCAGTGGTCTGATACTCCTTCCATTTCAATATTATCGCTTGCACAGTGCTCCTTGGGATGTTTAAAGCTTGGGAAATCTTTTTGTATCCAAATCCACATCCGGCTTTAAACTTCTTCACAACAGTATCTCGGACCTGCCTGGTGTGTTCCTTGTTCTTCATGATGCTCTCTGCGCTTTTAACGGACCTCTGAGACTATCACAGTGCAGGTGCATTTATACGGAGACTTGATTACACACAGGTGGATTGTATTTATCATCATTAGTCATTTAGGTCAACATTGGATCATTCAGAGATCCTCACTGAACTTCTGGAGAGAGTTTGCTGCACTGAAAGTAAAGGGGCTGAATAATTTTGCACGCACAATTTTTCAGTTTTTGATTTGTTAAAAAAGTTTGAAATATCCAATAAATGTCGTTCCACTTCATGATTGTGTCCCACTTGTTGTTGATTCTTCACAAAAAAATACAGTTTTATATCTTTATGTTTGAAGCCTGAAATGTGGCAAAAGGTCGCAAAGTTCAAGAGGGCCGAATACTTTCGCAAGGCACTGTACATCGTTCTGTGTGTGTGACTGTGTGTATGTATCTGTACGTGTGTGCATCCCTATATGTGTGTCCCCATAAGTGTGTATCTGTGTGTGTCTGTGTATCTGTGTGTGTATCTGTGTGTGCGTGTGTGTGTGTGTGTGTGTGTTTGAGCTGATGTAGAGAGTGTAGAGGGGCCATCAGTGCAGCGTTTCCACCTCTCCTCTTTATGAGTCTGGCCTTTTAAAAACACACTGGATTTATGGTCAGTTTAGGCGGTATTTCATAGAAAGAGGGTGTGTGTGTGTGTGTGTGTGTGTCCAGGCCTAAAATAGGTGACGGTTAGAAAGAGGCACCATTCGTATACGAGAAGAGTGTTAAAGGGAGGATTGAGCTGTCCTCCTTACCAAAAATGTTACACTGACACTTTTACTGTCCCAAGCTCCCGCTCCACACACTGGAAATAGATGTTATTTAGACAGGACCATAACGGAACTTCATTAAGACATTATAAGAGTGTCTGTATATATTTGACATAATAACTGCATCATAATGCATTAAACCTGCCAACATTAAGAAAAGGATTAAGGGTTCCACGGTAACGGAATTATGCTTTCAGACAGTTTTTTTCCCACTTTAAAATACATGCCAAACAAAAACCATTGACTTCAAAGTTTAACAAACCATATAACTCTATGCAAAAGGACTATTTTTAACAATTTCAATTGAAAAATTACAAAAACTAATGTAGTGGAAGAACTGTGCAATGCTAAACATTTTTTAAAGTAAACTTATCTTATTCTACTGTACTGTACACTACCTTTCTTTACTGTACTGTACTGATGTATTGGACTGTACTTTACTGTGCTCTACTCACTGTACTGGTACTGTATTGTACTTTACTGTGCTCTACTCACTGTACTGGTACTGTATTGTACTTTACTGTGCTCTACTCACTGTACTGGTACTGTATTGTACTCTACTGTGCTCTACTCACTGTACTGGTACTGTATTGTACTCTACTGTGCTCTACTCACTGTATTGTACTCTACTGTGCTCTACTCACTGTACTGGTACTGTATTGTACTTTACTGTGCTCTACTCACTGTACTGGTATTGTACTCTACTGTGCTCTACTCACTGTACTGGTACTGTATTGTACTCTACTGTGCTATACTCACTGTACTGGTACTGTATTGTACTTTACTGTGCTCTACTCACTGTACTGGTACTGTATTGTACTCTACTGTGCTCTACTCACTGTACTGGTACTCTATTGTACTTTACTGTGCTCTACTCACTGTACTGGTACTGTATTGTACTCTACTGTGCTCTACTCACTGTATTGTACTCTACTGTGCTCTACTCACTGTACTGGTACTGTATTGTACTCTACTGTGCTCTACTCACTGTACTGGTACTGTATTGTACTCTACTGTGCTCTACTCACTGTACTGGTACTGTATTGTACTTTACTGTGCTCTACTCACTGTACTGGTACTGTATTGTACTTTACTGTGCTCTACTCACTGTACTGGTACTGTATTGTACTCTACTGTGCTTTACTCACTGTACTATCCAAACTTATGAAACATACATCTATGACTGATTTGATTTGACCAAATCTAAACCTATCAAATTAAATGAAAGTGTGGGCGTTAACATCAAGGCCAGGGTGGACTGACCGAATGTCAACTACTTTCCAATGTCCATGGTCGTCCGGTGTCGATAGGTGTTCAGTTGGTTCTGGTTACAGTACATGGGAAAAGAGGGAGCCCATCGGTAGGTGTCAGTAAGAGCTGGGAGAGGTTACATTAACTGGAGAGTGAGAGGCAGAGAGGGAGAGAGAGTAGGAGGGGTTGTCCAGACTCACACTCTCACACCAGAAAACAGAAAGACAAAGAAAACAGTTATGAGCTGAACATAACAGTATGTCAGTAGAAGGGAGGACAATGGCAGGTGGCCAAACTGTGATTTGTGGATATTATGGTTTCCCATTGCAGCCAATTCAGTTGCAGTAACTCCATTATTGATTTTGGGGTAATTCTGTTAATTTGGTAACGGAGTTACGCTTCTGAATAAGTTAACAATTCTTAACCAAAATAAATATTAAAAAAGAATCACTATAACTAATTGGTATGTCTACCATTACTTGTTACTTCTGTGAACTTGCATTACCCTCCCTCTTGAGGGAGAAAAATGAGAAAATATCTTCAAGATATGTGGGGTTTGGTAACGGAATTACAAGGCAATATTCTTAAACTTACAGAAGGTAAAACATTTCTCCAAAACTAAACATAAGTGTTGATATTACACTGAACAAAAATATAAAAGTAACATGTAAAGTGTTGGTCCCACGTTTCATTTAGCTGAAATAAAAGTTTCCAGAAATTTTATTTCTCTCAAATCTTGTGCACAAATGTGTAACATCTCTGTTAGTGAGGATTTCTCCTTTACCAAGATAATCCATCCACCTGACAGGTGGGGCATATCAAGAAGCTGATTCAACAGCATGATCATTACACAGGTGCACCTTGTGCTGGGGTTAATAAAAGGCCACACTAAAATGTGCAGTTTTGTCACACAACAATGCCACAGATGTCTCAAGTTTTAAGGGAGCGTGCAATTGGCATGCTGACTGCAGGAACGTCCACCAGAGCTGTTGCCAGATAATTTAATGTTCATAATGCCGGGCCTCATGTTGCAAGGATCTGTACACTTTTCCTGGATGCTGAAAATGTCCCAGTTCTTCCATGGCCTGCATACTCACCCGACATGTCACCAATTGAGAATGTTTGCGATGCTCTGGATCGACGTGTATGACAGTGTGTTCCAGTTTCTGCCAATATCCAGCAACTTCGCACAGCCATTGAAGAGGAGTGGGACAACATTCCACAGGCCACAATCAACAGCCTGGTCAACTCTACGTGAAGGAGATATGTCGCGCTGCATGAAGCAAATGGTGGTCACACCAGACACTGACTGGTTTTCATATCCACACCCATACCTTTTTTTTTAAAGGTGTCTGATCTGTGAACAACAGATGCATATCTGTATTCCCAGTCGTGTGAAATCTATAGATTAGGGCCTAAGGAATTCATTTCTATTGACTAATTTCCTTATATGAACTGTGGCTCTGTAAAATCTTTGAAATGGATGCATATCACGTTTATATATTTGTTCAGTATAGTTGGCAGGGGTCTTCACGTCAACATTATTGTATTTTGATGTATTTCTGATAACTTTTAAGACTTTTTCTGCTATACGTTTTCCATGCCAACATCTGTTTATCCAAAAATCAAAGCACTTACAGTACTACCTAATTATTAAGCTGAAAAATGGTTGAAAATGTATTCTATGCCTCAATTGAAAAAAAAGATGGACTCTTATTTGACACCCAATTTGATATGCTCCTGTAATCTTCACATGTTGGTGCTCATGGGTCCTTTTACATGGAAATGCCCATAACTTGCTTTCTCATGACCCAAATGCTTAGAACATAACCCTCCATTTTTCAAAGACAGAATCAACTAAAATGAACTGAAGTTGCATTTTAAAGCTTCATTCCGATTCTACATGGCCTCCCCATTTAACAACAACAACACCAGACCTAACCATCCAGCCCAGAAGACATCTTTTGTCCATTCCTTCATTCTATCTGTAGTCTAGTAGCCTATTAGCAGAGTGGTCATTAGAGCCTCTAGCCCCCAGTGTATTACTGATGGTCAAATGACAGGGGGTTAATAGAATGTTGAGGGGCCAGAGGCACAAAGGTAGGCAATGTTCAGTTGGATAGGCAGGGCCATGCAGTCTCTCTCTCTGTATAGGAGGCTGGTTGAAAACCCCATTCATGGCCAGGGCTAATGCTGCGTTGTAATTAACTGTGATTACTGGAGCAGAGGGCTCTCTCTCCCTCTCCCTCGCTCCCTCCCTCCCTCCCTCCACTGGTTTCCTGGGCAGACCTAGGACCTCAAGCCCCCGGTGCTCATGGGAAATCGTGTGCATGCCTGGCCCCAGAAAGGCCTCCATTCAGCGGTCCGCATGCTTGACCTCTCAGGGGTCAGCACTCTGCTTTGTGTCCCGCGACCCCACCGCGACCTGGGGTCACCTACAGAGGTCAGTAGGTCAAATCCAGATGCCTGTGTCTAATTTCACCCCAACTGGATTATCCTCCCAAATCTGCCATGAAATGTGTCCCCAGAAAAATGCCCCTAACTACAACTGCTGGCCATGTACTTGGTCCTGCCCCTGCCAGTCTTAGCAAGGCAACTGCCTTCCATACCTTCATGTACCCATCTCCTGCCGGCCTCATTGCACGCAAGCACACACACACACACACTCCCTCAAACCCCAGCCGTATCCCAACCGAGGCCTTGGGCCTACCTTGAGGGATTAGGTGTGGACAGCCAGGACCCTCCAGCCAATCAACCAGTCTGTCACATTGATTTTGAGGGGTCACTGGAGCACAATGGCCAGGCTTTTCGTGTCTTAACCTCCCCATACCTCCGTGACGCACACACACTTGCGCATGCACCCACACACACACTCTTTCCCCTTCCCTCTCCCACCACCGAAAGCTCCATCGGATCCCTGCCTGTCAAATCCCCCTTCCCCAGAGCCCTTACTGGGGTAAAGTGCTCGGGTCATCCCCCTCCTCTGGTCCCACACCTGCCTGGTCAGATGACACAATAACCACTAGGGCTCAGGGAAGTTACCCTAACCACAGATCTAGCCTATAGGATCGTCTTCCTTTCCCCCAGTCATGACTGTAACATTTGGAAGAAATACACAAAACTGAAGCAAAGAATCTGAAGCAAAGAACATCTATTCTTCTTTAAAGTTTTATGTCATACTACACCTATTGGTGTATTGCCGCCTCCTACTGTATGGGTTCTTCTTCTTTGATATTACTGTGGTCTGCAAACAAATGCTATAGATGCATGCCTCCACCTACTGTTTTGGCTGTATATCAGCAAAAAAGAATGAACATAAAAGTAAACTAAACTAAACTCAATGTAGTCCTTTATTCAGATTCAACTGCCAACACCCATCCCTACAGGCTCTCAACTGCCAACACTCATCCCTACAGGCTCTCAACTGCCAACGCCCATCCCTACAGGCTCTCAACTGCCAACACCCATCCCTACAGGCTCTCAACTGCCAACGCCCATCCCTACAGGCTCTCAACTGCCAACGCCCATCCCTACAGGCTCTCAACTGCCAACGCCCATCCCTACAGGCTCTCAACTGCCAACGCCCATCCCTACAGGCTCTCAACTGCCAACACCCATCCCTACAGGCTCTCAACTGCCAACACCCATCCCTACAGGCTCTCAACTGCCAACACCCATCCCTACAGGCTCTCAACTGCCAACACCCATCCCTACAGGCTCTCAACTGCCAACACCCATCCCTACAGGCTCTCAACTGCCAACACCCATCCCTACAGGCTCTCAACTGCCAACACCCATCCCTACAGGCTCTGTTGCCTGAGAAGGAAGAGCATCTTCAAATCAAATCCCTTTGTCACATGCGCCGAATACAACACCTTACAGTGAAATGCTTACTTACCCTTAGCCCTTAACCAACAATGCAGTTTTAAAAAATTGACTTGGCGCTAGATCCTTGGACAGTAATCTTTGCAATGTTTTGGCAGTGAAGTCCTGGAAACCCAAAAACCTCTCAGCCCCAGATACTATTAAGGCCAGTTTGTTGGACTTTTTGTTTGTGTGTGCAGTACAATTAATCACATGCATAATAAATACCATAAAATAAGATTGTCTATTCTCTGCCTGAAGGTTTTTCATATGGTCGCGGCTGCGCAAACACAGTTCATTTGTTGGCTCTAGGGACGCTACTTTTCCGAAATGCTGTAACACGCCTGGCCGCTAGAGAACGCCCAAGCGCATCATGAACAGTCTTGTCACGATTCAACGACAAAAGAGATAGGAATCCCAACTGCAATGAATAAGACAGTGTAACACCCAGCCAGCAGACTATAATCATGCTGCGTCACGCAATCCCTTCTCGAAAATCAGGAGTCGAGAAACTTCACTATTTTCCACGAAAGTACGTAATGTCACGATTCCAAAGCTATACGATATTACAGAGAATATGTCTTACATCTCGGAAAAGAGACGTATGGACAATTTACACATTGGGCGTTAATACGATTTCAAAGAACTTTCCCATGCCCTCAAAAGTATCTCTGGGTATAATATGAGCCAGATGCATTGGTAATAAACTGCACAGCTCTAACAAAGAACAAATCAGAGAAAATAGGCATCGTTGTGAGTGCGGGACTCCGCGATTGTACAGCAGAGGCATTACAAGGAAACCTGTCGATGAATGTTCCTTCCACACAGGCACCTGGAGTGGGGTGGGGATTTATTTTGTTTGTATTGTATATGACGTTGGTATTTTCCCGCAATGGATATTTGTTATTTATCGTTCAGAATCCATACAGTAGGTGGCGACAATACACCAATAGGTGTAGTCTATCATAAAACCTTAAAGACGAAGAAGAGTAAAGAGCCAGATTCATACTTCCTGTGTACACGTTCAGGAAATAGTGATTTCCGTAGCTTTTGTAGTTGTTTATCTCAAATATGAAAATACAACTTTATAGCGTTATGTGACGGATATACATTGATATCGGTCTATTTTAACCAAGTGGACGAGTCACCGATGATAACATAAGCTTCAACATCAAGGGAATCGAAAACGGTTAAGGTTAGGTGTGTGTTGAACAAAGTTTTTGCAACAACAAAAGCTCGATTTCCTTTCAGCTGTCAATTTTTCATTTTGAACGTACATGCACGATGCAGATACATGTATTTTATTTCGTGAAATGAAATATAACTACATGTATTTTAGCTGAATGATCTAGTTTGCCTGTTCGGTATGTTTTGGTTTCTCTAGCTATCCTACTAGCGCCACGTCACATAGCTCTTGAAAAAGATACGCTTTGGAAAAAGTAAAGCAGAATCGGACGGATTCAACTACTGTCATCATTGTTACTTGGACCAAAGAACGGCTGCCACTTTACCGTGGTCATTTCTCTACGTAGTATTGAACGTTTTTTGTGTGGTGAAGAAAACCTAAACATTCAAAATGACGGCGGCGGCTTCAAACTGGGGTTTGATCATGAACGTGGTCAACAGCATCGTTGGAGTGAGCGTTCTGACCATGCCGTTCTGTTTCAAACAGGTACGGTTTCCGCTATCTTACACCGGTCACACGATTATTCCATTGCAGAGGTAGTTTATCTTATCGTGTGTAGCGACTTTGAACTCACGATAAGCTACTAGTGTGACGGCAGGTAATGAGTGAACATTTGTTCCGTGTTTACCTTTCCACGCGCCTTAACAGGTGCATTATACAGGCTGTGCCTCATGCTTTATGCTGATCTTGACATCTTTGTACCGAATTGCAGTTTTAGGCCCCCATCATGCCCTTGTTAAACTGAAATGTGTATGACAGAGTTGCCATATTTGCAGTTTTGACATAACCCTCTCTGTCTCTGCTTCTCTCGCTCTAGTGTGGGATAGTGCTGGGGACTTTGTTGCTGTTCTTCTGTTCGTGGATGACCCACCAGTCGTGTATGTTTCTGGTCCACACGGCTAACAGCACCAAACGCAGGACCTATGCTGGCCTAGCTTTCCATGCCTACGGCAAACCAGGCAAAACACTGGTGGAGACCAGGTAGGTGTCCTCTCCTTTGAGAGCCAATACTGTTTTGATGTATGTCTTGTGTCTTTAGAGCCTTGATCAAATGCTAATATCTGAATTTCTCTCCCTCTTCCTCCCACTTTCTCTTGGTCTCTCCCACTCTTCCTCTACAGTATGATAGGTCTGATGTTGGGGACCTGTATTGCCTTCTATGTCGTCATCGCTGACCTGGGCTCTAATTTCTTCGCCCAGTTGTTGGGCCTACCGGTAGGAGTCAAGAGTTTTGAATTACAGAAGCAATCAGAGAATACAATGGGGCCGCATGATTTGGACAAAATACCCAAGTGCACATGTTTTGGGACAGATATTGGTGTTATGAATTGATATTTTTAAAAGCTTGGTAATTCCATCAGCCATGGTTAATACAAGTGTCTGGGTAAAGGACATCACTTCTAAAATGAGATCATATGAATTAATACATACCGTGCTACCTGAATAAAAAACGAATTAAACAAATATTTTACAATATTGTTATACATATGATAGCAGATAGGATTATTGCACCTACATATTAACCAATGGAATATAAAGCTTATGATTGTGTAATTATGTATAAGTAGGCCCAATCATTGTTATAATTTAAATGAAGTCACATTGCTTTAAAAACATCTAACACGTAGCCTACTTATTGCAAGGTGCAGCCTGTGACCAAAACATTGGAGTCTGGTCCAGTCATTCAATGTGATGGCCTTTACCGCGTTTGGTCCAGTCAACACACCGACCTTTCAGTTGAAACTACTCATCAAGTGTAGTTTCAAAGGAATGTAGGGCTCGGTTGTAAACAACATGTGTGAACTCTGTTTCAACTTCTCAATTTTGTTATATAGTGTTGGCATGGCGACTTGGGAGAAATGCAGTCTTTTATCTCCTGTCCAGCTTTTTTATTATTATTATTTTTATTATCTTGAAGCCGTCTACAGTTACATGCACACAATATGATTATTGTGAATAATCAGATTTAAACGTTTACATTATTTGCAAGAATACTTATTTCCCTAATGATCCTGTTTACATGGATACATCTGAAATCAGGGTAGCCTATTTGATTCTGAGTTCGGACATATAAAGTTTCTATTTAAAAACCATTTCTAAGATTAATGCATTCACTTTACCGAACTCACCCCATTCTTGGTTTTAATGTTCATGTGTCACATGCACAAAAAAAGAAGGAAGCTTGTGCTTTTAATTAGTGTACACTTACTTTGAGTATGATTTAGGCAGATTAAGATAAGCAGAGTAAGGTGTTTACGTGTCTAATGCCATACTCGGCCTAGTGCCATAATCAGTTTAATATAGAATTACTAGTGTGCATGTAAACGTAAGTGTAGACATGAGTCATGTCGTTGGCTATATGATAGATGGGTGACAGCCTCTGTGATTTCTGTGTGTCTGCGGGTTGTGTTTTCGTAGGGTGTTACACTTGAAAACGCATTAGCAATCAATGCCTGCTTAATGTACAGTGCATTCGGAAAGTATTCAGAGCCCTTGACTTTTTCCACATTTTGTTACATTAGTCTTACTCTAAAATTGATTCAATATTGTTTTCCTCATCAATCTATGCACAATACCCCATAATGACAAAGTGAAAACAGGTTTTTAGACATTATTGCTTATATATATTTTTTAAAAATAAAGCTTATTTACATAACTATTCAGACCCTTTCCTATGAGACTCAAAATTGAGATCAGGTGCATCCTTTTTCCATTGATCAACCTTGAGATGTTTCTACAACATGATTGGAGTAAATTCTGTTTATTGGATATGATTTGGAAAGGCACACACCTGTCTATATAGTTGACAGTGCACGTCAGCGCATAAACCAAGCCATGAGGTCGAAGGAATTGTCTGTAGAGCTCTGAGACACTGTTGTGTCGAGGCACAGATCTGGGGAAGTGTACATTTCTGCAGCATTGAAGGTCCCCAAGAACACAGTGGCCTCCAACATTCTTAAATGGAAGAACTTTGTAACCACCAAGACTCTTCCTAGAACTGGTCGCCCGGCCAAACTGACCAACCGGGGTAGAAAGGCCTTGGTCAGGGAGGTGACCAAGAACCCGATGGTCTCTGATAGAGCTCCAGAGTACCAATCAGGCCTTTATGTTAGAGTGGCCAGACAGTAGCCACTCCTCAGTAAAAGGCACATGACAGCCCACTTGGAGTTTGCCAAAAGGCACCTAAAGGACTCTCAGAACATGAGAAACAAGATTCTCTGGTCTGATGAAACCTGGATCGAACTCTTTGGCCTGAATGCTAAGCATCATGTCTGGAGGAAACCTGTCTCCATCCCTACAGTGAAGCATGGTGGTGGCAGCATCATGCTGTCAATGTTTTTCAGCGGCAAGGACTGGAAGACTATTCAGGATCAAGAGAAAGATGAACGGAGTAAAGTACGGAGAGATCCTTGATGAAAACCTGCTCCAGAGCGCTCAGGACCTCAGACTGGGGTGAAGGTTCACCTTCCAACAGGACAACGACCCTAAGCACACAGCCAAGCCAACGCAGGAGTGGCCTTTCGGACAAGTATCTGAATGTCCTTGAGTGGCCCAGCCAGAACCCGGACTTGAACCCGATTGAACATCTCTGGAGAGACATGAAAATAGCTGTGTAGCAACACTCCCCATCCAACCTGTCAGCTTGAGAGGATCTGCAGAGAAGAATGGGAGAAACTTCTTAAATACAGTTGTGCCAAGCCTGTAGCGTCAAGACTGGAGGCTGTAATCGCTGCCAAAGATGCTTCAACAAAGTACTGCGTAAAGGGTCTGAATACTTATGTAAATATTATATTTCAATTTTGTATTTTTTTTAATACGTTTGGTAACATTTCTAAAAACCTGTTTTTGTTTTGTCGATATGGGGTATTGTGTGTAGATTGATGAGGGGAGGGGGGGAAACAATTTTATCCATTTTAGAATAAGGCTGTAATGTAACAAAATGTGGAAAAAGTAAAGCGGTCTGAATACTTTCAGAATGCACTGTAGGTGGCTGGCTATGGCTCGATCTTCATAAAATAGGGGATGGTTCTTCTTCAAATGATTGAATAAATGTGTCGTGTTGCCTCTCGTCTCCACAACTCAAAAGGTACTTTTTGCACCACACTTGGTTTCCTTGTACTGTTGCTGATTTGTTCAAACCGATTGTTTGCGTGGTATGATTGGTTAGAGATTGTGTCCTTTCTCGCCCTCCGCAGGTGTCATTTGGTTTCCGTGTGCTGCTGCTGATCACGGTGTCCCTGTTCATCGTGCTGCCTCTCAGTCTGCAGAGGAACCTGATGTCATCCATCCAGTCCTTCTCTGCCATGGCCCTCATGTTTTACACGTTCTTCATGTTCACGGTGAGACCAAAACCACACAGGTAGGGGAAGGGGTACAGGGCTGCCTGCAGCAGGTGTAATGTTAAGAGTTTTGCTAATATACATTTTACTCGATAGGTTTTTACAAAGAATTATGGCTCTTCTATCATGATGATATGTGTTTCTAATTCCTGTTTCACACTGATAGAATAATGACTGTTGACACTGTGACTCCCTTGCCTTTTCTTTGACCCTATTGCGAAAATGTGTTGATGTTGATGTTATTGTCGATGGCTCTGTGAATTTCTGTAGTATTTGCACTGCTTACACAGTTAGCCTTTTAGTGCTGCTGGTGTATAGTGTAGCCTCTTTGTGCTATCCTGTGCTCTGCCCCAACCTCCTGTAGTAAAACCATGACATCTCTACTGAACACCACTGTGAGTTGGAGTACTGTTGTGTCTGGGATTAGAACCAGTCCTGGCCCTGACCTCCACCCACCTTGGTCCAGACCACTAACCCTCTAACTGATGTATCTCCCTTCCTCTCCTACTTCTTTCTCTATCACTGCCGTTCCTGACCCCCCCCCTTCCTTTCTGACATCTCCTTTACGATTCTCTCTACCTTCCTCTCCCTTGTGACTGTTTCTCTCCTCTCCTGTGTTGCTGCTGACTGCTGTCTGGCTGGCTGCTGTAGATAGTCATGTCTTCTCTGCGTTACGGCCTGATCTCAGGCTCCTGGTTCGAGCGTGTACACCTGTGGCGGGTCAGGGGCGTCATACAGTGCCTGCCCATTATCGCCACCACCTTCTGCTGTCACCCGTAAGTAACCATGGAAACAATCCTTGAACTCCGACCTGGGGGAAGGTATCAACTCGGACGCTAAGGGGACAAAATTCAATCCCCAACCCACCTACCACCTCCTAAAAGTAATAGCATCCTCCCTCTCAATCTCCAATCCAATCCTCGCATTTCCATTTCCTCTCCCCTCTTCAAATTCATTTTTTGTTTGTCTTTAGGTTGTTTGTGTGTCTATGGTTTGGAGGCAAGGGGGTGCACAATTATTGATTGCTCAACCCCTGTCCCCCCAAACTGCCATCCTCTGATGTGGAGGATGCTCATGGAGCTCTCTTTCTCTGGTCCTCTGGAGCTGGATATGGGAATCAACTACAGACAGTAAATGCCGTACCGATCAAAACATCTGCCCCTCAGAAATATTTATTTTCTTGATCAGTCTTTAAATTCTGCATTTTAGTTGGTTGGGCTGCACGAAATGAGTAAAAATCAAATTGCTATTTTTGTACCAAATATTGCTATTTTACTTGCGATTATTGATCAAAACACTTGGTTAAACTGATGGAATCATAGAAATTGAATTATGATTTTAATTTTATGGTTGGAATACAGTGGGCACTTGGAATTCAGTTCTGTTTCGCATGACAACAAAGGGAGGAGATGGTTGTGACAGAGCAGGAACCAAAGTGTTGGTCAGTCTTTCCCATGGGAACCTAATTAGATTTAAATGGATAGGTACATTCATACAAAGATTTTAGAATATTCTTCACCTTTTCCTCTCTGATTAAGAACAAGCTGTCTCTCATTAAGAACAAGTAGCATTAGGAGCTAACAGGAAACCTTTAGGCATATTTGCAGTTTCCTAAGGCCAACTAAGAGCAAGTTACACTAACAAATAGTATAATATAGAAAATATGTGGAATTATATTAAGAAGTAAGGTGGAAAGTTGTGTTCTTGTTTGGGAAAAATCTGTTGACTGCATGCTGTTTGGTCGATGCATGCAGAGTGAAGCTCGAGAAACTGCCTGGCTGAGTGACGGGGCGGAGAGAACTCTGTCAACTTAAGCAATAAATCCAAAGTAAAAATACGGGCCTTACAGATGGCTGTTTCAAAATAACGCAGCCTCTTGTCATATGGATATTGCGCATCTCAATATCACAATTTAGATTACCATTTGATTAAATGTGCAGCCCTACAAATTGGACATTGGGCATGTGTAAATGTCTAACAGGTTCGAGAGGATGATTTCTGATTTCGTCACAGCCTTATTTGGGCAGGAGGAGACTTTTTTATCAACATGGCATATTCTGTCTCGTTTTTTAAATGTTGTGTTCAAATTCATTTTCTCCGGTTCCTCCCTTCTTCATTCTTTCACTCATGATCAGACAGGCCTTCAGAATGGGCTTTTCTCCTCCTCTTCAATCCTCCTGTTCTTCTTTTGGTTCAAGCCATAACTCCCCCCTGCTCTCCCCCCTCCCTCCCTCAGATGGTGCTGTCCTCATTCAAACACGGGCTACTCAGTGGCTTTTGGCTGGGGCGGGTCAGTTTGGTGCGCTGGGACGGTGTCTTTCGCTGCCTCCCTATCTGTGGCATGGCCTTCGCCTGTCAGTCGTAAGTACCTCCCAGTCCCTTCCCGCCCCTCCTGCGCAGTCCCTGAAAGGGTGATAGGATATGGGTTGTGTTCATTAGGCACAAAAAGAAGTCCGAGACACTTTATAAAATAAAAAATAAAAAACATAATAATAATGGAGGGGTACACACCTAAACTTGTCCAATAAGTTTCCTGTTTCATGCCTATTGAACATGACCAGGATGTAGAGTCTAGAGACAGAAATATAATGGGTAGAATGGACATGATAGTCATGTGGTCTTTCTTTCATGCTGCTCCTAATTTGTTGTTTAATGTGCTATTGTTGCATGTAGAACACTGATAAATGTACTGAATGGAGCATGACTACATGCATTCATAAAGACAACACAAAGGCTATAGGGTTAGTCTGCAAGGTGACGGAGACAGAGTTAGGGGTGGGGGAGTTTGCTGTTTCACTTTCACGGCTTCACACTTAACCAATCGGCTACTTCATTCCCTGTTCTATTGCCAGGTACTTCTACTTCAAGATGCAGTCGCCTGCTGTAGTTGTATCTGTCTAACAAAAGTGCATCATGTTGTTTCGGTGTGGGTTTTATAATGGGTTGCCAGGAACTGCATTCTAGCCCTGGGAAAATAGGTTATTTATCACAACAGCACTGCTTGCATACCGGCTGTTAAAGCCTGGAGACGAGGTGTTGATTGGAGATCTTGAGGAGTAAAGAGTAGGATCTACAATGTAACTAGCGAGAGATGGACTAAGAGAGCATTTTCTTCCTCTCTGTCCTGGAAAGCCAGGACAGAGAAGAGCTACTCAACTGTAGGGGTGGGAGGGCTAAGAGACCAGAGGTGGCAAAACAGAGTATTCGGGTTGGGGTGTAGGGTTTGAGCCTAGCCTGAAGGTAGCTGCTCCATTGGCAAGTGCGATGGTCTTGTAGTGGATGCGAGCTTTGACTGGAAGCCAGTGGAGAATGCAGAGGAGTGGTTTGACATGGGACAACTTCAGAAGGTTGAACACCAAGTGGGCTGCAGTGGTCTGGATAAGTTGCAGGGGTTTGATGGCACAAGCGGATAACCCAGCCAACAGCGTGTTACAGTAGTCCAGACAGGAGATGACAAGTGCCTGGATAAGGACCTGCGCCACTTCCTGTGTGAGGTAGGTTTGTACTCTACAGATGTTGTAGAGCATGAACCTGCAGGAGTGAGTCACTGCTTTGATGTTTGCAGAGAATGACATGCTGTCCAGGGTCATGCCAAGGTTCTTTGCACTCTGGGAAGGGGACACGTGGAGTTGTCAACCGTGATGGAGAGATCTTTGAACGAGCAGGCCTTCCCTGCGAGGAAGAGCAGCTCCTTCTTTTTGAGCTTGAGGTGGTGGGCCAACATCCCAGCTGAGATACCTGCGTTTCGCTACCTTGGTGTCAGTAGGGGGGGAAGTTGAAAAGTAGTTGAGTGTCATCCACATACAAATGATAGGAGGGACCATGTGAGGATATGACAGAGCCGAGTGACTTGGTATATAGAGAGAAGAGACGGCCTAGAACCGAGCCCTGTGAGAGAACGGGGTGCAGACAAAGATCCTCTTCACCTGATAGGAGTGGCGTGTCCGGTAGGATGCAATCCAAGAGTGCAGAACCTGAGACACCCAGTCCTGACAGTGTCGAAGGGCAGCAGGTAGATCTAGGAGGATGAGAACAGGGAGAGAGTCAGCTTTGGCAGTGCGGAGAGTCTCTGTGACACAGGAGAGCAGTCTCAGTTGAATGACCCGTCTTGAAGGGTTAGGGTCAAGAAGATCGTTCTGAGAGAGCTGGTGAGAGTGTTGGTCAGAGACGGCACGCTCAAGTGTTTTGGAATGAAAAGAAACAAGGGATACCGGTAGGTCGTTTTTGACGGCAGAGGGGTTGAGTGTTGGTTTCTTAAGGAGGGGAACAAACATTTTGAAGTCAGAGGGGACATGCCAAATAAAATGTTATTTGTCACATGTTTTGTATAACAACAGGTGTAGACTAACAGTTAAATCCTTACAGGCCCTTCCCAACAATGCAGAGATAAAGAAAATTGAGACATAATAGAAAAGCAATAACAATAACTTGGCATTATACTAGGACTGACCCCAATTATTCGACTAGTCGATTGTTTGGTCGATAGGCTGTTGGTAGACCCAAGATATTCTTTAGTCGAGCAGAGGCAAATATATACCCTACTGTTCAAAAGTTTGGGGTCACTTAGAAATGTCCTTGTTTTTGAAAGAAAAGCATGTTTTTGTCCATTCAAATAACATCAAATTGATCAGAAATACAGTGTAGACATTGTTAATGTTGTAAATGACTATTGTAGTTGGAAACGGCAGATAATATATATTTTTAATGGAATATCTACATAGGTGTACAGAGGCCCATTATCAGCAACCATCACTCCTGTGTTCCAATGGCACGTTGTTAGCTAATCCAAGATTATCATTTTAAAAGGCTAATTGATCATTAGAAAACCCTTTTGCAAAAGAAAACCCTTTTGCATTTTAAAGAAGCAATAAAACTGGCCTTAGACTAGTTGAGTATCTTTAGCATCAGCATTTGTGGGTTCAATTACAGGCTCAAAATGGCTAGAAACAAAGACCTATCTTCTGAAACTCGTCAGTCTATTCTTGTTCTGAGAAATGAATGCTATTCCATCTAGAAATTGCCAAGAAACTGAAGATCTCGTATAACGCTGTGTACTACTCCCTTCACAGAACAGCGCATACTGGCTCTAACCAGAATAGAAAATTGAGTGGGAGGCCCCAGTGCAAAACTGAGCAAGAGGACAAGTACATTAGTGTCTAGTTTGAGAAACAGACGCCTCACAAGTTCTCAACTGGCAGCTTCATTAAATAGTACCCGCAAAACACCAGTCTCAACGTGAACAGTGAAGAGGTGACTCTGGGATGCCTCCTCCTAGGCAGAGTTGCAAAGAAGAAGCCAAATCTGACTGGCCAATAAAAGATTAAGATGGGCAAAAGAACACACACTGGACAGAGGAACTCTGCCTAGAAGGCCAGCATTCCGGAGTTGCCTCATCACTGTTGATGCGCACCTGATTACACATAGAATAAGGCCTATAGGATACCTGCCCTGCTTGCAAATGTAGGCATATAAAATGGGCCCATTTGGGGATGTGGTAGTATTTCTGATTGGCTTAATGCACCACAACTAATCAGCTGTGGAGCTTCTCAAAATTATGTTTTCTTCACCTCAAACAGCAAGTAAACAAAGTTTAGCAAACAGCAAGTAAACAAAGTTTCTGAGGGCCCAGAATTGTATACAATGTACAATGAACTTCAGGCCAGACCCAAGTTAATAGTTGATCCAATGTTTCAAGGTTATTGCAGACAGGCCATGTGTGTAGCCATTGTGATTTATCGGATATTTATTTTTATCAGGATATTTTCTACCTGCAGGCTGCAATGTTTTTATTTGTTGGCTTTATAGGCTATTTTTACATAGTTTGTCCTTTTCATTTCGATTTGGATAGAATTTTGGTTAACCACATGACAATGATTTTAAGATATGAATACGTTATTATAAACGAAAGGAAACTGTCCTACGAAAATGTTCTATGAAAACCATAACTGGCACACAGATCGGTAGAAATGGTAAGATAAATTGGCATTACACATGAGAGGTTGCCGACTCTTTGTTTAGCCTGTTACCGACAACTTCAGGAGAGTAACGGCAGAATCGGCGAAAGCCAGTAGGAGCGGGAAGAGGATGGTCGGGACAGGTTCAGTTTTATTTTCTTCTTGTTATCTTGATCTCGGGCTCCCTCTTGAGTCATTTGTGTCTTATTTCATCAAACAGTGAGCTTAAAGCTATTGGACTGTGGAGCAGTGGAAATGCGTTCTCTGGAGTGATGAATCACGCTTCACCATCTGGCAAGTCCGATGGACGAATCTGGGTTTGGCGGATGCCAGGAGAACGCTACCTGCCTTAATGCATAGTGCCATCTGTAAAGTTTGGTGGAGGAGAATTAATGTTCTGGGGCTGTTTTTCATTCTAGACGACTCAGTTTTAGCAACAGTTTGGGGAAAGCCCTTTCCTGTTTCAGCATGACAATGGCCCTGTGCACAAAGCAAGAGCCATACAGAAATGCTTTGTCAAGATCGGTGTAGAAAAACTTGACTGGCCTGCACAGATCTCTAACCTCAACCCCATCAAACACCTTTGGGATGATTTGGAATACCGACTGCGAGCCAGGCCTAATTGCCCAACATCAGTGCCTCACCGCACTAATGCTTGTGTGGCTGAGCGGAAGCAAGTCCCTGCAGCAATGTTCCAACATCTAGTGGAAAGCCTTCCCAGAAGAGTTTAGGTTGTTATAGCAGCAAAAGGGAGACCCAAGTCATATTAATGCTCATGATTCTGGAATGAGATGTTCGATGAGCAGGTGTCTACATACTTTTGGTCATGCAGTGTACATGGGGTACAAGTACCAAGTCGATGTGCAGGGGTACGAGGTAATTGAGGTAGATATGTACATATAACCTATGAATAAAGTGACTATGCAACGTGATGGGTATTAAACAGTAGCAGCAGTGTATGTGATGAGTCCAAAACAAAAGACTTGCAAAAAGGGTCAATTCAGATAGTTTGGGTAGCTCTTTATTTAACTAACAGTATACCAGTTTTATTTCTTGAGCGTAGATGCTGTTCAGGATCCTATGGGTTCCAGACTCCGCTTGCCATGCGGTAGCAGAGAGAAGAGCCTATGACAATATTTTTGGGCCTTCCTCTGACGCCACCTGGTATAGAGGTTCTTGATGGCAGGGAGCTCGGCCCCAGTGATGTACTGGGCCGTACGCACTACCCTCTTTAGCGCGATGCCAAGCAGTTGCCATAGCATGTGTTGATGCAGCCAGTTAAGATGCTCTCAATGGTGCAGCTGTAGAACTTTTTGAGGACCTGACAGCCCATGCCAAACCTTTTCAGCCTCTTGAGAGGAAAGAGGCATTGTCATTCCCTCTTCACGTCTTTGTTTTGGTGTGTGTTTGGACCATGATAGATCCTTAGAAAGTGGATACTGAGGAACTTGAAGCTCTCGACCCGCTCCACTACAGCCCCATCGATGTGCTCGGCCCGCCAGTGGTCAGGGATGGGGGAAGTGAGGAATGGGAGGAGGTCTCCGGAGATGGTCTAGAGAAGGGAGGGGGAATGGGGTCAAGCAGGCAAGTTGTCGGGAGGCCGGACCTCACCAGTTGCAGGATTAGAGGGGAGAAAGAGGTCAAGGTGTAGGGTAGTTCTGTGTGAGTGGGATCAGTGGAATCAATAGGCTGAGTGAATGAGGAGCGTATGTCGTCAACCTTCTTTTCAAAGTGGTTGGCAAAGTCGTCCACAGAGGGGGATGGGTGGAGGATTAAGGAGGGAGGAGAAGGTGTAAGAGTTTCCTAGGGGTAGAGGTGGAAGCTTGAAATTTAGAGTGATAGAAAGTGGCTTTAGCAGTGGATACAGAGGAAGAGAAGATAGACAGGAGGGAGTGAAAGGATGATAGGGTCTCCAATAGTTTAGCTTCCTCCATGCCCGCAATCCTGTTCTGTAAGCTCACAATGAGTCACTCAGCCACGGGGCAGGAGAGAAGGGCCGAGCCGGCTGGGAGGAAAGGGGATTGTGCGAGTCATAGGATGGAGAGTAGAGTTGAAGAGGCAGAATCAGGAGGGAGGATTTAGCAGAAGGGGGAGATGATAGGATTGAAGAGGAGAGAGGGGGAGAAAATGGCAACAGCACACAACCATCTGGGTAGGGGCTGAGTGGGTAGGGTTGGAGGAAATGGAGACCGAAAAGGAAACATATTAGTGATCAGAGACCTGGAGGGTGGTTGCAGTGAGATTAGTAGGTAAAAAGCCTCTAGTAAAGATGTCAAGCATATTTCCTGCCTTATGAGTGGGAGGGGACTGGGGAAGAGAGGTCAAAAGAGGCAAGGAGGGGAAAGAAAGAGGTGGAAAGAAATTCATTTAAGGCAGACGTTGGGAGGTTGAAGACACCCAGTATGAAGAGCTGTGAGCCATGTTCAGGAAATTAGCTTATCAAGGTGTCAAGTTCATTGAGGAACTCTAAAGGCACCTGGTGGACCATAGATGACAACAATGTTAAGCTTGAGTGGACAAGTGACAGTAACAGTATGGAATTCAACAGCATAACCCATCCCTCCCTCCCTCCCTCCCTCCCTCCCTCCCTCCCTCCCTCCCTCCCTCCCTCCCTCCCTCCCTCCCTCCCTCCCTCCCTCCCTCCCTCCCTCCCTCCCTCCCTCCCTCCCTCCCTCCCTCCCTCCATCTTCACCTCCATCTGCATGTTCTGTCACTGCCTCCTCTCTTCTGTCATTGCCATGGTGCCTGGGATGAAAGGGGAAGGGTTTTGGGTGGGTGGGTGGGTGTGTGTGTGTGTTTGGGGTTGACTGGTACATACGCTTACGGTTTGCATGTATGAAGTGTCTTAAGGGAGTTTTTTTGGAGGTGATTGGGTAAGGTTTATTGGGGGGGGGGGGGGGGGGGAGAGGCTGACTGGTGCTGAGACTGGAACAAGAATAATTATCCCACCGAGGTAACAATACTCTCGCACGGGCCTGTCCTAGTGTGTGTGTGTCACACTCTAGCGGTGATGAATGTTATTTGGCAGGGCCCTCTGTTGGCCAGTGGTCAGACAGCGAGCGGAGCGCTGCTCGACTCCATGCTGCTTCAGCCAAACCGCTAATCAGACCAATGGACGGCTGCCATCTAATGTATTCACACACTGATTAAACAGCTTTCAACACATACGCTTTTTATGACCTTTTTATTAAAGCTGTTTACGTTCATTTATAACATGACTTAATATCACCATTAACCAGGCCAAGACTATAGAGTTATGAAACTGTGCAGTCATAGAATAGACAAACACTAATGAAAATGTCCCTCTGTGATACTGCTGTGGAGTCAAACAAACTAGACAAGCAATATGAAGACCATGTCTGTCCCTCTACCCACACATGCTGGAGTGTTAGTTTCAGTTTGACGGCAAGAAGTATTTCAAATCAATAGCTATAGTACGCTGTTTTACAGATCGTATAAACCCAATAAGAAAACATACATTGGACTATTTTACAGATGGTTGTAAACTATAAATAGAATGAAAAAACATTGGAATGAGGTATATTGAGAGAATGTACAGTACTCTACAGGTTTGAGGTCTCGTTCCAGTAAGCTGTTTTATTTGAGCTCAGCTATAAGTTGGAATAGTTCCTGAGTTTAAACAGGCGTCAAGGAAAAGCACTGTGGGACAGTGCTGTACACCCATAAAAACCAGAAAGAGGGAGTGAATGAAAGGGAGAGAATGCGGTAGAGAGACATGGTAACTGTATGCTCTCTCTTTCTCTCTCTTTCCCGCACACACGCACACACACACAAAAGTGAGTGCAAAAAAGACGGCCAAGAAAGGTTATAATGCTCTAACCCTCGTCGAACACTAGCTGTTATATAGAAGGCCTGTACATTCCCCTGTTAATGTGCTGCTGGCCTGTTCTTTTACAGCGCTGCTTGATGACAGACAGCCCGTTCTGTCGCTTCTTTGTTTCTCAGAGATAATAACCAGCACTTTACTGCACCCCTCCCTGACTGACAGACAGCCTCACCCACTCTCATTCTCTCACACACACACACACACACTAGTGCATGGCATCGCACGAACACGCACATACGGTGTCGCACATACGGTGTCGCACACACACTGTGCGGAAACCACAACTGCCTTTTTGCTGTTTTTCTCTCCCTGTGTGTTAATCTAATATGATACCAATGCTGATCCTCCCTGTTCAATCTCACCATCTATAATGAGTAGAGATCTAAACCGTCAGATAAACCTTTATACCCTCTCATGACCAATTTGCCTCGACCAATATCTTATTCTTTGATTCAAATATACAAATTTGATTTTGATTTGATTATGATCTTTAAAAACCCCAAAACATTGAATTATCCCCAGTTGATGTTGACAGCTGTGGTGTCTTTAGAGAGAGGAGACCAGACTACAAAGTTTGTACTAAAACTTTAGCTTTTTCTAGTAGAGCACAAAGTTTGCCCTGAAATTTGACCTGTCTAGTCCTGTCTGATGTGGCAGCAGTAGTTTGTGTGCTGGTTGTTTGTTTACAGGCAGGTGTTGCCTACCTACGACAGTCTGGACGAGCCCTCCATCAAACGCATGAGCACCATCTTCACCACCTCCCTCAACGTCGTCACCACCTTCTACATCACGGTGAGTGGTGCACGCTGATGTCACTTCCCGTCTCGATGTCTTCACCGCATAGTACGTGTGTGCGTGGCTTTTGAATTTATCACTGTGATTTTCCCCTCTTCCCTCCTTCCTTCCTCTATTCCTCCTCTCCTCCTCTCTCTAGGTGGGCTTCTTTGGTTACGTCAGTTTCACAGACGACATAGCCGGTAACGTTCTGATGAACTTCCCTTCTAACCTGGTGACAGAGATGATCCGGGTGGGCTTCATGATGTCAGTGGCTGTGGGCTTCCCCATGATGATACTGCCCTGTAGACAGGCCATCAACACCATGCTGTTCGAACAACAGGTGAATCTATACACAAATGAAGGTTAACACACACAGTAAACAGTGATAAGAAATGATCATTCCCTAACCAGAAGAGCTTTACTGTAGAATACTGTTATAATGAGTATTTTTGTCCCCCAGCAGAAGGACGGGACGTTTGCTGCAGGGGGGTACATGCCTCCACTTCGTTTTAAGATGATCACCCTTGCCATCGTCTTCGGAACCATGCTGGGAGGCATCCTCATCCCCAATGGTGTGTGTTTGTATGTGCGTGTGGTGCAGGCGGGCATTCACGTGTGTGTGTGTGTGTGTTCACGTGTGTGTGTGCGCGACTGTTCGCGTGTTCTTATGTTTGTATGTCCGCAGGCCTTCATGATGCATGTGTTGTTTTATGTGTGTGTTGTAACTCAAGCTTTTTACGATGTGTGTGAATATGAGTTTATGACTCAGTGACTGTCACACTCTTAACACACACCTTAAATCACACCTCTACTTTTATCTCCTCTGGACGAACAGACAGGAAGATAGCGCTATTATTCTCCCTTCCTCACACACAGCCACACACACACACACACACCCTCTGGCTCATAGACCCCCACAGCGCACATTTGTTCTTTAGTGGTCTCCGTTAGTTGTCTGTGTGCTGTAATAATGATCTAGATGTGAAGGTTGGGGTGAGTTTGAATGTTTTATTCATCTTGTTTGGTAAGGCTATTTGTTAGGGCTGTGTTTGGGTAGGGACACACACACACACACACTGCTGTGTTTGGCTGGGGTGTGTGTATCTAATCAGGCTAATAGAGAGGAAGGGGGAGGAGGGACTCCAGGGGGAACAGACACTAAATCTGAGGGACACAATATAGCCTGGGTTCCCAGGATGAGAGATGGGGCCTGGGCCCAGCGCCCAGACAGACCTGCCCAGGGGAGGGAGGGGTTGGGTCGGGAGGAGGATGGCACTGGTACTGGCTTGAAACACAGGTTCTGTAAGTGAAGCTTGTACTAGATTAGATCAGGGGTGTGTATGTTTGTGCTTCATTTGGGACAGGGCCATGGGCAAGATGGGTTGAAAGATGGTGTGGAGATACTGACTTCTGATTGAACAGGAAGGCTAAGCCCTGTCTCTGTACTGTATGTATGGTGTGGAGGTGCAGGAAGAGGTGGAGAGAAAGATGAGAGCGGATGAGGAGGATGAGGACTGTTAGCCTGACTGACGCACAGACCCACGTGGTACACTGTCAGCTGGAGTATGTCGCTTTAGCCAACCAAGGGATTGTGTGTAACTAAATGTTTCTCTATGATCTTATGTCTGTAGTGGAGACCATCCTGGGACTGACTGGAGCCACCATGGGCTCCCTCATCTGCTTCATCTGCCCCGCACTCATCTACAGAAAAATACAGAAGAATGGACTCACTGCACAGGTACCACACACACACACACACACACACACACACTATCCCTACTAACCCCATCACTGACCAACATCCCTCTCTCGCTCTCTCTCTTTCATTCTCTCTCTTTCTCTCTCTCTCTCTGGTGGTCTTCTGTAGCTCAGTTGATAGACCATGGCGCTTGCAACAACAGGATAGTGTGTTTGATTCCTGGGACCACCCATATGTAAAATGTATACACACTTTTGGATAAGCGTCTGCTAAATGGTATATTTTATTATTATATAATCTTTCTCTCTCTCCCTCTATAGCTGGTGTTATGGGTGGGGTTAGGCATCCTGCTGGTCAGCACCCTTACCACGTTGTCAATCTCAGCCAGTGACTCCACCCCCAAGCATGCCCCTCCTCCCCCTGCATCGGTCAAGAGTGCCATCTTTGGGGTCCTTCCTGATGTTCCTGATATACGGAACGGTACAGCCCATATATTACTATTATAGCCACAGGCCATGTTCCATCGCCGAGTCAACTTTCCATTCTATTTTGTTATTTTTTTTTCTTTTCTAATCAGTTCCAAATCTGCAATGTTCAAAACTCCAAAGTTCACATTTTGATGTCATTGTTGGAGAGAGAGGTGCAGAAAAGTGAGAGTATAGAGAACAAGAGCCAAAAGGTGAAAGCAATCTTAAAACAAAGAAATATGGAACCGCAGATAAATGGGGGAATATATTGTGTTTTTGACTGACAGACAGCTAGACAGACTGACAGACGGGGGTAGAGGATAACCACTTGATAATATCGAAGAGAAGCAGGGTTTGACATTGATGGAGCCAGAATGATGCCCTTCAAACTCCAGTTTCTCATCTTCCCCTTATCCCCCCACTCTCTCCCCCTTTCCTTCTCACCTACTCCCTCTCCTCTTCCCCCTTTCCTGGGCAGCTGAAATGCCTGCTAGCTCTTTCCTGTAACAGTGGTATCAGATGGAGGTGGCATGGAGGGAGGGGTTGAGAGATACAGACAGAGGAAATGAGGGGAGAGATGAGTGAGACAGGAGGGCTGGGGTTAGGGGCTTGAGGGGTTTTGGTAGGAGGAGAAGAGGGGGATCGTAAAAATTAGAAAGAGCTCCACACATAGGAGCGAGGACAGTTCACACAGCCTCATCCTCTGCCTTCCGTTTTCCTCTTTCTATCACTCTTTATCTCGCTCTCTCCCTCTGACTGATAGTCGCCCACTTCCTTCCACACCTGTTTCCTGTTTATTGCAGATTAGTGAGGCCAGTAGAACAGAAGCATGGGTCTCTCTCTCTGTACCCTCTCGTCATTTTCTCTCCTGATTCTCTCTTAGACTGTACTGTAGCAGGTATTGTATTTATTGCATTAGTGTTGCATCTCTTTATAGTTTAGATCTCTGCTGCCATCTAGTGGATCTCACACTCACACATATTGGTATATACAGTGCGTTAAGGAAAGTATTCAGACCCCTTGACTTTTTCCACATTTTGGTACGTTACAGCATTATTCTAAAATGGATTAAATAAAAATGTTCATCAATCTACACACAATACCCCATATTTACTAAGCGAAAACAGGTTTTTAGACATTTTTGCAAATTGATTTAAAAAAAAGATACCTTATTTACATACAGTACCAGTCAAGTTTGGACACACCTACTCATTGAAGGTTTTTTTAAACATTTTTAAAAACTATTTTCTACATTGTAGAATAATAGTGAAGACATCAAAACTATGACATAACACATATGTAGTAACCAAAAAAGTGTTAAACAAATCCAAATATATTTTAGATTCTTCAAAGTAGCCACCCGTTGCCTTGATGACAGCTTTGCACACTCTTGGCATTCGCTCAACCAGTTTCATGAGAAATGCTTTTCCAACAGTCTTGAAGGAGTTCCCACACAAATTCAATTGATTGGTCATGATTTGGAAAGTCCCACAGTTGACAGTGCATGTCAGAGCAAAAACCAAGCCATGAGGTTGAAGGAATTGTTCGTAGAGCTCCGTGACAGGATTGTGTCGAGGCACAGATCTGGGGAAGGGTACCAAAAAACATCTGTAGCATTGAAGGTCCCCAAGAACACAGTGGCCTCCATAATTCTTAAATGGAGGAAGTTTGGAACCACCAAGACTCTTCCTAGAGCTGGCCACCTGACAATACTGAGCAATTGGGCCAGAAGGGCCTTGGTCAGGGAGGTGACCAAGAATCCGATGGTCATTCTGACAGGGCTCCAGAGTTCCTCTGTGGAGATGGTATTCCTTCTGGAAGGTTTTTCTATCTCTGCAGCACTCCACTAATCAGACCTTTATGGTAGAGTGGCCAGACGGTAGCCACTCCTCAGTAAAAGGTACATGACAGCCCACCAAAAAGCACCTAATGGACTCTTAGACCATGAGAAACAAGATTCTCTGTTCAGATGAAACCAAGATTGAACTCTTTGGCCTGAATGCCAAGTGTCACATCTGGAGGAAACCTGGCACCATCCCTATGGTGAAGCATGGTTGTGGCAGCATCATGCTGTGGGGATGTTTTTCAACAGCAGGGTTAGGAGACTAGTAAGGGAAAGTTGAACGGAGCACAGTACAGAGAGATCCTTGATGAAAACCTGCTCCAGAGTGCTCAGGGACCTCAGAATGGGGCGAATGTTCACCTTCCAACAGGACAACGACCCTCCGCACACAGCCAAAACAATGCAGGCGTGGCTTCGGGACAAGTCTCTGAATGTCCTTGAGTGGCCCAGCCAGAGCCCGAACTTGAACCCGATCTAACATCTCTGGAGAGACCTGGAAATAGCTGTGCATCGACTTTCCCCATCCAACCCGACAGAGCTAGAGAGGTTCTGACATATTCAATCAATCCTTATCCCATTCTGCTGTTCCCAAGAAAGCGATGGTAACTGAGCACTCACTTCTGTCATCATGAAGTGCTTTGAGAGACTAGTCAAGGACCATATCACCTCCACCCTAGACCCACTCCAATTTGCTTACCGCCCCAATAGGTCCACAGACGACGCAATCGCAACCACACTGCACAAACCCATCTGGACAAGAGGAATAACTATGTGAGAATGCTGTTCATCGACTACAGCTCAGCATTTCACACCTAGTACCCTCCAAACTCGTCATCAAGCTCGAGACCCTGGGTCTTGACCCCGCCCTGTGCAACTGGGTACTGGACGGGTCGCCCCTAAGTGGTGAGGGTAGGTAACATCTCCCCCCCGCTGATCCTCAACACTGGGGCCCCACAAGGGTGCGTTCTGAGCCCTCTCCTGTACTCCCTGTTCACCCACGACTGCGTGGCCATGCACGCCTCCAACTCAATCATCAAGTTTGCAGACGACACTACAGTGGTAGGCTTGATTACCAACAACAACGAGACGGCCTACAGGGAGGAGGGGAGGGCCCTCGGAGTGTGGTGTCAGGAAAATAACCTCACACTCAACGTCAACAAAACAAAGGAGATGATCGTGGACTTCAGGAAACAGCAGAGGGAGCACCCCCCTATCCACATCGACAGGACAGTAGTGGAGAGGATAGAACGTTTTAACTGCCTGTTCACCCCGCTATCATCCAGAAGGGGAGGTCAGTACAGGTGCATCAAAGCAGGGACCGAGAGACTGAAAAACAGCTTATATCTCAAGGCCATCAGACTGTTAAACAGCCACCACTAACATTGAGTGGCTGCTGCCATACATGTAAAAAATGTATCACTAGCCACTTTAAACAATGCCACTTAATATAATGTTTACATACCCTACATTACTCATCTCATGTATATACTGTACTCTATACCACCTACTGCATCTTGCCATCTTTATGTAATACATGTATCAAGCCACTTTAAACTATGCCACTTACTATGCCATCTTTATGTAATACATGTATCAAGCCACTTTAAACTATGCCACTTATTATAATCTCATATGTATATACTGTACTCAATACCATCTACTGCATCTTGCCTATGCCGTTCTGTACCATCACTCATTCATATCTTTATGTACATATTTTTCATCCCTTTACACTTGTGTATAAGGTAGCTGTGGTGAAATTGTTAGATTACTCGTTGGTTATTACTGCATTGTCGGAACTAGAAGCACAAGCATTTCGCTACACTCGCATTAACATCTGCTAACCATGTCTATGTGACAAATACAATTTGATTTGATCTGCAGAGAAGAATGGGAGAAACTCCCCAAATACAGGTGTCCCAAACTTGTAGCATCATACCCAAGAAGACTTGAGGCTGTAGTTGCTGCCAAAGGTGTTTTTGCTTTGTCTTTTATGGGATATTGTGTGTAGATTGAGGGTAAAAAACGATTTTATCCATTTTAGAATAAAATTTATAAAATAACGTAACAAAATGTGGAAAAAGTCAAGGGGTCTGAATACTTTCCGAATGCACTGCATTCTCTCTCTCTCTTGTCTCGCTCTCATTTCTCTCCCTCCCTCTCCCTCCCAGCAGTAGAAAAGCCAGTGGCAGTGAAACAGCCTGAGGTGAAGCCTGTGTTGGCGGAGAGGCCTAATGCCCCAGCTGCAGTAGAGCCAGACCGTCCAGTGGAGAGACAGCAGGAACAGGCTGAGGCCCCCCAGATCAAAGGACCTGAACAAGCAGTAGCAGACATGAAAAATAAGGAGGAGGTACAGCTGGACCGCCCCGACGCAGGTATGGAACTAGGGGGAACCTTTCAGAACTAGGGAGAGAGTTTCAGAACCTAGGAGAACCTGTTAGAACCAAGCAAAATCCACTAGACTGCAACATATAAGAAAACCAATAATCTATAAGTGCTAGGTTTAAAAGAAAAGTCAGGAATACTATTTACAGCAACACATGAAAACCCATGTGTTATACCTGTGTGTGTGTGTGTGTCCCTCCTCCCTCCCTTCAGGTGTGGCGGTACCTGATGGGGAGGCCCATCGGCACGAGCCGCCCATCCCTCACGATGAGGTCCAGATAGAGAAGAGGAAGAACGACGCCGAGCTGGAGGAGGAGAAGAACCAACCTGCAGCTGGAGGAGAAGAGGGGCAGTCTGAGGGAGGAGAGAAGAAGGAAATGGTGGTGAAAAAGGAGGAAGTGGAAGAGGCCGAGGCTCAGTTCAATGAGGTGCTGGAGAAGCCTGACCCGGGGGTGGGGAAGAAACAAGAAGTCCTGCCCCTAAAGGAAGTGGAGAAACTTGGCCCAGTGAAAGAGGTGCTTGCTGTGAAGGATATGGTGGCTGAGCAGGCGCTGGTTGAGGATTTGGCCAAAGCCCCAGATGCTGCTGGGAAACGTGCGTATGACTGTTCTTTATCCAGAACATTCAATCAACTCAGATGCTCAGGGATTTGATTGGCAGTAGATGTTTGACGTCACCCGACCTTTGACACTGTGGTTTAGGTGAGCCGGCGGCCCCAGTTCCTGTGGCAGTGGTTCCTGGGGCAGCGGAGGTGGCTGCTGCTCCAGAAGCAAAGGAAGAGAGGGAGGGAGGAGCAGAGGACAAAATGGATGGTAAGTGGAAGAGTAAGAAGGAGTAAAGAATTGAAGTACAGACCAAGGACCAGGGTTAGCAGCTCATAGACTGGCAGAATGGATGGATTTTTTAATAAATTCTTGTTATAGTGGATATACAGTGAAGTCGGAAGTTTACATACACCTTAACCAAATATATTTAAACTCAGTTTTTCACAATTCCTGACATTTAATCCTAAAAATGCCCTGTTTTTAGGTCAGTTAGAATCACCACTTTGTTTTAACATTGTGAAATAATAGTAGAGAGAGATTTATTTCAGCTTTTATTTCTTTCATCATATTTCCAGTGGGTCAGAGGTTTACATACACTCAATTAGTATTTGGTAGCATTGCCTTTAAATTGTTTAACTTGGGACAAACATTTTGGGTAACCTTCCACAAGCCTCCCACAATAGGTTGGGTGAATTTTGGCCCATTCCTCCTGACAGAGCTGGTGTAACTGAGTCAGGTTTGTAGGCCTACTTGCTCGCACAGGCTTTTTCAGTTCTGCCCACAAATTTTCTATGGGATTGAGGTCAGGGCTTTCTGATGGCCCCTTCAATACCTTGACTTTGTTGTCCTTAAGCCATTTTGCCACAACATTGGAGTATGCTTGGGGTCATTGTCCATTTGGAAGACCCATTTGCGACCAAGCTTTAACTTCCTGACTGATGTCTTCATATGTTGCTTCAATATATCCACATAATTTTCCCTGCTCATGATGCCATCTATTTTGTGAAGTGCACAAGTCCCTCCTGCAGCAAAGCACCCCCACAACATGATGGTGTTCTTTGGCTTGCAAGCCTCCCCCTTTTCCTCCAAACATAACAATGGTCATTATGGCCAAACAGTTCTATTTTTGTTTCATCAGACCAGAGGACATTTCTCCAAAAAGTACAATCTTTGTCCCCATGTGCAGTTTCAAACCATAGTCTGGCTTTTTATGGCGGTTTTGGAGCAGTGGCTTCTTCCTTGCTGAGCGGCCTTTCAGATTATGTCGATATAGAACTAATTTTACTGTGGATATATAGATACTTTTGTACCTGTTTCCTCCAGCATCTTCACAAGGTCCTTCGCTGCTGTTCTGGGATTGAGTTGCAGTCTTTGCACCAAAGTACATTAATCTCTAGGAGACAGAACGCATCTCCTTCCTGAGCGGTATGACGGCTGCGTGGTCCCATGGTGTTTATACTTGCGTACTATTGTTTGTACAGATGAACGTGGCACCTTCAGGCGTTTGGAAATCACTCCCAAGGATGAACCAGACTTGTGGAGGTCTACCATTTTTTTTCTTAGGTCTTGGCTGATTTCTTTTGATTTTCCCACGATGTCAAGCAAAGAGGCCCTGAGTTTGAAGGTAGGCCTTGAAATACATCCACAGGTACACCTCCAATTGACTCAAATTATGTCAATTAGCCTATCCGAAGCTTCTAAAGCCATGACATTTTCTGGAATTTTCCAAGCTGTTTGAAGGCACAGTCAACTTAGTGTATGTAATCTTCTGACCCCCTGGAATAGTGATACAGTGAAATAATCTGTTGTAAAAAAATTACTCCTGTCATGCACAAAGTAGATGTCTTAACCGACTTGCCAAAACTATAGTTTGTTAACAAGAAGTTTGTGGAGTGGTTGAAAAACGAGTTGTAATGACTCCAACCTAAGTGTATGTAAACCTCCCACTTCAGTTGTCCCATTCCATGCTTTGTCTGTATTCTTTCTCTCTCTGACTTGTACCGCCTCTTTGTCTGACTGCTTCTCTCTCTGTCTATCTCTCTATTCTCGCTTTCCATCTCAAGTGTGTCTTTGGCAACAAGCTTTTGCCTGGTTGTTTTTGAAGAGTGGATTCTCTCGTTACTTTCTCGCTCTTTGGCTTGATTCACTCAGGACACTCCGCAGCACATTTTTGGTTTCTCTCTGCTGACTCACTCTTTCTTTTCTCTCTTTCTCGCTCCTTTTCTTTTCCTCTGCCGGGCTCCTGTCACAGTGATAAAAAAGATGGTTGCAGGTATGAACTCCTCTCTCTCCTACTGTATTCACATCTAGTCATTCAATCAACTAATGAAGTCTGGAGATGAGAGCGTAGTATCCAGTTTAGTAATATTTTCTAGTTCTGCCCCCCCCAACCCACATGGCCATAATCCCCAAGTCCTAACCCACCTCACACCCTCTCACACAGTATCCCCCCCACCTTGCCTAAACTGCTCACATCTTGTTTGTAGCAACCGTACCCTACATTAGTTTGACTGAGTTATCCCTCCTCCAGCCCCCCACCCATAAACACATCCCTATGCTGTTTGTTTGGATAAATCGAATGCTCCTTCTCCCTCCGATGTAGATACCAATACTGCTCAATATACAGTGCATTCGGAAAGTATTCAGACCCCTTGACTTTTTGCACATTTTTTGTTACAGCCTTCTAAAATGTATTCAATTGTTTATTTTTCTTCATTTATCTACACACAGTACCCCATAATAAGAAAGCAAAAACAGGTTTGTCAAAATTTTTGCCAAATAATTTTTAAAAAACTGATCACATTTACATAAGTATTCAGACCCTTTACTCTGTACTTTGTTGACGCACCTTTGGCAGCGATTACAGTCTTGAGTCTTCTTGGGTATGACGCTACAAGCTTAGCATACCTGTATTTGGGGAGTTTCTCCCATTATTCTCTGCAGATCCTCTCAAGCTCTGTCAGGTTGGATGGGGAGCGTTGCTGCACATCTAATTCTATCTATTTCCTGGGCTCAGAGACTTGTCCCGAAGCCACTCCTGCGTTGTCTTGGCTGTGTGCTTAGGGTTGTTGTCCTGTTAGAAGGTGAACCTTCGCCCCAGTCTGAGGTGCTGAGTGCTCTGGAGCAGGTTTTCATCAAGGATCTCTCTGTACTTTGCTAATTTCATCTTTCCCTCGATCCTGACTAGTCTCCCAGTCCCTGCTGTTGAAAAACATCCCCACAGCATGATGCTGCCACCACCACCATGCTTCACCTGAGGAATGGTGCCAGGTTTCCTCCAGACGTGACGCTTTGCATTCATGCCAAAGAATTCAATCTTGGTTTCATCAGACCAGAGAATCTTGTTTCTCATGGTCTGAGTCTTTAGGTGCCTTTTGTCAAACTTCAAGTGGACTGTCATGTGCCTTTTACTGAGTGGCTTCCGTCTGGCCACTCTACCGTAAAGGTCTGATTGGTGGAGTGCTGCAGAGATGGTTGTCCTTCTGGAAGGTTCTCCCATCTCCACAGAGGAACTCTAGAGCTCTGTCAGAGTGACCATCAGGTTCTTGGTCACCTCCCTGACCACGGCCCCCCGATTGCTCAGTTTGGCTGGGCGGCCAGCTCTAGGAAGAATTTTGGTGGTTCCAAATTTCCTCAATTTTTAAGAATGATGGAGGCCACTGTGTTCTTGGGGACCTTCAATGCTGCAGACATTATTTTTGTCGCCTTCCCCAGATGTGTGCCTCGACACAATCCGGTCAAGGAGCTCTACGGACAATTCCTTCAACATAATGGCTTGGTTTTTGCTCTGACATGCACTATCAACTGGGACTTTCCAAATCATGTCCAATCAATTGAATTTATCACAGTTTGACTCCAATCAAATTGTAGAAACATCTCAAGGATGATCAATGGAAACCGGATGCATCTGAGCTCAATTTCGAGTCTCATAGCAAAGGGTCTGAATAGTTTATTTTTAATACATTTGAAAAAAATGTTTATTAAAGATATTTGCTTTGTCATTATGGGGTATTGTATGGAGATTGATTTATTTCACCTTTATTTAACCAGGTAGGCAAGTTGAGAACAAGTTCTCATTTACAATTGCGACCTGGCCAAGATAAAGCAAAGCAGTTCGACACATACAACGACACAGAGTTACACATGGAGTAAAACAAACATACAGTCAATAATATAGTAGAAAAAAGTCTATATACGATGTGAGCAAATGAGGTGAGTTAAGGGAGGTAAAGGCAAAAAAAAAGGCCATGGTGGCAAAGTAAATACAATATAGCAAGTAAAACACTGGAATGGTAGATTTGCAGTGGAAGAATGTGCAAAGTAGAAATCAAAATAATGGGGTGCAAAGGAGCAAAATAAATGAATGAATAAATAAAATAAATACAGTAGGGAAAGAGGTAGTTGCCTGGGCTAAATTATACTGTAGATGGGCTATGTACAAGTGCAGTAATCTGCACTGACAGCTGGTGCTTAAAGCTAGTGAGGGAGATAAGTGTTTCCAGTTTCAGAGATTTTTGTAGTTCGTTCCAGTCATTGGCAGCAGAGAACTGGAAGGAGAGGCGGCCAAAGAAATAATTGGTTTTGGGGGTGACCAGAGATATACCTGCTGGAGCGCGTGCTACAGGTGGGTGACGCTATGGTGACCAGCGAGCTGAGATAAGGGGGGACTTTACCTAGCAGGGTCTTGTAGATGACATGGAGCCTGTGGGTTTGGCGACGAGTGTGAAGCGAGGGCCAGCCAACGAGAGCGTACAGGTCGCAATGGTGGGTAGTATATGGGGCTTTGGTGACAAAACGGATGGCACTGTGATAGACTGCATCCAATTTGTTGAGTAGGGTATTGGAAGCTATTTTGTAAATGACATCGCCGAAGTCGAGGATTGGTAGGATGGTCAGTTTTACAAGGGTATGTTTGGCAGCATGAGTGAATGATGCTTTGTTGCGAAATAGGAAGCCAATTCTAGATTTAACTTTGGATTGGAGATGTTTGATGTGGGTCTGGAAGGAGAGTTTACAGTCTAACCAGACACCTAGGTATTTGTAGTTGTCCATGTATTCTAAGTCAGAACCGTTCAGAGTAGTGATGCTGGACGGGCGGGCAGGTGGGGGCAGTGATCGGTTGAAGAGCAAGCATTTAGTTTTACTTGTATTTAAGAGCAATTG
Source organism: Oncorhynchus mykiss (assembly GCF_013265735.2). NCBI lineage: Eukaryota > Metazoa > Chordata > Actinopteri > Salmoniformes > Salmonidae > Oncorhynchus > Oncorhynchus mykiss. The sequence goes on from NC_048584.1 coordinate 23,795,993, forward strand.
GAGGCCACGGAAGGAGAGTTGTATGGCATTGAAGCTCGCCTGGAGGGTTGTTAACAGTGTCCAAAGAAGGGCCAGAAGTATATAGAATGGTGTCGTCTGCGTAGAGGTGTACCAGAGAATCACCAGCAGCAAGAGCAACATCATTGATGTATACAGAGAAGAGTCGGTCCAAGAATTGAACCCTATGGCACCCCCATAGAGACTGCCAGAGGCCCGGACAACAGGCCCTCCGATTTGACACACTGAACTCTATCAGAGAAGTAGTTGGTGAACCTGGCGAGGCAATCATTTGAGAAACCAAGGCTGTTGAGTCTGCCGATGAGGATGATTGATGATTTAATACATTTTATAATAAGGCTGTAACATCACAAAATATGGAAAAATGGAAGTTGTCTGAATACTTTCTGAATGCACTGTATGATTTATGAACTTGTAATTGACTCCCCCTGTGTGTGTTTTGGTATGTTCTAACCCTGTCTCCCCCCATGTAGAGGGTCAGTTGGACCATGCCGTTCTGCTGCAGGTTATAAAGGAGCAGCAGGAGCAGCAGAAGAGACTGTTGGACCAGCAGGAGAAACTACTGGCTGTCATACAGGAACAACACCAGGAGATGCACCCCAAAAAGACAGGTGTGTAAACACACACACACACACACACTCCGTGTGTGCACTCTCGTACATGCTCTAAGTTTATATTCTGATGCATGTCTAAGTGCTGAGTATGAGTAATTGAAATGTAAGGTCAGTTAAAGGCAAAGTAAATAATGATCTTTGTATCTTGTGTTACATTAGATGGAGCTCCAGAGGCTGATGCAGAGAAGGGAGTACAGGAGGAGGGGGGAGCATCCAAGCTCAAAGACCCAGATCAAGATGGCCCTGCCCTGGCCTCAGATGCCAAGGAGCCCAAAGGAGCAGAAGCTCTACAGGCCGAGCCTCACGTCCAGCCCCAGAATGAGGTCCTCCCTGTGGAGAAGAGTGCAGAAGAGCAGGTCGTCAAAGTGGTTCTCCCCGTGATCCCCAAGGAAGTAGTCCAGGAAGTCCCTAAACAGACGATTGTGGCAGGGGCAGCGTTGGAGGCCCCTAAGGAGAGGGAGCTGGGAGCTAGAGGGGTACCGCTGGGTCAGAAGGTGGCAGAGGGGGTGAAGGTAGAACCAGACCAGCCCAAACACAGAAAGGAGCAACCACCACCTGCTAAAGCTGAGGACGGGCCAGGGAAAGGATCGGTAGAGGCAGTAGTAGACAAGGACAAGGAGAGGATGGAGAAAGAGACACTGGAGGAGGAGAGGATCAATAGAGAGGTGCAGGCGAGAGTGGAGAAGGAACGGTTAGAGAGGGAGAGGAGAGGGAAACTGGTGAGAGAGCAGGAGATGGAAAAAGACCAAGTAAAGAAGGAGAGAGCGGAGAAAGAGAGGCTGGGAAAGGAGCGAGCAGAGAGGGAGAAGGTGGATAAGGAGAAAGCAGAGCAAGAGAGGATCCAGTGGGAGAAGGAAAAGACTGAGAGAGAGGTGATGGAGAGAGCGAAGAGGGGAGGAAGAGGGGAGGAACAGGCTCTGGCTGTAGCTGGGCCAGGACCTGTTGAACCAGGAGAACTAGAGGCTGTGAAGAAGAGTGGACGGGACCTGAAGGAGAGGGCAGCCGTCCAGTCAGACTCCAGGGACTTTCTGGAAGCCCAGCCCCAGGTGATCCACGAGAAGGAGAAGGCCAGGGACCAAGGAGACATGGACCTGAGGAGGAGGAGGAGAGCCCTGGGGGTAGGAGGTGCTGGAGGGGCAGGGGAGTCCAGGGAGGGTGAGCTGGAGCCCTTCTTGGACATGGGGGGGTCAGATCTCCATGCAGCCTTGGGGGGAGCACTGGTACACACACGCCAGATTAAACAGATCTCTGAGCTTGAGAGAAACGAGTAACAGGGACTGGGTAACGGCATACACGCACATGAATACGGTATAACATACACTCATGGACCGTTGGGTTGGACTGTGCGAATCCCTATATTTAAACAAACACTCTCACATAGTGGGTCAGACTGTGCACACACACACTGGGTCAGACTGCGCTAACCTTGTACACATCTTCATACTAATCACAACGCATACACACACTCTTTCTCTCCCCCACACAGTCATGTACCGTGGATCACACTCTATTGCCTTACCACCTGCCTTCACAATACCTGACATGTACAGGAGGAGTGTGTGTGTGAGATGCATTGATGTGATAGGGAACATTCTGGCTGCGTTTACACAGGCAACCCAATTCTGATCTTTTTCACAATTATTGGCAAAAGATCTGATCTGAATTGGGCAGCGTCTTCATGTGACCTTAGTCTGTGGGCATCTATTACCAAATACTAGTGCTTTCTTTAGTGCTCCTTCCATGATTCCAGAAGATACAGGATAATAGTGATGATAAAGATATTGTAGCAATGATCACATATTATTCTATAATAATATGCTGTATAATGCTGCCATAGATCTAGTCTTTATTAAAAATAGATTTGTATGTAAATGTTAACTTATTTTTTGTTTTCTCTGGGGTGAGATTTGGACTAGAATGTATGTTAAGCGATGCAATACCACATACAGAGTTTCCTTTTTTCCTGTGTTTTGAGAGCGCAATGTACCATCTATCCAATGACTTGTATTTTAGTCAATTTAAATCCCTTGATACTTCTAAGTGATTAGGCGTTTTCATTTTGGCTCTGGAAAGATTACGTGCTGGTGTTTTTGTTACTGTAGTGGTTTTGTTAAGCCCAATGTATGTTGGTTATCGTGTGCTGTGAATAGCGTCTATATGTTCTCTGAACTGTCGCTAAATGTCCTCGTGCTGGTTTCTACATATTTTTGGAAAGCGTTCAAAGAACATTTTAAATAGGGATCAATTGGTTAGCTTCAGTGCTCCTTCCAGATCATTTGACTCTTGATTTTGAAAACAGAATCATATTTTTGACGAATAAAAATAAGAATGTAGTGCTGTAGAAATGCGTATCCTTCTCACACACATACGGTACAATTCCAATATGATTTTATTTTTCGTGTGAGTTCCGAATCCATAACTCTGATTCTACATTCCATGTTCTTGTGCCTTACATGTGCTACAGCAGTGTTTCTTCTGTGACTGTAAAGGAATATGGTTCTTTCTTTTGTTTTGTCGTATCCTGTGTGTGAGGGCTCCACTGCTTTGTGCCTTTATCCTAACTAGGGGTGAAATGAACGGGTCGAAGTGAATATCTTTATGCCTGTATTGAGATGTAAATGCATCATTTCCAGAACAGAAGTGCAATTAGTCGTCATCTCTATTCTTGTAGCATTTGAAACAGTGGCTTGGACTTCTTCAATGGTGCCCAGTGCTGTGGCTACCATAAGGAACAGTGAATGAAATGGACTTCATAGAGGGAGGACATCAACAGTGTCTTCATGACTTCTTTAATTCTGGGTCGACTCATATTTCTGAAAATGTCACAATATGAAATGTTGGTTGTCAATGTGTGTTGTGTACATTAACCAAAGAGAACCCCATACACCAATTTGCATATTTCTACATGACAAATTCACAGTCCTGCAAGTCTTCGGTGGTGGGTTACATGTTATTACATAGTCAAACGGTATGACCTTGACGCACTATTGAAGACTAGTTGAAACACCATGCTAGCATTACCTCTGGGACCAACAACAGGTCAAACATTATGCTTGTGGGACTAGTCAAGATATATTTCAGCACCTGCCATCGTAGTACTGGTTCAGTAATGCATGATGTTCATGGAACAATGGGGACATTAGGTCAACTGCCTGGGGTGTAGTCATTAGTACAGATGCAAACGTTTTACAATGTAATTGAGCGTTTCTATTGAACAAATTCAGGTAGGTCCCTCCTCGTTTCCGTCCGTTTAGTTCCTAGTGAATGTTGACGATAAAGCCTATGTCCAGCAGAATGCACTATATGTCCAGCAGAGATGTGTTGGGCGGAATGGTCTACTTCACTCCCTTCTTGGCCTGCAAGACAATAAGATGATCAAGTCAGTTGAATTTATACATCAAAGACAGACAAAATGTCATACAAAATGATGGAACACTTGTAATATGCCACTCACTGCTGTAACAATGCAAGTCTTCAGAGCATCAAACTCTTTAACACACAGGTCCTTTCTCAGCTCCTGTCTGCCTGTGGTAGTAGCTGTCACACACTTCCCATAAGCTGCAGCCTGAGGACATGATATTCAAAAGTCAGTATTTAGATCAAACTTCTGTTGGAGGATGATTGCGGAAACACAATAGATATATTATTGTTTAAGGCAGTGTTTCCACCTTCTTTTATTTTACGAGCTTCCTCCCCAAAAGCATCATCCAGGGCCACAAGCCAAATTCCTTGGTGGGCCGCCCCAGTTATACAATGGTAGGAGAAACACTGGGACAAGTCCTCACATTGGCAGAATGACAACTTAACTTGGCTTTATGCTTTTGGATATTGTATGGCAAACAGTGGCCATCTATACTGAACAAAAATATAAACATGTAAAGTATTGGTCCCATGTTTTATGAGCTGAAATAAAAGATCACAGAAATGTTCCATATGCACAAAAAGCTTCAATTTTTGACAAATTTGCTTACATCACGCTTAGTGAGCATTTCCCCTTTTCCAAGATAACCCATCCATTTGACAGGTGTGGCATATCAAGAAGCTGATTAAAGCGGCATTATTATTACATAGGTGCACCTTGTGCCCGGGACAAAAAGTCAGCCGTTTTGTCACACAACACAATGCCACAGATGTCTCATGTTTTGAGGGAGCGTGCAATTGCCATGCTGACTACAGGAATGTCCACCAGAGCTGTTGCTAGAGAATGTGATGTTAATTTCTCTAGCATAAGCCAACTCCAATGTCGTTTTAGAGGATTTGGCAGTATGTCAACCGGCCCCACAACCGCAGACCACGTGTAACCACGCCAGCCCAGGATCTCCACATCCGGCTTCTTCAACTGCGGGATCGTCTGAGACCAGCGAACTGATGAAACTGAGGGGTATTTATGTCTCTAATAAAGGCCGTTTATGGGGAAAAACGAATTCTGATTGGCTGGACCTGGCTCCCAGTGGGTGGGCTTATGCCCTCCCAGGCCCACCCATGGTTGCACCCCTGCCCAGTCATGTGAAATCCATAGATTAGGGCCTAATTTATTTATTTCAATTGACTGCTCTCCTTATATGAACTGTAACTCAGTAAAATCGTAGAAATTGTTGCATATTGCCTTTATATATTTTTTCAGTATGAATTTGTTTGGTGGCTACGCACCTCACCAGAACACTGGGCAAACAGCTCTGGGAACCGTCTCATCCTCTCCCGACTGCGAGTCCACACATTTGTCCCCGACATGATCAGTTGTGTGAGCAGCAGCAGAGATGGACACTTGTTCAATACTCTTTGACAGTGGAAAAACAACGAATAACAATCTAATGCCCCAGCATTAGCTCTTGTACAATATTAGCGAAGTGTCATAGAAATAAAAGGCATTCGTAGGAAAATATCCACTCAAATCATTGGCTCGCCCAGACCATGGACGGCACCATGTTGTTGACCCTGAATCAGGAAATGACACGCATGTAAATCTACAAACGTGATTTGTTAATTTCCACGTCCATCTTCTTCTGTGGGGTTTATCAGCGATTGGCAACCAACGTTATGGTGCATTACCGCCACCTACTGTACTGGAATGTGGGTCGGAGACCTGCTAGCCCCGTTAAAAAAACATATTTAATACTGTATCTAATGACGTTCTACTCAGTATACTATTTAAACAAATTTCCTGTATACCCTTCTCCCTCATACTGGATCTCAGCCTCTCTCTTCCCGCTCATACTGCCTACACTGTATCAGTACATGCTCCACTGTCTCTGGTTTCCTGGCAAGAATCACACTTTCCTGCTGGATGCTTTTCTATCACATTTATAGTCTTATTCAACTGGCTGCTACATGAGCTAAAGGACTGCATACTCATCAATCCTGCACATGAATAAGAGCAAATAACTTCTCTGTCTGCCTTGACTTCCTCCACCCACTGCAAGGCCAACAGTATGGCCATCAGCTCAGCTGCATATACAGCCAGATGATCTGTAATACGTTTCCTGACTGCCACCCCACATTCTTGCACTACAAATGCTGACCCAGTATGTCCTTGGAAGTCCTTGGTCCTTGGCTGCCAAACCATACGCTATACTGCCATAGTCTATTACAGATTTGAACAATGCAACATACAGTACATGTTCCTCAATGAGGATCGGCCAGCCCCCCCACTCAATCACCATCAGACAGCACATCACATCTAGCACCTTCTTACAGTTTCCCACCACTCTCTCAATGTGTTCTGCCCTGGTCAGCCTAGTGTCAAAATACACTCCAAGGAACCTGAAGGCCCCCACCCTCTCCAAGTTTCTCCTATATAACCTCAAGCGTACCTCATCTACCACCTTCCTCCTGATGAAGAACACTTTACTTTACTGACTTTATTGTCCCCCTATGGGGAAATTGTGTTGCAGTGTCATGTACACGTTTAAAGTGGCGTTTAAATAACAAAACAAATTGACAATACAACTTTCATAACAGTTACATAACAATAAAAAGAGACTAGCCTCACTGGGTCGATAGGAACATGAGCCCGAGCTATTTAGGAGGGATTTCACACCTGGCACAAATGATTGTCTAGTTCTGTTTTTCCTGCCGAGGGGTGCCCTAAACCTGCGCCCAGAGGGGAGTAGTTCAAAGTCCAGGTACAGGGAGTGGCTTGGGTCTAAAAAGATTTTGTGAGCCTTGAGGAGGGCCCTGACCTTAAAGACCTCATCCAGGCCTGTATGTTTGACTCCAAGTACGTACCTTGCTTGCTGTGGTAATAATCCTTCTCAGCATATTTCTCTAGCTGACAGTGAAATTGCCAAACCAACAAACAATACAAAAAGTTAAAATACTCTAAATGAAAGATTTGTAAAACAGAGTCAGTATAGGACAATTAACATGAAAAGAGCTCAGCTTTTTGAGAAAGTACAGTCTCTGTTGACTCTTTTTGTGGATCAGGTCTGTACATTTACTCCACTGAAGCTTCTTGTCCAAGAGGACACCCACATATTTGCATTCCTCTACAATCTCTATGTTCTGACCTCTGATAGATGTTGCCGAGGTAAGTGTTGTATGCTTCCTTACTGGTATTGAGGACCAAGAGTGATTGGTCACACCACTCTACAAAGTAATTTAGGACCGGGCCATGGTGTTCCTCGTTATCATGCAACAGGCTGATCAAGGCAGTGTCATCAGCGAACTTAACGAGGTGTCTGTCAGGATGGAAACTAGTACAACTATTAGTGTACAAGAGGAGTGGGGACAAAACACATCCCTGAGGAGAGCCTGTGTGGGTGTTGCGTATGTCCGACGCGTGGGGACGTATTTTGACCCGCTGTGACCATTGGCTCAGGAAGTCCAACAGCCACAAAACCAGCCCCCCCATCTAAGGGGAAGTCTCGAAAGAGTCTGTGCCAGAATGTAAGGCTGGATTGTGTTGAAGGCAGAAGAAAAGGCAACAAACAAAACCCTGACATTGGATTTGGCACCCTCTTGATGTCTGTAAACCATGTTGAGGAGAGTAAGAATGGCATCATCAACTCCTCTGCTGGGCTTCACAATTTTCTCAAGGCATTTCATTTCTAAGGATGTCAAGGCGAAAGGGTAGTCATTCAGCACAGATGGATTAGATGTGATTAGACACGGTCTGAGTTCTCTACAGAGAACCTGAATCCTGACATTAATGCCCATCGCTCTACCTCATCAATTGCTTCCTGTACCTTCCTGACTATGTATGGCACATTTCTTCCCCTCTTCTGTAAGGCGCCTTCATCTGCAAATGTTTTATTTTTTTATTTGATTTATTTCACCAGGTAGGCAAGGTGAGAACAAGTTCTCATTTACAATTGCCAAGATAAAGCAAAGCACATACGACACATACAACGACACAGAGTTACACATGGAGTAAAACAAACATGCAGTCAATAATACAGTAGAAACAAGCAACATTTATTGGATGCCAACCGCAGTTAAACCTCACGAAGAAGAAGAACGGGATGGCAAAATCATAGTAATATTCAAGGAATGACTGGCTTTCCTTCAAAACGTTGGTGCTATTTACAAATAAAAACACTATGAAAAATAATATTTTGATATGTGGATATGTCACATTTTGCGGGAACAGTAAATAGTTTTGTATATTCCATTACGCCCACTGTTTACTGTACCACTACAGCAGCCTAACTAACGTTAGAATGCTAGCACATTGTATGACATCACAGTCACTGAACAGAAATCGTATGTCATCGTCAGACTAGACTTGAGCTTTACAGTCCGTTGATATGATTTCTTTCACACTGTATCACCACGGACCCACCCTGTGTGTCCTGTTTGTGCTAAAGACAAAATTGATGCTTTGGCCTCCCGAGTGGTGCAGTGGTCTAAAAGAACTGCATCACAGTGCTTGAGGTGTCACTACAGACCTGGTGTTTGATCCCAGGCTGTGTCACAGCCAGCCGTAACCAGGAGACCCATGAGGCGGAGCACAATCGGAGTACAGTGTTTTCCGGGTTAGGGGAGGGTTTGGCTGGCCGGGATTTCCTTGTCCCATTGCGCTCTAGCTACTCCTTGTGGCGGGCCGGGGGCCTGCAAGCTGAACGGTGTTTCCTCCGACCCGTTGGTGCGGTTCGTTTCCGGGTTAAGCGAGCAGTGTGTCAAGAAGCAGTGTGGCTTGGAAGGGTCGTGTTTCAGAGGACGCATGGCTCTCAACCTTCGCCTCTCCCGAGTCCGTAGGGGAGTTGCAGCGATGGGGCAAGACTGTAACTACCAATTGGGGAGAATTGTTTTTTTTATTTTTATAATTGAGGCTATGACATGACAGCAATCCTTGCTAAATGTTCTATTCTGGGCTTCACCTGGCCATGCCTGAAGATATCTCTCTCTCTCAGGTTCCCACTCTAATGAAAGCAACAGCAGATGATGAATCGCCTTGTCCTGGCTACCTCTTTGAAGAAATCGGAAGTATCCTTTTAACCCATGTTGGGCATGGCTGGCCATGATGATATCAGCACTGTGTTCTGATATGAAAAATCATTTAGTAAGATTCACCTTTACCCTCCTGGCTGTGTAGAAATCTCCCAGGAGTCCACTGGGTGTGGTCAGTTCCTGTTGGAGTACCTGTTGAAGAGGCTGGAGTTAGAATCCTGCCATGTCAAAATAATGGTGAGCTCAGCTAGCCAGGTTAGCAGGATTTCACCTGCATTAAGAAACCCCAAACCCTGAATTTTACCATAGTTTGTTAACTGAGGCTGAAGAGGAATCATGTAGAAGAATGAAGCTAATCTTCACCATATATAATATAATCTATTTATCTGTTCCTCCTGAGCCTTATCCCTCTTCCCTTTCCATCGTTTCTGTCCTTCCAGGTTCTGAAGATCTTCGTCCATCTCTGTGGCCACGGATTGCCTCACTTTCTGACAGAACTTGGACGGAAATCCACCTTCATCCAGCAGTCCTCAGGTGAGATGATGGACATGACGATGATGATATGACCAGTAACACACCTCACTGTCTCCATTTCATCTTACTATTTCCGACAGTAGCATTTCAGATAGCTATGAGTGTTGTACTGAATGTGTTTTTCCCTTCAATTTAGTGGTCCCCCTGATCCCATGCATGGCATTGCTCTGTATCAGAAAGTGAGGGCCACAGCACAGGTGGCCAAGAGAATGAGAGACACTGTCTAAGCCAATCACTATCCCTCTATGTATCTCACACACACACACAATGCTAATCCTGTCATTATCTGTCTCCAGGACATAGACAGGTTACTTTTGACAGACACAGCCTCTCCCCAGAGCAGCAAACTAGCCATGCCCAACGTGGGTGAGTACATTATATTGTTGTTATTCCATGTTCTGCATGTCTACCTTACATTTACATGTTAGTCATTTAGCAGGTGCTCTTATCCAGCACTACTAACAATTAGTGCATTCATCTTAAGATAGCTAGGTGGGACAACCACACATCTCAGTCATAGTAAGTAAGATTTTCCTCAATAAAGTAGCTATCAGCAAGGTAAAAGTTAGTAAGGGGGGAGCTGTGCGATTATTTAAGATAAAATCAAATCAAATTTCATTGGTCACATACACGTGTTTAACAGATGTTACTACGAGGGTAGCGAAATGCTTGTGTTTCTAGCTCCGACAGTGCAGTAATATCTAACCATTTCCCAACATATACCCAATGCACACAAATATAAGTAAGGAATGGAATTAAGAATATAAACATATATGGATGAGCAATGTCAGAGAGACTAAGATACAGTAGAATAGTATAGAATACAGTATCTACAGTGGGACAAAAAAGTATTTAGTCAGTCACCAATTGTGCAAGTTCTCCTACTTAAAAAGATGAGAGAGGCCTGCTTTTTCATCATAGGTACACTTCAACTATGACAGACAAAATGAGGGAAAAAAATCCAGAAAATCACATTGTAGAATTTTTTATGAATTTATTTGCAAATTATGATGGAAAATAAGTATTTGGTCACCTACCAACAAACAAGATTTCTGGCTCTCACACTGTAACTTCTTCTTTAAGAGGCTCCTCTGTCCTCCACTCGTTACCTGTATTAATGGCACCTGTTTGAACTTGTTATCAGTATAAAAGACACCTGTCCACAACCTCAAACAGTCACACTCCAAACTCCACTATGGCCAAGACCAAAGAGCTGTCAAAGGACACCAGAAACAAAATTGTAGACCTGCACCAGGCTGGGAAGACTGAATCTGCAATAGGTAAGCAGCTTGGTTTGAAGAAATCAACTGTGGGAGCAATTATTAGGAAATGGAAGACATACAAGACCACTGATAATCTCCCTCGATCTGGGGCTCCACGCAAGATCTCACCCCGTGGGGTCAAAATTATCACAAGAACAGTGAGCAAAAATCCCAGAAGCACACGGGGGGACCTAGTGAATGACCCGCAGAGAGCTGGGACCAAAGTAACAAAGCCTACCATCAGTAACACACTACGCCACCAGGGACTCAAATCCTGCAGTGCCAGAAGTGTCCCCCTGCTTAAGCCAGTACATGTCCAGGCCCGTCTGAAGTTTGCTAGAGAGCATTTGGATAATCCAGAAGAAGATTGGGAGAATGTCATATGGTCAGATGAAACCAAAATATAACTTTTTGGTAAAAACTCAACTCGTCGTATTTGGAGGACAAAGAATGCTGAGTTGCATCCAAAGAACACCATACCTACTGTGAAGCATGGGGGTGGAAACATCATGCTTTGGGGCTGTTTTTCAGCAAAGGGACCAGGACGACTGATCCATGTAAAGGAAAGAATGAATGGGGCCATGTATCGGGAGATTTTGAGTGAAAACCTCCTTCCATCAGCAAGGGCATTGAAGATGAAACGTGGCTGGGTCTTTTAGCATGACAATCATCCCAAACACACCACCCGGGCAACGAAGGAGTGGCTTCGTAAGAAGCATTTCAAGGTCCTGGAGTGGCCTAGCCAGTCTCCAGATCTCAACCCCATAGAAAATCTTTGGAGGGAGTTGAAAGTCCGTGTTGCCCAGCAACAGCCCCAAAACATCACTGCTCTAGAGGAGATCTGCATGGAGTAATGGGCCAAAATACCAGCAACAGTGTGTGAAAACCTTGTGAAGACTTACAGAAAACATTTGACCTCTGTCATTGCCAACAAAGGGTATATAACAAAGTATTCAGATAAACTTTTGTTATTGACCAAATACTTATTTTCCACCATAATTTGCAAATAAATAAATTAAAAATCCTACAAATGTGATTTTCTGGATTTTTTTTCTCATTTTGTCTGTCATAGTTGAAGTGTACCTATGATGAAAATTACAGGCCTCTCTCATCTTTTTACGTGGGAGAACTTGCACAATTGGTGGCTGACTAAATACTTTTTTGCCCCACTGTACATATAAGATGAGTAATGCAAGATACGTAAACATTATTAAAGTGACGAGTGTTCCATTTATTAAAACGGCCAGTAATTTCAAGTCTGTCACACCCTGATCTGCCTCACCTGTCCTTGTGCTTGTCTCCACCCCATCATGGTGTCACCCATCTTCCCCATTATCCCCTGGGTATTTATACCTGTGTTTTTTGTCTGTCTGTGCCAGTTTGTCTCGTTTTGTCAAGTCAACCAGCGTGTTACTCCATGCGCCTACTTTTTCCTTTTCTCTGTTTTTTGCTAGTCATCCCGGTTTTGACCCTTGCCTGCCTCGACTCTGTACCCGCCTGCCTGACCATACTGCCTGCCTGACCATACTGCCTGCCCTGACCATACTGCCTGCCCTGACCTCGAGCCTGCCTGCCACTCTGTACCTCCTGGACTCTAACCTTGTTATGACCTTTTGCCTGTCCACGACCATTCTCTTGCCTGCCCCATGGATACTAATAAACATTAGGAATCTGCCTCCCGTGTCTGCATCTGGGTCTCACCCTGTGCCCTTATAGTCTATGTATATAGGCAGCAGCCTCTAACTGCTAGTGATGGCTATTTAACAGTCTTGAGATCGAGAGACTGAAAAACATCTGTCCCGGCTTTGATGCACCTGTACTGACCTTGCCTTCTGGATGATAGTGGGGTGAACAGGCTGTGGCTTGGGTGGTTGTTGTCCTTGATTTTTTTGACCTTCCTGTGACATCGGGTGGTGTAGGTGTCCTGGAGGGCAGGTAGTTTGCCCCCGGTGATGCTTTGGGCAGATCGCACCACCATCTGGAGAGCCCTGCAGTTACGGGAAGTGCAGTTGCTGTTAGTGATACAGCCCGACAGGATGCTCTCAATTGTAAAGGTTTGTGAGGGTTTTGGGTGCCAAGCCAAATTTCTTCAGAGGTTGAAGAGGCTCTGGTGCACCTTCTTCTCTATGCTGTATGTGTGGGTGGACCATTTCAGTTTGTCAGTGATCTGTACGCATAGGAACTTGAAGCTTTCCACCTTCTCCACTGCAGTCCCGTCGATGCTGTTTCCTTAGGTCCACGATCATCTCCTTTCTTTTGTTGATGTTGAGTGTGAGGTTATTTTCCTGGCTCCCAGAGCCATCATCTCCTCCCTGTAGGTTGTCTCATCATTGTTGGTAATCAAGCCTACTACTGTTGTGTCATCTGCAAACTTGATAATTGAGTTGGAGACGTGCTTGGCCACCCAGTCATGGGTGAACAGGGAGTACAGGAGGGGGTTGAGCACGCACCCTTGTGGGGCCCCAGTGCTGAGGATCAGCGGAGTGGAGGTGTTGTTTCCTACCTTCACCACCTGGGGGCGGCCCATCAGAAAGTCCAGGACCCAGTTGCACAGGACTCAATGAGGAGAACAGGGCCACAAACTTAATGATGAGCTTGGAGGGTACTATGGTGTTGATTGCTGAGCTATAGTCAATGAACAGCATTCTTACGTAGGTATTCCCCTTGTCCAGATGGGATAGGGCAGTGTGCAGTGTGATTGCATCGTCTGTGGATCAATTGTGGCGGTAAGCAAATTGAAGTGGGTCTAGGGCGTCAGGTAAGGTAGAGGTGATATGATTCTTGACTAGTCTCTCAAAGCACTTCATGATGACAGAAGTGGGTGCTACGGGGCGATAGTCATTTAGTTCAGTTACCTTCGCTTTTTGGATACAGGAACAATGGTGGCCATCTAAAGCATGTGGGGACCAGTGATGGGTCATTCACGAACGATTCGGCTCTAAGAGCCGGCTCTTGTAGGTGAATGTTGGGAGCCGGCTCGCATATCAGAAGAGCCTAATCTATTTATAAAAAAATTAAGATATGAATAATCAAAATATTTAAATGAATAGAATTAACTAATGCAAAGAGCAACATTTTTTGTAATAATTATATAGGCCTAAATGCTCAAGCGCGCACACACATTCTTTCTAACTGTCTGCTCAGACTAAAAGCCCCACCTGTTGTTCCTGTCAGACATGCAGTGTCAACCAATGAACCAAATATGCCGAGCCAATTCACTCAGTCACACACTTAGCAGCCGATGAGAGAGAGGAAGGACAGCTGTGAAAACAACAGCTAGAAAATGAATCAGAAGCACAGTAGCATTTGGATGCATTTTAATAATGTAGACAATATTAGAGCAGAGTGTAGAATTTGCCAAAACAAAATCTCATATAAAGCCGGTTCTACGCTCAACCTAGACCGGCATATGCGAACTGTGCACCCAACTGTGAAGCTAGCTGTAGCGGAGCTTCGAGAAACTAGCGGGCCTGCTAGTGATAGTGGTGGAGCCAGCACCTTCACACGTGGAGATGTATCCACTCAGTCAAGTAGGCCTACTAGTGATAGTGGTGGAGCCAGCACCTTCACACGTGGAGACGTATCCACTCAGTCAAGTAGGCCTACTCCGCGACCCACAGCAACGCAGTCTTCTATGGACCAGTTTATGCCAAAGTCTATGTCTGTAGAAAAACAAGGCCAAATTGCTATTGCATTGGCTAAAATTATTGCCACCGATTTCCAGCAATTTTCGACCGTGGAGGACAGAGGTATTAGAAATTATAGCAATAGTCTAAATCCAATATACACAATTACAAGCAGGAAAACCCTTTCAAAATCACTTATTCCACAACTGTATGAGAGGACACAGGCTTCAGTGCGGGAAAGAGTCCAAAAAGCTACTGCAGTTTGCCTTACCACTGACTGCTGGACATCAGGGGTAACCACTTCTTACATGTCAGTTACATGTCACTTCATTGAAGATTTTTCAATGTCTAGCTGTCTTCTGGACTGCTTTGAGTTCACAGACAGACACACCTCAGAGAACGTGGCAGAGGAACTGTTGAGAGTGGCAAGTAGATGGGAAAAGTGGTCTGTTGTGTTAGCAACAATGAGGCTAACATAACCAAAGTCATGAACATTTTTAAATGGACCCATCATCCATGTCAATCAACCTGATTGTAAGAGATGCTCTGAAGGTGATGAAGCCCACTGTGGACAAAGTGAAAGCAGCTGTGGAATACTTCCACAGGAGCACAGTAGGTGCTAAAAAACTAAAGTCTACACAACGCCAGATGGGGATGCCTGAGCTGAGGCCTAAACAAGACTGCACTACAAGGTGGAATTCAACATTTTATATGTTGAAGCGGTTTCTTGAGTCAAAGGATGTCATCATCTCTTCCCCGGCCATTGTCAATGCACCTGTTGATACTCTAACCCAAGAGGAATAGGAGGTGGTGGAGGAGGTGTGCAGAGTCCTGGAACCCTTTGAGCAGGTCACTGTGGAGATCAGTGGAGAGAGGTACAGTAAGCAGTTATTACTACATCATTATTTAATCCAGTATTGTACATGAGCAGTAGATGAGAATGTGGTATCACTAGACAAAACATGAACCTGAACTAATAAGTTACTGTTCTCGCTCTTCAGCTATGTGACAGCCTCAAAAATGATACTCCTGTGTAAGGGTCTGCAGCGAATCACAGCCAGCCGCCAGAGGGAAGCAAATGTAACCACAGGACATGTGACAGAGTTAATGCACACCCTATGTTCATCAATGGACAGAAAGTTCCACAGAATGGAATATAATCACGTGCTATCAGAAACCACTACACTTGACCCCAGGTTTAAGAAGTTAGCCTTCAGTGTTGCCAGAGCGATTAAGGCTCTTCAAAGAATAGCCTCAGCAGTAGGGAGGGACAGCCCCAGCAGTCAAGCTGGCTCAGGCACCAGGGCATCTGCTGTTTGGATGCTGTTTGACGAGAGAGCAACTGGGGATGCAGCACGAAGGAATCACTCAGCAGATGCAATAATGGAGGTCCGATCCTATTTGGAGGAAAAAGATCTCCAAAGATCTGCAGATCCTCTGAGCTGGTGGAAGAACAAGGCCTCTGTCTAGCCACGGCTTACTAAAGTCATGACAGGGAGACTGCATAGTGGCCACATCCGTTCCCTCTGAGAGGGTCTTCTCGAAAACAGGACAAATAATTACTGAGAGAAGAAACCGCATCAGCCCCTCGAAAGTGAGGCAGCTTGCATTTCTGAATTCAAATCTCTCATAAAAGCTAAATATGGTCAGCTTTGCTGTCTGCTGCTGGTTATAACATGGCAATAAAGAAGACAGGGAAAAGAGGGACCAGTGGAATATTTTAAGTGGGATGCTGCAGTTTTGCACATTGCGATTTATTTTTCTTTGATATGGTGCAGTATTCTATTATGTTGTTCAGATTATATTCATTTTGAATGGTTAGATTTATATGCTCTTTGTTTATATACTGTCACGACTCCCACCGGTCCCAAAGGAGCGTGGTCGAGGGCCTTGTAGGCATCCCGGAAGTTGGAGTAACAGTGGTCGAGTGTTTTAGCAGCGCATGTACTACAGTCGATATGTTGATAGAACTTTGGCAGCCTTTTTCTCAAATTTGCTTTGTTAAAATCCCCAGGGACAATAAATTTAGCCTCAGGATATGTAGTTTCCAATTTGCATAAAGTTCAGTGAAGTTCTTTGAGGGCCGTCCTGGTATGGGCTTGAGGGCGGATATAAATTCAGCAAAAAAAAGAAACGGCCCTTTTTCAGGACCCTGCCTTTGAAAGATAATTAGTAAAAATCCAAATAACTTCACAGATCTTCATTGAAAAGAGTTTAAACACTGTTTCCCATGCTTATTCAATGAACCATAAACAATTAATGAACATGCACCTGTGGAACGGTCGCTAAGACACTAACAGCTTACAGACGGACGGCAATTAAGGTCACAGTTATGAAAACTTAGGACACTAAAGAGGCCTTTCTACTGACTCTGAAAAACACCAAAAGAAAGATGCCCAGGGTCCCTGCTCATCTGCGTAAAAGTGCCTTAGGCTTGCTGCAAGGAGGCATGAAGACTGCAGATGTGGCCAGAGCAATGAATTGCAATGTCCGTACTGTGAGATGCCTAAGACAGCGCTACAGGGAGACAGGACGGATAGCTTATCATCCTTGCAGTGGCAGACCACGTGTAACAACACCTGCACAGGATAGGTACATCCGAACAACACCTGGGGGACAGTTACAGGATGGCAACAACAACTGCCCGAGTTACACCAGGAACGCACAGTCCCTCCATCAGTGCTCAGACTGTCTGCAATAGGCTGAGAAAGGCTGGACTGAGGGCTTGTAGGATGTTGTAAGGCAGGTCCTCACCAGACATCACCGGCAACAACGTCGCCTATGGGCACAAACTCACCATCGCTGGACCAGACAGGACTGGCAAAAGTGCTCTTCACTGATGAGTCGCGGTTTTGTCTCACCAGGGGTGATGGTCGGATTTGCGTTTATCATTCAAGGAATGAGCGTTACACTGAGGCCTGTACTCTGGAGTGGGATTGATTTGGAGGTGGAGGGTCCATCATGGTCTGGGGCAGTGTGTCACAGCATCATGTTGTCATTGCAGGCAATCTCAACGCTGTGCTTTACAGGGAAGACATCCTCCTCCTTCATGTGGTACCCTTCCTGCAGGCTCATCCTGACATGACCCTCCAGCATGACAATGCCACCAGTCATACTGCTCGTTCTGTACGTGATTTCCTGAAAGACAGGAATGTCAGTGTTCTGCAATGACCAGAGAAGAGCCCGGATCTCAGGGACACATTATTCCATTTATGTTAGTCACATGTCTGTGGAACTTGTTCAGTTTATGTCAGTTGTTGAATCTTGTTATGTCCATACAAATATTTACACATGTTAAGTCAGCTGAAAATAAACGCAGTTGACAGTGAGAGGACGTTTCTTTTTTTGCTGAGTTTACATGGCCGTGACTATATCCAAAGAAAATTATCTTGGGAGATAATACGGTCGGCATTTGAATGTGAGGTATTCTCGGGTGAACAAAAGGACCTGAGTTCCTGTATGTTATCACAATAACAGCATCAATTACATGTATTTATAAAGTCCTTTTCACCTCAGCCGATGTCAGAATGTGCTATACAGAAACCCAGCCTAAAACCCCAAACAGCAAGCACGTAGAAGCACGGTGGCTAGGAAAAACTCCCTAGAAAGGCAGGAACCTAGGAAGAGACCTAGAGGGGAACCAGGCTCTGAGGGGTGGCCAGTCCTCTTCTGGCTGTGTCGGGTGGAGATTATAACAGTACATGGCCAATATGTTCAAACGTTCATAGATGACCAGCATGGTCAAATAATAATAATCACAGTGGTTGTAAAGGGTGCAACAGGAGTAAATGTCAGTTGGCTTTTCATAGCCAATCATTCAGAGAGAGAGTCGAAAACAACAGGTCCAGGACAAGGTAGCACATCCAGTGAATAGGTCAGGGTTCTATAGCCGCAGGCAGAACAGTTGAAACTGGAGCAGCAGCTAGAACAGGTGGACTGGGGACAGCAAGGAGTCATCAGGCCAGGTAGTCCTGAGGCATGGACCTAGGGCTCAGGTCCTCCGAGAGAAGAGAGAAAGAGAGAAAATTAGAGGAAGCATACTTACAGTGCCTTGCGAAAGTATTCGGCCCCCTTGAACTTTGCGACCTTTTGCCACATTTCAGGCTTCAAACATAAAGATATAAAACTGCATTTTTTTGTGAAGAATCAACAACAAGTGGGACACAATCATGAAGTGGAACGACATTTATTGGATATTTCAAACTTTTTTAACAAATCAAAAACTGAAAAATTGGGCGTGCAAAATTATTCAGCCACCCTTTACTTTCAGTGCAGCAAACTCTCTCCAGAAGTTCAGTGAGGATCTCTGAATGATCCAATGTTGACCTCAATGACTAATGATGATAAATACAATCCACCTGTGTGTAATCAAGTCTCCGTATAAATGCACCTGCACTGTGATAGTCTCAGAGGTCCGTTAAAAGTGCAGAGAGCATCATGAAGAACAAGGAACACACCAGGCAGGTCCGAGATACTGTTGTGAAGAAGTTTTAAGGCGGATTTGGATACAAAAAGATTTCCCAAGCTTTAAACATCCCAAGGAGCACTGTGCAAGCGATAATATTGAAATGGAAGGAGTATCAGACCACTGCAAATCTACCAAGACCTGGCCGTCCCTCTAAACTTTCAGCTCATACAAGGAGAAGACTGATCAGAGATGCAGCCAAGAGGCCCATGATCACTCTGGATGAACTGCAGAGATCTACAGCTGAGGTGGGAGACTCTGTCCATAGGACAACAATCAGTCGTATATTGCACAAATCTGGCCTTTATGGAAGAGTGGTAAGAAGAAAGCCATTTCTTAAAGATATCCATAAAAAGTGTTGTTTAAAGTTTGCCACAAGCCACCTGGGAGACACACCAAACATGTGGAAGAAGGTGCTCTGGTCAGATGAAACCCAAATTGAACTTTTTGGCAACAATGCAAAACGTTATGTTTGGCGTAAAAGCAACACAGCTCATCACCCTGAACACACCATACCCACTGTCAAACATGGTGGTGGCAGCATCATGGTTTGGGCCTGCTTTTCTTCAGCAGGGACAGGGAAGATGGTTAAAATTGATTGGAAGATGGATGGAGCCAAATACAGGACCATTCTGGAAGAAAACCTGATGGAGTCTGCAAAAGACCTGAGACTGGGATGGAGATTTGTCTTCCAACAAGACAATGATCCAAAACATAAAGCAAAATCTACAATGGAATGGTTCAAAAATAAACATATCCAGGTGTTAGAATGGCCAAGTCAAAGTCCAGACCTGAATCCAATCGAGAATCTGTGGAAAGAACTGAAAACTGCTGTTCACAAATGCTCTCCATCCAACCTCACTGAGCTCGAGCTGTTTTGCAAGGAGGAATGGGAAAAAATGTCAGTCTCTCGATGTGCAAAACTGATAGAGACATACCCCAAGCGACTTACAGCTGTAATCGCAGCAAAAGGTGGCGCTACAAAGTATTAACTTAAGGGGGCTGAATAATTTTGCACGCCCAATTTTTCAGTTTTTGATTTGTTAAAAAAGTTTGAAATATCCAATAAATGTCGTTCCACTTCATGATTGTGTCCCACTTGTTGTTGATTCTTCACAAAAAAATACAGTTTTATATCTTTATGCTTGAAGCCTGAAATGTGGCAAAAGGTCGCAAAGTTCAAGGGGGCCGAATACTTTCGCAAGGCACTGTAAATTCACACAGGACACTAGATAACACAGGAGAAATACTCCAGATAATAACAGACTGACACTAGTCCCCCGACACAAACTATTGCAGCATAAATACTGGAGGCTGAGACAGGGGTGGGTCCGGAGACAGCGATGTTACCCCCGGACAGGGCCAACCATGCAGGATATAACCCCACCCACTTTACCAAAGCATAGCCCCCACACCACTAGAGGGATATCTTTAAACCACCAACGTACTACCCTGAGACAAGGCCAAGTATAGCCCACGAAGATCTCCCCCACGGCACGGAACCGAGGGGGGAGGCACCAACCCGGACAGGAAGATCACGCCAGTGACTCAACCCACTCAAGTGACACACACTAGAAATTGTAGGGACAATAAGGAGGCCTGCGTCTTGTGACCGTATCATGAGTCATTAGTCATGAAACATACACCCCTGCCCTTCTTCTTCCCAGAGAGATACTTATTCCTGTCTGCGCAATGAACTGGGAACCCTGCTGGCTGGACCGACTCAGACAGTACATGCCGAGAGAGCCATGTTTCCGTGAAACAGAGAATGTTACAATCCCTGATGTCTCTCTGGAAAGAAACCCTCGCCCTGAGCTTGTCAACATTATTATCCAGAGACTGAACATTAGAGAGTAATATACTCAGAAGCGGTGGGTGGTATCTGCGCTTTGCCTAGAAGACCACTCTGAGTACCTCGCCTAAGCCGGCATTGTTTTGGGTCGGCCTCTGGAATCAGTTCAATTGTCCTGGGGGGTGCGAACAAAGGATCCGCTTCGGGAAAGTTGTATTCCTGGTCATAATGCTGGTAGTGCTGGTGAGTTACCGTCGCTCTGATATCCAATAGTTTTTCCCTGCTGTATGTAATAACACAAAACATTTTCTGGGCTAACAATATAAGAAATAATACATAAAAAAACGAAATACTATAAGAGTTTCCTAAGAGCTAGAAGTGAGGCAGCCCTCTCTGTCGGTGCCATTTCCACTCTACTCTTTGAAGAGGTAGGGTTTCAGATGTTTTCGGAAGATGGGCAGGGACTCTACTGTCCGAGCCTCAGGGGGAAGATGGTTCCACCATTGAGGTGCCACTGCATTGATGTTTGCAGAGAACGACAGGGTGTTGTACTTTGCGCTCTGGGAGGGGGACACCGTGGAGTTGTCAACCTGATGGAGAGGTCTTGGAGCGGGCAGGCCTTACCCGGAATGAAGAGTAGCTCCGCCTTGTTGAGCTTGAGGTGGTGGGCCAACATCCAATCTGAGATATCTGCCAGGAACGCAGAGAATCGTGCTGCCACTTGGTGTCAGAAGAGGGGAAGGAGAAAAGTAGGTGTGTCATCCACATGAGAATGATAGGAGAGTGTTGTTGTTTTACGTGTGTGTTGTAACTCAAGGTTTTTACGACGTGTGTGAATATGAGTTTATGACTCAGTGACCGTCACACTCTTAACACACTCCTTAAATCACACCTCTACTTTTATCTCCTCTGGACGAACAGACAGGAAGATAGCGCTATTACCCACAGCCACACACACACACACCCTCTGGCTCATAGACCCCCACAGCGCACATTTGTTCTTTAACGGTATCCGTTAGTCTGTGTGCTGTAATAATGCCCTAGATGTGAAGGTTGGGGTTAGGTTGAATGATTTTTCATCTTGTTTGGTAAGGCTAGGGGAGGGAGGGGTTGGGTCAGGAGAAGGATGGCACTGGTACTGGCTTGAAACACAGGTTCTGTAAGTGAAGCTTGTACTAGATTAGATCAGGGGTGTGTATGTTTGTGCTTCATTTGGGACAGGGCCATGGGCAAGATGGGTTGAAAGATGGTGTGGAGATACTGACTTCTGATTGAACAGGAAGGCTAAGCCCTGTCTCTGTACTGTATGTATGGTGTGGAGGTGCAGGAAGAGGTGGAGAGAAAGATGAGAGCGGATGAGGACTGTTAGCCTGGCTGACGCACAGACCCACGTGGTACACTGTCAGCTAGAGTATGTCGCTTTAGCCAACCAAGGGATTGTGTGTAACTAAATGTTTCTCTATGATCTTATGTCTGTAGTGGAGACCATCCTGGGACTGACTGGAGCCACCATGGTCTCCCTCATCTGCTTCATCTGCCCCGCACTCATCTACAGAAAAATACAGAAGAATGGACTCACTGCACAGGTACCACACACACACACACTATATTGTAATTACTTCACCACCATGGCCTATTTATTGCCTTACCTCCCTTATCCTACCTTATTTGCACACACTGTATACAGACTTTTTCTACTGTATTATTGACTGTGTTTGTTTATTCCATGTGTAACTCTGTTGTTGTATGTGTCGAACTGCTTTGCTTTATCTTGGCCAGGTCGCAGTTGTAAATGAGAACTTGTTCTCAACTAGTCTACCTGGTTAAATAATTGAAAAACACACACACACAATCCCTACTAACCCCATCACTGTCCAAAATACCTCTCTCTCTCTCTTTCTGGTGGTCTTCTGTAGCTCAGTTGATAGACCATAGCGCTTGCAACAACAGGATAGCGTGTTTGATTCCTGGGACCACCCATATGTAAAATGTATACACACCTTTGGATAAGCGTCTGCTAAATGGTATATTTTATTATTATATAATCTTTCTCTCTCTCCCTCTATAGCTGATGTTATGGGTGGGGTTAGGCATCCTGCTGGTCAGCACCCTTACCACGTTGTCAATCTCAGCCAGTGAATCCACCCCCAAGCAGGCCCCTCCTCCCCCTGCATCGGGGTCCTTCCTGATATTCCTGATTTACGGAACAGTACAGCCCACATATTACTATTATAGCCACAGGCCATGTTCCATCGCCGAGTGAACTTTCCATTCTATTCTGTTCTTTGTTATTCTATTCTAATCAGTTCCAAATCTGCAATGTTCAAAACTCCAAAGTTCACATTTTGATGTCATTGTTGGAGAGAGAGGTGCAGAAAAGTGAGAGTATAGAGAACAAGAGCCAAAAGGTGAAAGCAATCTTAAAACAAAGAAATATGGAACCGCAGATAAATGGGGGAATATATTGGGTTTTTGACTGACAGACAGCTAGACAGACTGACAGACGGGGGTAGAGGATAACCACTTGATAATATCGAAGAGAAGCAGGGTTTGACATTGATGGAGCCAGAATGATGCCCTTCAAACTCCAGTGGTTTCTCATCTTCCCCTTATCCCCCCACTCTCTCCCCCTTTCCTTCTCACCTACTCCCTCTCCTCTTCCCCCTTTCCTGGGCAGCTGAAATGCCTGCTAGCTCTTTCCTGTAACAGTGGTATCAGATGGAGGTGGCATGAGAGGTACAGACAGAGGAAATGAGGGGAGAGATGAGTGAGACAGGAGGGCTGGGGTTAGGGGCTTGAGGGGTTTTGGTAGGAGGAGAAGAGGGGGATCGTAAAAATTAGAAAGAGCTCTACACATAGGAGCGAGGACAGTTCACACAGCCCCATTCTCTGCCTTCTGTTTTCCTCTTTCTACCTCTTCCTCTCTCTCTCACTCCCTCTGACTGATAGTCACACACTTCCTTCCAAACCTGGTTCCTGTTTGTTGAAGATAAGTGAGGCCAGTGGAACAGTTTCTCTCTCTCTCTCTCTCTGTACCCTCTCGTAATTTTCTCTCCATTCTCTCCTGATTTTCTCTTAGACTGTACTGTAGCAGGTATTGTATTTATTGCATTAGTGTTGCATCTCTTTATAGTTTAGATCTCTGCTACCCTCTAGTGGATCTCACACTCACAAATATTAGTATATAGATAAAAAATTATGTTCTACATTCTCTCTCTCTATCTCTAATTTCTCTCCCCCTCTCCCTCCCAGCAGTAGAGAAGCCAGTGGCAGTGAAACAGCCTGAGGTGAAGCCTGTGTTGGCGGAGAGGCCTAATGCCCCAGCTGCAGTAGAGCCAGACCGTCCAGTGGAGAGACAGCAGGAACAGGCTGAGGCCCCCCAGATCAAAGCACCTGAACAAGCAGTAACAGACATTAAAAAGAAGGAGGGACAGCTGGACAGCCCAAAGCAGGTTTGGAACCAGGGAGAACCCGTTGGAACCATGGAGAATCTGTTAGAACCCTATGGAACCAGGCAGAATCCAGTAGACTAGAACATACAAGAAAACCAGTAATCTATAAGTGATAGATTTTTTTCAGTTTATTCCGGAATACTATTTACATCAATATCTGAAGACCCATGTGTTATACCTGTTTGTGAATTCCCTCTCCTCCCTCCCTTAAGGTGTGGTGGTGCCTGAGGTGGAGACTCATCGGCACGAGCCGCCCATCCACCATGACGAGGTCCAGATAGAGAAGAGGAAGAACGTTGCTGAGCTGGAGGATGCTGCACAGCTATTTTCAGGTCTCTCCAGAGATTTTCGATTGGGCTCAAGTCCGGGCTCTGGCTGGGTCACTCAAGGACATTGAGTCTTGTCCCGAAGCCATTTCTGCATCGTCTTGGCTGTGTGCTTAGGGTCGTTGTCTTGTTGGAATGTGAACCTTCGCCCGCAGTCTGAGGTCCCGAGCAGGTTTTCATTAAGGATCTCTCTGTACTTCGCTCCGTTAATCTTTCTTTCAATCCTGACTAGCCTCCCAGTCCCTGCCGCTAAAAAACATCCCCACAGCATGATGCTGCCACAACCGTGCCAGGTTTCCTCCAGACTTGATGCTTGGCATTCAGGTCAAAGAGATCAATCTTGGTTTCAGAAGACCAGAGAATCTTGTTTCTCATGGTCTGAGAGTCATTTAGGTGCCCTTTGGCTAACTCCAAGCGAGCTGTCATGTGCCTTTTACTGAGGAGTGGCTTCCGTCTGACCACTCTACCATAAAGGCCTGATTGGTGGAGTGCTGCAGAGATGGTTGGGGTTCTGGAAGGTTCTCCCATCTCCACAGAGGAACTTTGGAGCTCTGTCAGAGTTACCATTGGGTTCTTGGTCACCTCCCTGACCAAGGCCCTTCTCCACCGATGGCTCAGTTTGGCCGGGCGGTCAGCTTTAGGAAGAGTCTTGGTGGTTCCAAATGTCTTCCATTTAAGAATGATGGGAGGCCACTTTGTTCTTGGGGACCTTCGATGCTGCAGGAATTTTTGGTACCCTTCCCCAGATCTGTGCCTTGAAACAATCCTGTCTCAGAGCTCTACGGACAATTACTCCAACCTCATGGCTTGGTTTTTGTCCTTACATGCACTGTCAACTGTAGGACCAACTGCACTGGTCGGAACTGTGGGAAGTTTTTACTGTAATTATGGAGTATTGTGTGTAGATTGATGAAGGGAAAAAATTGTTAATCCATTTTAGAATAAGGCTGTAACGTAACAAAATGTGGAAAAAGTCAAGGGGTCTGAATACTTTCCGAATGCACTGTATAGACGGGTGTAGGCCTTTCCAAATCATGTCCAATCAATTGAATTTACCTCAGGTGGAGTCAATCAAGTTGTAGAAACATTTCAAGGATGATCGATGGAAACAGGATGCATCTGAGCTCATTTTCAAATCTCATAGAAAATGGTTTGAATACTTATGTAATTAAGGTATTACATTTTTTTGTTGTTGTATACATTTGCAAACATTTGGGCCTCCCACGTGGCGCACTGCATCACAGTGCTAGAGGTGTCTCTACAGACCCGGGATAGATCCCAGGCTGTGTCATAATCGGCCGTGATTAGGAGTCCCAAGGGGCGGCGCACAATTGATCCAGCGGTTTAAGCGGATCAATTGATTCCGGTTTAAGCGGGCGAGTGTTAAGAAATGCCCTGTGTGGCAGGTCATGTTTCGGAGGACACGTGACTCGACCTTCGCCTCCCAAGCCTGTTGGGGTGTTGCAGCGATGTGACAAGATCGAAATTGGAGAGAAAAAGGGGGTAAAATACATTATGGGGTATTGTGTGTAGATTGATGAGGGGAAAAAAACATTTAATCAATTTTAGAATAAGCCTGTAACGTAACAAAATGTGGAAAATGGGAGGGGCCTGAATACTTTGCGAATGCACTATATGTCCAGCAGAATGCACTATATGTCCAGCAGAATGCACTATATGTCCAGCAGAATGCACTATATGTCCAGCAGAGATGTGTTGGGCGGAATGGTCTACTTCACTCCCTTCTTGGCCTGCAAGACAATAAGATGATCAAGTCAGTTGAATTTATACATCAAAGACAGACAAAATGTCATAGAAAATGATGGAACACCTGTAATATGCCACTCACTGCTGTAACAATGCAAGTCTTCAGAGCATCAAACTCTTTAACACACAGGTCCTTTCTCAGCTCCTGTCTGCCTGTGGTAGTAGCTGTCACACACTTCCCATAAGCTGCAGCCTGAGGACATGATATTCAAAAGTCAGTATTTAGATCAAACTTCTGTTGGAGGATGATTGCGCTGATTAGACTATATACACATTATTGTTCAAGGCAGTGTTTCCCCTTGATTGTTTTTCTTAGTGAGGCACAAAGGCCCCCAAAGCATCATCCAGGGCCACAAGACAAATTCCTTAGCGGGCCACCCCGGTTAAACAATGGTAGGGGAAACACCGGGACATCTCATCCTCTCCTGACTTCGAGTCCACACGTTCCTTCCAGACATGATCAGTTGAGTGAGCAGCAGCAGAGATGGACACTTGATCAATACTTTTTGATGGAGGAAAAACAAGGAAAATAATTGAATAACATTGTAATGCCGTAGCATTAGCTCTTGTACAAGATTAGCATAGTATCATAGAAATAAAATGCAGTCGTAGAAAAATATTTACTCAAACCATTGGATTATCCAGACCATGGACAGCGACATGTTTGTTGTTGACTGAATCAGGAAATGACACGCAAGTAATCTACGAACGTGATTTGTTAATTTGCAAATTAATCTATGGAGATAAGGGATTATGATATTTTTTTATTCGCCAATGGGTACCCTAACTCAAAAGTATTGGACCAATGGTATCGTATAAGTCCTACCCATGGTTGTTTGATTGGCTACCTGTTATTATAGGCCTTGGCTTCCTTGTCTGTGCCAAGGAAGCGATGTGCAGACGCATGTTGCTGTAATTGTGGTAGGATTCACGTTCCCGAGCTCCCTGTAAGGATGAAGAATGAAGGATGTCGCGGTAGCTAGGATCAGAGCTATCCAACATGTCTCATATGTGGAGGCAGTGGAAATAGCTGAAGTGAGTAGAGATGAGATGGTAGTGTGTCCCACAGTCTGCAGTGAATGCCATGCAGGAGAAGGATCAAATAAAATCGAATTTATTTATATAGCCCTTCTTACATCAGCTGATATCTCAAAGTGCTTGAACAGAAACCCAGCCTAAAACCCCAAAACAGCAAGCAATGCAGGTGTAGAAGCACGATGGCTAGGAAAAACTCCCTAGAAAGGCCAAAACCTAGGAAGAAACCTAGAGAGTAACCAGGCTATGAGGGGTGGCCAGTCCTCTTCTAGCTGTGCCGGATGGAGATTATAACAGAACATGGCCAAGATGTTCAAATGTTCATAGATGATCAGCATGGTCAAATAATAATAATCACAGTAGTTGTCGAGGGTGCAACAAGTCAGCACCTCAGGAGTAAATGTCAGTTGGCTTTTCATTGCCGATCATGAAGAGTATCTCTACCGCTCCTGCTGTCTCTAGAGACAATCATCATTCCCCAATCTGTCACCATGCAGTCATCAATCAGAAGACACACCTCCTCCTGTTTCCATAAAATTGAGCTCAGGTACACAATGTTCCCATTGATCATCCCTGAGCTGTTTCTACAACTTGATTGGAGTCCACCTGTGGTAAAGTAAATTGATTGGACATTATTTGGAAAGGCAAACACCTGTCTATAAAAGGTCCCACAGTTGACAGTGCATGTCAGAGCAAAAACCAAGCCACAAGGTCGAAGGAATTGTCCGTAGAAGTCCGAGACAAGATAGTGTCGAGGCACAGATCTGGAGAAGGGTACCAAAAAATGGCTGCAGCATTGAAGGTCCCCAAGAGCACAGTGTCCTCCATTCTTAAATGGAAGAAGTTTGGAACCACCAAGACCTCCTAGAGCTGGCCGCCCGGCCAAACTGAGCAATCGGGGGAGAAGGAACTTTGTCAGGGAGGTGACCAAGAACCCGATCACTCTGACAGAGCTGCAGAGTTCCTCTGTGGAGATGCGGAAAGCACCATCTCTGCAGCACTCCACCAATCAGGCCTTTATGGTAGAGTGACCAGACAGAAGCCACTACTCAGTAAAAGGCACCTAAAGGACTCAGAACATGAGCCAAGCGTCACATCTGGAGGAAACCTGGCACCATCCCTACGGTGAAGCATGGTGGTGGCAGCATCAAGCTGTGGGGATGTTTTTCAGTGACAGGGACTAGGAGACTAGTCAGGATTAAGGGAAAGATTAATGGAAAAAAGAGCAGATCTTTGATGAAAACCTGCTCCAGAGCATTCAGGACCTCAGACTGGTGTGAAGGTCCACCTTCCAATAGGAAAATGACCCTAAGCACACAGCCAAGACAACGCAAGAGTGGCCTTTGGACAAGTATCAATGTCCTTGAGTGACCCAGCCAGAGCCTGGACATGAACCTGATCAAACATCTCTGGAGAGACCTGGAAATAGCTGTGCTTCGACACTCCCCATCCAACCTGATGAAGCTTGAGAGGATCTGCAGACAAGAATGGGAGAAACTCCCCAAATAGAGGTGTGCCAAGCTTGTAGCGTCATACCCAAGAAGACTCATGGCTATAATCGCTGCCAAAGGTGCTTCAACAAAGTACTGAGTAACTCAACCAACTCTATAAGGCCATAAGCGAACAAGAAAATGCTCACCCAGAAATGGCACTCCTAGTGGCTGGGGACTTTAATACAGGCACACTTAAATCAGTTTTACCAGCAGGTCACATGTGCAACCAGAGGAAAAACTCTAGACCACAAACAGAGATGCATACAAAGCTCTCCCCCGCCCTCCATTTGGCAAATCTGACAATAATCATATCCTCCTGATTTCTGCTTACAAGCAAAAACTAAATCAGGAAGTACCAGTGACTTGCTCAGTACAGTGGTCAGATGACACGGATGCTACAGGACGGTTTTGCTAGCAGACTGGAATATGTTCCGGGATTCATCCAATGACATTGAAGAGTATACCACCTCAGTCATCGGCTTCATCAATAAGTGCATCGTCCCCACAGTGACCGTACGTTCCTATCCCAACCAGAAGCCATGGATTACAGCCAACATACTCCTCACCTACCTCACATACCTACCTCACCTGCCTACCCACAACTTACCTAACCTACCCTCTCCTACCTTACCAGCCTACCCACTACTTACCTACCCTCTCCTACCTACCCACTACTTACCTAACCTACCCTCTCCTACCTTACCTGCCTCCCCACTACTTACCTAACCTACCTTACCTGCCTACCCACTACTTACCTAACCTACCCTCTCCTACCTTACCTGCCTCCCCACTACTTACCTAACCTACCTTACCTGCCTACCCACTACTTACCTAACCTGCCCTCTCCTACCTTACCTGCCTACCCACTACTTACCTAACTAGCACCACCTGGTGCGCTAACCAAAATACAGAGTGTGATCTGCCCAGGTCTTACCTAGTGTGCATAGACATAGTACATACTACGGGTTATGTATGACCGCAGGCCTCTTGCCTAAGCACTCCCTAGGTGCCTTCACCTTCCCCCCTGGGAACAAAAAACAATTTCAATAATCAAAATAGTCCTTTGGACATAAACATACCACCGCAGGATGAGCTACTTCACAAAAACAAAACAACTCTGAGAAACTACTAACACAGGACATCAAATAAGCTCTCTTTGTCTGAGCAACAAACAAACAACCACAGAACATAGTACATACCAAATCTCTTTCTGAGAAATAACCAGCATATGATATAACCCTAAACTCTCTTCTGACCAACAGAACACTAGCTGGAGAAGGAGTCGGTAATTGAAGACAGCTGTTTCTGACGAGAGGGCGGGGTCAGCTCCAATCATTAAATGGGGCCAACCAATCAGCTGCTTGGGGGAATTTCAGGAAGTCATCCTGAAACACACACATACAAAACCACAACACAGAAACTGGGGAACGTAACAGCAAATGACCTCTAACCTACGTTAACTCAACCGTCCCGTGGAAGGGACACCGATCCCGAAGAAGAACAAATTCTTATTTACAATGACGGCCTACCAAAAGGCAAAAGGCCTCTTGCGGGGACAGGGACTGGGATTTAAAATAAAAATATAGGTCAAAACACATCACGACAACACAACACTACATAAAGAGAGATCTAAGGCAACAACATAGCAAGGCAGCAACACATGACAACACAGCATGGTAGCATCACAACATGACAACAACATGGTAGCAACACAACATGGTAGCAGCACAAAACATGGCACTAACATTATTGGGCACAGACAACAGCACAAAGGGCAAGAAAGTAGAGACAACAATACATCACACAAAGCAACCTCAACTGTCGTAAGAGTGTCCATGATTGAGTTTTTGAATAAAGAGATTGAGATAAAACTGTCCAGTTTGAGAGTTTGTTGCAGCTTGTTTCAGTCGCTAGCTGCAGCAAACTGAAAAGACAAATGACCCAGGGATGTGTGTGCTTTGGGGACCTTTAACAGAATCTGACTGGCAAAACCGGTGTTGTATGTGGAGGATGAGGGCTGCAATAGATATCTCAGATAGGGGCGAGTGAGGCCTAAGAGGGTTTTCTAAATAAGCATCAACCAGTGGGTCTTGCGATGGGTATCCAGAGATGATCAGTTTACAGAGGAGTATAGAGTGCAGTGATGTGTCCTATAAGGAGCATTGGTGGAAAATCAGATGGCCGAATGATAAAGACCATCTAGCCGCTCGAAAGCACCCTTACCTGCCTATCTATAAATTATGTCTCCGTAATCTAGCATGAGTAGAATGGTCATCATCATGGTTAGTTTGGCAGCTGGGGTGATAGGGGAGCGAATACAATAGAGGAAACCAAGTCTAGATGTAACTTTAGCCTGCAGCTTTGATGTGTGCTGAGAGAAGGACAGTGTACCATCTAGCCATACTCCCAAGTACTTATATGAGGTGACTACCTCAAGCTTTAAACCCTCAGAGGTAGTAATCACACCTGTGGGAAGAGGGGCATTCTTCTTATCAATCCACATGACCTTTGTTTTGGAGGTGTTCAGAACAAGGTTAAGGGTAGAGAAAGCTTGTTGGACACTAAGAAAGCTTTGTTGTAGAGCGTGTAGAATAGAATAGAATAAAACTTTATTGTCCATCCAGGATGGACATTTTTCTTTGGCATCACCTTCCATTAAAATAATCACATACACATACATTCTCACATCAGACACATTTAAACCAGTCAGTCCATCATGTTGCATACACTAACAACATAGAGGATATTAATACATTCACTCACAAACGACCACTGTCCCAACTGCACTAGATAGATAAGTACATATACGATACAATTTACTTTGCATTTAGTAGACCAACAGCACAAGCAACAACTTAATGTTTGAACACGTTCTTCTTGGCCATGGGCATTCTGAATCGTTGGCCAGAGGGAAGACTCTCGAACTGAGGGTGTAGAGGGTGGGAGGGGTCGCCAACGACAGCCAGTGCCTTCTTTTTGGTTGCCTTGTGGAACAGAATGCTCAAATGTGCCTGTGGTTGAGCAATTACTTTACTGGCTGTGTTTACTATTCTGGTCAGTTTGATTTTGCTCCTCGCACTCAGATTACCATACCAGACTCTCATACTGAACGTGAGGATGCTCTCCACCTAAGACTGAGAAGACTGTATCATCTGCATATAAATGGATGAGAGAACGTCCTACTGCCTGAGCTATGTTGTTGATGTAAATTGAGAAGAGCGCGGGGCCTAGGATCGAGCCTTGGTGTACTCCCTTGGTGACAGGCTGTGGCTGAGACAGCAGATGTTCTGACTTTATACACTGCACTCTTTGAGAGAGGTAGTTAGCAAACCAGGCCAAAGACCCTTCAGAAACACCAATACTCCTTAGCCGGCCCACAAGAATGGAATGGTCCACTGTATCAAAAGCTTTGGCCAAGTCAAAAAAAATAGCAGCACAACATTGCTTAGAATCAAGGACAATGATGACATAATTGAGGACCTTTAAGGTTGCAGTGACACATCCATAACCTGAGCAGAAACCAGCTTGCATACCAGAGATAATAGTATAGACATCAAGAAAGTCAGTTGATTATTGACAAGTTTTTCCAACACTTTTGATAAACAGGGCAAAATAGAATTAGGCCTATAACAGTTAGGATCAGCTTGATCTCCCTCTTTAAATAAAGGACGAAAAGGTAAAGGGTCTGAATACTTATATAAGTGTGATATCTGTTTTTTATTTTTAAGAAATGTGCAAACATTTCAGAAAAATGTTTTTTTCTTTGTCATTATGGGGTATTGTGTGAAGATAGGAAAATAATATTTTCAATCAAGTTTGTAATAAGGCTATAAAGTAACTAAATGTGGAAAAAGTCAAGGGCTCAGAATACTTGCCGAATGCACTGTATATGTTAACCCTTGGCAGCGTTATCAGAAAGCACTACATTGATTCTCACTGCTACACAGACTATACACAAGTTTACATGTCTGTGTCACCAGAGGATTTTAGCTCCATGGATAAATTATTAGACTGTATTAGTGATTGAAAAATGTTAATGGCTCACAACTTCCTCCAGCTACATCAAGACAAGGCTGAGGTACTTACTGTTGGAGCCAAAGCACAGAGAGAGAATATAGCCACACATTTTAATTCACAGGAAACAAAGATAAAACCCCACGTAAAAAATCTTGGTGTTATTTTAGATTTGGAACTCAATTTGAAATCACACGTTAGGAATGTGACCAAAATAGCTTTTAACCACCTGAGGAACATTGCCAAGTTGCGGCTGTTTCTCTCTCAGGCTGATACAGAAAGACTCACCCATGCTTTTATTACAAGCAGGCTTGACTACTGTACTGCTCTCCTGTCTGGCCTACCCAAGAAAGCCATTGGTCAACTGCAAAACATACAGAATGCTGCAGCACGGGTACTGACCAAGACCAGACGTAGAGCACACATCACATCGGGTTTAAGGTCTCTGCTCTGGCTGCCTGCGAGTTTTAGAATTCATTTTAAGATTCTTCTATTGTTTTTTAAATCAATCCACAATTATGAACACCAAGACATGTCACACATGCTTTTAAGTTAAGTTTTGTACTCAGTAGGTCCCTCAGGTCATCTGGCACTGGCCTTTAACTATTCCAAAGCGTAGTACCAAGAGGCATGTGTAACGACTCTCCTCTTCGTCTGATGATGAGGAATAGGAATCATTGGACCAACACGCAGCGTGGTAAGTGTTCATTGTAAATTTAATTAAATAAACTGAACACTGAATGAAAATAACAACAGAGATTGAATGACACGAAACAGTCCTGTAAGGTGAAAAAAAACACAAAACGGGAAACAACTACCCACAAACACAGATGGGAACAGGCTACCTAAGTATGGTTCTCAATCAGAGACAATGATTGACAGCTGCCTCTGATTGGGAACCATACCTGGCCAAACACATAGAAATAGAACACATAGAACAAAACATAGAATGCCCACCCCAACTCATGCCCTGACCAAACCAAAATAGAGACATAAAAAGGAACTAAGGTCAGGACGTGACAGTACCCCCCCTCAAATGTGCGGACTCCGGCCGCAAAACCTGAACCTATAGGGGAGGGTCTGGGTGAGCATTTCACCGCGGTGGCGGCTCTGGTGCGGGACGTAGACCTCACTCCACCTTAGTCTTGGCCCACTTAGGTGACGCCTCTGGAGTGGCGACGCTCGAACTGGGGACCCTTACAGCGGGCCCCGAATAGGAGGGAGAATCTGGCGGCGCCGGACAGGAGGGCGGCTCTGGCAGCTCCGGACAGGAGGGCAGGCTCTGGCAGCTCCGGACAGGAGGGCAGCTCTGGCAGCTCCGGACAGGAGGGCAGGCTCTGGCAGCTCCGGACAGGAGGGAAGGCTCTGGCAGCTCCGGACAGGAGGGCAGGCTCTGGCAGCTCCGGACAGGAGGGCAGGCTCTGGCAGCTCCGGACAAGAGGGCAGGCTCTGGCAGCTCCGGACAGGAGGGCGGCTCTGGCAGCTCCGGACTGGAGGGCGGCTCTGGCAGATCCGGACTGGAGGGCGGCTCTGGCAGATCCGGACTGGAGGGAGACTTGGTTCTGGGAGCAGGCACAGGACTCACCAGGCTGGGGAGACCTACAGGCGGCCTCTTCCTTGGCCTAGGCACTGGATGCACTGGGCCGTGGAGGCGCACTGGAGGTCTCGAGCAATGAGCCTGCACAACCCGTCCTGGCTGGATACCCCCTGTAGCCCGGCAAGTGCGGAGAGTTGGAACAGGCTGCACTGGGCTGTGCTGGTGAACCGGGGACACTGTGCGTAGAGCTGGTGCCGTATAACCCGGCCCGAGGAGACGCACTGGAGACCAGATGCGCTGAGCCGGCTTCATCCCTCCTGGATCGATGCCCACTCTAGCCCGGCCGATTCGAGGAGCTGCGAATGTAACGTACCAGGCTGTGAATGTGCACTGGAGACACCGTGCGCTCCACCGCATAACACGGTGCCTGACCAATACAACACTCCACCCGGTAAGCACGGGGAGTTGGCTCAAAAAAATTCTGGGGCTGCCTCTCGTGCACTTTTCCTCGAGCCAACTCCTCCTCGTAGCGTCGCCGCTCCGCTTTGGCTTCCTCCAGCTCTTTTTTAGGACGACGACACTCTCCCGGCTGTGCCCATTGTCCCTTGCCGTCAAAGATTTCCTCCCATGTCCAGGAGTCCATTCTTCCACGCTGCTTGGTCCTTTGGTGGTGGGTAGTTCTGTAACGACTCTCCTCTTCGTCTGATGATGAGGAATAGGAATCATCGGACCAACACGCAGCGTGGTAAGTGTTCAATGTCAATTTAAACTAATAATTTTGCACGCCCAATTTTTCAGTTTTTGATTTGTTAAAAAAGTTTGAAATATCCAATAAATGTTGTTCCACTTCATGATTGTGTCCCACTTGTTGTTGATTCTTCACAAAAAAATACAGTTTTATATCTTTATGTTTGAAGCCTGAAATGTGGCAAAAGGTCGCAAAGTTCAAGGGGGCCGAATACTTTCGCAAGGCACTGTACACACATAGTCACTGTTCTATTACCAATGGCAGTTCGGATAGGTAATTTCTGACACACAAACAGGTACAATGTTGAAGTTTAAATAGGTCAGATAAAACCTACCCAATTATGGTCCCTCCATCAAACAACTGAGGCTGCAGTCTGGCATCTACAGTCTATCTGTATAAATAGGCAGAGTTGAGGCAGAGTTCACCAGTGACACACGGAATGAAAAGAGTGTACTGGATATTTCTGCTGTACTGTATTATTAGTAATCACTTTCAGTCGCACATTGTGGATGTGTTGAGTGCCAGGTCTCTCTCGACTCAGAGACGTCAGTCTCAAGCCTGTCTGTTTGTCAGGACTCCGTCACATCCTCTTGCAAGTCTCCAAGTGCTGGCTCCATAGATTCTATATATTAATGTTTTATTTAACCTTTATTTAACTAGGCAAGTCAGTTAAGAACAAATTCTTATTTACAATGACGGCCTATCAAAGGCAAAAGGCCTCATGCGGGGATGGGCTCTGGGATTAAATAAAAATATAAATAAATACAATATAAATATAGACACACATCACAGCAAGAGAGACTGGTAAAATGTTAAACACAGTGATCAGACTGGTTCCACTAGGCTAGGTTATGAAGGTGAATTGGGATAAAACTACAGGTCAACTGTCACCAACCCGACTCAAGTGTCCTCCCTCTTCCATTTATAGGAATGCTCACAGCGAGGCCATGTCTGCATGATGCTGAGGGGCCCCTTACTGGTCTTCTCTATGTTGCAAACAATAGACAGCCAAGTGGTAAATTGCATTTTGTTATTAAGAAAGGCAAATGCTTTTTGATACCGCACTTCACAACCAAAATGACTCTACTACTTGTATCTGCTTGTTTGGGTAATTACCCTACTAATTTATCAAACCGTGTATTTTTTATGCAACGTTTCACATAACAGACATTACCGTTGTTGATGAAGCCATATGTGTCTTCATGGCAGTAACTCAGGTCAAGCTAATTCTAGGTCGTCACTAATTACCACAGCAAAGTCATAAATGTGATTTTAAATGTAACCGTTGCCCACCAAGCTAGTGTTAATGTTGCAGAGTTGGAGACCGACGAACTACCACCACTTTTCCGCATGTGTCACGCCCTGACCTTAGAGAGGCTTTTTATTTCTCTATTTGGTTAGGTCAGGTTGTGATTAGGGTGGGCATTCTAGGTTTTCTGTTTCTATGTTGGTGTGTTTGATTCCCAATCGGAGGCAGCTGTCTATCGTTGTCTCTGATTGGGAATCAGATATAAGTTGTCAGTTTCCTTTTGGGTTTTGTGGGATCTTGTCTTTGTTTGTTGCTTTATGCACGACTAGCTTTACGTTCGGTTTGTGTTCATTGTTTTTTCCCGGTGTTACATTTTCAAATGAAGAGAGAATGTACGCCTACCACGCTGCACCTTGGTCCGGTCATTTATCAACCGACGACGAGCGTTAACAGGTCCTTCAGCAGGGCTTGCAAGACATAGAACTTTGTCTGTGGAGGCATGCTCAATCCGTATAGGGCTTTTCAGTATTAAACGGCCATGATCCTTTGAACGCTTGAGGGCAATGAAACAACAGAGCCCCGTTCAATGAAGGAAAGCGAAGTGGGCAGAGACAATTTGCACATGGACCTTGGCCAAAAGGAGCACAATTTGTTGACATAATTGTATTCCATAATTGTAATCCAAACCCAACCTTCAACCTTCCCCGCTCTGCCCTTTCATCGCCTTTTACCCGCTCTCCTGATCAATTGCTTTATGCCTCTCTCTAATGTCAATGTGCCTCGTCTACTGCTGTCTTGGCTAGTTTTTATTTCTTTATTTCACTGTAGAGCCCTCAGTACCGCTCAAAATGCCCTTAGATAGCTCTTTCGTCCCACCCCACACACATGCAGAGACCTCACCTATGTTAATTGATGCCTCCAGAGACGAAACCTCTCTCATCGTCACGTAACGCGTAGGTTTACCTCCACTGTACTCACATCCTACCACACCCTTGTCTGTACATTATGCCTTGAATCTATTCTACCATGCCCAGAAATCTGCTCCTTTTATTCTCTGTCCCCAACGCACTAGACGACCAGTTCTTAAAGCCTTTAGCCGTACCCTTATCCTACTCCTCCTCCGTTCCTCTGGTGATGTAGAGGTTAACCCAGACCCTGTAGCCTCCAGTTGCAGTCCTATTCCCCAGGCGCTATCATTTGTTAACTTCTGTCAATGCATGTTAACATCAGAAGCCTCCTCCGTAAGTTTGTTTTATTCACTGCTTTAGCACACTCCGCCTACCCTGATGTCCTAGCCGTGTCTGAATCCTGGCTTAGAAAGGCCACCAAGAATTCTGAAATGTCCATCCCCAACTATAAAATTTTACGTCAAGATAGAACTGCCAAAGGGGGTGGAGTTGCAATCTACTGCAGAAACAACCTGCAGAGTTCTGTCATGCTATCCAGGTCTGTGCCCAAACAGTTCGAGCTTCTACTTTTAAAAATCCACCTTTCCAGAAATAAGTCTCTCACTGTTGCCACTTGTTACAGACCCCCTCAGCCCCCAGCTGTACCCTGGACACTATATGTGAATTAATGGCCCCCCATTAATCTTCACTGATAGGTGACCTAAACTGGGATATGCTTAACACCCCGGCCGTCCTACAATCTAAGCCAGATTCCCTCAATCTCACCCAAATGATCATGGAACCTACCAGGAACAACCCCAAATCCGTAAACTTGGGCACCCTCAAAGATACCATCCTGCCCAACCTGCCCTCTAAATACACCTCTGCTGTCTTCAACCAGGATCTTAGCAATCACTGCCTCATTGCCTGCATCCGTAATGGGTCCGCAATGGGTAGGCGGTCAAACGACCACCCTTCATCACAGTCAAACGCTCCCTAAAACACTTCAGCGAGCTGGCCTTTCTAATCGACCTGGCCCGGGTATCCTGGAGCTGGTCATGGGTGCACCTCAGCGACGCTCAAGGTCCTAAACGATATCATAACCGCCATCAACAAAAGACAATACTGTGCAGCCATATTCATTGACCTGACCAAGGCTTTAACTCTGTCAATTTCACCATTCTTATCGGCAGACTCAACAGCCTTGGTTTCTCAATTGACTGCCTTAACTGGTTCACCAACTACTTCGGAGGGCCTGTTGTCTGTACCTCTGGCAGCCTCGGTGGGCCTGTTGTCTGGACCTCTGGCAGCCTCTATGGGGGTGCCACAGGGTTCAATCCTTGGGCCAACTCTTTTCTCTGTATATATCAATGATGTCACTCTTGCGGCTGGTGATTCTCTGATCCACCTCTACGCAGACGACACCATTCTGTATGTCCATTCTTTGGACACTGTGTTAACTAACTTCCAGATGAGCATCAATGCCATACAACACTCCTTCCATGGCCTCCAACTGCTCTTCAATGCAAGTAAAACTAAATGCATGCTCTTCAACCGATCGCTGCACGCACCTGCCCGCTCGCCTAGCATCACTACTCTGGACGGTTCTGACTTAGAATACGTGGACAACTACAAATACCCAGGTGTCTGGTTAGACTGTAAACTCTCCTTCCAGACTCATACTAAGCATCTCCAATACAAAATGAAATCTAGAATCGGCTTCCTATTTCGCAACAAAACATCCTTCACCCATGCTGCCAAACATACCCTTGTAAAACTGACTATCCTACCGATCCTTGACTTCGGCGATGTCATTGTAACAGTTTTCCTGTTGTGAAGGAGAAGCGGACCAAAATGCAGCGTGGTGGTTATTCATGTTCTTTAATTTATAAAGACACTATACATGAAATAACTAAACAAAACAAGAAAAGTGAAAACCTAAACAGTCCTATCTGGTGCAAACACAGAGACAGGAACAATCACCCACAAACACACAGTGAAACCCAGGCTACCTAAATATGGTTCCCAATCAGAGACAATGACTAACACCTGCCTCTGATTGAGAACCATCAGGCCAGACATAGAAATAGACAAACAAGACATCCAACATAGAATGCCCACTCAGATCACACCCTGACCAACCAAAACATGGAAACATACAAAGCAAACTATGGTCAGGGTGTGACAGTACCCCCCCCCCCCCAAGGTGCGGACTCCGGCCGCAAAACCTGAACCTATTGGGGAGGGTCTGGGTGGGCATCTGTCCGCGGTGGCGGCTCTGGTGCTGGACGTGGCCCCCACTTCACCGTAGTCTTAGTCCCCCACCTTGTCCGCTTCCGTGGCCTCCTAGCCACGGCAACCCTACTTAATGACACTGGACTAAGGGGCAGCTCGGGACAGAGGGGCAGCTCGGGACAGAGGGACAGCTGCTCGGGACAGAGGGGCAGCTGCTCGGGACAGAGGGGCAGCTGCTCGGGACAGAGGGGTAGCTGCTCGGGACAGAGGGGCAGCTGCTCGGGACAGAGGGGCAGCTGCTCGGGACAGAGGGGCAGCTGCTCGGGACAGAGGTGCAGCTGCTCGGGACAGAGGGACAGCTGCTCTGGACAGAGGGGCCGCTGCTCGGGACAGAGGGGCAGCTGCTTGGGACAGAGGGGCAGCTGCTCGGGACAGAGGTGCAGCTGCTCGGGACAGAGGGACAGCTGCTCTGGACAGAGGGGCTCTGGCGCCTCTGGGCTGAGGGGCTCTGGTGCCTCTGGGCTGAGGGGCTCTGACGCATCTGGGCTGAGGGGCTCTGGCGCCTCTGGGCTGACTGGCGGCACTGGCGGCCCCTGGCTGACTGGCGGCACTGGCGGCCCCTGGCTGACTGGCGGCACTGGCGGCCCCTGGCTGACTGGCGGCCCCTTGCAGACTGGCAGCACTGGCGGCTCCTTGCAGACTGGCGGCACTGGCGACTCCTTGCAGACTGGCGGCACTGGCCGTGCTGGGCAGACTGGCGGCACTGGCGGCGCTGGGCAGACGGGTGGCTCAGACGGCGCTGGGCAGACGGGTGGCTCAGGCGGCGCTGGGCAGATGGGTGGCTCAGGCGGCGCTGGGCAGACGGGTAGCTCAGATGGCGCAGGGCAGACGGGTAGCTCAGATGGCGCAGGGCAGACGGGAAGCTCCGGCAACGCTGGAGAGGAAGGCTCTGGCAGAGCTGGACTGAGTAGCTCTGGTAGCGCCGAACAGGCGGGAGACTCCGGCTGCGCTGGAGAGGAGGAAGGCTCTGGCAGCGCTGGAGAGGCGGGAGACTCCGGCAGCGCTGGAGAAGAGGAAGGCTACGGCAGCGCTGGACAGGTGGGAACCCCTGTAAGGATGAGCCAGAGAGACAGCCTGGTGCGGGGGGCTGCCACCGGAGGGCTGGTGCGTGGAGGTGGTGACGGATAGACCGGACCGTGCAGGCGCACTGGAGCTCTTGAGCACCGAGCCTGCCCAAC
Organism: Oncorhynchus mykiss; assembly: GCF_013265735.2. Taxonomy (NCBI): domain Eukaryota; kingdom Metazoa; phylum Chordata; class Actinopteri; order Salmoniformes; family Salmonidae; genus Oncorhynchus; species Oncorhynchus mykiss. The sequence goes on from NC_048584.1 coordinate 23,836,673, forward strand.
CTTACCCGGTTGAATGGTCCCGGTCGCCCTGCCAGTGCGGTGAGGTGGAATAGCCCGCACTGGGCTATGCAGGCGAACCGGGGACACCGTGCGCAAGGCTGGTGCCATGTAAGCCGGCCCAAGGAGACGCACTGGAGACGAGATGCCAGCCTAAAACCCCAAACAGCAAGCAATGCAGGTGTAGAAGCACGGTGGAAAGGAAAAACTCCCTAGAAAGGCCAAAACCTAGGAAGAAACCTAGAGAGGAACCAAGCTATGAGGGGTGGCCAGTCCTCTTCTGGCTGTGCGGGTGGAGATTATAACAGAACATGGCCAAGATGTTCAAATGTTCATAAATGACCAGCATGGTCAAATAATAATAATCAGTAGTTGTCGGGGGTGCAACAAGTCAGCACCTCAGGAGTAAATGTCAGTTGGCTTTTCATAGCCGATCATTAAGAGTATCTCTACCGCTCCTGCTGTCTCTAGAGAGTTGAAAACAGCAGGTAACACGTCCGGGGGACAGGTAACACATCCGGTGAACAGGTCAGGGTTCCATAGCTGCAGGCAGAACAGTTGAAACTGGAGCAGCAGCACAGCCAGGTGGACTGGGGACAGCAAGGAGTCATCATGCCAGGTAGTCCTGAGGCATGGTCCTAGGGCTCAGGTCCTCTGAGAGAGAGAAAGAAAGAAAGAAAGAAAGAAAGAAAGAAAGAAAGAAAGAAAGAAAGAAAGAAAGAAAGAAAGAAAGAAAGAGAATTAGAGAGAGCATACTTAAATTCACACAGGACACAGGATAAGACAGGAGAAAAACTCCAGATATAACAGACTGACCCTAGCCCCCGACACAAACTACTGCAGCATAAATACTGCAGGCTGAGACAGGAGGGGTCAGGAGACACTGTGGCCCCATCCGATGATACCCCCGGACAGGGCCAAACAGGCAGGATATAACCCCACCCACTTTGCCAAAGCACAGCACCCACACCACTAGAGGGATATCTTTAGCCCACAAAGACCTCTGCCACGGCACAACGTTTCCGTTCACCTTCACACTCCTGGGCCAGACTACACTCAATCATATGACCTACTGAAAAGATGAGTCTTCAGTAAAGACTTAAAGGTTGAGACCGAGTCTGCGTCTCTCACCATTCCATAAAAATGGAGCTCTATAGGAGAAAGCCCTGCCTCCAGCTGTTTGCTTAGAAATTCTAGGGACAGTGTAGGTATGTACGGCAGGACCAAATCGGAAAGATAGGTAGGAGCAAGCCCATGTAATGCTTTGTAGGTTAGCAGTAAAACCTTGAAATCAGCCCTTGCCTTAACAGGAAGCCAGTGTGGGGAGGCTAGCACTGGAGTAATATGATCAAATGTTTTGGTTCTAGCAGCCGTATTTAGCACTAACTGAAGTTGATTTAGTGCTTTATCCGGGTAGCCGGAAAGTAGAGCATTGCAGTAGTCTAACCTAGAAGTAACAAAAGCATGGATACATTTTTCTGCATCATTTTTGGACAGAAAGTTTCTGATTTTTGCAATGATACGTAGATGGAAAAAAGCTGTCCTTGAAACAGTCTTGATATGTTCGTCAAAAGAGAGATCAGGGTCCAGAGTAACGCCGAGGTCCTTCACAGACGACTGTACAACCATCAAGATTAATTGTCAGATTCAACAGAAGATCTCTTTGTTTCTTGGGACCTAGAACAGGCATCTCTGTTTTGTCTGATTTTAAAAGTAGAAAGTTTGCAGCCATCCACTTCCTTATGTCTGAAACACAGGCTTCTAGCGAGGGCAATTTTGGGGCTTCACCATGTTTCATTGAAATGTACAGCTGTGTGTCATCCGCATAGCAGTGAAAGTTAACATTATGTTTTCGAATGACATCTCCAAGAGGTAAAATATAGAGTGAAAACAATAGTGGTCTTAAAACGGAACCTTGAGGAACACCGTCATTTACAGTTGATTTGTCAGAGGACAAACCATTCACAGAGACAAATTTAAACTTTGCAGTCAATTTTGACACTAGAATAAGTATTTCTGACTCATATCAATGCCACATGTATGCCATTTAAAAGGCATTATTTGCCTTTTAGGGGCACTTGCTCTTGAAGTATTTTTTCTCCAATTTATGCTTTGGCCACAAATACGAGCATTATTTGGGTATGAGTTAACAGAATATGAACTTTTAAAAGTGTGATTTTCCCTTGACAGTTACTGTACTTTAAAATCAAAGAACCCATTAATTATTTGAAATAGCCTACAAACAGTCATTTCAAGGGTGAGGCCTACACCAAGAACCTGGTTGTTACATACAGTGGTGTAAAGTACTACTTAAGTCGTTTTTTGGGGTATCTGTACTTTACTTCACCGTTTATATTTCTGACTACTTTTTCTTTTACTACACTACATTCATAAAAAAATTATGTACTTTTTACTCCATACATTTTCCCTAACACCCAAAAGTACTAGTTACAATTTGAATACTTAGCAGTACAGGAAAAAGGTCCAATCCACACACTCATCAAGAGAATGTCCCTGGTCATCTCTACTACCTCTGATCTGGTGGACTCACTAAACATAAATGCTTCCTTTGTAAATTATGTCTGTGTTGGAGTTGGCCCTAGCTGTCAAAAAAAAAGGAATACCGAAAGGAAATTGTGCCGTCTGGTTTGCTAAATATAAGGAATTTGATGTGTAGCATTTACTTTTACTTTGTACTTTTACTCAAGTATGACAATGTAGTACTTTTTCCACCACCATACTTAAGTACATTTAAAATGTGATACTTTTAGACTTTTACTGAAGTAGTATTTTACTGGGTTACTTTCACTTTTACTTGAGTCATTTTATATTAAGGTCTCTTTAATTTTAGCATGACAATTGAGTACTTTTTCCACCTCTGGTTAGATATTTATATTAGCCATTATCCACCATCAAGCCATTGATGTATGCTACAGTATCTACCAGTAATTAATAGATTTTTGAAAGGGGATGATCTTTGTCTTGAGCATGGTTCCACTGCATGTGCCTTTTCTAAATGGTTTTTGTATCTGGCTTTGTGAATGGCTTTTTAATTAGTCTGAATGTACAATCGCATCTGTTTTAGTGCAGTGGAGGAGGCCTCGGACTCAGCACACAGGCTTCAAATGGATTTTAGTTCAGGATCCATTCAGCACTTTTCCAGGCGTGGATGGGCTGTCGGTGCACAGAGAAAAAACAAGGTTTGGGGGGGGAGTCCTATGAATGAATGTGAACCATAGGGCCTAATATGGTTTTATATAACATTGACTAACTTTAACAGTGATGTCGACCTGTAAAGATCTTTGACTGAAGCTCATTGTGGTGTTGTGCTCAGCTCATCTCATCTCATAATGAGACTTGTTGTGAAGGCCCTAACCTACCTGGAGTGGGTGATTCAATAGCTCGCTATCCATCTGCTCTCAAAAAACACTCATCACTCCATTACATTAGTGCACCTTTTCAGTGTGCAATAGCCTATATACCCTCTGGTGAGTAGGCCTATGGGATAACCTTGTAGCTGTCTCTCTTGTTGAAAGACTCTGCTCAGCTTCGATCCCCTGAGTGATGTCATCCTGAAAGGCTTCTTGTGTGCTCAATCATTCATGTGCACTGTGCACATCTCATACAGATATGGCAGTGTCTACACTAGATTTCTTATGTGTGGTTTTTCTGAACAACTTTTTCCTAGCGGCTTTTCTTTTCTCTCCGTCTCTGAGGTGTTATTTTTCCATCCATAAATGATTGGCAGAAGGCAGCTCTGACTGACCCTGATGCCCCCCTCACCCCATAAGTAACTGTTGGTTGTCGACTCTGTGCAATGACTAGGTGTTGAGGACAGAGGAGAGACTCAAAACAGGAGTAATAATTGGTCAGCAGCCAATCCCCAGTTGCTAGAACTAGGCCTATACCTACCTGATTGTCTCTTCCTCACCTTGTGAAGCCAAGGTGTTGATGGCGGACCACTGTAGCTATAGCAAGGTCCTCCTGTACTTGCTCTGCCAATCACTTCACTGTGTCATTTTCTTGATATTTTCTCTGTGCTTTTTGGCAGATAAGATATTTTACCAAATATATACAGTGGGGCAAAAAAGTATTTAGTCAGCCACCAATTGTGCAAGTTCTCCCACTTAAAAAGATGAGAGAGGCCTGTAATTTTCATCATAGGTACACTTCAACTACGACAGACAAAATGAGGAAATAAAATCCAGAAAAACCCATTGTAGGATTTTTTATGAATTTATTTGCATATTATGCTGTTCAGCAACGTTCCCCATCCAACCTGACAGAGCTTGAGAGGATCTGCAGAGAAGAATGGGAGAAATTCTCAAAATACAGGTGAGCCAAGCTTATGACGTCATACCTAAGAAGACTCAAGGCTGTAATCGCTGCTAAATGTGCTTCAACAAAGTACAGAGTAAAGGGTCTGAATACTTATGTAAATGTGATATTTCTGTTTTTTTATATATAAATAAGCAAACACGTCTAAAAACCTGTTTTTGCTTTGATATTATATTATTATTATATATTATGTTTGCAGATGGATGAGGGGGAAAAAATAATTGAACAAATTTTAGAATACGATTGTAACCTAACAAAGTGTGGAAAAAGTCAAGGTGTCTGAATACTTTCCGAAGGTACTAATATGTATATATCAAATCAAATCAAATCCAACTATTTGTCACATGCGCCGAATACAACAAGTGTAGACCTTACTGTGAAATGCTTACTTACAAGCCCTTAACCAACAGTGCAGTTCAAGAAGAGTTAAGAGAATATTGGGTGCTGGTCAGTCAAAAATAATGACAATATTTTTTATTTATTTTTTATTTCACCTTTATTTAACCAGGTAGGCTAGTTGAGAACAAGTTCTCATTTGCAACTGCGACCTGGCCAAGATAAAGCGTAGCAATTCGACACATACAACAACACAGAGTTACACATGGAATAAACAAAACATACAGTCAATAATACAGTAGAACAAAAGAAAACAAAAAGTCTATATACAGTGAGTGCAAATTAGGTAAGGAAATAAATAGGCCATGGTGGCGAAGTAATTACAATATAGCAATTACAAACTGGAATGGTAGATGTGCAGAAGATGGATGTGCAGGTAGAGATACTGGGGTGCAAAGGAGCAAAATAAATAAATACCAAATGAGGTAGGTAGATAGATGGGCTGTTTACAGATGGGCTATGTACAGGTGCAGTGATCTGTAAGCTGCTCTGACAGCTGGTGCTTAACGCTAGTGAGGGAGATGTGAGTCTCCAGCTTCAGAGATTTTTGCAATTTGTTCCAGTCATGGGCAGCAGAGAACTGGAAGGAAAGACGACCAAAGGAGGAATTGGCTTTGGGGGTGACCAGTGAGATATACCTGCTGGAGCGCGTGCTACGAGTGGGTGCTGCTATGGTGACCAGTGAGCTGAGATAAGACGGGGCTTTACCTAGCAGAGACTTGTAGATAACCTGTAGCCAGTGGATTTGGCGACGAGTATGAAGCGAGGGCCAACCAAGGAGAGGGTACAGGTTGCAATGGTGGGTAGTGTATGGGACTTTGGTGACAAAACGGATGGCACTGTGATAGACTGCATCCAGTTTGTTGAGTAGAGTGTTGGAGGCTATTTTATAGATGACATCGCCAAAGTCGAGGATCGGTAGGATGGTCAGTTTTACGAGGGTATGTTTGGCAGCATGAGTGAAGGATGTTTGTTGTGATATAGGAAGCCGATTCTAGATTTAATTTTGGATTGGAGATACTTAATGTGAGTCTGGAAGGAGAGTTTACAGTTTATCCAGACACCAAAGTATTAGTAGTTGTCCACATATTCTAAGTCAGAACCGTCCAGAGTAGTGATGCTGGACGGGCGGGCAGGTGCAGGCAGTGATCGGTTGAAGAGCATGCATTTAGTTTTATTTGCGTTTAAGGGCAGTTGGAGGCCACGGAAGGAGAGTTGTATGGCATTGAAGCTTGTCTGGAGGTTAGTGAACACAGTGTCCAAGGAGGGGCCAGAAGTATACAGAATGGTGTCGTCTGCATAGAGGTGGATGAGAGAATCACCAGCAGCAAGAGCATCATTGATGTATACAGAAAAGAGAGTCTGTCCGAGAATTGAACCCTGTGGCACACCCATAGAGACTGTCAGAGGACCGGACAACAGATCCTCCGATTTGACACACTGAACTCTATCAGAGAAGTAGTTGGTAAACCAGGCGAGGCAATCATTTGAGAAACCAAGGCTGTCGAGTCTGCCAATAAGAATGTTGTGAGTGACAGACAGAGTCGAAAGCCTTGGCCAGGTCGATGAATACGGGTGCACAGTAATGTCTCTTATCGATGGCGGTTATGGTGTCATTTAGAACCTTGAGCGTGGCTGAGGTGCACCCATGACCAGCTCTGAAACCAGATTGCATAGCGGAGAAGGAATGGTGGGATTCGAAATGGTCAGTAATCTGTTTGTTAACTTGGCTTTCGAAGACCTTAGAAAGACAGGGTAGGATAGATATAGGTCTATAGCAGTTTGGGTCTAGAGTGTCACCCCCTTTGAAGAGGGGGATGACCGCGGCAGCTTTCCAATCTTTGGGAATCTCAGACAATACGAAAAAGAGGTTGAACAGGCTAGTAATAGGGGTTGCAACAATTTCAGCAGATATTTTTTAGAAAGAGAGGGTCCAGATTGTCTAGCCCGGCTGATTTGTAGGGGTCCAGATTTTGCAGCTCTTTCAGAACATCAGCTATCTGGATTTGGGTAAAGGAGAAATGGTGGGGGCTTTGGCGGGTTGCTGTGGAGGGTGCCAGGCAGTTGACCAGGGTAGGGGTAGCCAAGTGGGAAGCATGGCCAGACGTAGAGAAATGCTTATTGAAATTTTCAATTATAGTGGATTTATCGGTGGTGACAGTGTTTCCTAGCCTCAGAGCAGTGGGCAGCTGGGAGGAGGTGCTCTTATTCTCCATGGACTTTAGTGTCCTAGAACTTTTTTGAGTTAGTACTACAGGATGCAAATTTCTGTTTGAAAAAGCTTGCCTTAGCTTTTCTAACTGCCTGTGTATATTTGTTCCTAACTTCCCTGAAAAGTTGCATATCAAGGGGGCTATTCGATGCTAATGTAACGGATGTGAAACAGCTAGCTAGTTAGCGGTGGTGCGCGCTAAATAGCGTTTCAATCGGTGACGTCACTTGCTCTGAGACCTTGAAGTAGTAGTTCCCCTTGCTCTGCAAGGGCCATGGCTTTTGTGGAGCGATGGGTAACGATGCTTCGTGGGTGACTTGTTGATGTGTGCAGAGGGTCCCTGGTTCACGCCCGGGTATGGGCGAGGGGACGGTTTATCAGTTATACTGTTACACTAATGCAGAACGCCACAGGATGTTTTTGTGCTGGTCAAGGGCAGACAGGTCTGGAGTGAACCAAGGACTATATTTATTCCTAGTTCTACATTTTTTGAGAGGGGCATGCTTATTTAAGATGTTGAGGAAGGCATCTACTTCATGAGGATATCTACTTCATGAGTTTGAATCAAGACTGTCACATTTACGGCAAGCTTTCCATGATTGAGGTAGTAACTGATGGTAGTGTCTTCATATATATATATATATATATATATATATACACTGAACAGAAATATGAACACAACATGCAACAATTTCAAAGATTCTAATGAGTTAGAGTTTATATAAGGAAATCGGTCATTTGAAATGAATTCATTAGGCCCTAATATGTGGATTTCACATGAGTGTGAATACCAATATGTATCTGTTGGTCACAGATACCTTTAAAAAAAAGGTAGGAACGTGGATCAGAAAACCGGTCAGTATCTGGTGTGACCACCATTTGCCTCATGAAGCATGACACATCTCCTTTGCATAGAGTTGATCATTCTGTTGACTGTGGCCTGTGGAATGTTGTCCCACTCCTCTTTAATGGCTATGCGAATTTTCTGGATATTGGCTGGAACTGGAACACGCGGTCGTACACGTCAATGTTCAATGGGTAGCATGTCTGGTGAGAATGCAGAGCATGGAACTGGGACATGTTCAGCTTTCAGGAATTGTGTACAGATCCTGAAACATGGGGCCGTACATTATCATGCTGAAACATGAGGTGATGGATGAACGGCACAACAATGGACTTCAGGATCTCGCCACTGTATCTCTGTGCATTAAATTGCATTGACAAAATGCAATTGTGTTCGTAGGCCGTAGCTTATACCTGCCAATACCATAACCCCACCACCACCATGGGGAACCCTGTTTACAATGTTGACATCAGCAAACCTCTGTCCCACACAACGTCTGCCATCTGTCCGGTACAGTTGAAACAGGGTTTATACCACGAAGATCACATTTCTCCAGTGTGCCAGTGACCATCGAAGGTGAGCATGTTCCACTGAAGTCGGTTACGATGCTGACCTGCAGTCAGGTCAAGACCCTGGTGTAACGGTCATCTGTGGTGGAAGAAGGTGAGGACCAAAGCGCAGCGTGGTAAGTGTTGATGTTTTTTATAAAATAACTGAACACTGAACAAAACAATAAACGACAAACGAACAGTCCCGTAAGGTGAATGGAAAAAACACTAAACAGGAAATAATCACCCACAAAACACAGGTGAGAAAAGGCTACCTAAGTATGATTCTCAATCAGAGACAACGAACAACACCTGCCTCTGATTGAGAACCATACCAGGACAAACACAAAACCACAACATAAAAAAAAGTTTAAAAAAAGACTACCCACCCCAACTCACGCCCTGACCAACCTAAAACAAAGACATGACAAAGGAACTAAGGTCAGAACGTGACACCTGGTGAGGATGACGAGCACGCAGATGAGCTTCCCTAAGACGGTTTCTGACAGTTTGATCAGGACTTTTTTGGTTGTGCAAACCCAGAGTTTCATCAGCTTTCCGGGTGGCTGGTCTCAGATGATCCCGCAGGTGAATAAGCCGGATGTGGAGGTCCTGGGCTGGATTAGAGTGGCCTTTTATTGTCCTCAGCATTAGAAATAAATAATATTTTTGTGTGTATGGAACATTTTTGGGTTCTTGTATTTCAGTTTATGAAACATTGGACCAACACTTCACATGTTGCGCTTACATTTTTGTTCAGTATATATACAAAGATTTTCTATCTTCACCAGCTGAGCTCTGAACCATAATGTCAGTATGCCACACTGTGTCATAGATCACTAATTGGCTGGTTAGTGACTGTTTTGGATGCCACATCCAAAGCCAATCCCACCCGTGGTACATAGCTTCCTGTCTTCCTGTCCGTGCTCCTCTCTTGCTGTTAAGGTGCTATTGCCTTTCAGATTTCTCAGTCAGACGAGGCATGTGATTCTACTAATTGTTGTCCTGTGTAGCACAGTTGGTAGAGCATGGCGCCAGGATTGTGGGTTCGAGTCCCACAGGGGACCAGTACAAAAAAAATATTAAAATCAATGCAGGCGCTCTGGGTAATTGTGTTTGCTAAATGACGTAAATGTAATGGTTTACCCGCACATCCTTTGTCATGAACATTGGTAGATCACCAGTGTTCTTAAGGCAGGCTGACATAATCAGTGTGGATGGTGGCAATGCTAAACGAGCAACAGTGTATATCCTTATATAGTCCGGTTAGACATCTGTTCCCTTGTCAACTCTACTCACCTCGTTTTCCATCATTCCATCGACTTTCCTATCCTCCTTTCCATCATCTTTCCGGCAGTGTCTAGTTTTATCACACCAGGCGGTTCTCGATTTGTCCATGGGTGGTATCAAGATTATTCATAACCCTCTCGCTGTGCCTGTCTGTATAACAAACTACCTATCCTTTCACCCGTGGCCCCAGCAGCATGTAAGTCAAAAACTTTCCTCCAATCAGGAACTGGAGGAAGTAACCGTCTAAGCGCAGGGTTATTAGGCTATTGGATTAAGAGCCTGCCAGTACAGGTTTGATGGAACTGAACCATATATGTGAAGCCTTTTCCTAATTTATTTAATACTATTGTTTTTCTAAGGATATAGAATTTTGGACTAGTGGACATTGTTTAGCTCATCTATTTCAATTGATTGGTCAATGATAATCTAGTACCAGGTAAACACACAACTCAAAAATTACCTGTCCATCATACAGACCCTACCTTTATGGACTGTAGTTACGTCAACATGCTACAACCAATCCAATCGCGCCATATGTCTGAAGGTATTCTTCTTAACACACGGTCGCTGTCCTTTCAGCACTAACGTGCGTAAAGCCAGGGATACTTAATGTAAACCCAGACTTCAGGTGGTTTTACCATTTCCTAAAACTTTATTTTTCAGAATTTTCTGTCGTATGGATTGAGAACGTTTTGAAACTAAATATATCGATTAATCCGAGATTGACTATGGTATTCCTAGAAGATTCTAGTAGACACCGCTTTCTCGGTGTGCTTTACGCACCGGATTTGAAACGCTTAATCATCGGTTAGGTGTCCCCGCGATTACCCAATAACCTTATTTCACTAAAGCTTAACGACCAAAATACTGCCGCAGGTATGTTATTTCTTTTGAGATTGTTGTGTTTTTACGCACTGGGACTGGGCTATGGGAAGCTTGTACGTGGACAGGATGACACCCCGGGCACGGGAACCCGGCTCCTATGCCGAGTCATCCCAGTCGGCGCCGACACTTGTTTGGTCCCCGTAGGTCCCGAACCCAACGCAGCGGCACAGGAGGAAGAGTTGAGGAACACAGTCATGCAGCTCCGGGAAACGATTCTCCAACAGAAAGAGAATATAGTCAACCAACTTGGGACCATAAACGAGCTGACCGCAAAGCTCTCCCTTTGTGAGTCTGCCTCAGATGGAGGGAAGTATGATAACGGTGGATCTTGGAGTAAAAGCAAAGATAACCAGAACACAATGGGAGATTTACCCAGAGATCCCAATGATACAATCGACAACCTCGGGAAGACCATGCAGAGTCTGAAGGACCGACTAGAAAACCTAGAGGTAAGGCGCATGAGTGGATAGTAACCACATGACTCTGGTTCCTAAATAATGGAAAGGGAATGCTGAAAATGATCGGTGTGAATTAAATACATCTGAAATAGGCCTAATGTTTGTTTTACATTGTTGGCCCTTGCTTGATTATTAAGTCATTGAATCTAAAGTGAACACCGGTTCCTGTGGTCAGCGTTGAGTTCTACTTTTAACTTTGCTCCTATTTTGACCTGTAGCCTATCCATCTATTTTTGCCACCATGTGGAGGCGTACCCTAAATGGATTAGCCTTCTATCTCATTTACCCTCCAGTGATTAAGTTCCCTATGTCACCTTAATCAACAAATGTTGTATTTCCTCTTAATGGCACAGTAACAACTACAGTGAACAAAATATGTAAACACAACAAATAAAGTGTTGGTCCCATGTTTGATGAGCTAAAAACAAAGATGGAAAATAGAAAGGAAAACACCACACACTGCTGCTCAAGCTCCCTGGTGATATTTATTTATAACAATGTTTCGAACATTAGGTCTTCATCAGGCATCCATGTCCCAGGTTGGGGTGGAAGTTCCTATATATAGGGGCAGTACTCAATGACATCACTTCCTGAAACAGGAGGTAAAAAATATATAACATAGATTGAATGTTAATATTGGGAACCTATCAAATTATATGTTCATACACAAGGAATGTGATCAATATTTACAGTAATATACATATATATATACACATACAATATTAAATTAGGATTTTAAAAAAAAAGACAATCATTTGGACATTTTGAAACTATAAAAACGGTTTTACGATTAACTCCTCGTTAAGGCCAAGAGGAGACAGTGTGTTGAGCCTGTAGATCCAAAAAGATTCCCTTTGAAGAACTTTCCTGTCAATGTCCCCTCCAGTTTTCCCTTGTCAGTTTATGTGGCCCTTTTGAAGACATACTGGTCTACACACAGTGCACTCGATTTCCACTCAGCCAATGATCTTTGAAAATTACACTCTTTGCATAAACCTCTGCTGATTGTCTTTGACCAACTTGCGTTTCCTCCACTTATTTAATTGTTTTGTGACATCTTCATCTTCCTCCACAGCAACAGCAGCAGAGAGCCAACACATCGGGAACGTCATTCCCCAGCGAACTCAGAGACATGCTGCAGAGCAGGCTGGGAGATCTGGAGAAACAGCTTCTCAGTAAGGTCAACAACCTGGAGGAAGAGAAGTCTCTGCTCTACAACGAGACCGCAGCCCACAGGCAGAAGACTGAGAGCACCCTCAACTCCCTGCTGACCAGGATTAACGAGCTGGAGAAAGGTAAATAACTGGAAATATATGACAGACCCACTCACACATGACTGGAAGCATACCACCCTGCATGGCTTGCCTCTGAAGCTAAGCAGGGTTGGTCCCGGTTGGTCCCTGGATGGGAGACCAGATGCTGATGGAAATGGTATTGGATGGTAGGTAGGGGACAATGCCCTGAGTAGGGTGCCATCTTTTGGATGGGATGTTAAATGGGTATCCTGTCTCTATGTGGTCATTAATCTTCTTTGGGATCAGTGTCCCTTCCACGGGATGGTTGAGCTAACATATGCTAATGTGATTAGCATGAGGTTGTAAGTAACAAGAACATTTCCCAGGACATAGACATATCTGATATTGGCAGAAAGCTTCAAATCATGTTAATCTAACTGCACTGTCCAATTTACAGTAGCTATTACAGTGAAAGAATATCATGCTACTGTTTGAGCAGAGTGCACTATTTGAACATGAAAAGTTATTAATAAACATATTAGGCACATTTGGGCAGTCTTGATACAACATTTTGAACAGAAATGCAATGGTTCATTGGATCAGTCTAAAACGTATTACATGCAATGCTGCCATATAGTGGCCAAAATATAAATTGCACCTGGGCTGGAATAATACATTATGGCCTATCTCTTGCATTTCAAATATGATGTTACAAAAAAAGGCAAAACACTTTTTTTTTTCTTCTTTGTATTATCTTTTACCAGATCTATTATGTTGTATTCTCCTACATTCCTTTCACATTTCCACACATTTCAAAGTGTTTCCTTTCAAATGGTACCAAGAACATGCATTTCATTGTTTCAGGACCTGAGCTACAGACAGTTAGATTTGGCTATGTCATTTCAGGCTAAAATTTTAAAAAAGGGGCGGATCCTTAATGATCCAATGGCACGTTTTGTAAGAGTAGGGGTCTTAACCCCGGTGTCCTGGCTAAATTCCCCACCTGACCATCATGGGCACTGAATCATCCCCAGCTTCCAATTGGCTCATTTATCCCTCCTCTCCCATGTAACTATTCCCCAGGTTGTTGCTGTAAAAGATAATGTGTTTTCAGTCACCTTACCGGGTAAAAATAAAACGCACAAACGTCTGTGTACACAATCAGATGACAGGAGTACACACACATGCAGCAGAAACAGGAAGACTCACATATTGTAAACACAACGAGTCATTCAATCTACTTTCAATTTACCTGCTTACTAACTGTCACTCACTTACTAGTAGAAGTAGTAGAAGACTGAGGCTTTAGATCAAATCTGACAAACATTGGCTTAGCATTTTGTTCTCTTATACCAGCATTTCACAAACTAAGTCTTCGGGAGCCCAAGGGGTGCAAGTTTTGGTTTTTGCCCTAACTACACAGCTGAATTAAATGATCAAAGCTTGATGACTAGTTGACAGGTTGAATCAGCTGTAGTGCTAGGGGAAAAAACTAAATGTGCAGCCCTTGTGGTCCCGAGGCCCGAGTTTGGGAAACCCTGTCTTCTACTGTCTTACTACATGCATACTGCGTATACAGTATAGAGTTGACTTCATAGACAGCTCTCCCATTGCTTTCTCTGTAGGTGGCGGTGGTTTCAAGTCCCCTGAGCAGTTTAAGTTGGTCCTCCCCCTGCGTACTAACTACTTGTACGGCCGCATGACCAAGAGCCTTCCTGAGATGTACGCCTTCACGCTCTGCATGTGGCTCCGGTCCAGCGCCGGCCCTGGCATAGGCACCCCATTCTCCTACGGGGTGCCAGGACAGGCCAATGAGATTGTGCTCATCGAGTGGGGCAACAACCCCATAGAACTGCTCATCAATGACAAGGTATGGGCATTCTAAAAGACTCTCTGTGTTTATCAGTAGTGCTGATATTTGAGGGGGAGCTTACCTTGCTTGACAGGAGTCTTAGTTCTTACTTTTAAACTAGATCTGGCTTTAATGAGGTTGCATATTTTTTGTTTTTGCATGCATGGTCTAAAACAGTGTCGGGTGTTTTATACGACCTTTACCAAACCCTAACCTTTCTCCCTCTAATATGCACTTATTCTTTCTGTTTGTAAGCATTGTTACCTTCCTTACACTTCTCTGCTATTTTGTTACCTGTCCAGGTGGCTCAGCTGCCTCTGGCGGTGCGTGACGGTAGGTGGCACCACATCTGTATCACCTGGACCACCAGGGATGGTCTGTGGGAAGCCTACCAGGATGGTCAGAGGCTGGGGGCAGGGGACAACCTGGCCCCCTGGCACCCCATCAAGCCTGGAGGAGCCATCATACTGGGGCAGGAACAGGTGAATCTGCTGGCTAGTGCCTCCTATCTGTAGTATATATTATTTGTATGTGAAATATTTTTACCTATTTTACTCTTGGTTTACTAAACTGCATCCTCAGGTTTTCACAGATTTTAATTGTATAGTAGCTTAGCCATGACCATGAGTCCTGGGCTCAGACTGACCATCAGATGCTCTCTCCCCTCAGACTGACCATCAGATGCTCTCTCCCCTCAGACTGACCATCAGATGCTCTCTCCCCTCAGACTGACCATCAGATGCTCCCTCCCCTCAGACTGACCATCAGATGCTCTCTCCCCTCAGACTGACCATCAGATGCTCCCTCCCCTCAGACTGACCATCAGATGCTCTCTCCCCTCAGACTGACCATCAGATGCTCCCTCCCCTCAGACTGACCATCAGATGCTCCCTCCCCTCAGACTGACCATCAGATGCTCCCTCCCCTCAGACTGACCATCAGATGCTCCCTCCCCTCAGACTGACCATCAGATGCTCCCTCCCCTCAGACTGACCATCAGATGCTCCCTCCCCTCAGACTGACCATCAGATGCTCCCTCCCCTCAGACTGACCATCAGATGCTCCCTCCCCTCAGACTGACCATCAGATGCTCCCTCCCCTCAGACTGACCATCAGATGCTCCCTCCCCTCAGACTGACCAGCAGATGCTCCCTCCCCTCAGACTGACCATCAGATGCTCCCTCCCCTCAGACTGACCATCAGATGCTCTCTCCCCTCAGACTGACCATCAGATGCTCCCTCCCCTCAGACTGACCATCAGATGCTCCCTCCCCTCAGACTGACCATCAGATGCAGGCCATCAGTCCAGTAAAATTAAAAAAGCAAATGATGATGTACACTCAGCTGTGCCTCACAAGTAATACGACAAATGATCTATTACCTGAGTTACCTAACATGTTGAAATATAATTTCAAAATGGTCTGAGAAGAACAACATTGGCAGGGCAATTCAAGCATAGCCAATATGCAGTGATAATAATTGGGCCTATAGCCTACTGCACAAACTTTATTGCTACAGAACTGTTTTGAATATGTTAATGTTGCATAGGCTTATGTTTGTAAGTCCTGTTTAAATAAATACATCTGAGTGGTAGATATCGGCTTGCTTTTGGACCCAGAAAGTTATCTTGACTCATAAAAGGTTGGTGACCACAGCTGAATAGCAACCCTTGAGCAGATGGTAAGGGGGTGGCTACCTATTAGGAAACCGTGCTGTAGAGTGTAGTCCAAATATGAATAGCCCAATCGCTAATAAAATTCTAACCATCAGTGACTTGAAAGCAAAACATTGTCTAGAGAGTACAGCATCCTTGAGTGTGACAGGTTGAGCCTGGTGGTACACAGCGAATAGGAGGATGATGTTATTATTGTTGTTTTTAACGAGGCCTGTCGTTTATGGCCTCAACAGGACATAGTGGGCGGGCGCTTTGACGCCACGCAGGCCTTTGTGGGTGAGCTGAGCCAGGTTAACATCTGGGACAATGTCCTGAAGCCAGCCGACATCCTCACCATGGCCAACTGCTCCTCCTACACCCCCGGGAACGTGGTGTCCTGGCTGGACAGTGACGTGGAGGTGTTTGGTGGTGGAGCAGCCAAACTGCCTCTAGAGCTATGCCAGGACCGGCTGTCTGAGACTGAGTCTTAGGATGGTTGTCTCAGTCTGTCTGTGACTTGTTCAGATTCATGTTCTTGATTTGACGCATACTGTACATGTTACGTGTAATGCTTGTCATGTTTTGTTTGGCTGTTCGTGTAAGGAAAGGCTTTGATTGACCTAATTCGAGATGATTCTACAACACCGAGACAGTTATACTCACACACGTGTTGACACTCACATACAGATTTACACACCGGCAGACACAGACTTAATTACACTGGATTTGACATGTGAGGCTGGCTAAGGCTTGCGTGTTGTGTGGGCGGTGTAAGGCACAGATTAGCAGTCCCAGGACTCACATACAGTACAGTAGCCTAAGTCTCCTGGTCTCCTAATAGAGGTCAATATAGCCTCTCCACCTTGACCGGAGACAGCCTAAGCAGATCTAGGCAAATATCAAATCAAACTTGGAAGCCAGGTTTCCATGGTACAACCTATAGCAGAGATGATCAGTGACTAGCTATGATCTTTGAGTTAGTACTGGTAAACATTTCATAGTTATGTGTGGAAGTTGGTGTTCTTGTACTTGTGGCATGTCTGTTGTACTATAATGTTAATAAAGTTTTATTTTCCATTATTACCCATACTGTTTTCAAAACCCCAAGTCCACCTCAATGCCTGCAGCAGGACATGCTGTTGTCTCACAAAACTATTCCATAATTATCATATTGTTGTTTGTGACACGTTGGTTTGTTTAGGTCTACAATGTGTGCAGTGCATAGTTTAAGAACAAACAAAGCATTGTTACTGTTAAATGTGTACATGTCATTTTTTATGCAGATAAGAACAATTTATGTATGATATGAACAATACGTTAATGTGTACAAGTGTTTCTTTCCATGAAAACAATGTTGGGTGTGTAATGTGTGTAAAGCTGCTGACTTTTCATGTGGCCTTCTTTTAAGGATTTTGTGCCAGATGTGCTTTACAAACCTAACCTTTGCTTTGCCAATGAAAATTAAAAAGAATGTGAAAAATGTAGGAAAAATAAAACACTATTGAAAAGCAGTCTACTGTTTATATAGCAGTTACATTTCATAGACCAGTAGCCTTAACCAACAAGTGACCAAAGCCTAGGTGGCATTAGTAATGCTTAATTAAGACATGACGGCAGCTCAAAGATCAACGGTGACATCACAATCATTTAGGTACACTCCTACACACCAACTCCTACCGACTCATACAAACTAATGTGAAAACATCTCCCTGACTCTTCAGCAAAATAAATGGAATATGGTTGTGAATAGAAGTGGGACAGGGTCAGTGTCCACACAGTCTTCACTGTATCCACATGTTCATGCAATGCAGTCATGTATTACTTATCAAAATCATTCACTTTTTATTCTATTCTACCAGAGACTATTAAGTTGAAGGCCAGTTTCTGTCTGGAATTCAAAGTCAGGGTAAGCAGCATTACTGAAGTACAAATCAAGTTACTTGATGGCATTGTAAGATACAATTCAAATACATATGTTTAGGTACAGTTGTAAGTAACAAGATACATATAGAGAAATAACAGCCACAGAGGTCTATTGCCTAACAAATACATACATTTTGGGGAACATAAGCTTGTAAATATAACAAGTTAAATTGCTAACAAAGAATTGATTTGTTTAGATGTTCTGCTCCATAAAAACATGTGTTATTGTGTTGGTGAGTCACACCCAACCCCAAATTCGAATTCAGGTGCTGCAATAAAATGGTGCATCTCAATCAAGTCCATGTCTTTCAGCTCGAGGTCATTAGTCATGTGGCTGATGAATGAATCTCTGGTGCTCTGTAGCCCAGACAGAGAGGTGGCTGGCTGCTGTGCTGGTGGGGCCTTTAGGTAACAGCCATTAGGACCGTTCCCTACAGTGTTACTGGCAGCTCTCATCTATCATCATAGGTGGATCCAATCCTCTAAAATACCCTGGATGGATACTTTGTTTTAGGGGTCAGACTTCTGGCTGGGTCTTGGGATCATTAAGGCAAATAGTAAAATGCACACAAACAGAGGAAATGTAAACTGCAGTGGTATCAAGTTATAATGAATGAATCAATAGTTCAATGTTACATTATTCATCCTGAACTATCCATTTCTAACAAATGATCAATATTTGACTTGAATCAGACAAGCAAAGCCCGAATAAAAAGTGTGTACATGAAGACTAGTTGCGGTACAAGTAGGCGTCAGCTCTAGTCCCGTGCTGCAACAGAAGGTTTTGGACCTCTCCTTTCTCTGCCCTGGACACATACAGTTGAAGTGGGAAGTTTACATACATCTTAGCCAAATATATTTAAACTCAGTTTTTCACAATTTCTGACATTTAATCCTAGTAAAAATTCCCTGTCTTAGATCAGTTAGAGAATCACCACTTTATTTTAAGAATGTGAAATGTCAGAATAATAGTAGAGAGAATGATTTATTTCAGCTTTCATCACATTCCCACTGGGTCAGAAGTTTACATACACTCAGTTAGTATTTGGTAGCATTGATTGCCTCTAAATTGTTTAACTTGGGTCAAACGTTTCAGGTAGCCTTCCACAAGCTTCCCACAATAAGTTAGGTGCATTTTAGCCTATTCCTCCTGACAGAGCTGGTGTAACTGAGTCAGGTTTGTAGGCCTCCTTGCTCGCACATGCTTTTTCAGTTCTGCCCACAAATTTTCTATAGGATTGAGGTCGGGGCTTTGTGATGGCCCTTCCAATACCTTGACTTTGTTGTCTTGAAGCCATTTTGCCATAACTTTGGAAGTATGCTTGGGGTCATTGTCCATTTGGAAGACCCATTTGCGACCAAGCTTTAACTGATGTCTTGAGATGTTGCTTCAATATATCCTCATGATGCAATCTATTTTGTGAAGTACACCAGTCCCTCCCGCAGCAAAGCACCCCCACAACATGATGCTGCCACCCCCGGGATGGTGTTCTTCAGCTTGCAAGCCTCCCCCTTTTCCTCCAAACATAGCGATGGTCATTATGGCCAAACAGTTCTATTTTTGTTTCATCAGACCAGAGGACATTTCTCCAGAAAGTACGATCTTTGTCCCCATGTGCAGTTGCAAACCGTAGTCTGGCTTTTTTATGGTGATTTTGGAGCGGTGGCTTCTTCCTTGCTGAGCGGCCTTTCAGGTTATGTCGATATAGGACTCGTTTTACTGTGGATTTAGATACTTCTGTACCTGTTCCCTCCAGCATCTTCACAAGGTCCTTTGCTGTTGTCTGGGATTGATTTGCACTTTTCGCACCAAAGCACGTTCATCTCTAGGAGACAGAACGCATCTCCTTCCTGAGCGGTAAGACGGCTGTGTGGTCCCATGGTGTTTATACTTGTGTACTATTGTTTGTACGGGTGAACATGGTACCTTCAGGCGTTTGGAAACTGAGTTATAAGTTAAATAATCTGTCTGTAAACAATTATTGGAAAAATTACTTTTGTCATGCACAAAGTAGATGTCCTAACTGACTTGCCAAAACTATAGTTTGTTAACAAGAAATTTGTTGAGAGGTTGAAAAACAAGTTTCAATGACTCCAACCTAAGTGTATGTAAACTTTCCACTTAAACTGTTCAGATCACTACTGATATCAGGGATGTCCTGATGGGGCTGTAGTTCCAGTTTAATGCTGGAGTAAGTGGCGTTACTGTACGCAGACATCTGTAACATAATAAATTGTGTCATAGCAATTTCAAACTGAACAAGTACATACACTGCGAAATTGTCACTTGACAGGGCTGATGACTGCAGCCATCCTTAAGTCTAGGTATAGATTGCCCCCTTGTGGATAGTGTAGTAATCAAGCAGTGACTTTACTTGAAGAGAGGAAGAAAGTATGCTTTTTTCAAAGTTTTCAAACAGGGCCAAACATTTTTCAATATGACCAGAGATGTCAGTCTCCCAACTTTGTTTTGTTGTTTACTTTCCTAGGGTGACTGGCTACAACAGTGATGTGCCTAGATGATCCCAGCACAGGGAAGGATAAAGAAAAGGTTATTGGAGGCTGTATGAAAACAAACTCAAAGGCCCCTGCAACTCAATGTTTGTGATGGTATCTGGAAAATAGCAGAGGTATGGCAAAATGTAGATTTTGTCTCGTTACAGTGAACCCACTGACCTTCCCACAGACTGACCCACACCCCTGGGTCTGAGGCATATACTATTGAGTGGTGTGTGTTCCATTAAACAATGTGGTAGAGAGAAACAAAAAAAATACCATTTCCATTGGAACATTCTGTAATGTTCAATTCACTCCCCTGAACAATGGAGAATGTGGCCTGTTATTGTCATAGATAAATGTATTCTGTGCAAGTGAGTGTACTCATGGTTCCCTCTACTTTTTTCGTGGTGGAAGGATGAGCAGTTCATGGTCACTGCAGCTGCTGGAAATGCCAGTTCCACAGAAACCTGCCGACATGTGTCCACAAGGACAAACCAAAACTTCAGCCTTTATTCTGCAAATAACCTCACCTTATCAGTGCAAGAAGCTTGGCAGTGTGGCTTGAAATTCTCTTTCTGGATTTCCTCAAGGCCAATGTGATGATTTGGGGCGGCAGGGTAGCCTAGTGGTTAGAGCGTTGGGCTAGTAATCAAAAGAACAACTAATTTGTCGTTCTGCCCACCTGAACAAGGCAGTTAACCCACTGTTCCTAGGCCGTCATTGAAAATAAGAATTTGTTCTTAACTGGACTTGCCTAGTAAAATAAAGGTTAAAAAAAATATATATAAAAAAATAGAAAGTAACCACAGAGACTAATCAACACCAACTCACACTCAGCTATGCATAGAAACAGCATGATAAGTACTGGGCTAGACAAGAAAATATAACAGGCAGGATAAAGTGCTTCACTTTATTAATTAGGCTACAGCAAGCACTTAAGACACTCATATGTCTGTCTGTAGTAGATAGCACCAGTGGCGATGATAATGTCCAACAACTCACTCATGTAAGGAGACCACCACAGAATAGTAGACCCCTCAGTAAAGTGCTGGAGTACATACATACTGCATATAGTAGTACCACAGTGGGTGGGCCATTGGATATGTAGGTGTGCTTTATGTATGGCACATTTCAAGGTGTACAGCACAGGGACAATGGTATGGATTGGGTCCAGAGCCCAAAGGATATTTTGCCACATCCTGAATCCAGGTAGGATGAAGTTGCTCCTGGACACAAATCTGGGGTACGTTTATTCTAGATTTGAGCCTATGGGCAACTTCTTCCTGGATCCTACCCAGGGGCTTGTTCCAGTGGGGTAGCAAGGGTCTGGGGTGGGGTGATGTCACGTAGATCCTGGTTGACCTCTGGTTTGCAGACTGCTGAAGTGGGCCTCCCTCAGGACACTGTTGATGTGGTCATAGGGGGTGTCGTTGCCATAAAGACTCAACGAGGAAATGGAAGGGTCTTCTGGCAAGGGTCTGAGGAGACCCTGGGATGTGCGGTTCTTCGTGTATGTGCTACCTCCTCCCGTTGCCCTCTCAGGACTACTGATACCACTACTGCTGTCACTGCTGGACGACTGGAGGACAGAAAGAGAAGAACAGGTATGACTTACAGAAAATACTTGTTGCCCAAACCATCACAAGTATGTGTGTGTGTTCTGTCACCTCAGAGTCCCAAACGTCTTGGCCCAGCTTGGACACCATGACGTGACCCTCCTGCCCCCCTCCTGACCTTTTGGCCTGGGGGTTCAGCTGGTCCCCCTCATTGTCTCCACCACGCCGCCGCTTCCTGTACACAGTGAGAGAGTGAGAGTGGCCAGGGAGTAAAAAGTGAGAGAGTGACCATCTTAGAGTGAAAGAGAGGAAGTCTGTGGTCTGTGTGGCTCAGTCGGAAGATCACGGTGCTTGCAACAAAGGCCATGGGTTTGATTCCCACTGGTGCCACCCACACTTCAAATGTATACTGTAAGTCCCTTTGGATAAAAGCGTCTACTAAATGGCATATATTATTAGGACTATTTTGAGAGAGCAGGTGTATGTGTGAGAGAACGCCAAGTACCCAAAATAGAGAAATAGGCAATCTCAGACACAGCCTAGTTACAGGAGCAGACGTGCTCAAATTATCAGCCATGGGTATGACAACTTATTGATCAGTACACAGGGAAGAAAACCACCAAGTGAGATATTAAACTGATACGGTGAGATCAGTTAGCTGTATTTGTCTCTCTTGTAGCCGAACAGTCACTGAGGTCGATAGTAATTCAATAAGGCGTTATTCTAAGAAAGAAACTCACCTGTTTTCTGTCAACATTTGGGAGACGATTGTCTATGGCTTCTTTTTAGTGAGAAAGACGTTCGTTAAGGCCCCTGCCCTGGACACGTCTGAATGAAAACAACTCCTCTCCCTGGAAGCTTTCAGCCTGGCAGAAAATCTATTATCGAACGCACAGCAGCTCTCCCCAAACTTACCGCACAAGCTCAGTCAGGGCATTCTGAACTATCTGAATGCTAACGTTATATTGTTGAATAGCCTCCCTGCCCTGGTTAGCAAGGTAACAACTCTTGACTGGTTGAGAGTTGATCATTCACTGTCCCAGAATATGGATGCTAATTATGTCAGTAAACTAGCTTCTCTCTCAGTTAACCTTATGCAATGAAGTCTATTTCCAGTGTCTCTCTGCTAGAGTTGGCTACCGTTCACCGTTGTTAGCTAGCTAACGTATAGCCTACGCTACTTTGCTAACAAGCTAGTATAGCAAACTGGCTAAACTATAACGAAACGAGAGATTCCTTCAAACCGTCAATTTAACTCGAGTGTTGAGTTTGACTGATCTCAAATAAGACTATCATTCCGTCTTGGTGAAACGACAGATCCGAAAGAAGTACAGTACCAGGAATCCAAGCTAGCGAGTGAGCTGCTGCTGCTAGGAAAAAGACCCAGCTGATAGTATTTACATGACGTTCGATGACGTTCGATCCACTTGAAGCAGAAATCGACCGAATGCCATCTGCAAAATCTATAGTACCTTTTGCAAATCACATGTAATACCAAATATATTTTTTAGAACTAACCCTCATTGTTCTATCTACCTGGGTCACCGACGAAAAATAATGACTGTGTCATTTTGTGTTGTATGTGTTACTGGTGGTTGCAAAAGTTGACATTTAGAAGTTACTTTTATTCCTCCACCAGTTCTAGAATTATAGGGGCCATAATTTGATTTTTGCGTATCTGAATTATATGATTTTTGCATAGTGCAGCTTTAAAAACAAAAAAGTCCGGAGGCGTTCCCAGCTAGCACATTTGGTTCCTTGGAAGTTGTGGGAACGTATGTTTTTTGCTTCGCGTTGGTTGTGGGAACGACGTCATGCATTTCCTGACTAAAAAATATATAGGTTTTACCAAACATTCTGAGAACAGAAGTGAACATTTTGTCTGGGACTTATTTTTTTCAGTTGCAGGAACGTTTTACTCTGGTTCCTTGAAAGTTTTCCTTGGAGGTTTTATTAGCGCTCTGAGAACAGGTATTATAGGTTCTTTGGAGATTTATAACTTCCCTAAACATTTTATTGAATGTTTCAATAAGCCTTTTAATAACACTGCAATCTTATTTTGGGCTAACGCCAAGCATAGATAGGACCAATGGAAATTAATTTCCTTATGCATGAATAATGCAAACACATTTATTGCGACCCTGCATCAATCTTTGTCCACTTAAAAAGGTCATACAAGAAGTGTTGTGGTGCTTCCTATGTTGTTGATGTAAAGAATATTTCTTGGTCCGTGGTGTGTAATGAGGAGCAAACCGATACTGCGCTTCACACATTTATGAAATTGCTTATTCCAGTTACTAATAAGCATGCACTCATTAAGAAAAGTACTAAAAACGGTTAACCCTGTGGGTTGATGAGGAATTGAAAAATTGTATAGTTGAGAAGTATGAGGCAAAATTAAATGACAAATAAGTCTGGCTGCACAACCGATTGGCAAACATATTTCAAATGTAGAAATCCTGTGACTAAACAGAATAAAAAGAAGAAACTACACAAACAAAGAAAGTACACAAAGAATGATAGTCAAACAACTTGAGCAACTTAAATGACATTGTTGGAAAAAAGTCAAACTCCGCTCCATCATTCATTGAATCAGATGGCTCATTCATCACAAAACCAACGGATATTACCAACTACTTTAATTTAAAATGTCTCATTGTCAAGATTAGTAAACTTAGGCATGACATGCCAGCAACAAACATTGTCACTACGCATTCCCCTCAGGAGACAGAAAAGATTTGGCATTGGTCCTCAGATCCTCAAAAAGTTCCACAGCTGCACCATCGAGAGCAAGCTAGCATAGAAAACAGGCTAAACTATAACGAAACGAGCGAGAGATTCCTTCAAACCGTCAATTTAACTCGAGTGTTGATAGTCTTATTTGAGATCAGTCAAACTATCATTCCGTCTTGGTGAAATGACAGATCCGAAAGAAGTACAGTACCAGGAATCCAAGCTAGCGAGTGAGCTGCTGCTGCTAGGAAAAAGACCCAGCTGATTGCATCACCAGGCGGTGTCAGAGGAAGGCCCTAAAAAATTGCCAAAGACTTCAGCCACCTTAGTCATAGACTGTTCTCTCGGCTACCGCATGGCAAGCACCAAGTCTAGGTCCTAAAGGCTTCTTGACAGCTTCTACCCCCCCCCCCCCCCACCCCCATTTTTATGCTGCTGTTACTCTGTTTATTATCTATGCATAGTCACTTTACCTCTACCTACATGTACATATTACCTCAACTAACCTGTGCCCCTGCACATTGACTCTGTACCGGTACCCAAAATATTTTTCTTAAAACTGCATTGTTGGTTAAGGGCTTGTAAGTAAGCATTTCACTGTAATACAATTTGATTGTAATTTTGAATTCCATAAAGTGAGCATGGAAGAGGTGAAAAAATTGTTCTTGTCTATAGACAATGACAAGTCACTGGGGATTGACAGCTTTGATAGAAAATTACTGAGGATAATAGCAGATGATGTTGCCTACTAGCAAGTGTATGCCCCCAGGTCTGGAGGGAAGCAAAAGTGATTTTGTTTCCTAAGAATAGCCCCCTTTACTGGCTCAAATAGCCAACCAAGCAACCTGTTACCAACCCTTAGTTCTCAGAACGTTATGTTTCAGTTGGCTTTAGTTTCTGTTTTCTGAGCCCCACATATAAGGTGGGTCTTACCTGTGCAGTCTTAGTCTCACTTGTCGCTGTGCCATACAAGGCTCTGGAAGATGCTCTAAGGTACAAACAATAAACATCCTTCTCAGACCCTAACCAATGCCATTAGGAGGGAGGTACAGTGTCTAGGCCTTTAGGGCAACTTCATCCTACTGTAACTTCACCTTGCGTCCCACCTGTGTCCTCTCCTCACCTCCACATGGCTGCTCCACAGATGCAGCACCCCCCGGAGACACGTCGCACCGCCCTTGTGTCCAGGCGCTGTGACCTGAGTGATCGCTACTGTAAGTATAGCCGACAAGAGCGGAGGCTCCTGGAGGAGGGTCTCCATCCGGGGGACGGGTCCTGGTTCCGGCTCATCACTGTGTACGCCGACTCGGATTGGATCCCCTCGCACACAGAGGAGCCGCTGGACTTCTAGTTTCTATAGCAACCCCTACCGCAGCACGCCCATCAAGGGTCACAGTACCATCTACACATAGACCATCGGTAGGTGGGTCCAAAATCTCTCTGTCTTTGTCCTCTCTCAAGCCCTATGGCCTAATATTGTACAGGGATACAGTTTCCCTGCAGTGGCAAGATCCTCTGAAAATAACAGTGAATCAGATGCCATAAGCTGGCGCACCATGTACAACAAACAAATTAGTGTGTGATTGAGCTGACAACTACTGTTGAGCCACACACAGCAGCTACTGTAAGTGGACGGATAGGGCATACACTACCAGTGGATCTCCTAGTTTTACTTGCATTCTGAGCCAGGCACAAACACCACAGAAACAGCATTCAGGGCTACAGTACAAACACCAGAATGTTCCATTGAACCCATTTTACAGAGCTATGTGGGAGAGGATATGCAAGGTTAAACATTGAGTGGTACCATTCAGCTGATTTCACCCATCTATGGGTTATTTCACAGGTTCCTATGGGGAGGGAGAGACAGGCCAGTACGTGGAGTGGCTGAGGGACTACTGCCAGGCCTTCTTTGGGCTGATGGTTAAGCTATTGCCTCCGGTGACCACTGCCGCCATGGTCTGTGCATTCAGGGTCAACTGCAGTTCACGCAACCTACAGATCCACACAGGTGAGAGAAACCACCTCATGGCATACCCAGGGCATGGGCCAGGGTTCCCCTTTGGGGATGTTTCCAGGTGCAATGGCCCCCAAGGGTCACTTTGAGTACAAAATATACTGAAATAAATTAACATTTGTCATATCCTCACATGGCCTCTCCTATCATTGCTATGCGGAAGACACTCACCTACTCTACTCCTTTCCCCCTTCATACACCCAGGTGGCAACACACATCTCTGTGTGCCTGGCAGACATCTCAGCTTGGATGTCAGCCCACAACCTTAAGCTCAACCTCGAAAAAATGGAGCTGCTCTTCCTCTCGGGAAAGGCCTGCCCACTCCAAGACCTTTCCACCACGGTTGATAACTCCACAGTGATGGGGAAACAAAGCTTCCTGAAGCGTTGAGGTTTTCCAGCCAAGTGTGTCAAAAAGGTTCATTACTCAAGGCTTTAATCAATCAACACAGTGTACACTAGTGGCACCTGCTGGTCAAAATAATTTAGAGTAGCCAAATTATTATAGATGACTTACCACCACGTAGCGTGTGCGCAGCATAGTCTTTTACCAAACCAATACCAATCCAATCAGGTGGTTGTTAGACTAAACAAAGCTCCGGATGTCATTGATCACGTGCTTCTGATAAAGTGATGCAGGCATCGGAACACCGCTTCTAAGTACACTGCTGTGCGTGCCTTGGAGCTCCGGCATAAGAGGTAACGTCGCTAAATCCATGGTGTCCCCCTTCCAGAGTGCAAAGAAACTTGGCATGACCCTGGACAACATCCTTTAGTTCTCTGCAAACATCAAAGCAGTGAGTCACTCTTGCTGGTTAATGCGCTACAACAGGTGTATTCAAATCTTACCTTACAAGGTCCTGCTCGTTTTCTTTTCTACCTGATACTAAATTGCACCCACCTGGTGTCCCAGGTAAAAATAAGTCCCTGATTAGGTGGGAACATCAAAACCCTGCAACTTATCCAGAATGCCACAGCCTGCCTGGTGTTCAACCTTAAGTTCTCTCATGTCACTCCACTCCTTCGAGGTGGAGCAATTACAGATCCTGGAGCATTGACAGGTTTTTCAGTGTTATTCTGCCAGTTGAGTGGACTTCAAATGGACAAGCATTTGAGCAAATGTGTTAAAGAGCAGATGCCCCTAAGAAGCAACTTCCCATTTTGAAAATTGCCTATGTTTCATCAATATGAGTCAAAAACATTTATTCTAGTGTCATAGGATAATTTTGGTCATAAAGTCTCGTCCAAAACTGAGATTTGCGAGATGATAGGAAAAATAGTATGTCATAGAAGAAAGGGTAAGTAACAGTTTTCTGTGGATTGTGTTTATTTTAATTCTGTCCTCAGCTGACAGTACACAAGTAATTTTCAATTCCCAGTGCAGCTGCAAGTGATCTGATCATAATGCCCATGGTCAATTTTGTTTGACATTTGATATCCCTATGGAGCTAGTTAGGGACCATCAGTAAATTACACAGTGTACATGGGACAATATTTTACAAGGTCAATAGCTCCAGATTTCAATGACCTCAAACCAACTAGAAATTGTAGAAATTAATATACAAAAATTGAAAGCATTTAATGAGACAACAAAATATGTGCAACATGAAAATGCTGTCCTATTTACATTGTCATTTATTGACCGTCGCTAACTATACCCAGAGATGGGCTATCCAAAGTGAAACCAATTTCGCTATGGTCGCATACCAACCGGCTGAAGCTAATTGGCTAAATCATTTAGCTAACTTTTCCCACCTGTGAACACACAGGAGACATCCACGTCAAATCATGTCCTACGTTTTAAATTCAGTCATGGCTGCTATCTTTTCTTAATTAGCCAAATCTAAAACGAGGCCAACTCAGGAAGAGCAGTCACCCTTTAAAGTTTGTTCACTCAACAAACTCGAAGTGAGCTGAATT
The DNA here is from genome assembly GCF_013265735.2 of Oncorhynchus mykiss. Classification (NCBI taxonomy): domain Eukaryota; kingdom Metazoa; phylum Chordata; class Actinopteri; order Salmoniformes; family Salmonidae; genus Oncorhynchus; species Oncorhynchus mykiss. The sequence goes on from NC_048584.1 coordinate 23,865,029, forward strand.
TAAAAAAACCTTTTGAGTAAAATGTCAAATTCATGTTTGCCTTTGGAAGGCAGCACTGTATGTTGGTTCAGCTATATGCCCAAATGTTGAGCAAACTCCCAATCCTGTTGCAGCTGGTTGCCTTACAGTTGTACATTGATTCAAAAAATTATCCTTGAAGTGAGCTGAATTTGAACAAGCTTGTTGAGTAAAATTATTAACTTGTTTGCTCAAAACCACTCAACCATGCCCATCATTATCACATTTCCCAGCATGCTCTATTGCAGGTTGAATTTCAGAATTGTTTGTTTCAATACCTGTTTTTGCATGTTGATTAATCTTATGACACAAACATAACATTTCTAAACTAATTCAATCTGTTAGTGGTTGGACTTTTTGACCCATTACTGAGGTGGTTGTTCCAGTTTATATGATTTAGGTTGTCTCATTTAACAATCTTACTTATGCTGGCAGTCATTCTGAACGCAGGTGATTAAAAGTTCCAGTTGTTGGCTATCCTTTGCAAGTCAGCATAATGTGAATTGCAGACGTAGCCTGTAAACCAGGAGTTTCAAACCACTGCTTTAGTGTGTAATTAGGCCCTCAAAGAAAGGCGTTGTGATTAATGTATTGTCACATTTCCTAGTGTAAAATTAAACTGCGAATAGGGTAGAATACATTCTCAAGTTGAATTGTATCCTGAACAAAAATATAAACTCAACATGGAACGATTTCACATGTTTTATTGAGTTACAGTTCATATAAGGAAATCAGTCAATTGAAATAAATGAATTAGGCCCTATTCTATATGCATCTGTTGGTCACAGATACCTTAAAAAAAATAGGGTGCTTGGATCAGAAAACCAGTTATTATCTGGTGTGACCACCATTTGTCTCAGGCAGTGCGACAGATCTCCTTCTCATAGAATTGATCAGGCTGTTGATTGGGGCCTGTGGAATGTTGTCCCACTCCTCTTCAATGGCTGTGCAAAGTTATATTTGATATTGTCTAGAACTGGAACACGCTGTCGTACACGTCAATCCAGAACATCCCAAACCTGCTCAATGGGTGACATGTTTGGTGAGTATGCAGGCCATGGAAGAACTGGGACATTTTCAGCTTCCAGGAATTGTACACAGATCCTTGTGACATGGGGCCGTGCATTATCACGTTGAAACATGAGGTGATGACGGCAGATTAATTGCACGACAATGGGCCTCAGGATCTCGTCACGGTATCTCTGTTTATTCAAATTGCCATCAATAAAATGCAATTGTGTTTGTTTTCTGTAGCTTGTGCCTGCCCATACCATAACCCCACCACAACCATGGGGCACTCTGTTTACAACGTTGACATCAGAAAACTGCTCGCCCACACAATGCCATAAACATGGTCTGCGGTTGTGAGGCCGGTTGGACCTACTGCCAAATTCTCTAAAACAATGCTGGAGGTGGCTTATGGTGGAGAAATAACATGACATTCTCTGGCAACAGCTCTGGTGGACATTCCTGCAAGCAGCATGCCAATTGCACGCTCCCTCAACTTGAGACATCTGTGGCATTGTGTTGTGTGACAAAACGGCACATTTTAGAGTGGCCTTTTATTGTCCCCAGGGTGCACCTGTGTAATGATCATGATGTTTAATCAGCTTCTTGTTATGCCACACCTGTCAGGTGGATGGATTATCTTGGCAAAGGAGAAATTCTCACTAATAGGAATGTAAACATTTGTGCACAACATTTTAGAGAAATAAGCTTTTTGTGCGTATGGACAATTTAGGAGATCTTTTATTTCAGCTCATGAAACATGAGCTTTACACTTTACATGTTGCGTTTATATTTTTGTTCAGCGTATGTTCACTCAACCTAAAATTAAAAGTTCAGTGAGCATACAATTCAACTTGAGAATGTATGTTTGTTCAGCTTTACTCCCAAATGAGATACAATTGTAAGTTGAATCAACTTTAATGTTATTTTTGGGAGGAAACTCAAAATCCTATTGCCTTACTATTGACCTTTGAAATCAAGTGTGAGCGTAATAAGGTTTCCCAGCTGACTTCATAAATGTAATAACTGGCCTCTACATATTGTTTGTGTATCCTCTCTAACAGTACCATGAGCTAAAACACAGTGTTTTGATATTCAGGGAAGCAATAATAACATTGTTGTCTCAGTTTACAACAAGGTTTGTAGTGCTAATTTCACCCCTTACATCCAGGATGTTCAGTATGCCCTTTCCTTTGTTCAGTGTGAGTGACTGGAGATATGAAACCTTGCCAGACACCCGAAACAAGATCTGAAATCACACGATAGAGATTCCTTATCCGTCCATGGCATTCTTTATTCACATATTTGTCTGATTTGTCTCAATCAGCACTAGCTTAGCCAAGACTTCAGTTCAGACTCTTATGGGGTTTCCTTCTGAGCTGTGTGATGTCTTTTCAAGTAGAGATTGTCATCAGTTGGCCTTTTTCAGTAATGATTTCCTGTTTCTGGTCCAAATCAAGGTCAACTTCTAGGAAGTCCTGAAGACTGTCTCTGTCCTGGGCCTCCTTCCCCTCTCGCTGAGGTACAGGGTTCCCTGGCCCCATCTGCAGGGGTTCTGGGCAATTTTGAGGCCCCCTCTTGCTGCAGCAGGGCAAGCCTCTCTTGGCTGGTCGTACCAGTCCCAGGAACACAGCTCCCAAACCCATACCCACCGCACAGGAGTAGAAAGCTGAGCCGTAGTTCTGAGTCAGGTCCACCAGAACACCTGAGATAATACAATTTTTAAAAGTTAAACGAATTCATAAAAATGATGCACAAATTAATCAAGTTATTTAATTAGATGATAATGAAAATAAAACCAATGTCATTAGTGAGAGAGAGAGAGATAGAGAAAAAGAGACATGACAGAGAGCTGTGAATAAATATGAGACCTGAATGCATCTCTTACCTCCTAGAGGTGGTCCGGCCAGCCCAGCGAAGCTCTGTATAAACACATAGACTCCCGCGGCCGACGCCATCCTCTCTATGCCCACCACATCTTTCTCTGCCAGCATGGGTATATGCGTTGATGACACAGTGCCCATAAAAAAACCATAGAACCCACAACATATCGCCAGGCCCCAGAACTCCCACACCAGGGTAAAGGCCACCAGCACCAGGCACAGCAGGATTACACATCCTAGCAGCACCAAGGGCTTCCTGCCTCTAAACAGTTTCCTGCCTAGCACCCAACCAATGGAGAGGCGACCAAAGATCTCTGCAACCGCCATGGCGGAGAGCATGTAGGTTGCACGGTCACGCTCCACGCCACGGCTCACGCTCAGCTCAATGATGTAGAGCTGAGGGGCAAAGAAACCCAATGTGGCGAAGAGGCCGAAGAGAGCATAGCAAATGAAGCTGCCTTCTCTCAGCACGGAGAAGTCAAGGAGTTTGGGCTTTTGGGCGGATACTGTCCGTGTCTGCTCCTCGTCCTTCTCCATCTCCTTCTTACTTCCTAAGCACAGCTGTGAAGACACCTCCTTCTCTCTTCTCTCTTTTCCCCCCTTTTCTCCCTTCTCCTCTTTCCCATTCAGAGGAATATCCATCCCTGCCTTGCTACCATCATCCAGGACCTGGTGATGGAGGGACTGGACCCCAGAGTCCTCAGACTCTCCAGAGCTCAGGGAGTAACAATGAGTAAGCTTGTTCTCCTGAGAGTAGGAACTCTGCGGTGTGTAATAGCTATCCTTAGCATATGAAATGTCCTTAGTGTACAGTCTCTCCTTAGTGTAGGACTCCTCCTGTGTGTTCAGAGCCTTCAGCTCTTGGTCAGCCAGTCCACCTGTCTCTGTCTCCGTGGCTGGTCCAGGTCTAATGAAGATGGGTCTTAGCAAAACTCCACAAATGATGATGATGCCCTGCAGAGCTCCGATCACCACCAGAGTGTAACGCCAGCCGATACAGTCCCTCAGAGCAGAGAATGCTGAGGAGCAGATGGGGGAGAACAAAGAGGAGAGTGTTTGAAATATAGTGGTCAGGGTTTGCAATCCAACTTCAAATTAAATGCGGGTTAATTTTAAAAGAAAAAGCAATTGAGAAAAGTGCGATTAAGGTGATGGGAAGGTTGGTAAACTGAAACATTGTATTTTTTAAAGAGAAACTTTGCTAGTAAGCAGAGGCTTTTAGTCCCACTGTGACCTCTTACCTGGGGCGAGGGCGAACACGGAGAAGGACTCTCCCGTGGAGGCGACAGCTGTGACCAGGGAACGTCGTTGGGAAAAGTACTGAGACAGTAGGGTGACGGTGGGCAGGAAGGTCAGACAGTACCCCAGGCCTGTGGAGGGGAGAGGACACACATGGACACGCACTGGTGACAACACTGGTGCCACTGTGACAGTTATGATGGTCAATATCCTGTGTGTATTTGTTTGTCTTACCTGCAACGAGTCCGATGGTGATGTACATCTCGTTGATGGAGTTGGTGAAGCCACTGGCGATGGTTCCTATGGAGATGAGGAGTCCACCAATCATAACAACTGGTCGGAACCCAAATCGGTTGGTCATTATAGAAGCAAGAGGAGCTGTGAGGAGAGAGGGGATAGGTATCTCTTGTTAGCACTAAGATATGACACACTATAGAGCATCTGACCTTTTTCAGTTAATATCACCCAAAAAAGGTATTATGAGATCAAGGAGTCTGGCACAGTAACACAAGCCTTCACACTCAGCAGCTCTTCAGAACCAGAATTGCCCTGGACTAGGGTTTCTTAAACTATGGGTCTGGACCCAAAGTGGGCTCTGGGCATGTGAGAGGTGGGTCACAAGTTATGAGAATACATCTATAATCATGCACTATGTCTTCTTAATTTGGAGAACCATTTGGCTCACGAGAGGACAGTCAATTTCTCATTTGGGTCTTGATCTGAAAAAGCTTAAGAACCCCTGCCTTAGACCCTCTCATCCCCCATCCCCCATCGCCAGTCTCACCAGTGAAGCTCATAGTGAAGACGCAGATGGAGATGATCCAAGAGACTCGGCTGTTGCTCTCCCCAAACTCCCCCATCAGGTCCTGGAGGAAGATACCCAAGCTCTTGATGACTCCGTAGGTGAACACTTCCACCAGGAAGAAGGAGACCGCCACCACCCAGCCCCAGCCACCATCTGGGGGAGCCGTGTAGACATTAGGCCCCATGTAGCGCTTCACTCTGGACCCCCACACTGTCATAGTTGGAGCAGAAGATGCTGTAGGGAAGGGGGCAATAGAGAACTTTTAGAAAAGGTAACAAGTAAACAACGCTTGTGATTGGGAAGAAAATAAATACATAGTTAATAATGTCAATGTTATTGGTATGGTATAAGGTGAATATATTAACATTAACGTTTGTGTGTGTGTGTGTGTGTGTGTGTGTGTGTGTGTGTGTGTGTGTGTGTATAAGGCTAGGATTAGCTGATTTATGAAGAGCAAATACATTTTTTTGCAGTTTACATGTGACTTTCTGAGTCAGTCCCTCCCAACTGTAACGAACCCTCTGGTAACTGTGGGTATGTGTGAACGCGCATTTTTGGCGTGAACGTGCACGTTCTTCGAGTCTGCAATAACTCTGCAAGCAAGACGTCACTGTAAAGCGGTAATACAATCACTGTTACCTGTGGATTACATGGCAAAATTTCAATAAAACGTATCCTTTATCAATTTCATATGTTAGGTACATAGTTGCAGCTTGCAAACTATATTCGTTTTAGGTAATGTTATGATGAAAGTTGTTGCTGCTTACATCCGGAACAATGTAGCTTTTCAGGACACGTTGCTTGCTGTGTCAACGCAACTGTTACTTTGTATCAAGGATCCTAATCGGTCCTGCAGCGTAATTAGCACATCTTTAATTACGCAACAATAACCACAATTCACACACACATAAACCTGTTTCACTCACTGCCTTTTTATTGTCGTTCCACATATCCAGTTTGCCTTTTCTCAACGAATGAATGAGCAATGCCGAATAGCCTATGGCATTGGTAACTCATCCATTCCAACGGTCATTACCTATGCTGCGCTTGTCTTCTCTGACTTGTCTGTCTTATAACCAAAAGTGTGTGTATAGATCTGTGGGTCGACCAACACCAATGTTTAATGTGCCAACATGTTATCTCATTCAGCCAGAGGTGGCCAAAGGAAAGACAAACAGCAGATAAAGTTAGGCCCTCTATAGACTTGACTCAGCCTAAAGTACAACACCAATACTACTTTACTTGTCTTATCCCATGGCATCATGTTCTCTTACATTCTAGGGCCTTCTAGATATTTTGTATCCAACCGATTTGGCTATAAGCTGTAAGCTATAAGCTGCCCAAGTATTTTAATCAGTAATTAATGTTAGACCACAATTTAAATTATTATAACTAGGCTACAGAGGTGATTATTGGGCCTCTTGAAAAACCTGTATTTACAGTAGGGAAATGGGAGAGGGTCATGCTTTTTCAATTTCAGTCAAGGGGGGGGAGGTTAGTATTATTTAAATCTAGTCCAGGGGAAGGAAGGGTCATGTCATTAATTACATTTCAATATTTCGGGGTGTTTTATAATGAGTTGATTATTAGGCTACATATAGATGTGTGCATAAAACAAGGCTGCATTACACACATCAATGGATATTCAAACCCTGAGTCCGGCCTGCTCTGCTGAGCAAAAACGTTTTTGTGTGCTGCTTAACCAATGGCTGCACTGTGTAATGCTACGTGGCAGTTTACGAGGAGAGTCAAAGTTTTCTTCTAAAATAATTTTTGATTAGGTCTAGTCCAAAAAATGTGCATGGACTAGCCTATAGCCCAGGGATAATCAACTAGATTCAACTGCGGACCGATTTTTTTTCTTGAGAGGATGGTCGGGGCCAGAACATAATTATAAATCATTTGTAGACTGCAAATTGACTGCAAGAAGCCAAAACATATATACAGTTGAAGTTAGACGTTTACATACACTTAGGTTGGAGTCATTAAAACTTGTTTTTCAACCACTCCACACATTTCTTGTAAACAAACTATAGTTTGGCAAGTCAGTTAGGACATCTACTTTGTACATGACACAAGTCATTTTTCCAACAATTGTTTACAGACAGATTATTTCACTTATAAATCACTGTATCACAATTCCAGTGGGTCAAACAATTCCGTGCCTTTAAACAGCTTGGAAAATTCCAGAAAATGATGTCATGGCTTTAGAAGCTTCTGGTAGGCTAATTGACATAATTTGAGTCAATTGGAGGTGTACCTGTGGATGTATTTCAAGGCCTACCTTCAAATTCAGTGCCTCTTTGCTTGACATCATGGGGAAATCAGCAAAGACCTCAGAAAAAAATGGTAGACCTCCACAAGTCTGGTTCATCCTTGGGAGCAATTTCCAAACGCCTGAAAGTACCACGTTCATCTGTACGAACAATAGTACGCAAGTATAAACACCATGGGACCACGCAGCCGTCATACCGCTCAGGAAGGATACGCGTTCTGTATCCTAGAGATGAACATCAATCCCAGAACAACAGGAAAGGACCATGTGAAGATGCTGGAGGAAACAGGTGCAAAAGTATCTATATCCGCAGTAAAACTAGTCCTATATCGGGAGGGTAGACAGGCCGCTCAGCAAGGAAGAAGCCACTGCTCCGAACCGCCATAAAATATCCAGACTACGGTTTGCAACTGCACATGGGGACAAAGATCATACTTTTTGGAGAAATGTCCTCTGGTCTGATGAAACAAAAATATAACTGTTTGGCCATAATGACCATCGTTATGTTTGGAGGAAAAAGGGGGAGGCTTGCAAGCCGAAGAACACCATCCCAACCGTGAAGCACGGGAGTGGCAGCATCATGTTGTGGGGGTTTTTGCTGCAGGAGGGACTGGTGTACTTCACAAAATAGATGAGGAAGGAAAATGATGTGGATATATTGAAGCAACATTTCAAGATATTAGTCAGGAAGATAAAGCTTGGTCGCAAATGGGTCTTCCAAATGGACAATGACCCCAAGCATACTTCCAAAGTTGTGGCAAAATGGCTTAAGGACAGCAAAGCCAAGGTATTAGATTGGCCATCACAAAGCCCTGACCTCAATCCTATAGAAAATGTGTGGGCAGAACTGAAAAAGCATGTGCGAGCAAGGAGGCCTACAAACCTGACCAAAATTCACCCAACTTATTGTGGAAAGCTTGTGGAAGGCTACCTGAGACATTTGACCCAAGTTAAACAATTTAGAGGCAATGCTACCGAATGCTAATTTAGTATATGTAAACTTCTGACCCAGTGGGAACGTGATGAAAGAAATGACTGTTATTCTGATATTTTCACATTCTTAAAATAAAGTGGTGTTCCTAACTTACCTAAGACAGGGAATTTTTACTAGGATTAAATGTCAGGAATTGTGAAAAACGGAGTTTTAAATACATTGGAAATGTACAATTGTACACTGTCCGAATTGGACATGCTCAAATATACTACAGAAATGCCCAATTGAATGGCTCGTTGAACTCAGGATGGCCGAGCAGTGATAGACGTTCCTGAGTTTCAAGTCTTTACGTTAAGAACTGACTGATTTATAGAGGGTTGAATGCAGTGTTTTTCACTAACTACAGGTTGTGAAATCAAAACCACTTTTAGGGTGAATTTCAACACTCCCGGTTGCTCCAGGAAGCTTAGAATCAACACAGGTAATCATCATAGTGGCCTGATGGATTGACATTGAAGACAGTTTGATTTGGCAATCATAACCCACGTAAACAACAGGTTGAATTTAGGGAAGGAGGCAATGTATTCCTATGGGGAGAGATGTCATTGCAAACTGTCAGAAGAAAACACCCTGTTTTCACTGTTAAGGGTTAATACTACATGGTCAATGTTAGGTTTGCGCAGATCGGGAGGACCTTAGGAACGTTCCTGTGGTTGAATTGTGTTTCTAGCCTCAACGGTTCTGCCGCTGTCACCCAAAAGCACCTCAAATTTAGGTCAGGCTTCATTTTGCACGGTCACTGCAGTCAGACCGAGTGAGCTACGGTCAAGTGGGGCATCTCGTTGGACTCGGCATGGCCTAGAGACTATGGTGATGCCATTTGTTTTCCTTTTTGTGATGATTTAAGCCTCCCCATTTGATGGTGAAGTTCACATTTCCCCTTTAGGATATGAAGGGGACTATTCAATTCAATCTTTTTATGTTTATCTATAGAGATACAGGTGACCCTGAACACGTGGCAAAATACATTTTGAAAATGGCCTGCACTGAAGAAAAGTTAGAGCATAACCTGTAAACCCATGTTGTCCTTAGGGAGCAACTCGAATGTGTCAGACTACATGAACCAGCGAGCGCAGCTAGAATAACTCTGTGGCTTATCCATCCCAACCTCCCCCCGAAGAGCCCATCAAAAATGGCATGTCTCTGTATGACCAGGAGGCCGCAATATGTCCAAAGCATGTTAAAATCACTACTAGTCAGGCTTCATTCCGGGCCTACATTCTGCAACGTCGCTGCGGTCAGGCTGAGCGAGCTTCGGGCAAGTGGCGCATCTCCTTGAACTCGGCACGGCCTAGAGACTACGGTGATGCATTTTGCCAACACTTTTAGTGTTGATTTCAGTCTGTCCATTTGGTGATGGTTCATCACTGTTTAAACTTATTGGAAACAGACAAAAGTCAGCCATCAAGTCAGCGTCCATCAGTCAATAAAATATCATTCTGACACCAAACTGATACATACTGACACCAAACCCACTTTGTCCAACTCGTTTAGAAGCCAACTATCACATATTTCAGAGCCGGCTCAAAATTCACAGTGCCTTCTGTTAAAACCATTAAAAAAAAATAATTTAACACGTAGTTCTAGCTGCGGGTTCAGTTCTGACAGAGCATAAATGCAATGGAAAATTTTAAAAAAGGGGCGGATTCTTAAGAGGTTATTAATGAGGGATTTAACATCACCAAATGGACAGGCTGAAATCAACACCAATGAGCAGTGTGAACATGCTCTTCTGCAAGTTGACAGTGTCCATTGCCAATGTATATCCAAGGACTTCCCATTACGAAATGGACATGCTGAATCAACATCAATGAGAAATTCTTACTTCCTATGATCAAACATGTCAACTAAACCCTCTAGGTTGATTCAGGGCTTAACATAGTGATATATATAATTTAGTCAGCATATATGCCATTTGGACATTTCTTATGCCATTTGGACATGGTACACTGACTTTTTGGTTCGGAAGCCGACTTCCTATGATCATATATTGCAAATGGACAAAACATAGGCCTTATGGACAAACTCAATAAAATAAGACAAATGTGTGGCCGTACGGTTACTACATATGTATAATTGACCATAAAATATGAATAATTGGCAAAAAAAAACACACTTTTTATGAGGTTTTAACATTTTGAAAAAATTGAGATTTAGAAAATTTCACCCTTGGGACCTGACTTTGTGACCATTTCCCATATGAAAATCTATGGGAATTTTGGTTTATCACACTTGACATTTGCAATGTTCCCGGTTGCAGTATGGTTTTGATGAACTGCCGTCCATTTGAGTGGTATTTGTGATTGTGTATATGGTTCTCCCAATGCCAATAAGTTGCCATTCATTTTTTTCCATTTCATGGGGGTCTTACTAACAACGAGTGTTTTGTGTTGGAGCCTATTCCTTCCTATTTTAAGAAATAATAGGTAGGCCTTCATGTTTAGGCTATTGGCTGCTATATCCATAGATTTGTTGGTCAATTCCTTCACCCACCATAAAACTAAGAGTCAAATTGAGGAGGTATGATGAGAGGATATGCCATACGTTTTATTACTGAAAATGGCAAATGATTTTGAAGAATATCAAATGTATCCGATTATATAAAGTGATCTATAACAGCGCTTTGGTCTGCGATGCTTTATGTTAGAAACAAGCTGTAAAATACCCAGGAAAGACGTGACTCCGATGCAAATGGGGATATCATTGTTTCGTTTCGTTGACCTTCAGAGGCTGACTTTGCTTGGGAAGTAATCTAATCCTTTCACTATCAATTGATTAATCTATTAACTTTCTGTACAGTAGAAGATGTTTAAACCCAGACAGCTTTTAGGGAAACACTTGTGACCTTCCCTCGTTGGGTTAAGCCACGGAAGAAGAGTAGCCAGCAGTTAAAGCTTACACTTTTCTGTGTCGGTGGGTTTACTCTGTCTGGGTTAGAAATGTAGGCCTAACTTTTGAAAGTACCATGCTCAGATTCCTAATGACGTCTTGGATGTAATTATTTGCAAACGGACAGTTTTGTTGCAAACAAGACAGACTGATTTGGCATGGGAGAAATGTGATAAAATGAACACATAGGCCTATTTCTCTGTCCATTCTTAGGCTGTAATTTCGGAAATTTGTGTGTTATAAAAAAAGATTCCTCTAATATGTCAAATTAATTAGAAAATGCATTTTTTCTACATATGATGATAGATTATTGCAATGCTTTTACTATAAAGGAGATCTTTGCATTCCTACTCATGTCCACGGCGGTCTGCGTACCCACAACCTCCTGACCCGCAGCCCGGTGCACTATCAAAATTCCACATTGCCATGTAGGCTACAGGACGAAGAACAGTTTCTCATATCTGAGGCTCTGCCTGGTCTGTCCAAGAAGTGCGGGTAAATGCCGTCCACTTTTGTGTTAATTATTAATTTAGCTGTAGGGGAGGGTCTTCTTATTTTTTTAAACTATATTTTGCTGAAGAGAGGACCATCCATTTTCTACAGGTAAACCTTATTATAAATAACATTCACTTTCTAACTGAAAAATCTCACTAATTTGGAACTGTCCGAATAATTATTATAATGAGAACAGAACTTTAGGCTCCTAACCTTATTCCTCACCTTTAGTGGACCGAATAACCACCGGTGAAAGCAAATACCCCGGGTGGGCCTCTGCCATATTGCTGCCACTTCTCCAATATTTTGAAGAATTAAGGAGAGGAGAGCTGAGGAGAAGAAAGCCCACGTCTTGAATTTAAAGGTAGCACGAGTTTGTGAAGGACAGCGTTGAACTACCCATTGTATAGGTCTCATGCTGTTGGCAACGTGGATTGTAGATAACTGTAGGTTTACTCTTTGCCAGCTCACTTGTTGCTCCTTTTCAATCAATACTTCTCAGTCAGATACAGAATATTTACTTCAAGATAGTAAAATGAGTATTGCATAAATCTTACCTGTTTTTCAGTTTTAGAGATAAAAGATCTGTCTCTATCCCAAATGTTTTTCACATTGTGCTGTGTGGTAATCCTGTGTGTGGTTCAGTTTATGACCGGTGAAACCAGTGACAACCTTACTGTGGCACTCACTTTCTCTCTCTCTCTCTCTCTCTCTCTCTCTCTCTTTCTCCTCTCTCTCGCTCTCTCTCACAGTCTCTCTCTCTCTCTCACATACTCTCTCACTCACACACACACACACACTCATGAGGAAACACAGGGGTTAAGGGGATTGGGTTACAATCAGTCAGCTCGGTCCTATATCAGTCTACTGCAGCCCCCTGCACCTAATAACTGTCTGAGTGCTGTCTGTGTGCAGTTGACCATGATTGTTATAATTGTTATAATAATGAATAATACATTGTTCAACCCAAAGCTGCTATAAAAGTGTCTCTTGGGACCTTAGTTTTGATCAGTTCTTTGCCTTGTCTTACTCTGTCACTCTCCCAGGTCTTGAACCAGAATGTCAGGGAGTGTCTTCCTGCTCCTATTAGCTGGGACCCTGCTCTGTGGGCTACTGTTCCACACAGTGAGCCATAATGAAGCTGGGGACAGGACCCGCACCAAGAGACCCAACTTCATCATCATTCTGGCAGATGATATTGGATGGGGAGACCTAGGTGCCAACCAGCAGGCAGGTCAGAGTTCAAGCCAGACCCCTCATCTGGATCTGATGGCCCAGCAAGGAATGAGGTACAGCTCTTGTTAGCCTGTTCACTAACCAACTAGCCTAACTTAAAGTAGGCTTTTTCTCACAGGATAGAACTGTCATGGATAACTGCAACAGGAGGTGGAGGCTTTAGTTCCAGTCCTGGTGTCAAATACCTTTATTGAATCATGAGCTACACATTTCTTACTTATGTATTGTATTTGCACACCCTGTAACTGTCTAGTCTAGAACCAGTGTTGGTCACCACCACTTTATTTGTTTAAAACACCATTTTGTCCTCCATAACCCCTTTCATATGTATCCTCCAGGTTGACAGACTTCCACTCCCCAGCCTCCACCTGCTCCCCGTCCCGTGCTGCTCTCCTCACAGGCCGACACGGCCTGCGGAACGGGGTCACACACAACTTCGCTGTGGGGTCCGTGGGGGGGCTACCCCTCTCTGAGACCACCCTGGCCGAGATACTGCACCAGGGTGGATACTACACAGCCATGATTGGTGAGAGACAAAGAGACCTCTTCTATTTTATTCTATTCCATATTTGATTATGTTTGTTCTATTCTATCCTGCTCTATTCTATTTTATTCTGTTCTAACCCGTTGTGTTTTCTCTGTTGTAAGTGTAGGTAAATGGCATCTAGGGCACAATGGTCCATACAGTCCCACCAACAGAGGTAAGAGCCATTGAGTTCTTGAGTTAAATGGTTGACATATTATATCTACTATATCTATCTGCATGAAGCCACAGTAGTGCAGGTGTTAGAGTGAATGTGAGGTCTAAAACAATGAGTTTCTTATTGCTTTCTGTGGGGAGGTTTTGACTACTACCTGGGGATCCCATACAGTAATGATATGGGCTGTACAGACCTGCCTGGGTACGAACTGCCCTCCTGCCCTCCCTGTTACCCTGGACCACAGATACTACACAACAGGTGGGGGTCGTATGCTCATGGTTAACACAGGTACACAAACATACACAAGGGTCTTTGCTTGCTCTCATAGACAGATGAGTTTATACAGACTGAGCCAGATTCTAATTTGAGACCCAGAAATATTATTTTTCCTGCATGAATCATACATTTCCTTGCCAGAACTAGGGCTGTGGTGGCCACAAAATATTGTCTTCCACAGCCTACAAGCCGCTGATGCAGACCTTTGGAGCATCTACATTTTAACAAGTCTAATAAATCCAGGTAATATAGCCTACACCTTCACAATAAAGCCAGTATATTGTAGGCTATTAAGATGGCGCTGGAGAAGAAGGCAGACGTTTTACGTGTCCCCAACTGATTGTGTTTTTTTGTTAGTTTATTTGTGTTGTTTGTAACTTATTTTGTACATAATGTTGCCGCTACCATCTCTTATGACCGAAAATAACTTCTGGACATCAGGACTGCGATTACTCACCACGTACTGGCAGAGTCTGACGAGGCCAACGCGAACGATATACTGCTTTCTCGGGAACAGGCCCAAATCCCAGTTATCTGCATGAAGAGGAGGCAGAGAAAAGGGGGCAGGAGAACTGGCTGGCCGCTGAGAATTCATAGGCGATTGAATAAACCCCCACTTCCTTCCATTCTGCTAGCAAACGTGCAGTCTTTGGACAATAAAATAGATGACCTACGCGGAAGATTAGACTACCAACAGGACATTCAAAACTGTAATATCTTATGTTTCACGGAGACGTGGCTGAACGACGACACTATCAACATACTGGTTATACGCTGCACCGGCAGGATAGAAAAGCGGCGTCTGGTAAGACAAGGGGCGGCGGACTATGTTTTTGTAAATAACAGCTGGTGCACGATATCTAAGGCAGTCTCAAACTATTGCTCGCCTGAGGTAGAATATGATAAGCTGTAGACAACACTACCTATCTAGAGAGTTTTCATCTGTATTTTTACATACCACCACAGTCAGAGGCTGGCACTAAGACTGCATTGAATGAGCTGTATTCCGCCATAAGCCAACAAGAAAAAGCTCACCAGAGGCGGCGCTCCTAGTACCCGGGGACTTTAACTTCTCTAGGGTAGGGGGCAGCATTTGGAATTTTGGATGAAAACCTAGCCCAAATTAAACTGCCTTCTACTCAGGCCCAGAAGATAGGATATGCATATTGGTAGATTTGGATAGAAAACACTCTAAAGTTTCCAAAACTGTTAAAATAGTGTCTGTGAGTATAACAGAACTGATTTGGCAGGTGAAAACCTGAGAAAAATCCATTCAGGAAGTAGGATTTTTTGTGTGTAGTTTTCTATTCAATGCCATTACAGTATCCATTGACTTAGGACTCAAATTGCAGTTACTATGCCTTCCACTAGATGTCAACAGTCTTTAGAAATAGTTTCAGGCTTTTATTCTGAAAAATGAGGGAGTAAGAGCAGTCTGAATGAGTGGACCCTGCCGTGTCACAGAGCTTTTTCATGCACACGACCGAGAGAGTGCCTTTCTTGTTTACCTTTTATATTGACGACTTTATTGTCCTGTTGAAATATTATTGATTATTCAGGCTAAAAACAACCTGAGGATTGAATATAAACATCGTTCGAAATGTTTCTACGAACTTTACGGATACTATTTGGATTTTTTTGTCTGCCTGTTGTGACTGCGTTTGAGCCTGTGAATTACTGAAGAAAACGCTTTTTGGATATAAAGAGACTTTATCGAACAAAAGGAACATTTATTGAATAAATGAATGTCTTCTGAGTGCAACCATATGAAGATCATCAAAGGTAAGTGATTAATTTTATCTCTATTTCTGACTTGTGTAACTCTTCTACTTGTCTGGTTACTGTTTGTAATGATTTGTCTGCTGGGCGATGTTCTCAAATAGTTGTAAGGTATGCTTTCGCGTAAAGCATTTTAAAAATCTGACACTGTGGTTGGATTCACAAGAAGTTAATCTTTAAACCTATGTTTAAAAAAAATAGTTGTATCTTTTCTGAATTATTAAAATGAGTATTTCTGTATTTGAATTTGGCGCTCTGCAATCTCACTGGATGTTGGCCAGGTGGGACGCTAGCGTCCCACATACCCTAGAGAGGTTAATGCAGGGGAACTTAAATCCATTTTACCAAATTTCAATCAGCATTTTAAATGTGCAACCAGAGGAAAAAAACTTTACTCCACACACAGAGACGCATACAAAGCTCTCCCTCACCCTCAATTTGGTAAATCTGACCATAATCCTCGCTTTGGGGCAAATATCACTGAAACATGCATGAGAGCACCAGTTGTTCTGGATTACTGTGTGATCACGCTCTTTGCGGCTGATGTGAGTAAGACCTTTAAACAGGTCTACATTCACAAGGCCGCAGAGCCAGACGGATTACCAGGACGTGTACTGCGAGCATGCGCTGACCAACTGGCAAGTGTCTTCACTGACATTTTCAACCTCTCCCTGTCTGAGTCTGTAATACCTACATGTTTTAAGCAGACCACCATAGTGTCTGTGCCCAAGAACACTAAGGTAACCTGCCTAAACGAATACCGACCCGTAGCTCTCACGTCTTTAGCCATGAAGTGCTTTGAAAGGTTGGTCATGGCTCACTTCAACACCATTATCCCAGAAACCCTAGACCCACTCCAATTTGCATACCGCCCCAACAGATCCAAGGATGATGCAATCTCTATTGCACTCCACACTGCCCTTTCCCACCCGGACAAAAGGAACACCTATGTGAGAATGCTATTCATTGAATACAGCTCAGCTAGTGCCTCAGCTAGTCCCTCAAAGCTCATCAATAAGCTTAGGACCCTGGGACTGAACATCTCCCTCTGCAACTGGATCCTGGACTTCCTGATGGGCCGCCACCAGGTGGTAAGGGTAGGTAACAACACATCCGCCACGCTGATCCTCAACACAGGGGTCCCTCAGGGGTGCGTGCTCAGTCCTCTCCTGTTCACTCATGACTGCACAGCCAGGCACGACTCCAACACCATCCTTAAGTTTGCCGATGACACAACAGTGGTAGGCCTGATCACCGACAACGACGAAGCAGACTATAGGGAGGAGGTCAGAGACCTGGCCGTGTGGTGCCAGAACAACAACCTCTCCCTCAACGTGATCAAGACAAAGGAGATGATTGTGGACTACAGGAAAAGAGGACCGAGCACGCCCCCATTCTCATCGACAGGGATGCAGTGGAGCAGGTTGAGAGCTTCAAATTCCTTGGTGTCCACATCACCAACAAACTAACATGGTCCAAACACACCAAGCCGTGAAGAGGGCTTGATAAAACCTATTCCCCCTCAGGAGACTGAAAAGATTTGCCATGGGTCCTCAGATCCTCAAAAGGTTCTACAGCTCCACCATCGAGAGTATCCTGACTGGTTGCATCACTGTCTGGTATGGTAACTGCTCGGCCTCCGACCGCAAGGCACTACAGAGGGTAGTGCGAACAGCCCAGTACATCACTGTGGCCAAGCTTCCTGCCATCCAGGACCTCTATACCAGGCGGTGTCAGAGAAAGGCCCTAAACATTGTCAAAGACTCCAGCCACCCTTGTCATAGACTGTTCTCTCTGCTACCACACGGCAAGTGGTACCGGAGTGCCAAGTCTATGTTCAAGAGGCTTCTAAACATTTTCTACCCTTAAGCCATAAGAGTCCTGAACACCTAATCAAATGGCTACCCAGACTCTTTGCATTGCCTCCCCCTCTTTTACACCGCTGCTACTCTTTGTAGTTATCATGTATGCCTAGTCACTTTAATAACTCTACCTACATGTACATATTACCTCAACTAACTGGTGCCCCCACACATTGACTCTGTACCGGTACCCCCCTGTATATAGTCTCGCCATTGTTATTTTACTGCTGCTCTTTAATTACTTTTATTTCTTATTCTTATCTCTATTTCTTTTTAACTGCGTTGTTGGTTAAGGGCTCGTAAGTAAGCATTTCACTATAAGTATTTGTATTTGGCGTAGGTGACTAATACAATTTGATTCGATTATTTATTTTAGACAGGTCTAAGGCTCTATCACAACCGGCCGTGACTGGGAGTCCCATAGGGCAGCGCACAATTGGCTCAGCGTCGTCCGGGTTTGGCCGGTGTAGGCCATCATTGTAAATAAGAATTTGTTCTTAACTGACTTGCCTAGTTAAATAAAGGTTACATTTACAACAAAAAAAATAAACATTATATGAAGAAAATGTAGTCTATTTCAGACAATATTTGCTAAGAATTCCATGGCATTATTTTATATTATTTTATAGCATGAAGAATACAATTGAACAAAGCTGAATAAAATAGGAAGGATATTTTCTCCAAACGATCTGAGGGAGTGAACACATGCGGCTATTCTGTGTTGAGCAGTTAACAAAGAAACAGCTACTCCTATATGCTTCATTTAGAGTTATTCATGTAACTTTAGTTGTGATACAAACATTGGGCTATATGTTTATACATTCTAAGGCTGAATGATGTTTATACATTCTAAGGCTGCATGATGCGACTCTAGTGATGTTTGGAAAAAAGTAGCATGAAAGGCATGAGCTCTGCTTAGTTTTTTTGCGCAGGCTGTACACACTTCATCAGTCTCTCATTCACAATTTGACAAACATTTCATAATGCCTCGAATTTCCCGGCGGCATCCCCTTTGACTCTAATCCCCCCCCAAAAAAATCTATGCATTTTGTGGCCAGTGGCCATTGTGCCCTTGGGCTGGATATAATCATTTTAATTCCCTTCTCCCTATGTGCTGCTTGCTCCGAATCACCTCTCACTCACATGGCTCGTAACGTGATCGGGTCGTTCTCACAGGCTACAAGTGATGACAGACACATCGGGGACTCAACTGGAACAGCTGTCCACATTTAATTGTTGTCAGCCAACAAGATGAGTAGGCCTAACGAACGGCAAAAGCACTAGCCTATGTCAATCTACTATCCCCCATAGTATAAGAGTTGAACTATTCTATTCTGTGCGAGAAATAAATATTCCAAACATAGTCTGGGACAGTTGTGGGATGTGACATCCCAAATGAATACAACCACTAGCATAAAAAAATGTAACCAATGAGGCTGATGCAACAGATCAGAACTTTTAGCTTAAATGTTGATAAACTATAAGGCTATTTCTTCACATTATAAGCGCAGCAATGAGCACATGGCAGTAGGCTATTAGCGGGAATGTTCCACTAAACGGTCACGTGGAATTTGACTGCCTTCATGACTCTTGACCGCTGGTGTGGAGGTAATACGGTCACCGTAACAGCCCTAGTCAGAGCTCTGTATTCTCCTAATACTGAATATTTGTGTTGTCTACTTAACCAGATTGAAGAGGAGTGGTTACAGCAGCTGTTACACCAAAGTGGCTCTGCCTCTGTTTGAGAACAGGACCATTGTAGAGCAGCCTCTGGACCTGTGGAGGCTAACGCAGCGATACACATCCACTGCACTCAATGTCATACACACAGCCAGGTAAAATATGCCCATAAAAACATATATGTGACAGGAAAAAAACATCCAGCTATTTAATAGAACAAAACCCTCATATGCAGCACTGTAACTTGGGTTGCTGCAGTTGATATAGCCTACATACTCAGTGAGACAGTTGTATGTTGGTCACGGCGTGATATGTTTACAGTTTAGTGCAAAGGGAACATAGTTCTGAATGAATGTAGCCCAGATTGTTAGAACAACATGTTTTTGTCAGTGCACGTGCTGTTTATTTTCAGAACCCAATTTCACAATCGGTCTGTGCCAACATTCTGATTCAGAAAGCAAAGATGGTGTTCCATTCTCGCATTCTCGCAGAGCACAGCTGCCTAAACAGTAAGAAATGTGTGTTAAGAGGGGGTTATTTGGGCTGAACAATATTCTGTAAGTCTGACTCTCTCTCGTTTTGCATCACACCTGTTTGAAGTGCCCATCGCTTACAGTATCAGGTTTCGTAACGGCTTAATACATTCTCACTCTGCCAAAGAGAAGAGCTTGCCCTTTCTCTAGCAAGTCAAGTGGCTATCTATAGGCATATACAGTAGCCTACCATACTCATAGCTCAAATATACCTTTCTTCACAGTGCTCAAAAGTTTAAATGTGGGATCTTTTATGTTATCAATATCATGATATCATGTTTCTTCATAGGGAACGGGGACAACCTTTTCTGCTCTATGTAGCTCTGGCACACATGCACGTCCCCCTGTCCCCCCCTTCCTACGCCCCCCACCCCTCAGAGGGCGGTGTGTACGCTGCCAGTCTGCGGGAGATGGACGGTCTGGTGGGGGCAATAAAGAATGCATCTGATGCCTCAGACAAGGAGAACACTCTCATCTGGTTCACTGGTGAGTGATCACTAACTACCAGCGATCATGTTTCCATTTGGATCATTAAACATCACTGTATTTTTTTATGTGTTTTTCTTCAGGTGATAATGGCCCCTGGGAGCAAAAGTGCCAGTATGCAGGAAGTGTGGGTCCTTTCCTGGGGAAGTGGCAGACCAGCAGAGGTAAGTTCTTCCTGGGTCAGCACTTACGCTATAGTGCATCAACTCACTGAACTAAATTACGAACCTTATGGATATTGACATCAATGGTCCATGTATTGGTCTGTTACCTGTCTGTCAGGTGGGGGCTCTGCCAAGCGGACCACTTGGGAGGGGGGGCACAGGGTGCCCACAGTGTCCTACTGGCCTGGCAGAGTACCAGCCAACAGCACCAGCTCTGCCCTGCTCAGGTTTGGTCATCATTACAGTAGATATATCTGAAGCTACCCCCAGCTCAGATACAAAACACAGGTGAATGAATGTTACACTTTTGCGTTATTCGTGCAAACTTGACCCCCTCTTTCTCCTGATCTCCCTCCCTCTTCCCTCTCCATTCTCCAAGTGGTCTGGATATCTTCCCCACCCTCCTCTCCCTAGCTGGAGTGAACCCCCCATCAGACAGACGCTATGACGGTATTGACGCCACAGACGTCCTCCTACACGGCAAAGAAACAGGAAATGAGGTATGACCCACTGAGCTATCAGAGCTAACACAAATGTAGTGACGTAGAACTACTCTGAAACAGGAATATGATCGGATGGATTTCTGGAACGAGTCTCTCTCATTTGTCTTCCTCTCCCTACCTGCAGTTCCTCTTCCACCCCAACAGTGGCGCTGCAGGGAAGTATGGGGACCTGCAGACTGTCAGACTGGGGCGCCACAAGGCCTTCTACATCACGGGTAATACAGACGTTAAAGTAACGGCTAAAAGGGATCTGGATAAACTTCATTGGTATGCTTGGTCAGGTGCAGTGAGTGACTGACTGAGATTTGATTGGTCTGCTTTAGTATTGATAGTTTAGTGAAATAGTAATATTGATAGTTTAGTTTACTGTAGTACATGTTGCCCCTACAGGTGCGGCTGAGGCGTGTGGGGGGTCTAAAGGGAGGCAGGAGCTCCACGACCCCCCTATGATATTTGACCTGTCTGGGGACAAGGGCGAGGAGACACCCCTGGACCCCACCACGGAGGAGTACAAGGAGGTGGATGAGAGGGTGAGGAGGTGGAGGGAGGCGCTGCTCTATGACATTGCCACTGACCAATCAGTGTCCACGGCCGACTACGCCACAGACCAATCAGCAGCCCCCTGCTGTGACCCCCGGCACACAGCCTGCCGCTGCCTCACCCTGGGCTGAGGACACACACATTCAGTGTTACACACAGTTTGACATTCACAGAAAGCCCGACTGACACGCAGACACACACACACTTTAGTTTTAGTCCAATAATTGTTTGCTCTTGGAGGTATTTGCGTGCCCATGGGAATGTAGAAATCACAGACCTGTAGCTTACATCTGGGTTAATGTAAACAACCCCAGAGACCAACCAGAAACATTTGCCAGAGTGAAGAAGAAAAGCAAATATTAGAACTAGCATCAGCCTGTTGTGAGGAGGCCGGACTGTGGGTCATTCTCCTGGAGGTCAGTACTGGGGATTGACTGAGACACATTGCTCACTGCTGCTCTGAGGGGAAACATGGGAAGACAGCTGCTGTTGCGTAGCAAGGACAATTTACTGTATTATTACCAATATTAAGTGTTTTCCTGTACACAGGCTTTTTGTACAGTTATATAACAGAGGCTTCTGGGTTGCTCTAGCACTCTCTGGTGGGGAGTATATGACCCTGCAATAAGTAGGATGAAGTTGCCAATACACTGATCTAAGACCAGTTTAGTTTGTCCCACGAATAACTTCACTTTAACCCAAAATCAAAACATCCGAAGAACAAAAAGCACCACCCTTTGGCAAATCAGTCACAGGATCATAACAATAGGTGTGCTATCTACATACTATATGTATAAATGTATATATAAACAAACAATAAAAAATCACTTTCCGCCAAAACCAAAAGATCTATTGATGAATAATACTAATTTCATTTTCCAAAAGAGTATTTAATACAAGTCAACATAGTTTTTTTACAAAGTAAAAACATCTGTTATGTCTGAAATGTTACAATATTCAATATTATTTTGTCAATGGTGTTAATAATGAAATCAATTAAATAAAAGGACCTGTACGATCCTATAATACAGTTCTCTATTCAGTTTTTCACATTTCAGTATTTGACTCTTTTTTTCTTAGCGCTGGTCGAAAACTATCGCTTCAGACATGATAGAAGCCCCCCCTCTTTCTTTCTCTTCCCTCCCCCTTCTCTCTCAGGGCGTGCCACAGCTAGAGACCACTGATAAGCCTCAGTCTCTGGGCCCCTCTCTGCCACCCTACACTGGGTTCTAGCCAATCTACATCAAGCAGCAGAATAGGACTCAGACTTCACTATCCAGTCAGTATTATATATCACTTAACGATACTAAGAGGTTATAAAAGTACAATTGAATGGTTTTGCCTCTTCCCCTTTTGACAATGTTAAGCACTTTGAACACTTATCGATAGCTGTATATGAATGCAATTAAATATTAAAGTCCCCTTTTAACCATGTTAATATTGGTTAATATTAGACTAGAGGTAGGCTACAACTTCAGTGCCCAGACCTCCTTTCCTTCTGAAAGTTAGGGAATGAAATGTTTGTATTCATATTGACCTTCAGGGCCAGGTATAAGACAATGTACAGAGACAGGTCTACTGTCTATCCATACTCTACTTCTGAGTGGCGCATGATAGTAACCAATCACCATTGTGGCTTCTACATTTCTCCCATCTGATTGCCTCATTGGGGACATGGGGGTGGGACCTGGGGTGGGAGTTCTCTGAATACTGATATCCCTTCTAGCTTGAATGGCTCCAGTTGATTGGTTCCCGGGAAAAGTCGGGTCAGTTGCTCTGGTTGTTGACTGGAGGAAACTCGTTCTTGTCATCCAGACAGACGGGTCCCTTGGTAAACTCATGTTCAGGAATCACATCACCTTTCTTAGCCCCTCCATCTAAGTAGCCTGGGAGGAGGATTGAGGGATGGAGAAGAAGAAGATAGAAAGAGAGGAGAGATGACAAAGGGTCACATCACCAGACTAAATTACACAAGGTAAGACAGACACAAACCATACACACAAACCATACACATAACCAAACATTCACATAATACCTGTGAGAGTGGTAGAAGAGGGTGGGGTCGAGGGGAGAGCCACAGTGGCAGCGTATGTTAAGCTGTTTGACGGTGGGAGGGACCTTCTATCCTCAAGCTCCTCCTCTTCCTGTTGTTCTTCCTGTGGCTCCTTATCTCCTTCAAATAGTCTGGAGAAAACAAAAAGAGCCTGAGAGCAAATACACACGCACAGAAGCGCATATACAAACATGCTTCCACACACACCAGGGTTGGGGTATATTCTATTTTAATTCCAGTCAATTCAGAAAGTAAACCACATTTCTGATTGAAAAGCAACGAAGAGAAATTAAATGGGACTTTCAGTGTACTTCCTGAAATGACTGGAATTGAAATGGAATTGATCCCAACCCTGAGGCTCACACACTTATTCACCTATGTTTCCTGACCAACACACACTCTCCTCCCTCCTGTGTGTCGATGTTATAGATGTAGATATGTCCATCTGATGACGCCACCAGCAGACGAGGCAGCTTCTGAACCCTGAAAATCATAACAAATAGGACTGTCAAATAAAGAGTTACCAAACATCGAAATGCACACAGACACACACCATCCCCCCGCAAACACACACAAACTTACGTGGCCAAGGCGCAGATGTTCTTGAGACCGAACATGTTAAGTCGTACAGTGGCGAAGGCCCGGTCCTGGTGCATCATGTCAGAGACCTGGGAGGGAAGGTAGGTGCTGGCAGCTGTGAACATCTTTCCCACGTATGCACCCCACGTAGGACATTCCCCCTCTCGACTAGACAGGCAGAAGAGACATAGTCACACTCAACAAGTCAATCACACTCCTCTTCCCAACTGACTACAAAGACAACTGTAACACAAAGCCTCTTCCACTCCTGACAACTAGCCACTGAGGACCAGAAAGGGCCAGGTTGTAACACAATCAAGGTAAACAGTGTGTACCTGGGGCTGTGACGCTCCAGTTTGAAGATATGGACCGTTTCGGTGTTGCTGGAGGCACAGAGGAACTGGGCGTCTGAACTAAAGGACAATGAGCTGATACTCACGTACCTGAGACAAACACACATGGTAAAAGTCATCATCCTCAAGAGACCAAACCTACCCCTACAAAACCTTGTTGAGACATTCTAAAGTATTGTGTCTATCGGCTGTACTATTGTGTGTGTTTCTGTAGTCTGTCTGTCATAAACTGACCTCTTCATCCCTCTGCGGAACTCAAACAGTCTTTGTCCCTCTGGGATGGTGAACACTCGAATCACTGTACCCTGGGGAGGAGGAAGAGATGGTCAGACAGAACTATTGTACACAGAGAAAGGGAGTGACACACTGAGTATACAAAACATTAAGAACACCTGCTCTTTCCATGACCAGGTGAACGTTAGGATCCCTTATTGATGCCACTTGTTAAATCCACTTCAATCAGTGTAGATGAAGAGGAGGAGACAGGTTAAAGAATGATTTTTAAGCCTTGAGACAATTGGGGCATGGCTTGTGTATGTGTGCCATTCAGGGGGTGAATTGGCAAGACAAAAGACTTAAGTGCCTTTGAACAGGGTATGGAAGTAGGTTCCAGGCGCACCGGTTTGTGTCAAGAACTGCAACGTTGCTGGGTATTTCATGCTCAACAGTTTCCTGTGTGTATCAAGAATGGTCCACCACCCAAAGGACATCCAGCGAACTTGACACAACTGTGGGAAGCATTGTAGTCAACATGGGCCAGCATCCCTGTGGAATGCAACTCAATATTAGGAAGGTGTTCCTAATGCTTGGTATACTCAGTGTATATATAGAGAGATACAGTAGAAAGACATGCAGAGATAAACAGAAAGACAGAGGGAGGAACAGTCAGACTCACCCTCTCGGAGGCGCTGGCCAGTTTGGTTCCTGACACGTTGAATGTGAGAGCTGCAAGGGGACTGTCATGGGCTGGGATCATCGTCACCGTGCTCTGAGGAACACACAGGTCATACGTCATTGACATTAACCTGTGACCACTTCAACAGCTGTGACATGCAATGACTGTACTCCATGTACTCAAAAGTATTCAGGCATTTCCACTACCACTGCAAACACTCTACAACCTAATCGCAAGCTGTCATTGAGATCAACATGAATCCCCCCTGCGTTGTGCTGTGTAGACTGACTTGAATAGCAGCGGTGGCAGAAGAAGTCTGAATGTCAGGTCTTACCAGGTT
The DNA here is from genome assembly GCF_013265735.2 of Oncorhynchus mykiss. Classification (NCBI taxonomy): domain Eukaryota; kingdom Metazoa; phylum Chordata; class Actinopteri; order Salmoniformes; family Salmonidae; genus Oncorhynchus; species Oncorhynchus mykiss. Next base: position 23,890,615 of record NC_048584.1, read on the forward strand.
GTTGGCGTCATAAACCATGATCTCCCCGATGGTCTGACTACCAGGGTACGCCAGGTAGGAGTTACCATGGTTCACAGAGAGGGCACAGAGACCTGACGGGTTGGAGGGTGTGTCTGTGTTTAAGAACTAAGCATAGTTGAGGGTACGCATCGTGTGTGTGTGTGTGTGTGCCTACGTGTGTATTCACTACCTGAGGGGTTGTGTGGTATGTTGAGCAGCGTCTTGAGCAACTTCATGTCTTTGATGTTGTGGATGTAGACTGACTCCTCCAGACACACTACCATCCTCTACAGGGGACGGAGAGAGAAACGTTACTGCAGAGCTATAAGGTTTGGAATGGGAATCCCTCTCAGGTGGGCCTCAATCTGGGGTGAGGAGTGGGTTTGGAATGGGGCCTCCGATGGCCATTACCTGTCTGTTGAGCCTGACTGAGAGGATGTTGTTGGAGTAGCTATAGTTGCAGATCTCTGTTCCTCTCTTGAAGTGGTAGACGTTCATACGTCGGGGCATGGAGAGACTGACCACCACCACCAGACTGCTGGAGAACAACCGCTCCACGATGTACACGTCTGGAGACTCCGCTGGGAAAGGGAGGGAAGAAAGTGGGCGGGAAGGGTTAAATCACATAGATGTGCTTATATAAAAACAACACTTTGCATAGAATACACACACACACACAGGTAAACATGTGCACAGAGCACACATGCACAGACACGCAAACACGTACACACTCCGCAGGCGCACATTCCATCACATTCATTTCATAGTTTAATATTTTCTGAACTTTTATTTTTCTTAAAACTGCGCATGTAAGTAAGCATTTCACGGTAAGGTCTACTATGCCTGCTGTATTTGGCGCAAGTGACAAAATTGTATTTGATTTATTTATTTGACACTCAAGCCAAAACATTAATACGCTGACACTTTCCTCTCACCGTGATAGGAAACACTGATAAAATACTTGTAGAATGCATTACTGGGAACAGGTTTATGGTGTAACACATTACTCACAACCATTGTTTACATAAGTGGGAGAGGGTGGACTGTGTCAGCTTAGAACAACTTGTTCTCTGGTTACAGAGACTACTGTACAACCACGCTGGTTGACCTGACCACAGCTTACTAGGTGCTTGTTTTGTCCCTGTCCTTATGATACCAGTTTAGTGAACATCTGCCAGTGTTTCATTGTAGTTACTAGCTACCAGTACACACAGGCTATAAGGAAACTCACTCACCTCCTTCATGGATGCAGTCCATCTTGTCCACCGAGGTGACAGAGAAGAGTCTGTAGCCTGACTTAGTGCCCACTGATAGAGACCTGAGACACAAAGAGACCCAACTGTTATTACACATCCATGATGGCACCCACTATGTGTTTACTCTTTATCAGAGTTTCCCAAACTAAAGTAGCCACCCTTTGCCTTGACAGCTTTGCACACTCTTGGCATTCTCTCAAACAGCTTCATGAGATAGTCACCTGGAATGCATTTCAATTAACAGGTGTGCCTTGTTAATTTGTGGAATTTCTTTCCTTCTTAATGCATTTAAGCCAATCCTTTGTGTTGTGACAAGGAAGGGGTGGTATACAAAAGATAGCCCTATTTGGTAAAAGACCAAGTCCATAGTATGGCAAGAACAGCTCATAGTGATAGAGTGCTGCATCAGAAGACCTGGGATGAGTTGGGCCGCAGAGTGAAGGAAAAGCAGCCAACAAGTGCTTAGCATATATGGGAACTCCTTCAAGACTGTTGGAAAAGCATTCCTCATGAAGCTGGTTGAGAGAGTGTGAAAAGCTGTCATCAAGGCAAAAGGGTGGCTACTTTGAAGGATCTAAAATCTATTTTAATTTGTTTAACACTTTTTTGGGTACTACATGATTCAATGTGTTATTTCATAGTTTTGATGTCTTAACTATTATTCTACAATGTAGAAAATAGTAAAAAATAAAGAAAAACCCTTGAATGAGTAGGTGTCCAAACTTTTGACTGGTACTGTAGATGTTAATTTGTGGTGCCATAATCTATGTAAATCATATACCATAGGGGTCTTAAGCTACGGAGATAAATGCACATATAACAGAAAAACCATACAATAAAAAATGAGATGACACAATGTTTATGAGTGGAAAGGCTGACTGGACCAAGGCTGATTGTACCACTGAAGGCAGAGGATGTTGTTTTCTAAGGACAGTCATACACACACTCGGCTAACCGGGAAGTGTAGGCAATACGTGCAATGCCTCACTACCCAGTGAGCTATATATAGCAGTCATGGGGAAATTAAGGATACAGTGTGCTGTATAGCCAACACAACAAGAGTTGAATCAGGTCATGTATTATTATTATATTTTTTTTTAGGATCCCCATTCGCTGTTGCGAAAGGATGTGATCGCCCTAAGCACTTCAAACAGCACTGATAATCAAGCACACTATCTATGGGCATACACAGAAATACTGTGTAGAGAAAAGGAGGGGCAGGCATCTGTCAACAGATGGAATAGGATGGAGTAGGATGATATAGGATATTCATTCTAGAATAGACACTGATTTAAGATTAGTTTAATGTTTTCCTCCCTTATGGTTTAGGTTACACTATCGGGAGGGTGAGCTGATCCTAGATGTGTGCCTGAAGGCAACCGCTACCCAGAGTTGATCAGGTGTGTGGTTCAGTGGGATATAGGCTTGCCCAGCCAGGCAACAAATAGCCTAACTGCTGAGAATGATTGAAAATGGGAGAGAGTTAATATCAATGTGTCTGTTTGACCACCTGGATTGTTTATGACACCAGACCCCAGCCAAAAAGCTGCTATTACACCTGTAATTGACCTGTAGATCAACAATGTCTGGATGCTCCGTTCTCACTCACACTAATGTTGCCATAATCCAATACATCCAACCGCCCCATGCATGCAGTTGTGATAGCCTAAGTAATTGACAGTTCCAAAACCCATTGCATATGTCCTCATCTGAGACAAATACCAGACTTGCACAATACACACAAAAAATGTGGGTTCCTCAAGTGTTCTTGGCGAAGAGTGATGGTTCTATGTGAAACCATACTGACCCAAAGAACCCTTTGAGCCCTTCAATAGTTATTTGCTGTCCAAAAAAAGTTTATTTCTTTTTTTTGTGATAATTAAAATGTAGGGATGGCAGCTAATTTGAATCTTTTGGGGCTTGGTTTGCTCACAGATATTTCTGTGCAACCGTGAGTGAGTGTCATTGCAGTTTATCTAAAATGTTGTGTTATGCTATCATATGTTATACAGTGTATGACTTAGGCCAGTGACCATGTTTTATGAACAGTTGACTAAGTCAGTAGTTCTCAATTCTCTCCCCAGGGACCCCCAGCAGTTCCACAGCTAGCACACCTAATTCAACTTGTTAATAAACATAATAAAAACTGTGGAATTTTTATTATATAATATGGCTATTAAACCAAAACGTAAAAAACTTGTACGGCTCTAAAATTGAAATAAGAATGAATAGAACAGGCGTCTCCATTCAAGTAAATTACAGCATAAAAGAGTACCACAGTAAGAGTCATAATGCCCATAAAACATAGCAGTCAAATAGGGAAATGGTTCCAATCGTTTTTCCACCATTCATTTTTCCCCATAGGGTATTTTATAAACACTTAAAATAAGGGCTGTGTTTCGCGTAGGCTTACCCTGGCTTGACATTTTGATAACCACGTAAATCTCTCCAGGGCAAGGTGACTTTTATCAAGATTGCATGATATTGCCCCCCCATAAAAAAAAACATTAAATGCTGATTAGCTGCTAATGTGGCTATCATAAAGAACTAAAAATGCCATGATGATCTGGACAACAAGACTGCCGAATCGAGACCAAGGTAAGAATCTCTGGATTAACTATCTAATATGTTAGCTAATGTATTAATCAATACATTGATTACATTTCTTTACATGGAAAATTCTGTGAACTGTCTCGTGCAAGTTTTAAATTGACAAAATACATGTTAGCAAAAGTGTCAACTAGAGATGACGTGCAGGAGCTTACATGGATTTGTAGTTTTGCATGATGTCTCTTTTGATGCTAATTAGCATTTTCGAATCTGAGAGTAAATACAGACTAATATATTGATAAATCACCTTATCCGAGAGAGATTTACATGGTTATCAAAACGTCACGCCAGGGTAAGTCTACAGGAAACACAGCCCTTATTTTAAGTGATTCTGAAATCCCTTATCCCCTTTCTAATGGCGCACATATTAATTATGATAATGCACGAGCGTGGAGTTGTATCCATAGTTTCCGCGTTTGGCTTCCGTGTTTTAAAAGCGTTCGAGAATGAGGTGGATATGTTAGAAGGCAAATAACCCTGATTTGGCATTATATAGAACCATGTGTTTTTAGTGTGTAGTCTGCTGACCAGTATCTCCACTGTAGGTCAAATCTAGATTGGCTACTTTTCTCTGGCTATCAATAGGCCTTCGTAGTGTGGTGGCCTACTTCACAAGCTAGTAACCTATATTTTAGGAACAGTGTTGAAGAGACACCATGGGACAATTGGATTAACAGCGATAAACAAATTGCACAAGTGGGTGAGGTTGGAAGATACAATTCACACACTAACATATTTCTGCTACAGACCATATTATAGCTGGAAGCATAAGGATTTACTTCGGCCCTAGATTATGCAATTAGAATATATCTAGCAGTATGACAAGGAGAATCCGCTAGATTACGTGGTGTCCTGGTTGAACGAGGAGCTGATCAAGTCTTGAGGCCCTCCTGGACCGTCGAAGGTCTCCCGGTCCTCCATCTCGTCCACGGTTATTCTCCAGCTCCACTGCCCTAGTTTGGAGAGCTGGGTCCTGATCGATCACTCTGTAACCCAGCTCCTCTACACACGTATGCGCTAGAGATGAGTTAATACAATGTAATAAATGCTATACAAATTAAAAACAGTTGGTTTGAATCCTGAAACTATAATTCCCTGTTATTGTTTTTTACTTTTTGAGGAAGGCCCTTGTATTGCTCTGTTTTTATCCTTAACATCAGTAGTTAACAGGAGACCGACAAGTGAAACAAAACCCGCTGAGGGCTGTATCCGTGACTTTTGCCTCGTTTTCTATTGGCTGGTTAGAACATTACCTCTGCATCACTCAGATTGGCCGACCTTTTCATAGCTTGTATCTGATTGGTTTACAAGAAAACAGTGCAGAGAGCACCGCCCATTACACGATTGCGATTGGTTCACTTTACCTTCTTCGGGCACGAGGAATTGTTTTGATTGTTTTGATTGGATGGACCCATCAAGTGTTTTGCTGACCGCATCTTTGCTACATCTCTCTGTGAAGTTTTGCAGAGTTTGCACAAAAGCAATACATACATATATAGGATTTTACTTAAATTGATCACTGTTTTGTTGCAGAGATTTTTCCTGCTATGCAGGAAATGCACATTTGTAGTGTATTTGAGTTTTAAAAAGGCTTCTAAAGTTTGTAATTTCCACTTTGAAATGTCAGACTTGATGTGCCCTAACGAAAGGGTGTCTGTCGACCCCTACAAAAATGCACTTGAATTATAATCCACTGAATAATTAACATTTCCTGTTGCTCCAGGATTATTTTACTGCTGTAGCAAACTGGCTCTAATTAAGATCCTACATCTGTACAACACTGCATTTTACATATTCCTTGGCTGATCAGTCATTAAACATAATCTAATCCAATGGCACTGCAATCAGCCATCTATTTATATTAAGGTTAAACTGCTGAAGCACAATGTGCAGAACATTTATCTTCATAAAACAACAATATCCTCCCAAAATATTCATGCATCGAGTACTGTAACGACCCTCTGTTTATAAGCGCGGAAATCGACCCTGCCGCCGGAGCATGCTTTTGCGGCACAGTCGATAGCGCGCCGGACCTCGGGCTAGAAGGTCCGAGGGTTCGAGACCTGCTCCCTGTCTGTTTCATTACAGTACTATTTGAATAGAGGACGCTCCACCGTTCATGGGAAATTAATATGAGGCTATCAGGTCCTTATATCTGCTATTGATTTCCCATTGACGTCATGATTTCCATGCGTTCCCCTTTAATGTTGCCAAGGGTTACGGCTCACGTGTCAGATTGAGGCGAATTGACGTCAATGACGGCTCGTGATTGGTTCTAAACCCATATCCGGTGGGGCAGCGGTCCAAGTTTTTGGAAAAATCGAAGGGAGATATTTGGTGAGCTTGTGGAAATAACATCCAAATCCGAGTTAGTGTCAAAGGGCTCGCCAATAATTTGCGGATTCTTGTAAGTATTGCGCCACATAGTTTGAAATTGATGCCATTGCGATCGCGGGATATGTAGCCTCCGCCTTGTATTTGTTTATGATAGAGCTCAAGATGGCGTCATTGGCAAGACTGGCCAGAACTGAAGTATCTCTGGATTGACTGGCTTTGCAGGCCAAAATGCCAACTAGGTTTCTAGCTACCTAGCTGGTTGATAGATTTGATATCCATCAATACAGTTTTAGCAAGCTAGCTTCGTCATGATTATGTTTATTTAAGTTAGCTAACGTACCAGTAAGGTGCGATCAAACAGCCATCTGATGCGTACTAACTATAGTAACGTTAGATGGCTAACGGTAGAGTATTATAGGCCAGGGCAGTTAGGTATTGGTTGCTGTCATCTCTTATGCTCCTAGCTAACGTAGCGTTGTATCTTTAACAGCTATATTATCAGAGTTGCCTGGCTAGCTAGCATTGATGCCACCGAAATGTATCTTGTTTTCCATGTTTGTTGGTAGCCAACCATAGTTTGCCTTCTAATTTAACGAAGTTGTAACGTTACTGCTCCAGTCAACGTTTTGAAAGCAAGGTCATTTTGAATGTTTTTCTTTTTGGTGGGGGATCTGTCATATTATTCCAGGAGACAATTCATGGGCAGTATTGAAAACGCCAGAGCAAAAAGCATTGATAGATAGCAGGACGTTCAAGAACTGTCTGAAATCCTAATCAGCAGTAGCTCGGTTAACTATTTATTTTATTGATACTTGATGTAAATGGTTGTTTCTATCATTTGACTCTTCATGATCTGTACTTAGGTACACCACCAAAGGGTTGCATTGTACACTAACGTGACCAATGCACCAGATCCTCTCGTTTGTAGTAAAGCAGCATGTCATACTTGCTACTGGCTCCATTTTTTTTGTCAATATTATAAATCTAAATCTACTTTGACAGATTAGTAATGACATGGTTCTATTTAAATGGCATATGATATACAGTAATCCAGACCTCAGCATGATGAAACTGATAAGAAATGTAACCTTTCTTCTCCCATCAAACAAGGATACAGTTTGTTTTGTTGTTTGGGTCTATCTGTTTACCACCACTTAAGACTTAATCACATCATATGACCAAGTTACCCTCAAGCATCCCTGAAATGCCTATCTCTTTTTCTTTCTGTCTCACACTCTCCCTCCCTTCCTCTAATCCCTTCCAATTAGTCCCTCCCTTTCTTCCTCTCTCTTACATCTGCATTTTAGCCAGTTATCAGATGTTATAAGACTATAACAACCACATTAGAAGAAGATTGTGGCTATTTAAAAAAAAAATATATATATATATATATATATATATATATATATACGCGTAATATAAGTACGCGTTATAGAAGCAATCCAAGTTGTCTCCCTCAATCTCTAGTTTCGAGGCCAGAATTCGCCAGTTCACCAGGTCGTAGCAGAGCAGTAGCGCGTCTTCAATTGTGATGGCGTCGGGCAGTACGAGCAGCGAGGAGGAGAGGAGTCTGAGGGAGTGTGAGCTGTACGTGCAGAAACACAACATCCAGCAGCTGCTGAAGGACTGCATCGTCCAGCTGTGTACCTCTAGGCCTGACAGACCCATGGCCTTCCTCAGAGAGTACTTCGAGAGGCTGGAGAAGGTGAGTCTGGGCGGGTAGTGTGTAGTGTGTGTCCAACTGTGGGCATCATCCAGCTGTGTGCTTCATCCAGCTGTGTGCCTCCAGGCCCATGGCCTTACATGAAACTAGTTTTATAATTGTAGTGCCTTTACATTGTAAAGTCTTGCCCTGGCAGCTGATTGGCTGTGTGTGACCTCTGAGCTGTGAACCATGCAGGAGGAGGCCAAGCAAATCCTGAACCAGCAGAAGGCCAGCAGCCGTTCTGACTCCCGGGATGAGGAGGTATCTCCTCCCATGAACCCTGTTGTCAAGGGTCGCCGGCGGAGAGGAGCCATCAGTGCTGAGGTCTACACAGAGGAGGACGCTGCATCCTATGTCAGAAAGGTGAGGATGCACACACACTCATACAACATACCGTACGCATACATCACACAACTGCACACATAAAAACTTACATCATCTTGAAACGCATGGCTCTACTAAAGCAACAAAGCATCTGACAAAATGCAGTCATTTAGACCAGCCCACAAAACAATATTCTCTACTTATAGTCATATCTATAGGCTGGCTGGAGATTTTGTGAATACTTAGGGTGATTTGCTTAAACATGGAGGGTTTTTGTTTTCAAGGTCATTCCTAAAGACTACAAAACAATGGCTGCCCTAGCTAAAGCTATCGAAAAGAATGTGCTTTTCTCTCACTTGGATGACAACGAGAGGAGGTATGTTGTTAACAGGCTTTGTTGTTAATTTTCCTTGATTTGTCTGTAATGATTGGTTGTCAATGTGAGTTTAGATCAGTCCCACTGATCATGACACAAACCTGAAACTTTACAAACACAATCTTTATTCACAGCGACATCTTTGACGCCATGTTTTCAGTTACCTACATCGCTGGAGAGACTGTTATTATGCAAGGTACAGTAGGTTCTCATTGTCCTTTAGATTCAGTGGAAATTCAAGTAGACCTGAAGTGTCTTTTTATTCCAGAGAAAAGATGAACAATGTCTTCCTTCTCTCTCAGGTGATGAGGGAGATAATTTCTACGTCATCGACCAAGGAGAGACGGATGTAAGTCTCTTGATGTATTTTAGGAACACACACATTTTTTTGCACAATGACTTGTATTAATAAACCAACATTCTCACACAAGCATTCCAGTTTGATAGAAAACAGGCCCCCAAGTTGAAAGCTTGCCTTGTTTTTTTTCCCTCCTGAATGTGACAGGCTTATTTTTGCAACTGTCTTTTTAGACTGTTTTTTTTGTTGTCATATGTTACTTTGCTATTCAGATCCCTATTATCTGTTACCTTAGCGATGCCTCCTCTCATAGATCTAGCATTCTAATTATATGGCTACGTCACATTATTTCTATATAATACAAGAAACAACTTACACATAGGCAGTGAACAACATCTTATAGAGACAGTAACATGCCGACGTTACCCGATCTTAATGTCTAAATACTCTTCTCCCCCTTCCTGCCAGGTGTATGTGAACAACGAGTGTGTGACCAGTATCGGGGAGGGGGGCAGCTTCGGAGAGTTGGCCCTGATCTACGGCACCCCCAGGGCTGCCACTGTCCGAGCCAAGAGCAACGTCAAACTGTGGGGCATCGACAGAGACAGCTACAGGAGGATACTCATGGTGAGCCTCGCCCTGCTCTGCTCTGACACTTCACCTGACTGACATGCTTTGGTTTACATTTGGAGTGATTAACGATGAGTAGGGACATGTAGAATTGCTGCGATTTTTAAATTGTATTTTTATAACTGCTGGATTTTACGAATTGAAAATACAGACAACTACAAAAGGTTAGCCGTATGACCAGTTTATGCATGATGTTTGAAGGTTTACAACAATTGTCAGAACTCAGGAATAAACATTATGACTTGTTGTTATTCTTTGCAGGGAAGCACTTTGAGGAAGAGGAAGATGTACGAGGAGTTCCTCAGCAAAGTTTCCATCTTAGGTAAGGTTCACTGTTTATTTAGCTTTTTGACATTTCTGCTCATAATAATAATAATAATAATAATAATAGCCACTGTTAAAAAAAATGGTCCACCAGCCACTGGCATGTACAGTGCATTCAGACACCTTGACTTTCAACATTGTGTTATGTTACAGCCTTATTCTAAAATTGTCTACACACAATAGCCCATAATGACAATGTGAAAACAGGTTTTTAGAAATTTTAGCAAATTTATTAAAAATAAAAAAACTGATATTTACATAAGTATTCAGACCCTTTGCTATGAGATGTGAAATTGAACTCCGGTGCATCCTGTTTCCATTTATCATCCTTGAGATGTTTCTACAACTTGATTTGAGTCCACCTGTAAATTCAGTTGATTGGATATGATTTGGAAAGGTACACACCTGTTTATATAAGATCCCACAGTTGACAGTGCATGTCAGAGCAAAAACTAAGCCATGGGGTCAACGGAATAGTCCGTAGAGCTCCGAGAGAGGATTGTGTCTAGGCACGGATCTGGGGAAGGGTACCAACAAATTCTGCAACATTGAAGGTCCCCAAGAACACATTGTCTTCCATCATTCTTAAATGGAAGAAGTTTGGAACCACCAAGACTCTTCCTAGAGCTGGCCACCCGGCCAAACCGAGCAATCGCGGGACAAGGGCCTTGGTCAGGGAGGTGACCAAAAACCTGATGGCCACTCTGACAGAGCTCCAGAGTTCCTCTGTGGAGATGGTTGTCCTTCTGGAAGGTTCTCCCATCTTTGCAGCACTCCACCAATCAGGCCTTTATGGTAGAGTGGCCAGACAGAAGCCACTCCTCAGTAAAAGGCACATGAAAGTCCACTTGGAGTTTGCCAAAGGCACCTAAAGGACTTTCAGACCATGAGAAACAAGATTCTCTGGTCTGATGAAACCAAGATTGAACTCTTTGACCTGAATGCCAAGCATCGCATCTGGAGGAAACCTGGCACCATCTCTACGGTGAAGCATGTGGTGGCAGTATCATGATGTGGGGATGTTTTTCAACAACAGGGACTGGAAGACTAGTCAAGATCGAGGCAAAGATGAACGGAGCAAAGTACAGAGAGCTCCTTGATGGAAAAAGCACTCGGACTGGGGTGACGGTTCAACTTCCAACAGGACAACGACCCTAAGCACACAGCCAAGCCACTCCTGCGTTGTCTTCGGACAGGTCTCTGAATGTCCTTGAGTGGTCCAACCAGAGCCCGGATTTGAACCCGATTCGAAAATCTCTGGAAAAACCTGAAAATAGCTGTGCAGCGACGCTCCCCATCCAACAGAACGGAGTTTGAGAAGATCTGCAGAGAAGAATGGAAGAAACTCCCCAAATACAGGTGTGCCAAGCTTGTAGCATCATACCCAATAATTTTTAAAAACATTTTTTAATCTAACTTTCACTCAGATTTTTTACCAGCCAAAATATATCATTTTCTGCTAAAGTTACACACAAAAAAACAGATGAGCATGCTTTGTAATGTTTCTAAAATAATACATGTATTATTTTAGAAACATTACAACATTACAAAGAAATGTGGTATTTGTTTCATAAAATTGTTTGCGACCTGAGTCTTTTAACCAAAATATTAGATGACACAAAAAGGCAGGATGTTACCGTGGTAATGCAACTCCAGTCATGTTTGTGCCTGTGAGATTGAGTCTGACAGATAATAACGTTATCTTCTCTTCCCTAGCAGTTGAAACTCAAACATTGGAAAAACAACTTGTGAACAAAACTATGTAAATAGCCAAGAAACACAATGACAAAGTCTCACTTCAGTAGACTTTCGTTTCAAGTAAATTAGACCAACTTTTATGCCTGCGCTTCTAAAAATGAATATTTGACTCAGCTCTTCATGTGCTTACAGCCCCCAGCCAGGCAGTGTTGCAGCGCGAGGTGGGATAGGCTATATAGGATTCATAGTACTTTTACTTTTTGTAGTTATTTTCCCCATCTATGAAACATGGCAGAAATACTTTGATAACAGCTACTGCAGCATTTGACTATAAATGTGATCATACTTGACCATTTTTATTCACAAATGCAAGTGAAATGCTTGCATTGTGGAGGACTGACCACCCGGCAACGTGATTAGTGAAATAGACATCTTACCCACCAATGCCAAAATCTACCCTCCATTTAGCAGTTGGTGGATGTTAATTTTAGGCCCTGATTATAGCCACATGCATACAGTGGCTTTCAAGACTATTCGCCCACCACCTAGGTGTACTGTACAGTGTGTGGTTTCTTTATTGTGATGTCACTTATGTCCCTGTCTTGTGATTCCATCCCCTTAGAGTCTCTGGACAAATGGGAGCGTCTGACGGTGGCTGATTCTCTGGAGCCGGTGCAGTTTGATGACGGACAGAAGATCGTGGTGCAGGGAGAGCCTGGCGACGAGTTCTTCATCATACTGGAGGTATGTACTTCACTCTAGGCTTTCATTTAGTTTGTTTCAGTTCTCCCTACTGAACACTACCCTGATGTTCGTTTTCTGTAGGGCTCTGCAGCTGTGTTGCAGCGTCGCTCTGAGAACGAGGAGTTTGTGGAGGTTGGGAGATTACAACCTTCTGACTACTTTGGTAAGAAGAACCTGCTCAGGCTCCAGCTCTCCCTCTCTTCTCATCAACTTTCTTTCTTCATTTGTTTGTATATGCACTATATAAGCCTGAATCTCACATTTTTAAGGTGATATGATGAGAAAAGCACAAGGCTCTCACCTGATTTGACAAGCCTCTTACATATTTCGATGTTATATTAGCAGAAATTAAGCCAATTTGTGAAGCCTGTTTTGTACTGACCATGTACTCCGTTCGTCCAGGTGAGATTGCCCTGCTGATGAACCGTCCCCGTGCTGCCACTGTGGTCGCCCGCGGTCCTCTGAAGTGTGTGAAGCTGGACCGACCACGGTTCGAACGCGTCCTAGGACCCTGCTCGGACATTCTCAAACGCAACATCCAACAGTACAACAGCTTTGTTTCACTGTCTGTCTGAGGGGTTTCCCCTCCCCTGTAACCCCTAATCCCCTAAACCCCTGTAACCCCTAATCCCCTATATAACCCCCCCTCTTTTAGACCCAGGGTCCACCAATGCAATTTTACTTCAATGTCAATTAATTTGGTCATCCGTTTGCTTCAGCTTTTAAAAAAAACTCATATTCATTTTATGCTACCCATCAGCTAGCCATCCTAGTCACCCATACAGGAACAGTTATGTTACCGTTTGTTACATATACCAGCTTAAAACAGTATGCCTTCACTGCATTCACTGATATTTATATATATATTTTTTACTCTTAATTTAAACACGAACGGTGATTAGTAGGGGATTGGCCGAGGTTAGGACAGGCCAGTGATAAGATGGGACAATCAAACATGGTGAAGTAAGGATCCATGATGAATATTATGCAGATATTTTGGTTCCATATAAAAGTGTCAAGTTTGGCATTCTCACAAAATTATCAAATTTTTCCTTTCAGAATGAAAAGAATGCTGGAAGCATAAGGATTCCATCTAATTTCTTATGTAGCTTTCATGTTATGATCTCCTGTTTATCCTCCATTGCTACATTAAATCAAATGTATTTTTTTACATTTCTCATATTGTTTCAATTGATTGTGCCATCAATCTAATTCACTATTGTTTTATCTAGTTTGAGAGCGTTTGTACAACTTAATGCAACCAGAAAGTTTTCTGTTGTACAGCTATCAAACTAGAGCCAAATGTTGATAATTCTTTTCACAACTCGGAACCCATAGAAGATTCTTATTCTATAGTCCGAAACAGTGGAACTCAAAACAGGAAGTATCTATCACCATGTTAACACTCACCTCTGTTTGGTTGGTACATTATTGGCTACAATGGGGGGGAAAACATGGAGTATTAGTGTATTTCAGTATTCATAATTTTTCAGTATACACCAAATAATTTCATCACTAAAATTCTTTAAACAGAATTATTCTATAGTTATTACATTATTATTAAAGGTATTATTATCTTTATTGACTGAACAAACTAATGTTACGCTATGGTTTGGAGTGATGGTAATCTTAAGTACGTTTTAAATGTCTTTTTGTAAATGCTTATTTTTCCATAAATTCTATTTTAGGTGTTCAGTGCCACAGCGTAAATAAATGCTTCTTGTCAGCTGACAAAACAGTATGTAGTTGTATTGTGAAAAATGTCATGGGTTAACCTATTAAAAGTAGGCGAAAGGGCTTTAAAATAATTAGCATTTTAAGTCTCCAAATTGTAGATTGTTTTATGGGTTTAAGGCTTTCAATTATTTATGTATTTGAGCGCTGAAGTTAAACAAGCCAAAATAATCCCAGTGACTGGTGACTCAGACATCAGATTAAATTGTCTTGCGTTTTAAGATGATATATTTATTTTAAAGCGGCTTGGCTGTTAAAGCTTTGTGATAATTATTTGAATGTGTTTTTGAAGCAATCTGTGATCTACTTTATGCTCACCTACAGCATAATGTAAGGTGATGAGATGGTGTGAATGAAAGTGTATTCTCAAACTGGTATTCCCTGTGTTGGTCAAACAGTTTCACCCCTTCAATCTTAAGAATGCAATATAATTCTGACAAATGCATTTAGCATTTTTTTTTTCTCTTTAACTCCTGCAGAAATATATAGTCTCAAGGTTGTATTCCTTTGCACTCCTGCCCCACAGCTTGCCCCTCACCCCCTTCTTACAGAAAGTACCTTTACATACGGTAATGCTATTATCCCTTTCTGAGGTGTTCTCCTTGTTTAGGCTCTGTCATGTTTCCAATCGAAATCTTGTGTACAAAACAGTATGGCTGATTGGATGGATGGATTGACTTGTGTAACCGTTTGTTTGTATGTCCAAACCAATCAACATGATCCTGAGTCGATTGCAGTGTTGCCCACTTGGTCCAAAACTTTTGTCGTGCTTTCAGATTCCCGTTGATGTTGTGGCGTTTTGCAGTCGTCTATTTGCTGCCTGTTCAAACTCCCACCAATGATTTGCTTGTGTTTCTTCTGTCACATAGAAGTACTGACGTGGTAAAACACATCACCACAAGATTACTACTAACTAGTAGGCACACTGCAATTGACCCAGTTTGCCTTAGCTTATGTAACCTGGGCGTAGGCACTCCTGCTAGCCCTTCAGCAAGTTTGTGCGGCCTGCAGCAGGCTCTGAGAGCTGCAGGTCATCTGAGGACCATTCTTTTTATATTCTACCCAATGACTGTACTCGGTTTGACTTCCTGTATGTGCAAAGACATTTATCCTTTTGGTATAGATTGTTCCAGATGGCAGTTTAAGCAATAAAAGGTAAAATCACCGGCTGAGTCATTTACTCATTGGTTGTCTGAATATGTCCATACGATAAAATTAATGAATAGTCCTAACTCTGGAGGGCAGTGTAGTACCTCTTCTCAATATTCTGCATTGGATTTGTGGTTTCCTTTACTCACTATACCCACGTTGATCCGACAGAACAGGACAGGTGAAGGTAAATCTCCAGGAGGGCCTCTTGACATTCTGTTTTATTGGTTCAGTGCATATGAAGAAAATACATGAGAAAATGACTCCACTGTAGCCTATTGGTGTTTGGTGAAATTAGATGTTTAACTGTCGGTGGATGAAAGAAAGCCACCCACTTCATTGGAGAGCTCATAAAGTTAGTAAACCCAGAACCCACTCCTGCATGCATTTAAGATCAGTCACTGTTGCACAACCAATAAATGTTCTGAGCGTTTTTGCTGCTGACACCTTATAAAACAGTCTTCCATAAGCTCCCTCCGGCATTGTTGGACAGAAGCCCAACTTCATTTGGTGTGATTTCACTCACTCAGGCTCTTTAAAATAGTTGTGGTTATTCTCCCTCTTCAAAAACATCAGGATGCATTGGATTTGTAGTCAGGACAACAATGAGAACAGCTCGGAGCAAAAGGTCCAGACGTGTTGAGATGAAATGGCATCAAACAGAATGTTGTTTGAAGACAATACTTTGTTTCAGACTAGTCAGAACAAAGTATAAGCTGCATGTACACATACAGTACAGTAGCTGTGATGATGATGAGGTATTTATGGCAGGGTGTGTTATGGTTGTGAAAGTGCTTAAAGGGCAGACAGACAGATACCTGATTAAATAGACAGACACCTCTTGATGAGACAGAAAGACACCTGATGAGACAGACAGACAGACAGACACCTCCTGATGAGACAGTCAGAAAGACAGACAGACAGACACCTCCTGATGAGACAGAAAGACACCTGATGAGACAGTCAGAAAGACAGACAGACAGACACCTCCTGATGAGACAGACAGACGGGCATTAGACGTCTACGTGCTATCTGGAAAAACCATGGGCCGTTTAAATGGAGGTTTAATAGGTGACACTTTCCTGTAGGAGGAAACACCTCATACACACACTTTCTTTTTCATCCATGCACTTTCTCTCAGTTTGTCTTTCCTTTTAACTTTCACTATGTGTGTCTAACGTGAATCCAGATCAATCAAAACAGTTACACAACAGAAAGCAGTAGAAATGTAAGGAGTATTGAAGTGTCATCATTTCTTCGTATTAAAGTTTTGTTCAATGGATCACCCCAAATCATAACCTTTATTTACAAATGTATATTTGATTAAATATCTGTTGGCACAAGGTTACTTCACAGAACTGATGTGCAATCATTGAAATGAAATTGAAATGACAGAGTACTGAAGAAGGGTGTGAAATCATGAAAAAGCAGAAATCATCTTAAATTATCCAGTGCTTCTTCCACAGTCATTTGGCTCCTTTGACGCACTGATACAGTAGGTCCATTTCAATGCACTGCAAGGCAGAGGGGATCTCCAGAGAGGGTGGAAGGTGACCTCAGGTGACCTCATAGCCCAAGGCCATGTGTGACATTTTGACAGTGCAGGAAAGCAGTGCTGCTGTCTATTGTCAAAGCTGACCGTATCATTCCAAAGGTTTGACTTCAAAGACTAGTTCGGAATGCATTACTCGGTGAGAGGGACCAGACCCTGTGGTTCCTGCTTTTACAGGACGAGGTCACCTGCCATCATGGTCCTCAGGCTGTCCTTGGTCTTATGTTACCTCCCCTTGTAGGACTTGGGGATACGTCCAAAATGTCATCCTATTCCCCTATTATAGTGCACTTCTTTTGAATTCCTTGTTAACCTTAGTTACCTCTCCTTGTTGGGCGCAGACACTGGTTTAACAGACTCAGGCATGACGGAGGTATCAACAAAGTCTGTGGTGATCACCTGAGCCTCTCCCAGCCTGCGCACACACCTGTGGACTGTCTTCAGGACACGCTGCAGCCGGCGGTCCAGGGCCTGCAGGTGGGGCTCAGTAAGGACCGGCTGCAGTGCGTCTCCTCCCAGGGACTCCCTCATCACATCACTGAGCCTATAGCGGTCCTGGGAGAGGAGCTGCAGCCGCATTAACGTGGAACGCTTTATACTGAGAGGTGAGGAGAGGGGGTAGAGGGAGGGGAGGGATGGAGGTGAAGAGGGGGAGATAGAATGAGGGAGAGATAGGTAGAGAGTGAGACTTGACTCGAGAGTTGCCATGCCAAGTTAAATATGAATACAGGTTCAATGTTGGTGTTAGTTCATCTGTGTTAGTGACTATAGTGTATGCTCTCCATATTTACATGCAGCACTGTGACAGTGGAGCCAGTATGGACATCTCATCTTGAGAATGCTTCCCAAACCTGAAACACAGGAAGTGATGTCATCATAAGGGAACTAGAAATATTCCATTGTGCAATGACTGAAGTTATAAAGCAACTCTAGTACCCACCCTCTGGCGTTGTCAAAGTGAAGAAGAAAACCTTCATCGCCAAACTTGGTGAAGATCTCATAATGGTGCCTGTCCATGTTACCTGAGGGAGAGTGCCAAGAACAAATATTCACTCACATAGGGCTACAGACAAAAGTAGTGCACTGTAATTGGGAATAGGGAGTCATTTGTGACATAGTGTGTTTATTCAATGTATAGACAAAGGCAGTGCACTACATAGGGAATAGGGTGTCATATGGAACAAGGACAGGGATCCATCAGGGGTGATGGGTGGTCGTACATACCAATAAGGAAGTCAAAGATGGCCATGTCTATGATGTTGAGCAGTCGGTTCCCTGAGTTGTAGGGATACAGCTGCTTTATGGTGTCACAGTACAAGGGGTTCACCTCCCACCTGGTAGAGACAGACACATGCAGATTGTAACAAGATATTCATTGTACCAAGATTGTACCAAGATGTTCAGTCTGCCATATTACCTTATCAAAATACAGTAAAATGGATAACTTTCAAAATGGAAATGAGAGGCTCCAAAATGGCATTATGGGAAGAGATGACAGTAGGTCTCAGGGTTAAGTAAGGGTTGTATGCATACTCCTCCCTGCCAGTGAAGGTGTATGATCGTATCCACGGGTTGGGGATGGAGATACGAGGGGCGATGCTGAGACCGGGGAGGTAGGCTGACATGGAGCCCTCCAGCAGGTCAGGGCTCCCACACACTGCATACTCCGTCTTACACACGTACAGACACTTAGCAAAGAAACACGTGTTGTTCGCTGTTTGAAAGAGAATATACATAGATATAGTGTAGATTAGTTTAAACGATCAGTATTCATCCTCGCCTTTTAATCACAGACTGATTCATTAAGATCTAAGTAGCAGGTGTGTAGACTCTCAAGCCAAATTGTCTTATTATGGAACTATATTTCTCTAGTAGGGTAATGCCTACCTGGAGAGGTAAAGAACACACTCCTTAGGTCCTCATTGTGAGTGGTCAGGAGAATCTCCCCCGTCAAATTCACCAGCCTGCCCACCACCGGCGGTACCCTCCGGAAGTCCAGGATTCTAGGTGAGAGAAAGATAAGAGTCCCATTCTGATGAACGCAAACTCATACATCTTCTACTACTCAGAGTTCGAGAAGAAAGAGTTCCATTCTGAACAGAACAAACAATAGAAAGTCAGATGAACTCATAGCTCCTGCAATCTCTCACCTCAGTTGACATACTCAAAGTCACAGGAATTTAATTCAACTTTACAGATTTTTATCCATAATAACGCCTATGTATTTGCCTCTGTTCCCCGCGGTGTAGTCTAGCAGTTGTTGATGTGTGGCAACAGCCCCCAGGGCCATATTTACAGTCTGACAGAATTGTGTGTCTCAGTAACAGTCATCAGTGTGTGTATCTGAGACTAAATACTGGAGATGTTATTGAGGTGCTGCATATCTCACCTGCTGATTGGGCCTTATAATGATAAAGCCTCTGGTACAACACAGAGACAGAGACACAACACACAGACATACTAGACATACAGTATCTAGTCTTAGACAGTACAGTAGTGTACAGTCACAGTGTTCAATTCATGAATGATAACCCGAGCATTTAGTCTTTGTTTTATTTCTCTTCCTTTCCACTTCGTGAAATTCGAAATGGACTAAATGGTATATTGTGAGGTAAAAATGTATGGAACGTAATAACTTGATAACTTCTTTGAGCTTTATTAGCCGACACCCATGTACACCCATCCATAATGTTGTCGTGCGTTAAGGTATATCAACCACGTTGACTTGCTGTCCTGTGTGGTTATGGGTTGATAAGCTGTGACTCAAATGACTGTATGTGACTGATGACTCACTTCAGTTAATGTGCAGTAACCTGGAGGCATGGAGGTTAGAGAGGCTTTACAGTAGACAGCAGTAATTACACCTAAGTCTGTGGAAATGAAATGCTTGGCTTGGGAAGGAGACATGTTGAAATAGTGGAAAGGCCTTAATCTCCCCAAGGACACTCTTTCACAGTCAAAGGTATACAGAGGTACACATTTTAGGATCTGTTTCTTTGGAGGCAACTTGGGAAATACAGTATGCTTGAAAATCATTCAATTTGAAGGGTTCTCATATGCTTTCTCAGAAAATAGATTGAATCGGCGAGAGAGTTCCAGGTAAGATAAGGTTGAATAAAACAAAATGAAATAAATATGAAGAGAGTACAGGTTGCCAAGGTTACCTGTCCAGGTGAAAGGCAGCAATCTCAGCATTGTGTCTCTGGAAGTCGACGAAGTAGAACAAATCATCAGGAGTCTCCTGGTCTCTCTGCTGTCTGAGAGAAGGAGATGAGAGGAGAGAGTTGCTAACGAGGGGTTCATATAACTACAGTACTGTTCAAAATATCACTACAAACCAGAGCACTCCCCCTGATTGATTTCCTCAAAAAACAGTCACCTCATGGGTTTGAACATGGCCTTGCCATAGTTCTGCATCTTCAGGGCCAGCTTGAGGTGGTATCCACTGGGCTTTACCACTGATACCGGGAAAGAGAGAGAAAGAGATCGAGAAAGAACATGAAAGATAAAGAGAGAGAGACAGTGATGGATCGGAAATTAAATTAACTAAACGAGGCCTTTTCTCTAACCAACCACTCAGCCAACCACCTGCCCTCAGTTTCTGTGTCTCTCTCGGCAGCTCTTCGTCTCGTACAGAGAGAAAGCTTGGCAAAGCTAAGCTCGCTAAAAATCCTATCCAAAAAACACATAGTTGGCCGGAAATCTGACCCACGTTTATTTTGCAGCTCGAATCCTTGGCGTTTCTATTTGATTCTGTTGGATATTATTTTCTCTGCTCTAGATCTGTTTCAGCCTGGACCTGTTCCCAGTGATAAGACCATGACAGAGGCTGTAATGGTTCCACAGATGGAAAACTACACTCAGTAGGGTTTCTCTAGTATGTCAGGGTATTTAGCATACCGTGGCAGAAAGCAAGGCTAACCAGTAACCATAAAGATACACACTTCTCCTCCTGATTCCAGCTGACTCAGCTCAGTCTTCTGAAGTTCTGGCTTATTAATAGTTTACAATCTCTTTCCGCTGTGTTTAACTGCAGGGAAATCAAACAGACACAAACAGGCTTTGAAGTGCAAAGGGAACATTGTCGCTATTTCAACTGTTCAAGAAGAAGTGGTTGAAAAAGCCTTTTTAAATTATTATTTTTTTAAAGCCGGACAGAGGAATAGAGGGATTTTGGGTTCTTGGAAGTGTGTTTGTGTTGTTGCTGAGGTTGGAGACACCTGTGTGTTTTTAGGGAGTGTGGTTGGAAGCTCTACAAATCTTGGAATGCAGCTGGCTGCAGGCCCTGTTAGATGAGATTGCTGTGTGTGTGTGTCTGTCTGTCTCTCTGTGAGCCTGTGAGTGTGTATCCATGGTCTGAGTTGTTTGTTGCTGGAAGGTATAGCAAAGCTGTGGAGATTGCCGGTGTGTGGGCTGTTGTAACAACTCCCCACTCTCCTGCTTCATGAGATAAAGCTTTTTAAAGAACACTCTCCCTTTGAACTAAATGAGTCGGTCTCTGCTCTCTGTCTCCAGGGATGTGACTTATGAAGATCTGGAGAGTGTGAGAAATTAAAATGATGCTAATTTATGGGGCTTGGAACCAGATGAAAACAAAAGTCTTGTCAGTCCTGCGACTGGGTGTTCGGTTCTGATAGCACGGCTGAGCACCAAAGGAAATAACAGAGGGAGCAAAACTACAAAAGAACCAGTCATGAAGATGACTGTGTCAACTGATTCTCTTTTTTCTCTCCCTTTTCTCTCCCTGTCCTCATGGGAAACTTTTTAAGCAAATGGAATGCATCTTAGAACTGTGGTAGCAGGATTGTAAGATGATGTTATATTTATGCACCAAATGGTTGTTTTATTTAATAGAGTAAGGTTCTCTCTCCTTTCTGAGTTAACTGAGAGGAGCCTTTATGGAGCTTGGGCTGGCAACTGATTAAGTGATGGCTTGGTGATAAAAACCTACAGCTGGCGTTCCACAGATCAGATGTGGTGGGTGTCACTGAGATAGAGATAGCCCTGGAGGAACAGAACAAATGCCTCAGTAGTCCTAATTATCCTGGCATCTGGGAGATAATACCAGAAGCAGGTGACCACAGGATGAACCCAAAGTGCTTTATGGTGCACCCAATCTATATGGGGGGAGTTGAACCAGCTATGACTGAGCAATCTTGGTATCTGGTATATAAGGAACAGCATGGTCTGTAAAGGGTACGATCTCGACCCAACAGTCAAGATTGTTGAGTCGACGGTTTAATTATTGCAATAATTAATCGATATTGAATAAAGATGATTGTTTGAAGAAATGACCAAGTCTCTATCACTTGAATAGAATATTCCTCCACAGAACACAAAACGCATAAACCATAGAGGAACAAAACAGAGCAGATACGTAGACAAGACAGCACTGGACCTTACCCCGGGTACAGTCACACGCTCCTTTGAGGGCCTTTTCGTCTTGAGTGTAATCTGCATAAAGACATTTCTGCAATCAATACCTATAACAATCATATAAATGGTTCAAGCTTCGGGTCCTATAGCACCTGCATGCACTGTTGACAGTGACTATAATGCAACACTCATATGAATACCGCTTATATGAATGGTTATAACGCTCATACAACAGGTCCAACCTGCGCTGATGACGGCGTTGGACTGCATGTCCTTCAGCAGGCGGGTGATTGTGGGGTCCTCGCGGGCATACAGAGCGTAGCGATTAATGCCCAGGTGGAACTTCAGCCAGCTGGCCTCAGGGTCAAAGGTCGCTTGGTGTTCCAGCAACGTTGCTGCCTCGCTGTACAGCTTCATATGCCTGGGGGAGAAGAGGGGTGTTACAGTGGTGTTAAGGTTGTGCATAGCCTTGCCGTTGCTGCACAACGTCATAATGTATGCCTGAGGGGGTGAGAGAAGCGGTCAAAATGAGGTCAGAGTTAGGGTATGCAAAACAGTGGAGTTATCCTTGAAAGCCTGTGATACACATACAGTATCAAATCAAATAAAACTTTATTGAAAGCGCCTTTAAAAATACACTTGCAACAACCATGGTGAGGACAACAGTTCCTTCACCGGACAAACAATCATCCAAACCTTTAGGGTATCTCCACAGAGGAGAATAGAGTCAGCGGTAATCAGTCAAAGACACATGCAGATTATTCTCAGAGGAAAACATTTGTAGTGGCAGCATTCCAGACAAACTAAAGCCTAGTAAACAGTCGCCACCTCTCTCTTGGACTCTCTGACTCCCTCTCGAAGCTTCCGAGCTGTTCGCCCTCACTTAGAAATCCCCCTTCCTTCCTCTCCTCCTCTCCTGACACTTCCCCACACAAACATACTTAAAGTAAGGGCAGGAATCACCCCGGATCCAAAGCAAACATTCAAACCATTAAGGAGGTTTGGGAAGCATGTGGCATTGGTGCACCGTTGTGCCAGTTCTGACCGCGGTGGGTGGGAGGGTTGGTTGCTTCTCTACGCTCAAACATCATCAGTTGCTGTGGTCAGATGACAGGAGGGGTCGTCACAGGAAGGCTGACCACAGACCACAACCAGAGACCACAAACCCAGAAACTAGGAACCAAGCAGCTGGCTGCAACACCACATCGCCTTCCTCTTTCAGTGGTCTTGATTCAAACTATTGTTGTATGCCACACACACACACACACACACACACACACACACACACACACACACACACACACACACACACACCATAAATCGTAGTGGTTGACTTGTAAAGCCAGTAAACTAGAACGGCTCTATTTCAGCCTCCAAATAAAACAGTCAAACTTTCCCCAGAAGTCCCTATGAAAACCATCCATCCTCTTGTTAAGTCCATTTCTCTTCTGTTAACAGGCTACTGCAAGATTTTTGCAAGACCCTAAGCCCTGGGGTATCTATTGTTATGTGCCATTTAGAAGTAAGCCAAGGGGGTAGAAATCTCCTCTCTTCATATTTCTTCTGTTTTTCCACCAGTGAAGCCCAAACAGGATCTCTCTGAGGGGAATGCACTGAGCTGTGATGGACACTGTTAGACAGGAGCCAAGACAGCTACAGTCTGTTCAGCTCTCACAGGTTTAAAGGATTTCATCAGGTTTAAGGGTCTTGTTTACCTAGCACAGGGAGATCCAGACATAGGCTCTCAAATGATGTTTGAGTGCTGGTTCCAGACCACCATTAAATGTTGTTTACAACATCGACTTTAAAGACATTTTATGGGGTTAGTCTTTATGGAAAAAGTGCTTGCCTAAGAGAAAACGTTGACGTGCTTATGCTTGAGTGTCTGTGCGTGTGTGTGTGAGAGAATAAGAGAAAGAGGAAGAAAGAGAACGGTGTGTTTATGCATGTGCCAGGGATCCACAGCCGTAATGTCAGGGACCCTACCCCTCTACCACATCGAAGCCACAGTAGGGAAACACACGTCTCCTAACATGTCTAGTCCCACCAAAACTAAATCACAACCATAACAAAACATTGAGATTTATCTAAACTCAGGGCTGTGTGTAGTGTACTCACCTCTCCCAGCGCGAGACCTTCCTCCTGTAATACCCCATTACCTCTTCAGACTGTAACAGCCTCTCTTCTAGCACCAGCTCCGGTGTCTGGATGTTATACAGGGGTTGAGCAAACAGCCTCTCCAGCTTCGAGCCCAACTCTGTAAGGTTGTCCGTAGCTCTGACCCCCATCCCCTGGAGGTCCATGGAGGTGGTGTTGGAGGGCCAGGGGGTGGTGAGGCCGCTGTACCCAGCAAGGGTGAAGTTAGTCCCCCTGGAGGAGGGACAAATGCAGCCTCCATCATCTGGTCCTGGTTGTCTGTGGCGGAGCTTGGGGAGCAGGACGAAGTAGAGGTCAGCAGTGAAGATGGCTGTGAGGGTCACAGACAGGAGCAGACGGTCTCTCCTCAGCATCATAGCGGGAGGATGTGAGGAGACAGAGAGGGAGATGGAGGGGAGAGACAGAAGCGAGACTAGAGAGAAAGACTGGAGGAGAGAGATAGTGGCTAGGGAGAGACACGGGAGAGAACAAGAAGATGGAGAGAGTAACCAAAGAAGTCTTAAAAGACAGAAGAGAGAGACAAATATAATAAACTAGACAGTGAGGCCAAAGAACGAGACCATGTGAGGAGCGAGACCAGAGAGAACAGAGAAATAGAGTAGGTGCTGCTCCACAGTAGACAAGCCGTCACACCGCCAGCCACAGGCTGCAGGTGAGAGGTCAGAGGCTAGATCCGGGTCTCTGTCTGTGTGCAATCCTCCTGGATGAAGGTGGTCAAAGCCCAAAGCATGTGCTGGACACAGTCAGTGTTCTAGGTTCCAGGTGCTTGGTTCCGTTCTGGCTCAGATCAGATGAGAGACAGTGTGTTACTCCAAGTGACAGGTTGTTTAGTGGCTCCAAGCAGAGGTCCTTGGCTGTGTGAAGAGAGCGCGTGTCTATCTCTTGTCACAGCAGAATGTAGAGTGCAGTCCAGCTTCTGTCCTCCTGGTCTTGCTCTGACGGTGTGTGTGTGTGTGTGTGTGTGTGTTTGTGTGTGTGTGTGTGTGTGTGTGTGTGTGTGTGTGTGTGTGTGTTTGTTACACGCCTGTTGGTGGGAGATTGCAGGTCCAAGTCCAGTGTGTGTTTCCTGGTCGCCTCTCGTCCTCCTGAACACAATCCTCTTCATCTGGACCTGGCAAACAGTGTTCTCTGAGAAAAGTGAAAGTCTGTGTGTGTTTGTCTGTGTGTTTGCTTGTACATGTGTCTGAACAGATTTACAAGTCTTTGTGCATGTGGCTGAGTTGCTCTCTTTAGGTGTATGTGTGGTGTGTGTGTGTGTGTGTGGTGTATATGTGGTATGTGTGTGTGGCATGTGTGTGTGTTGGTGGGTGTGTTAAGTCAACCGTCTCAGTGGGATTGCCTTGTCTCTGGTCATCTGTCTCCTGCTCTCTTCTCTTCCGTTGGGTGAGTCGGGTGTGAACACAACACTCTCAACACCCTCTCTCCTCTTTTCTCCTCCATTCTCTCTCCTCTCCACCTCTCTCTCGTCTCTCTCCACTCCTCCCCCTTTCCACCTCTTTTATTCGATTATTCTCCACCCATCTCCTGTAATCTCAACTCCTCTCACCTGTTCCTCAGTCAGATCCACTCCCCCTCTTCCTCTCCCCTCTGCTCCTCTCGGTCTTTCTCTCCTTTACTCCTCTGTTCTAGACTGCTCCCTCCCGCCCTCTTCCTCTCCTCTCCATTGCTCCCGCCCTCTTCCTCTCCTCTACACTGCTCCCGCCCTCTTCCTCTCCTCTACACTGCTGCCGCACTCTTCCTCTCCTCTACACACCTCCCTCCTTTCGTCTCTGCTTCACTATGTTCAGCTCCTAGGCACTGTTCCAACAGCACTTTCCTCCCCATCCCACTTCCCATGAACACACACACACACACGGACACACTCCTCCCTTACTCTGTCATACTTGCAAGAGGGAGAGAGGGAGACAGAGAGAGAGAGAGAGAGAGCATGGTGAAGAGAGCTAGAATACGTCTACCCACACAGAGTAAGGCAGCGTTGACAGACACTCACACTCATACACTCTTTTTTATGCTTCTGCTGTTTCAGTGGGTGAAAAGGTTCTTCAATGGCACCACTAAAAGTCACAGTAGACGACATTTGTTATTCTAATTCTCTGAGCAGCAAGAAACTCAGAGGGTATTTCCCAGACTCCATCTGCGTGTTGTTGTTACTGTGGTATTTTAGAAACATCTGTCGTGTGTTTGTGTGTGTGTGTGTGTGTGTGTGTGTGTGTGTGTGTGTGTGTGTGTGTGTGTGTGTGTGTGTGTGGAACTCATTCTCTGAGGTTTTTCACTCTCTCTCTGAGAAGGAGAAAATGGACCCAGACTCTCCTTGATTGATGTTGGAAATTAGCGAAACGCGTCCGTAACCTGACCTTTTAGCTGTTAATGTGCTTCTGTGTGAAGACACTAAAATGAGTGAAGTGAACACTCCCTAGAAGTGCTAGGAATACCACAACTATGAAAATATGAGCAGCTATTGTTGTTCTAACAAACCTAAATGTTTGATGTAAAAATAAGCATTTTATTTAGACAGACGACGACCACTCTTTTTCATAACAGACTGAGCTTTCCATTTAATTAAACTGTTGTTTGCATGTGACTCCTTAAAAGGCTATTGTCACAGTCCCCCTAAAATAAACCTTGGTAGCCTGACAATGATAGAGAGA
Source organism: Oncorhynchus mykiss (assembly GCF_013265735.2). Classification (NCBI taxonomy): domain Eukaryota; kingdom Metazoa; phylum Chordata; class Actinopteri; order Salmoniformes; family Salmonidae; genus Oncorhynchus; species Oncorhynchus mykiss. Next base: position 23,917,533 of record NC_048584.1, read on the forward strand.
AATCCTTTTTTAAATTATCATATGAGTTCAATTCATAATACCTCCAGATTATCATCTGATAATTCCTGAAATCAACATACAATGTCTGTGTTAGTATGAACCGTGAGTTGTTTACTTGCTTTAAGATAACCCTGTCTGTTTGTGTTCCATCCCCGACACAAACACTGCTCTGCGCCTACTAGAAATGTCCTTTCCCTCTCTCTCCAGAAAACCAAGTGTAAAATAGCACAACTTTGGCTTTGGGGAAATACACAAGGAGGACACACGAAGGCAATTAATAGGGGGAAAATAGAATAAGAAAACAAAACAAAAAAACTACCCCAGGTTGTACATCATTGTTTTTACTTCTATAATTAAAATGTGCCGTGATGAGGATGGGATGGATAATATTGTAAAACATGTAATTGTGCTGATAAAGGTTTAGTCTCTTTTCTTCTTACACAGTGAAGCCTGCGCACTGGGCACACACTGGTTGAATCAACGTTGTTTCCACGTCCTTTCAATGAAATTGCGTTGAACCAACGTGGAATAGACATTGAATTGACGTCTGTGCCCAGTGGGTGCTGTATTTTATGTACACCTGTCATCACAACTCATCCTGATTCCTGTTATTTGGTCGTTGCGATGATGTCATGAGAACCAGAACATGTTGTGGGAGATGATAGTGCCAAACAGGTCAGACAGAGAGATGGGAAAAATATGGGAGGGGGGAGGAAGAAGGGGTGGAAGAGAGAGAGAGGGAGGGAGCGAGAGAGGGATAGAGGGAGAGAGAGAGAAAGAGATAAGAGAGTGGGGGAAGAAAGAGACAGAGAAATGGGACAGATAAAAACCAATGAAGAAGTAGAGAAAGGACAAGAGAGGAGAAAAAAATAACACAGCGACTGACCTTGGATGCTCTAGAGTTCCTTGCAGTAGTTTAGTCAAAGTGGTATCGCATGACCCTTTATGGACGCCAGCCCTGCCCAAGCATAGTAACGTTACCCTGTGACGTGCAGTAAGGATAGACTGTGTTTACCCTGTGATAATCTAATAAAAAAAGCCAAAGCCAAATATTTTTTACATTATATAACACATTTGAATTCTTTATGGTTTATTTCATTTTTTTTGATTCTGGTCGTTTTTATGAAGAAAAATAAATCTAAAAATGTGCTTAAACTGCATTAAAGAAATGAGTACTAGACTGTCCACTTGTCTGAAAAGTCATTATCAGTTAATACTTTTTACCCAGACTTTTACACATCTTGGACATTTACTTTTGCTTTGTGGACTTAAGGAATGGGAATTACTTTTTGTGTCAGTGTCAAGTGTGAACCTCGTATTTCCATTCACAAAGTGGAGAGAGCTTGCTAGCTAGCTAAATGTAGGGTTTAAAAACCGACCGGCTGAAAAGGTAAGACATATCTTACATATCTTGCTAGATATTTAAGTGATATGTTGCGTTTGCTATTTAGTTGTAAATATGTATGTGAGTGTTATAGCTACTATGGAATACTTGTTTTGATTGTTGTTTTCAGACCACGTTAGCAGCCAGCTAGCTGACTATGCCATGCATTGGTTTGTTTCATTTGAATGTAACATTTCGCTTAGCTATTTAGTTGTAACTCGCAATATCTATATGTATCCTGGACGTTGTGTTATATTTATTATGTCTGTGATCTGAAAGCCATGCATCAAATTAGCTACTTCACTTCACACTAGTGGCACGGAAAAGCCATGATCATTGGCTCATAGGCAAATCCTCCGGTTAGAACACCTGACAGTCCTGGGAGTGAAGGATGACAGGGAAGAGGGAGAAAAAGAGGGGAGGAGGGTAAAGGAGGTGAAGAGTGATATGGGGATGAGAGGGAATGGGAGGAGGTTAAAGGAAGAGTGTGAGGTTCAAAGTTCAGGTTGAGAATACATTTGTCATGCAGGCTGAGGACTGACGTTCGAAGAACAAAACATTTCTGCCATTCTTTGTTGGAATAATTCCCTCTAAGCCTGAGAATCTTTTCAAACCTCTCTTTATCTTGCTCTTTCCATTCCTCCCTCACTGACCATCACTGAGTCAGCAGGTCAAAATCCCTCACTTTAGGCAGAGCATGGCAACAGACACACAACAAACACAGGGAGACAGAGTGAAATAGAGGGAGAGACAAATAGAGGAAGAGAGAGAGGAGAAATAAAGAAATATGGTGAGAGAGAAGAAACTGCATCCAAACTCCGTCGCTATGTAACGGTGCAGAAAAAATACATTTTCTCCCCAAAAACCTCTCCGAAATAGAACAGAAATGTTCTTCCTCCTCCTCCTCTTCTACTCCAGTCCTTCTTTTAACGGAATATTTGCCTAAAGGATGTGGAGTTATGCTGTAAAATTCCTTCTGCATTGATCATTGGTATTTTTCTGTTATATTACTGGTAATAGCTATTGTAATACTGGTGTAAGTAACCCAGATTTAAATGTCAAGTCCCTTAGCAACCAAATGTGTATAAACCCAGTAACAATACAATGTAATGCAATACATTTATCAACTATAGCTCAGAGGGAATGCTGGTTTGTGACATTTGACCTTGACTCACCTGCACTGCCAGGGCTTGGAAGGTCGTGCACACACCCCCAAACACTTGCCTCCTCTCGCCTTCATCATCCTCTGGATGTCCCCATACAGCTGGTGACACAGAGACACCTGGGGGAGAGGGACAGGAGGGAGGGAAATAAGGTTCTGGTTGTAAATGGCAAACAGAGAGAGAGAGAGAGAGAGAGAGAGGACAGTGAATGAGAGAGAAAGAGAGTGGTGGGAGAGAGAGAGATTTCCAAGCTCCTTTGTGTCAGGCTGTGTCTGTAGTGCTGTTATTGTTTGTTACTAGTGTATATTTCAGTGTCAGTATCAGTGTGTGTCAGTGTCAGTATCAGTGTGTGTCAGTGTCAGTGTCAGTATCAGTGTGTGTCAGTGTCAGTATCAGTGTGTGTCAGTGTGTGTCAGTGTTAGTATCAGTGTATGTCAGTGTCAGTATCAGTGTGTGTCAGTGTGTGTCAGTGTCAGTGTGTGTCGGCGTCAGTGTGTGTCAGTCTGTGTCTGTGTCAGTATCAGAGTGTGTCAGTGTGTGTCAGTGTCAGTGTCATTATTTGTGTGTGTCAGTGTGTGTCAATATCAGTGTGTGTCAGTGTCAGTGTGTGTCAATATCAGTGTGTGTCAGTGTCAGTGTGTGTCAGTGTCAGTGTCAGTGTGTTTATCAGTGTGTGTCGGTGTCAGTGTGTGTCAGTGTCAGTGTCATTGTGTGAAAGTGTCAGTGTGTGTCAGTGTCAGTATGAGTGTGTGTCAGTATCAATCTGTGTCTGTGTCAGTATCAGTGTGTGTCAGTGTGTGTCAGTGTCAATATCAGTCTGTGTTAGTGTCAATATCAGTGTGTCAGTGTCAGTGTCAGTGTGTGTCAGTGTCAGTGTGTGTCAGTGTCAGTGTCAGTGTGTGTCAGTATTAGTGTGTGTCAGTGTGTGTCAGTGTCAGTGTGTGTCAGTGTCAGTGTCATTATCAGTGTGTGTAAGTATCAGTGTGTGTCAGTATCAGTGTGTGTCAGTGTTAGTGTGTGTCAGTGTCAGTGTGTGTCAGTGTCAGTATCAGTGTGTGTCAGTGTGTCAGTATCAGTGTGTCAGTATCAGTGTGTATCAGTATCAGTGTGTGTCTATCAGTGTGTGTCAGTGTCAGTGTGTATCAGTATCAGTTTGTATCAGTATCAGTGTGTGTCAGTGTCAATTTCAGTGTGTGTCAGTGTCAGTATCAGTGTGTATCAGTGTGTGTCAATATTAGTGTGTGTCACTGTCAGTATCAGTGTGTATCAGTGTGTCAGTATCAGTGTGTGTCAGTGTCAGTGTCATTATCAGTGTGTGTAAGTATCAGTGTGTGTCAGTATCAGTGTGTGTCAGTGTTAGTGTGTGTCAGTGTCAGTGTGTGTCAGTGTCAGTATCAGTGTGTGTCAGTGTGTCAGTATCAGTGTGTCAGTATCAGTGTGTATCAGTATCAGTGTGTGTCTATCAGTGTGTGTCAGTGTCAGTGTGTGTCAGTATCAGTTTGTATCAGTATCAGTGTGTCAGTGTCAATTTCAGTGTGTGTCAGTGTCAGTATCAGTGTGTGTCAGTGTGTCAGTATCAGTGTGTATCAGTGTGTGTCAATATCAGTGTGTGTCAGTATCAGTGTGTGTCAGTGTCAATGTCAGTGTGTGTCAGTGTCAGTGTGTGTCAGTATCAGTGTGTATCAGTGTGTGTCAATATCAGTGTGTGTCAGCGTCATTGTGTGTCAGTGTCAGTATCAGTGTGTGTCAGTGTCAGTGTTAGTGACATTAGAACATATCTGGTAGTCAATGATTTACCCTCTCCTGAATATGTCAACATGGTCTGAACAATCTCTGAGTTTACATGACCTGAAAGCAGAATATGTGTGTGTGTGTGTGTGTGTGTGTGTGTGTGTGTGTGTGTGTGTGTGTGTGTGTGTGTGTGTGTGTGTGTGTGTGTGTGTGTGTGTGTGTGTGTGTGTGTGCCTAAGTGTGTGTGTGTGTGCCTAAGTCAGCCTTACCTTAGTGTGTTGAAAGCAGGGCTTTCTTGGGTGCCGACAGGCCCTGTCTGGTTCTCTGGTGTTGGGGCTTCCTCTACAGGCCCTGTCTGGTTCTCTGGTGTTGGCGCTTCCTCTACAGGTCCTGTCTGGTTCTCTGGTGTTGGGGTTTCCTCTACAGGCCCTATCTGGTTCTCTGGTGTTGGGGCTTCCTCTGCAGGCCCTGTCTGGTTCTCTGGTGTTGGGGCTTCCTCTACAGGCCCTGTCTGGTTCTCTGGTGTTGGGGCTAACTCTACAGGACTTGCAGGGAGGAAACTGCTTAATGTGTGTGTGCCCGTGTGTGTGAGTGTGAGTGTGTGAATGAGTGTGTGTGTATTTGTGTGTCTGGAAAGGGGAGCACAGCTAATTGCTTATTTTGGCAGGGACAAGGAAATAGACAGACTGGGAGAGGAAAGTGTAGGAAATGTTCTACACACACACACACACACACACACACACACACACACACACACACACACACACACACACACACACACACACACACACACACACACACACACACACACACACACACACACACACACACACACCTGCTCAGTTCTTCACTTCAATTCCAGCCTCTGGGTCCTGAATAAAACGTTGACCAAATGTACTAAACTCCTGCTCCAATTCCTGTTCAAGAATGTCAAGAATGTACAGATTCCATGCTTCATAAATCAGTTAAACTGAGGGTGATTGAATTATAGCATCAGGTTTTATTGGGTCTGGCTATGACCTGTCTGGCTTTACAGTAACCTTTCTCCTTTCTCAACACTGCCACTGTATGTTAGACTCCTGTCATAGGGCCACTGGGTGTGCAGGTTTTCATTGTGTGATTTTACTGCTTGCATGAGTTACTTGATGTGGAATAGAGTTCCATGTAGTCATGGCTCTATGTAGTACTGTGCACCTCCCATAGTCTGTTCTGTATTTGGGGATTGTGAAGAGACCTCTGGTGGAATGTCTTGTGGGATATGCATGGGTGTCTGAGCTGTGTGCTAATAGTTTAAACAGATAACTCAGTACATTCAACATGTCAAAACCTCTCACAAATACAAGTAGTGATGAAGTCAATCTCTAATCTACTTTGAGCCAGGAGATATGTACATGCATATTATTAATGTTAGCTCTCCGTATACATTTAAGGGCCAGCTGTGCTGCCCTGTTCTGGGCCAACTGTAGTTTTCCTAAATCCCTCTTTGTGACTGGACAGTAGTCCAGGTGTGACAAAACTAGAGCCTGTATGACCTGCCTTGTTGATAGCGTTCTTAAGAAAGCAGAGACGTGATTTATTATGGACAGGAGTTGAGGCTGCTGAAGGGAAGACGGCTCGTAATAATGTCTGGAACAGTCACGCCCTGACCTTAGAGAGCCTGTTTATTTCTCTATTTGGTTAGGTCAGGGTGTGATTTGTGTGGGCATTCTAGTTTTCTATTTCTTTGTTGGCCGGGTATGGTTCCCAATCAGAGGCAGCTGTCTATCGTTGTCTCTGATTGGGGATCATACTTAGGCAGCCTGTTTTCCACTTGAGTTTGTGGGATCTTGTTTTTGTTCAGTTACTGTGTAGCCTGCAGAACGTTACGTTCATTTATCTTTTGTTGTTTTTTGGTGTTCATCTAAAATAAAGAAAGATGTACACTTTCCACGCTGCGCTTTGGTCTCATTCCAATGACGGACGTAACAGGAACGGAGTAATTGGAATGGTATCAAACACATAGAAACCATGTGTTTTATTTGTTTGATACCATTCCACTAACTCCACTCCAGCCATTACCAAGAGCCTGTTCTCCCCAATTAAGGGGCCACCAACCTCATGTAATGGACAGACCTCTCCCAATCTACTGTTGCATCAAGATGTTTTGACCATGACAGTTTACAATCAAGGGTTACTCCAAGCAGTTTAGTCTCCTCAACATGCTCAATTTCCACATTATTCATTACAATATTTAGTAGCGGTTTAGGGTTTAGTGAATGATTTGTCTCAAATACAATGCGTTTTAGTTTTATAAATATTTAGGACTAACTAATATTATATTTAGGACTTATTTCTTGCCACCTGTTCTGAAACTGACTGAAGCTCTTTGTTAAGTGTTGCAGTGATTTCACTTGCTGTGGTAGCTGACGTGTATAGTGTTGAGTCATCCGGTAAACATAGACACACAGCCTTTACTAAGAGTCATTAGCAGGAAATTAGTAAAGTTTGAAAAAATAAGGGGCCTAGACAGCTGCCCTGGGGAATGCCTGACTCCATCTGGATTATTTTGGAGAGGCTTCCATTAAAGAACACCCTATGTGTTCTGTTAAACAGGTAACTCCCGATACACAATATATTCAGGGGATGTAAAACCATAACACATACGTTGTTCCAGCAGCAGATTATGATCGATAACGTCAAACTGCACTGAAGTCTAACAGCTCCCACAATCTTTTTATTATTCATTTCTTTCAGCCAATCATCTGTCATTTGTGTAAGTGCTGTACATGTTAAATGCCCTTCCCTTTAAGTGTGCTGAAAATCTGTTGTTAATTTGTTTACTGTGAAATAGCATTATATCTGGTCAAACACCAATTTTTCCAAAAGTTTACTAAGGGTTGGTAAGAGGCTGATTGGTCGGCTGTTTGAGCCAGTAAAGGATGTTTTGCTATTCTTGGTATAGCGGAATTACTTATGCTTCCCTCCAGGCCTGAGGGCACACACTTTCCTGTAGGCAAGATTGAAGAGATGGCAAATAGGAGTGGCAATGTTGTCTACTATCATCCTCAATAATTTTCCATCCAAGTTGTCAGACCCAGGTGGCTTGTTATTGTTGATAGACAACAAATATTCTTTCACATCTTCCACAATCACTTTAAGGAATTCAAAATGACAATGCTTGTCTTTCATAATTTGGTCAGTTATGCATAGATGTGTAGGTTCAGAATTGGTTGTTGTCATGCCTAAAATGTAATTTAGGTGCTCCAAAGCTCTTTACTATCATTCTTTATATCATTAATCTTTGTTTCGTAGTACAGTTTCTTCTTCTTCAGTTTCTCCTTCTCCTCCTCTGTCAGTTGGTCTTTGTATAGAAAACATAGCTGTTGAAAAGTTTGATGAAACGTACATGTAACCTTTAATTATCATTGATATAAATCACTTTCAAGAGAGACTTTGTGAAAAACATTTAGAATAATGATCTCTTTTTTGAAAACCTATGTTTCTAGGGAGCTTAATTGGCCAGCAACATATAATGACATGTTTTTTTATCCTACACAGCCTATACTGGGGTTGCACCACAGTGACCTCATAACCATTAAAACCAGCACCACACACAGTGTCACTCACATCAGGTCTGTTCTCAGAGATGGTAGTCATTATGCCCTCATAGAACATATTGATGAGTAGGTGTGTGTGTGCATGTGTGTGTCTTTTCCTTGGGTTTCAACATCATGGGAAGATTGATGATGTTCTGTTCACCACATCCCCACAACAACAAACGGTCACTACGGGTGACTCTCTCTCTGTCCACACACACACACAGACACAAAAAGACACGTATGTACACACACACACACACACACACACACACACACACACACACACACACACACACACACACACACACACACACACACACACACACACACACACACACACACACACCTACTGAAAACTGTCGAAACCGAACCAAACTCCATCTGGTTTAACTCAGCTGTGCTTACAGTAAACTATCAACAGAAGTCAGCCATTGTGGTTGTTGAAACAGTTAGCCAATTCATCAGGATGTATTTCTCATTGCTTCCCATCAGAATTGACACACCCACCCACGCATGCACGCACTCACACACACTCACACACACACACACACTGTGTATACAGTGAGTCTTTACAGTTCAGCCTAGCCCTGTTTTCTATGCCTCCGACAAAGCCTCTCCAACATTCCAACATCCTCATTTATTTGATGCAAATCTCTAATTTTGTGCGTTTTTCCCAGTGCCTTTTAAATACACCACGGTCTTACAGAAATACTCTCCAGCCAACAGCGGCACACCAGACCAGACTGCTTTGTTCTGGGGTATTTAGTGATATATGATGGCAGCCTTTTTAGGGTTATATATAAAAGACTACAATCCTCTGCAAAGGAGCAGATTGAGAAAGACTGTGGTAGGCCTAGAGGTTACAAAAATAAGTTACAAAAAATGGATCCAACTCAATCTCCCAGGGAAAGGTTTGTACAGTTGTAATGGGGGAAATATTCAATCACTTAAATTCAGCTAGAACATAATGTTCTCCAAGATCCATAAAACAGTAGATGTTAAGAACTCTGTGAGTGATGTGTATTCAAATGGGCCATTTATGGAATACTGACAGAAAGAGTACTGCACAGCACCTAAAGACCACTTCAGTTCAGTATCTGTAAGTATGGTAAGTGGCTGTGTCATTGAGGCTGTAGTTACTGTAGTTACTGTTCCGAAGGAACCTACATGCCCTCCCTGCCCGTCAACAGTCTGGTGGTCCCATTCACAGGGCCAGTTACGAAGAAAAGTCACTCTGTGTACACCAGCACCTCCACACTCGTGGGCCCTCCAGGACTGCAGGAGAGGAGGATGGCTGGAGGAGGGCTGGGGAGGTGAAACAGACAGGTAGACACACCTGAAGATAGAGTACAGTGTAAAACACATAAAACAGATTAATAAAGAGATGTATCCTAAACTTGCATATACTGTCCTAAAAACAGAGGTGATGATCCTGATAATACTGTATACCCCCAACCAGAGAGAGACATACTGTACAGTACATACCAGTGGAGGCTGCTGAGGGGAGGACTTCTCATAATAATGGCTAGAACGGAGTATTATGGCTGGAATGGGGTGAATGAAATGGTATCAAACACGTTTCACTCCATTCCAGCCATTATTATGAACCTTCCTCCCCTCAGCAGCCTCCACTTGTACATACAGTATTCACACACCCACACAAGGACAGAGAACATAAATACTAGTTGTAGTTGTGTAGTTGTGAAATTTAAGGTGAATAACGTTTTTATTGAGTTTAGAGTAATTAACACAATGCTTAGCATACTACACCCCACCCCCCACTCTTTCTGTAATTTTCATGATTCCCCCCCCCCCCCAGGGGATCAGATTGGGAATTAGGAACAGAATGGCTGGTTATTAATTTTTATATATTTCCTTATTTAAAAATACAAAAATGCTTGAGGGGCCCCCCTAGCCCCGGTATAGCGCCGTGCCTGATGGGTTCTCATATCTGTTGATAGTGATTAACGCTAGACTGGACTGGATGTACAAGGACCGAGGACACTTTATGTTTTTGTTTTCTGTCACACTGTGATTATGTAGCAGCTGATGTTGTGACTTCCTGCAAGTCTCTAGGCGGGTGTCACAGAACATTGGTGCTGTGAGATTACAATATAAGGGGCCTGCTTAGAGAAGGCAAGTTAGACTTTTTCTATGATTCTATGCTGGAGGTTGTCTCCCTGTTGCAACTTGTAATTCATCCGAAATAATTTTGTATTAATTAAATCAACGACTGCTCTCCTTTTGTTCACCTGGAACTTCCCACTACAGTAGAGAGGGGGGGGGGGGGGGGGGGGGGGGGGGTATTATTTTTGACAATATCGCAATATATTTTTGGGCTAGCTGGCTTTGGCTGTCCCTGCGCCAAAACTCAGGTATTTTTCCTTCTATAGCTTGTTCTCCATCTTGTTTCTAAATGACAAGCCAACATGTTTTTAGCCCTTTATTTCCATGACTGGTCAAAGCTCACTTTCTCATGGCTCTCACATCCCTGCAGAAGACTTGGTGAGCAATATTTTTGGAACATCGAATAGCAATAAAATCGCAGTATCGAGTCGCAATACGTATAGAATCTTGAGAATCGCAATACATATTGTATCGGTACCTAAGTATCGTGATAATATTGTATCGTGGGGTCCCTGGAAATTCCCAGCTCTAATAAATAAGTTGATTGATATCATGAGTGCGCGTCTTGACTCCCCATTCCTCTTCGCCTCCACTTGGATGACACCGCACCACCACACAACTGTCATCATAATCACTTTAAGATTTACTACAGCCCACCACTAAACTCTCTCTCTCTCCTTCCTTAGCTACTCCTTTTTTCCCCTGATCCCTGTCCCTCTGCCACCTCCTCTCCCTCCTTCCCTCTCTCACCGTGTGTGTGTTCTGGTTACCGTGTGGGCGACCAGTTTACAGTGAGTGTGTGACCAGGTTACTCCCTATGAGGGGCGCTGTCCTGGACACATACGCACACACATCACATACACAGACAGCAAACACATTATGAAAATGTGATTTACATTTACGATGAAGCATTGAGGTACAAAGGAAAACATGGTCAATTGTTTCACACACACACACACACACAGCAGACTCACAGTGAGTGTGTGTCCCTCTGCAGGCAAACCAGAGGTCTCTGTGTGGCCCAGCTCCAGATGATGACCTCTACATCATGTCCGTAGCAACGACCCCCAGGGCAGGGCAGTGGTCAACCGCCAGGATGTCAGCTCTGTGTTGCTGACCCAACTCCCAAGACATGTCTGCCCTCACATCCCACACACAAGAGGCCATATTGGAACCATGCGTTCACCAAAATAAAACATGGCATCCATTCAAATTGGAAAACAAACCAAGTTTGCCTCTGTATGTAGTATGTATGACGAGTGATACAAAGTACGACCCAGAAGTCATTCTTTGAGTCAACCAACTGTTGGTCAACCAACTGTTGGTTAAAAGCATTTATTTTTTATTTTATTTTTACCCCTTTTTCTCCCCAATTTCATGGTATCCAATTGTTTTAGTAGCTACTATCTTGTCTCATTGCTACAACTCCGTACTGGCTCGGGAGAGACGAAGGTTGAAAGTCATGCGTCCTTCGAGCCGCACTGCTTCTTTACACAGTGCGCATCCAACCCGGAAGTCAGCCGCACCAATGTGTCGGAGGAAACACCGTGCACCTGGCAACCTTGGTTAGCGGCCCGCCACAGGAGTCACTGGTGTGCGATGAGACAAGGACATCCCTACCCTCCCTAACCCGGACGACGCTAGGCCAATTGTGCGTCGCCCCACGGACCTCCCGGTCGCGTCCGGTTACGTCCGAGCCTGGGAGCGAACCCAGAGTCTTTGATGGCACAGCTGGCGCTGCAGTACAGCGCCCTTAACCACTGCACCACCCGGGAGGCCCAGTAAGTAAGCATTTCATGGTAAGATCTACACTTGTTGTATTCGGCACATGTTACAAATAAAGGTTGATTTGATTTGATTCACTGATATAGTTTACATACACCACCTCTTAGCCAAGTTGCTATAGCATAAAAATGATGTGTTCCTCAAACCCCACCAGGTTCTGCTGATGTCTTACATATATATAAATAGATATTAATTCATGAAAGCTCTCTTGTAAGGAAGGTATGTGTCTGGTACCTCTGAGTGGAACCACATGGAGCAGACATGGTCTGGCGGTAGTGTAAGATAACACTGGTGTTGAGGTGTGGTGGACTCTTTCACCAGAGAGTGCAGTATAGGTGTTTATACTGGCTGGAACACATGCACTTTTCATTGACAAAGAAAATGTGTGTGTGAATGTACCTTAGCCCCTGTGATGTCATACTAAGCGATCTGTTGGCTCCATCCCACAGCCAGGAGCTAATTGTCATGGAGACAGGTGATCCCTGTGACCTCTGAGAAGGTGGCATGCTCTAGCTTGTGTAGGTTGACGCCGCTCAGTAGGTTCCACACCTTTTAACAGACAGAAAAATCACATCACAGTAAACTACATCTGTGTCCATCTAAAGTTGTTTCTAACTTAATCTTAGTCAATCCACCCCCCTCAGAGAGAGAGACACAGCTACATGTGAGCTCTCACATTTTTCAGCATGTTTTTTACAAAAGGATAGATTTGGAGTTAGATAAACTTGGATTTTTCGGCAAGGACATGTGCAGGATGCTACCCTCCACAGCATGGCCTTTGCTCCAGATCAAAACTCCAAACCTACAACCTAATTTTGACCAAAATTAACCGGAGAGATTACTGCTACCAAGGTTTCCTTTTTCCAAGCTATACGGAAGGTGCTCAAGCGAACAAACAGCAGAAACTTGAGGACACCATCCAGTGAGTAGTGTTTGTTCTGATGCTATTTTGAAAGCCAAGAAGAAAAAGACATTTAAAAAATGAAAAATAAAGTACATTACAATTATATATTTTACTTTATGGGGACTGAATGCTTAGTTAAGGCTGCCAGGCTTGCAAGGACAGACCAGATACAACTTCAATTAGCACTGAGGTGTGAAGTAAAAGGTGTCGAGGCCTTTGGGCCCAACAAGTGGCAGGAGTCTTTGAAGCGTCCTCTGAAGCCCCCTCCTGCTGTTCAAAGACCATTCACTGGCATTTTCTACAAGACATCTGCCCCCCAGCTTCTCGATTGGATTACACCTGGCGATCTGTTCACCGTCTGCCCTGGCCTGTCTCCCTCTGTCTGGTACAGGTACCCCCACCACACTCCCCCCTCTCTCCCAAGCTTTCACTCGCCTCCAGCAGACACACACTGTTGGGGCGAGTGACTCTGAACTTACAATGGCTAGCCCCAAGTTGTTATTTATTTTATTTTTTTCTTGTGCATTTTGCTGTTTGCCTTATGACTCCTGCATGCTTCGTTGACTTCAAACTTTATTTACCCAACTGTGGGACAGACTGCTGTACAATATGATCTTGTTGCCATCTGATGCACAATCAGATATCATAAATCAGCACTGCAGAGCTCTCCCTGTCCTATGCCGTGCCTTGACTGTATTACTGTTGATGATATCTGGAAATGTGCATGTACACCCTGGCCCATCTACTGTTGCTAGCCACCATTCTGACTTGTGCTCTGATATCTGCTTCACTGATTTCTGCTCTCGTAAAAGCCTGGGTTTTCTGCACGTTAACACTAGAAGCTTATTACTTGAAATGGATCAATTGAAAGTGTGGGTTCACAGCTCCAATCCAGATGTGTTGATCATTACTGAGACGTGATTAAGGAAGAGTGTTTTGAATACAGATGTTAACCTTTGTGGTTATAACCTTTTTCGGCAAGACAGATCTTCCAAAGGTGAGGGGGGGGGGGGGGGGGTCTTTACCAAGGCTCACCTTCAGTGCTCAGTTGTCTCCACCAAGTCTGTCCCCAAACAATTTGATTTGCTGGTTTTAAGCGTTACACTTTCAAATAGCTCTTTGTTGACTGTTGCTGGGTGCTATCGTCCTCCATCAGAACTGGCCTGTACCCTACCTGTCCTAAGCTCTCCCTGGCCCCTTACACTAAGTCTGAATTTGTCCTGCTAGGTGACCTAAACTGGGACATGCTTAAACCACCTGACCAAGTCCTAAAGCAATGGGACTCCCTAAATCTTTCTGAGATTATTACCAATCCCACAAGGTATGACTTAAAAACAGGTTCAGCCCCTGGTTTGATCGTGAACTTGTAGAGTTACTCCACCGCAAGAATTACATTTTTCGAAAGGCTCCGCACACACATACTCAGACTGACTGGCTCTCGTTTAGGCAAATGAGAAATAAGTGCACTCAGGCTATCCGGAAGGCCAAAGTTAATTACTTTAAGGAGCAGTTCTCTCTCTGTGGGTCTAACCCCAAGAAGTTCTGGAAAACGGTTAAAGACCTGGAGATAAACCCTCCTCCTCACAGCTTCCCATGTCTCTTAATGTTGATGATGTGGTTGTTACTGACAAGAAGCACATGGCTGAGCTCGTTAATCACCACTTCATTAACTCAGGATTGCTATTTGACTCAGCCATGCCTCCTTGCCCGTCCAAAATTTCCTAATTTCCCACCCCTTCTAATGCGACTATCCCCGATGCTTCTCCCTCTTTTTCCCCTACCCCACTACAAAGTTTCTCCCTGCAGGCAGTCACTGAGTCCGAGGTGCTAAAGGAGCTCCTTAAACTTGACCCTCAAAAAACATCTGGGTCAGATGGTTTAGACCCTTTCTTCTTTAAGGTTGCTGCCCCTATCATCGCCAAGCCTATCTCCAATCTTTTTAACCTGTCTCTCCTCTCTGGGGAGGTTCCCATTGCTTGGAAGGCAGCCACAGTTTGTCCTTTATTTAAAGGGGGAGATCAAGCTGATCCTAACTGTTATATGACTATTTCTATTTTGCCCTGTTTATCAAAAGTGTTGGAAAAACTTGTCAAAGACCTTGATGACTATAGTATTCTCTCGGGTATGCAAACTGGTTTCCGCTCAGGTTATGGATGTGTCACTGCAACCTTAAAGGTCCTCAATGATGTCACCATTGCCCTTGATTCTAAGCAAAGCTGTGCTGCTATTTCTATTGACTTGGCCGAAGATTTTGATACGGTAGACCATTCCTATCCTTGTGGGCCGGCTAAGGAGTATTGTTGTCTCTGAGGGGCCTTTGGCCTGGTTTGCTAACTACCTCTCTCAAAGAGTGCAGTGTATAAAGTAGAGGTCGACCGATTATGATTTTTCAACGCCAATACCGATACCGATTTATTGGAGGACCAAAAAAAGCCGATATCGATTAATCTGCCAATTTTTTATTGTATTTATTTGTAATAATGACAATTACAACAATACTGAATTAACACTTATTTTAACTTAATGTAATACATCAATAAAATCAATTTAGCCTCAAATATATAATGAAGCATGTTCAATTTGGTTTAAATAATGCAAAAACAAAGTGTTGGAGAAGAAAGTAAAAGTGCAATATGTTCCATGTAAGAAAGCTAATGTTTAAGTTCCTTGCTCAGAACATGAGAACATATAAAAGCTGGTGGTTCCTTTTAACATGAGTCTTCAATATTCCCAGGTAAGAAGTTTTAGGTTGTAGTCATTATAAGAATTAGAGGACTATTTCTCTCTATACGATTTGTATTTCATATACCTTTGACTATTGGATGTTCTTATAGGCACTTTTAGTATTGCCAGTGTAACAGTATAGCTTCCATCCCTCTCCTCGCCGCTACCTGAGCTAGAACCAGGAACAGATCGACAACAGCCACCCTCGAAGCAGCGTTACCCATGCAGAGCAAGGGGAACAACCACTCCAAGTCTCAGAGCGAGTGACGTTTGAAACGCTATTAGCACGCACCCCGCTAACTAGCTAGCCATTTCACATCGGTTACACCAGCCTAATCTCACTGGCAATGCGAAGAGCTGCTGGCAAAACGCACGAAAGTGCTGTTTGAATGAATGCTTACGAGCCTGCTGCTGCCTACCATCGCTCAGTCAGACTGCTCTATCAAATATCAAATCATAGACTTAATTATAACATAATAACACACAGAGATACGAGCCTTAGGTCATTAATATGGTCGAATCCGGAAACTATAATTTAGAAAAACAAAATGTTTATTATTTCAGTGAACGTTACGTATTTTATCTAACGGATGGCATCCCTAAGTCTAAATATTGCTGTTACATTGCACAACCTTCAATGTTATGTCATAATTACGTAAAATTCTGGCAAATTAGTTCGCAATGAGCCAGGCGGCCTAAACTGTTGCATATACCCTGACTCTGCGTGCAATGCACGCAAGAGTAGTGACGCAATTTCACCTGGTTAATATTGCCTGCTAACCTGGATTTCTTTTAGCTAAATATGCAGGTTTAAAAATATATACTTCTATGTATTGATTTTAAGAAAGGCATTGGTGTTTATGGTTCGGTACACGTTGGAGCAACGACAGTCCTTTTTCGCGAATGCGCATCGCACCGATTATATGCAACGCAGGACACGCTAGATAAACTAGTAATATCATCAACCATAACTAGTGATTATGATTGATTTTATTTATATATATTTTTTTGTTTTTATAAGAGAAGTTTAATGCTAGCTAGCAACTTACTGTGGCTTCTTACTGCATTCGCGTAACAGGCAGGCTCCTCGTGAGGCAGGTGGTTAGAGCGTTGGACTAGTTAACCATAAGGTTGCAAGATTGAATCCCTGAGCTGACAAGGTAAAAATCTGTTGTTCTGCCCCTGAACAAGGCAGTTAACCCACCGTCATTGAAAACAAGAATGTTCTTAACTGACTTGCCTAGTTAAATAAAGGTGTAAAAAATAATAATAATTTAAATCGGCAAAATTGGTGTCCAAAAATACCGATTCCGATTGTTATGAAAACTTGAAATCGGCCCTAATTAATCGGCCATTCCGATTAAGCGGTCGACCTCTAGTATAAAGTCAAAAAATCTGCTGTCTCAGTCACTGTCTGTCAACCAAGGGAGTAGAGGTAGTCACCCCATACATGAGGTAGTCACCCCATACAAGTACTTGGGAGTATGGCCAGACGGTGCACTGTCCTTTTCTCAGCACATATCAAAACTGCAGGCTAAAGTTAAATCTAGACTTGGTTTCCTCTATCGTAATCACTCCTCTTTCACCCCAGCTGCCAAACTAACCCTGATTCAGATGACCATCCTACCCATGTAAGATTACAGAGACATAATTTATAGATCGGTAGGTAATTGTCCTCTCGAGCTGCTAGATGTTTTTTTACCATTCGGCCATCAGATTTGCCACCAATGCTCCTTATAGAACACTCTATGCTCCTCTGTAAACTGGTCATCTCTGTATACCCGTCGCAAGACCCACTGGTTGATGCTTATTTATAAAACCCTCTTAGGCCTCACTCCCTCCTATCTGAGATATCTACTGCAGCCCTCATCCTCCACATACAACACCCGTTCTGCCAGTCACATTCTGTTAAAGGTCCGCAAAGCACCTTTTTCAGTTGGCTGCAGCTAGCGACTGGAACGATCTGCAACAAACACTCAAACTGGACAGTGTTATCTCAATCTCTTCATTCAAAGACTCAATCATGGACACTTGCTGACGGTTGTGGCTGCTTTGTGTGAGGTATTGTTGTCTCTACCTTCTTGCCCTTTGTGCTGTTGTCTGTGCCCAATAATGTTTGTACCATGTTTTGTGCTGTTACCCTGTTGTGTTGCTACCATGTTGTTGTTATGTAGTGTTGATACCATGCTATGTTGTTGTCTTAGATCTCTCTTTATGTGTAGTGTTGTGTTGTCTCTCTGGTTGTGGTGTGTGTTTAGTCCTATATTTATATTCAATACATTTTTCATTTTTAATCCCAGCCCCCATCCCCGCAGGAGGCCTTTTGCCTTTTGGTTGGCCGTCATTGTAGATAAGAATTTCTTCTTAACTGACTTGCCTAGTTAAATAAAGGTTCAATAAAAATACAAATAATGAAGGAGAAGGTCTTAACAGATACTTGGAGAATGTATCCTGCTTTTCTCCTTTTCTTAAAATAGTTATCAGACATTGTCACGACTCCGACCGAAGGTGGCTCCCCTTCCCGTTCGGGTGGCGCTCTTCCCGTTCGGGTGGCGCTCGGCGGTCGTCGTTGCCGGCCTACTAGCGGCCACTGATTATTTCCTCCCCCTCCTTATGTGTTTATTGAGTGCACCTGTTTTGAGTTGGGTATAATTAGTGAGGCTTTATTAGTCAGCCGGCCTGCCTGGTTCCTTGTGCGGGATTAATTATTGTGACCTTCTGTTTTGTGTAAACTTGTGTGCACGTCCGTGGGTTACGTGTTTTCCCATTTCGTGGGTTTTGCTGGACAGTTTAAGTCCCCCTGTTTGGGGCGTTTGTTTTGTTATACGCCCTGTGTTTTCGTGGGGTTGGCTTATGTTCGCCGTTTTTGTGCATTAAAGTAGCACTCCCCTGAACTCTCTGCTTCCTGCGCCTGACTTCTCACCCACTACACTCAGAACGTTACAGAATCCCGCACCCTGAGGAATGGAGTCAGCAGGAGCAACAGCCAATCCCCTCCCATCGATGGAGGAAAGGGTTCTACATCATACCACCGTTCTCCATCGGATCGGAACGGCTATGGATCAGGTGATGGAGAGACTGGACCGATGGGAGAGAAGTGGTCTCCTCTCTCCACCTTCGGGCCCCCCCCACAGGACTCCCCATCTCCCGACTCCAGCACCCTCCGTCTTACGCTCCCGAGGGTCTATGATGGAGCGGCGGCGGGGTGCCAGGGGTTCTTACTCCAGCTGGAAACCTGGCCACCGTCAGACCCACTCCCTCGGGAGCGGAGAGGGTGAGTGTCCTCATCTCCTGCCTCATAGTTCGTGCTCTGGAGTGGGCGAACGCAGTCTGGAATGGCCCAGACTCAGTGAAGGAGCACTACCCAGAGAACGACTATTCCATCTCCGGCAGGAGAAGAGGAGCGCCCAGGATTACGCGTTGGAGTTCCGGACCTTGGCAGCAGGATCTGGGTGGAACGACAGGGCTCTTATCGACCACTACCGGTGTAGTCTCCGGGAGGACGACCGCAGGGAGCTAGCGTGTCGGGACACCGCTCTTTCCCTGGATGAGCTGATTGACATGTCCATCCGACTGGACAATCTGCTGGCTGCCCGCGGGCGTTCGGAGAGGGTCCTGTGTGTTCCACCACCCAGCACCTCCACTCCCGTTCCGATGGAGTTGGGAGGGACTGTGCCGAGGGGTAGCGGAGGAGGAGGCTCCCTCTGCACCAGCTGTGGTCGGAGAGGACACACGGCCGATCGGTGCTGGGGGGGTCCATCTGGGAGTCGAGATGGCAGGCGGAACATTTCTCGATCACCCCAGGTGAGTCAGCACCAAACTCACCCAGAACCCCCTGTTGGTCACATGTTTGTCTTGATTTTTTTTCTTAAATTTTTCCCCTCTTCCCAGCATAGGGCGCTAGTCGATTCAGGTGCAGCTGGATCGCGGACTTGCTATTATGGTTTGCTGACTCGCTATTAAATTAGGTGTTCCGCTTGTGCCGATAGATTCTCCCTTTCCCGTGCACTCCCTAGATAGCCGGCCATTAGGGTCAGGGGTGGTCAGGGAGACCACGGTTCCACTGGACATGGTAACGCAGGGGAATCATAGGGAGCGTATCAGTCTCTACATTATTGATTCGCCTGCGTTTCCAGTGGTGCTAGGGATTCCCTGGCTGGCCCGGCACAATCCTAAAATTTAGTGGAGACAGGGGGTTCTCCAGGGGTGGTCAGAGGAGTGTTCTGGAAGGTGTCTGGGAGTTTCCATCGGTGCCACGTTGGTGGAGAGTCCAGACCAGGGTCCCACGGTGTGCATTCCCCCCGAGTATGCCAATTTGGCAATCGCTTTCAGTAAAAAGAAGGCGACTAAATTACCACCACATCGACCGGGAAGGGATTGTGCGATAGATCTCCAGGTAGACGCTGCTCTTCTCAATAGTCACGTGTACCCATTGTCCCAAGAGGAGACGTTGGCTATGGAGACATATATCACGGAGTCTCTGGGACAGGGGTACATTTGGTCCTCCATCTCACCCGTCTCCTCGAGTTTCTTTTTTGTGAAGAAAAAGGAGGGAGGTTTGCGTCCGTGTATTGATTATAGAGGTCTAAATGCCATCACAGTGGGGTTCAGCTACCCACTACCTCTCATTGCTACGGCAGAAAGCAGTTCTTCACAAAATTGGATCTCAGGAGAGCGTATAGCCTGGTGCGTATTCGGAAGGGAGACGAGTGGAAAACTGCATTTAGTACCACATCGGGCCACTATGAGTACTGCGTCATGCCGTATGGGTTAAAGAATGCTCCAGCCGTTTTCCAATCCTTTGTAGACGAGATTCTCAGGGACCTGCACAGGCAGGGAGTGGTTGTTAATATCAATAACATTCTGATCTACTCAGCCACTCACGCCGCGCATGTGTCTCTGGTACGCAGGGTGCTTGGTAGACTGCTGGAGCATGACCTATACGTCAAGGCTGAGAAGTGTGTGTTCTCCAAACAAGCCGTCTCCTTTCTGGGTTATCGCATTTCCACCTCGGGGGTGGAGATGGAGGGTGACCGCAGTAAGGCCGTGCGTAATTGGCCGACTCCGACCACGGTAAAAGAGGTGCAGCGGTTTTGGGGTTTTGCCAACTACTACCGGAGGTTTATCCGGGGTTTTGGCCAGATAGCGGCTCCAATTACCTCACTGCTGAAGGGGGCCCGGTGCGGTTGCGGTGGTCAGCAGAGGCGGACGGAGCTTTCAACAAGTTGAAGGCGCTGTTCACGGATGCACCCGTGTTGGCGCATCCGGACCCCTCTCTAGCATTCATAGTGGAGGTGGACGCGTCCGAGGCTGGGGTGGGTGCCGTGCTATCACAGCGCTCGGGTACGCCACCAAAACTCATGATGTGGGGGACCGGGAGTTGTTAGCGGTGGTCAGGGCTCTGAAGGTGTGGAGACAATGGCTTGAGGGGGCTAAGCACCCCTTTCTCATCTGGACCGACCACCAAAATCTGGAGTATTTTCGGGCAGCTAGGAGACTGAACCCGCGTCAGGCAAGGTGGGCCATATTTTTCACCCGATTCCGGTTCACTTTATCGTATAGACCGGGCTCCCAGAACGTGAAGGCGGACGCACTGTCCCGCATTTACGACACGGACGATAGGTCCACCGAACCTACTCCCATCCTTCCCGCCTCAAAGCTGATAGCACCAGTGGTATGGGAGGTGGACTCGGACATCGAGCGGGCGTTATGGGCTGAACCCGCGCCTCCTCAGTGTCCGGCGGGGCGGAAGTACGTGCCGCTTGGTGTTCGGGACCAACTGATTCGGTGGGCTCACGTCCTACCCTCCTCGGGTCACCCTGGGGTGAGGAGGACAATGGGGAGCCTTCAGGGGAGGTATTGGTGGCCTATCTTGGCTAGGGACGTTAAGGTTTATGTCTCCTCCTGTTCGGTATGCGCCCAGAGTAAGGCTCCTAGGCACCTTCCTAGAGGGAAGTTACAAACTCTCCCCGTTCCACAACGGCCATGGTCACATCTATCCGTAGATTTCCTGACCGATCTTCCCCCGTCTCAGGGGAACACCACGGTTCTGGTGATTGAAGTCCTGCCGTCTCCTCCCGTTGCCCGGTATCCCTACAGCCCTACAGACTGCGGAGGCATTATTCACCCACGTCTTCCGGCACTACGGGGTGCCGGAGGACATCGTTTCTGATCGGGGCCCCCAGTTCACGTCCCGAGTATGGAGGGCGTTCATGGAGCATCTGGGGGTCTCGGTCAGCCTGACCTCCGGTTATCACCCCGAAAGTAATGGGCAGGTGGAGAGAGTAAACCAGGAGGTGGGTAGGTTTCTGCGGTCGTACTGCCAGGACCGGCCAGGGGAGTGGGCGAGATACATCCCCTGGGCCGAAATGGCCCAGAACTCACTACGCCACTCCTCTACTAATGTGTCCCCCTTTCAGTGTGTGTTGGGGTACCAGCCGGTCCTGGCACCGTGGCATCCGAGCCAGACCGAGGCTCCTGCGGTGGAGGAATGGGTGCAGCGCTCCAAAGAGACCTGGAGGGCCGTCCAGGAATCCCTTCAACAAGCTAGTGGACGGCAGAAAAGGAGTGCTGACCGCCACCGCAGTGAGGCCCCCGTGTTTGTACCGGGGGACAGGGTCTGGCTCTCGACCCGAAACCTGCCACTCCGCTTGCCCTGTCGGAAGCTTGGGCCGCAGTGTGTAGGGCCTTTCAAAGTCCTGAGGAGAATAAACAAGGTGTGTTATCGATTACAACTCCCTTCCTATTATCGTATTAACCCCTCGTTTCATGTGTCTCTCCTCAGGCCGGTGGTAGCTGGTCCCCTACAGGACAGTGAGGTGCCGGAGGTCCCTCCTCCCCCTCTGGACATCGAGGGGTCCCCGGCGTATACGATACGGGCCATTCTGGACTCGAGACGCCTGCAGTACCTCGTGGACTGGGAGGGGTACGGTCCGGAGGAGAGGTGCTGGGTACCGGTGGGGGCCATTTTGGATCCGTCAATGTTGAGGGATTTCCATCACCTCCATCCGGATTGCCCTGCGCCTCGTCCTCCGGGTCGACCTTGAGGCCGGTGTCGGCGAGCTGACACCGGCCTCGCGTCAAGGGGGGGGGGGGGGGGGGGTACTGTCACGACTCCGACCGAAGGTGGCTCCCCTTCGTAGCACTCCCCTGAACTCTCTGCTTCCTGCGCCTGACTTCTCACCCACTACACTCAGAATGTTACAGACATCAGTAACATGGTTGGATGGGTGAAAGCACAGGCTCCACTGCATAAAGCTACAGTTGCTTTAACCAATCCAGGTTGTCAGTTCAGTGATAGCAAAAAAATATGGAGAGAGATTAATTGATCATTTGCAAACAGGGTCCTTGAGAAATTCTGGTTCTGTTGCGTGCTACAGTGATGAGTCTTCTGTGGGAGGAGTCTATCCCCATCTCTTCCTCTCCGTGAACACTGGTGATCTTCAGACTCAAGAGTCCCTATTTCTACGTCCCACAGTGATACAGACAAGTCATTACATCCGGCGATGACCTACACACACATAGAAAAACACACGATACACACACACGGATTTAAACAGGCACGCACACACACACACACAGACATAAACACACACATACAGTATGCACACTCTCGTGTGTGTATGTGTAGATGTGACAGTGTATATGTGTATAAGATTCCATACACTCCTGTTTCAGTGTGTTGTTGTAGAGGGCACAGGAGAGGGGGGCACCATGGCCTTGTCTCCCCTCTCCTCCCAAACTCTTATATGCAGATAACATCTATGCTGCCTGGGTGGCATACAGGTTTTTAGCAAATTTCCGAAAAAGAACCCTTCACAAAAGATAGTGTCAAATCCCTTTTGTCTCTAATAGTGCTGAGCTGTCACGCCCTGACCTGAGTATTCTTTGTTTTCTTTATTGTTTTGGTTAGGTCAGGGTGTGACATGGGTGATGTATGTGTTTTTGTACTGTCTATGGGTTTTGTAGGTTTATGGGGTTGTTTATCATCTGGGTGTTTATATATATCTATGGTTGCCTAGATTGGTTCTCAATTAGAGGCAGGTGTTTATCGTTGTCTCTGATTGGGAACCATATTTAGGCAGCCATCTTCTTTGGGTATTTCGTAGGTTATTATCTATGTCTAGTTGCCTGTGTCTGCACATTTAGATTATATAGCGTCACGTTCGTTCGTTTGTTGTTTTTGTGAGTTTGTTTCAGTGTTCTTTCTTCATTAAATATAGAACATGTATTCATATCACGCTGCGCCTTGGTCTCCTCTTTACGACGATCGTGACATGAGCGATTAACCGAAATGTCAGTTATTTTCCTACATCGGTTCAATTATTTGAAACCATTTCTTTCCTTTTTTTCTGAACTCAATGCTCACATTGCGCTGCAGTTTCTCAAGCGATAAATCAGATCATTGCCGAACTTTGAGATTTAGTAAGGAGTTGTAGTTTCCAACAGGCCAATGTTCTACATGGTTTAGCACAGAAAAGTGAATAATTAACTACAATGAAGCGGTTCCACAGTCTGACCGTAGGGTCCAGACCACACGTCCCAAACTGGTTAAGAGACCTGTTGAAGTCAAAACAGGTCACACCCTGCAGAGGAGGGAGAGAGGGGGTGAAGAGCGAGAGCGGGAAAGAGGGTGGGGGAGGAGAGGGAGAGAGAGGGTGGGCGAAGGAGGGAGAGAGAGAGAGAGAGAGAGAGAGAGAGAGAGGGTGGGCGAAGGAGAGAGAGAACAGCGGAAGAGAGACAGACATAGGGAAAGGGAGGTTAGGATTTATGGGTTACTTAATAAAATGTAGCATAACTAAAAATTCTAAAAATACTTCCTTTCCTATTAGTTTATAATTGGGAACTGTTGAGGATGGCTTCATTGTTCAACTGACCAAAGCTAGACAGTTTATTGCAGCACAAAATGTGCCCTCTCAGAAGCCATAACGACTAATAGAAAACATCCCCTCCCACTTGAATTACTTCTTCACATGTTTTCTCCCCAGTAAAAGCCATTATATATATATATATATATATATATATATATATTACATTGGTTATAGGGTGGGAGTCAACGACAGTGAGCAACATCTAATTTCTAGATAAAACACAGTTATTACTCAAAATAATTTTGACCAGATGAGTTTCATCATTCTGCGGTGTGACGGTTGATCTCTGATGTTATTCATTACTCTCCATGACTACGTGTAGATTGCTACCATGAGAGAATCTGAATATGTCAGAGTTGACATTTCAACTTGACCTGGGTCAAGGTCACTCAGACCTTCTCTGTCTATTAAAACCCAACCTTGAGTGCTGTCAAAATCTGATAAAGAATGAGGCTGTGTGGTACATTAACAGCTACCCACTGCTTTTTGTATCATCCAATAGAAATGGTGGCACTTTATACCTTGCTTACTCCATAGTAACAACACAATAAATATGCATAATAATGTAGATACTATGTAATATTATTACCTTATTGATTTCCCACACTTAGGGTTTTCTCCTGAGTGATATGCATGATGAATACTGAGGAGGCTTCGCTGATCCTGTTGATTGGTTCCTGTTGGACTGCGGAGATTTTTTGGTAGAAGTCACCAATATCCTGGTAGGAGACATGTTCTCACCCATAATGCCAGTTAACCAATTTGTATCCTGTCACCAACCCTGGTCCTGGAGAAGTATGGGGTGTAGCTCACTTAGGAAAGAAGCCTGAAAAACACCATACCCTTTTGGCCCCAAGGAAGGCATGCTAACCACAGTGCCAAGACAAATAACTCCCTTGGAAGAGCTTGTAATGCAGCAAGCAATTATACAGTCATTGCAAGGTGTGCAGGGTTTTGTTCTAGCCCAGCACTAAGTAAATGGAGATAATGAGGCCTACCTGCATGTAGATTCTCTTCGGTGGTTGTCCTCACTGAAGGGGCTCACAAACAGCCCAGTGTGATGTTTGAGGAACCATAACAGATGGACCCCTCCCCTCTCATCTCCCCATTGCAGCAAACAGTGCAGCCCTGGTGACTGGGAGGAATAGTGGCCAGATTGGTCAAATGTTCAGATGGAACATTTATTTTAGCACAAAGAGAATTATAAATTTTAGCTGTACATTTGTGTCATACCAGTAGCAGAGAGAGATTGGGACATTACTGACAACAAGAGACACTCAGTCAAAAATGGAACTTCAATTTATCAAATCAAAAGCAAAAGTTACACTTTGAGTTTTTTAACAGTTAAAAGTCAGCTAGACACCAAACAAGTGGACGTCCTTAAAGCGGCTGGTCGTGGACACGTCAACAAAGTGGAGGTCCCTGCTGCTGGTTGCTACAGCGTCCTTGTGGACATTGAGCATGTAGACGAATCAGTGGTCCAGCCCCTGAACCTCCTTCTGTTAACCCCTTCCTCTGCAGGGTCTCCAGCCAGCTGGGGACATACATAATGTGTGTGTGTGGTGTGTGTGTCTGCTAACTCATTCACACATTATCCCACTCACCTTCATAGTCTAGAGGACATGTAGTCAGCGGTTCCACAGAGTGGGCAGCCCCTCTTTACTGACACAGATGTAACAGAGTGGGGGGGTAGAGCACCTCTAGGCCTGGAGGTGTTAGCTCTCTCTCTGCACTTCTGTAGCAGGCAGCTACACAGCTCCTTCCACTCACATGACACGTCAATCTATAAGAACAGCAGGACATTGGTGTGAACGAGAATTAGTTCTCAATAGATTTACTTGATGAAATTGGGTAAACAAACAAACAAACAAACAGCAAACAGTTAAAATATACATAACAAAGGGTTATAGTTAACATCAAATCAAATGTATTTATATAGCCCTTTGTACATCAGCTGATATCTCAAAGTGCTGTACAGAAACCCAGCCTAAAACCCCAAACAGCATGCAATGCAGGTATAGAAGCACGGTGGCTAGGAAAAACTCCCTAGAAAGGTCAAAACCTAGGAAAAAACCCAGAGAGTAACCAGGCTGTGAGGGGTGGCCAGTCCTCTTCTGGCTGTGCCGGGTGGAGATTATGACAGAACATGGCCAAGATGTTCAAATGTTCATAAATTACCAGCATGGTCAAATAATAATAATCACAGTAGTTGTCGAGGGTGCAGCAAGTCAGCACCTCAGGAGTAAATGTCAGTTGGCTTTTCATAGCCGATCATTAAGAGTATCTCTACCACTCCTGCTGTCTCTAGAGAGTTGAAAACAGCAGGTCTGGGACAGGTAGCACGTCCGGTGAACAGGTCAGGATTCCATAGCCGCAGGCAGAACAGTTGAAACTGGAGCAGCAGCACGGCTTCACATGTTACCTCATTAAAGACCCTTTCCATCCATCTGCCCTGGCTGTCTGGACCAATCACAGAACTCATCCCTCCTTCTCCTCCTCCGTCTCTCCGTGCACCTCTCCAACTCCGCCGGGACCCTTGTCCGAGGGTATGTGATTGGTAACTGCGTCCCTCAGCAACAGCAAGTGTTCTAGTCTAGTTCTAGGGCTCCCAAGTGGCGCAGTGGTCTAAGGCACTGCATCTCAGTGCAAGAGGTTTCACTACAGTCCCTGGTTTGAATCCAGGCTGTATCACATCCGACTGTGATTAGGAGTCTCATAGGGCGGCGTACAATTAGCCCAGCGTTGGCTGGGGTAGGCCGTCATTGTAAATAAGAATGTGTTCTTAACTGACTTGCCTAGTTAAATAAAGGTTAAAATTAAAACATGTTTTGTTCTAGTTCCTCCTGAAGACAGGCATCCTGGCCTGCATCCCTGTAAATGGGAAATATTTACTGTCCCATTGCAGTAGACACTTTAGATACATATGAAACAGTCAATTATAGATAGGCACAACGTGTTTATTGGATAGATATAAATTCCATAAATAGTGTAGTGGCCATTCTGTGAGGCATAATATGAATGCCTTACAGAATATGAACATGTAGCACTCCCCTCTGGCAGCAGTAAGACTGCACACATTGTGACCAATTTCAAAGACTAGAGTAATTGGATCCAGATAACTAACCAATTTCATGTGGTAGGCCTCCTTGAAATTACTGTGTGAAAGTCACAAAAAACAAATGCGCTAAAAAGCGTTGTTGTATTGAGGTTGAAACTCAAGTTTCCTTGTATTGTATGTATTTAAAGTGTACTTGAAGAGAGACTTCACGTTGTGAGGGAGACTGCTAGGCATAGGGGTGCCCCTAAACCCCCGTCTCGTGTGTCGCCAACCATGATGAGGACAGGCTTGTTGGTCCCATTGCCATGGGAAACCACGGGACAATCAGTCACATCTCCACATTCTCATCTCTCTTCCTGGTTAATCTAGGCATGCATGAGTGCTCCTTTTAGATCAGGGGCAGTTCTCGCAATCAACCCACCAGCAGGGATATGCAGTCAATGAGACAATGAAACTGTTTCTACTCCAAAAGGCTTTGGAATTAGAACTAAGATGTACATTTGCTCTACTCAGAGAGCTAGGTTTTTCAAAAACATGTTGATATCTTGATTTTCTGTAGAATGAAATCACAGGATTCACACACACAAAACTGAACTAGAACAGAGAAGATGAAAGGTATCTAAACACAATGCTAAACATGAAATGTGTATATAGACTAGACAGCATTTATAACTTCAACACTGATCTAAATTACAAATAGATAGCCAAAAAATTCAGATAGCCTGAAATTTCACTCTGAACCAAGCTCTAAAAACAACCTCAGTCATACATTTACATTTTCCCTCTGGATTCTTCCTTAGATGTGCTCCTCGTGAGCTTGTGGCCCAAGTTCCTCTGTTTGTGTATCCGAGTGAAGGATGCTGAAACACAAACTGAACTCAGTTCCTCACAACAGCCTAAACCCCATCTGAGAACTCTTTCTTTCCTCCTCTGGGTTTAAATAAGAGTTTTTGTCTCTCTCTCTCCCTCTGTCTTTTAGGACAAACCCAATTTCAGGTCAAACAATGCTGCTTATTCTCAGACAGGTGTGGAATGCTCAGATCCACAGATCAATATGTCATCTGTAACACACAACTTCCACCAACATGCTGCCGCATTTGTTTACAAGGTTGTAAAGTTACTTCGGTTTTCAAAGGTTAAATTCATTTCAAAGAACAGGTCACTAAGTGTTATTATTTTCAGGATTTGATCAACTGAAGAACAACTGAAGCACTTAATCATAAGAGATGACGAAAGTCAGATCTTTTGAGATGTTTCTGATTCAAGCATCCACAGCGAACTATATAGCTAGCTTTCGCCCAACAGTCTGTGGCTGGTTGATAATGTAGCTAGCTATTTTTAAGATCAAGTATGAGATCACTTTATTGGTCAATTGCACACAAGGTCCAAATGAAATTTGACTTCCACTTTTAACCCAACCCCTCTGAAAGACACACATACATATTTTTTGGAGAGGTGCGGGGGCTGCCACACTGGGCACTGTTGTTGTGGGGGGTTAAGTGCATTGCTCAAGGGGCACAACAGCAGGCAACATCATTTAGGATTTTGATACCAGCAACTCTCCGGTTGCCAGCTCACTTCCTGACAGATTCTTCCTGTCAGACCTGGGATTCGAACTGCCAACCCTCCTGTTGCTGTCTCTCTGCACTAACTGCTAGGCTACCTGCCCCTATTAACATTACTTTCAGTTTATAGATGTTGAACAAAACGAGCGACTAAGCAACAACTGAGCCATTTCGTTAGAAAACATGATGAAAGGCAAGCACAGACAGGGTCTATAATGTTCCAAATTGAGCGCCAAGACTCCTCCATCACGCGCGCTTCTCACAACTACACGTAACGACATGCACTGCGCTTACGTACATATCAATCCGACGTGAATCCCACTTCCTGGTTACCTTCCAGCTAACTCAACTGTCACTTGAAAACTTGCACCAGTCAACAACAACTAACAAGGTTTGATCTTTGCAAAAACCTTATAGCGATGTGATCTACGGTGTAAATTCTTCTCGTTTCTTCTTTTTTTTTTTAGCTAGGAAGCAATATATTGCAGGAAGGTGAACAGGTAACGTTAACTAGTTAGCTAAACAAGCTGCCAGTAACTAGAGTAATGTAGCTAGCTAGTTAACGTTAATCTCATTGTTTACTAACAGAAACAGTGTCAGTTAGTCTATTAGCCATTACCCATGTTAACAGATTAGCTAACTTTACTGTACTACTGTAACAGCTAGCCTGTCAGCCATGGATAAGCTCATTTGTCAACAACAATAAGGTGGGTTACTACTCATCCAACAATCTTCATCAACAATGGTTTGGTTAACCAGATAGACAGTGTGCTGCAACCTTAGTCTTACTATTTAAATAGCTAGCTAGTTAGAGAAATAGCTAGGTAACGTTAGCTAGATCAATCAGCAATGGTGTCAGTGGCAGTTGCTGAAGGGCCATCATCACTAATTGGATAGTGGACTGGATTGCTTCATCTTCTTCAGCCGTGCATTGTCTGCCAAAATCACTGAAAGAGATGATTGCTGCCTGCCTGATGTCACTTTTAGCTCTGAATGCATCCTAATTGATGTAGTGGTCAAAAGTAGGCTTTGACAATTCTGCACCAGCTGCTAGCTTGTTAATCATAGTTCTTGCTGTAATTTATGCAATGTTGATTATTGTAGCCAGTTCCAGTTACTCGATGATGTGAATTACCATCTTACAAAGCTCTTGAGCTGATTTTTTTTTAAGACATCCAAACCCCAGAGAGAGAGTAAAGAGCCTAGGAATTATGTGTAATTTATTTTGTATGTCAGACAGACATAGTCAAAGCTGGGTTTCCTCACTTGTCTCCCAATTCACCCCACAGCTCCATCAGGCCAGGGCGACAGCACAGTGCTGGGCAGGATCGGAGGGTCCGGGAAGGAACAAAGAAAAACTGAAGAGGAAAAGAAGGGGTGAGTGGGCGGATGAGGGATTGAAGCAGCACAGAGAACCCGGAGAGGAACAGAGGGACTGAAAGAGAGGAGGAGAATACTAGTAACAAACGACAGAGGAGCTCAAAAGGAATCCAAACAGCTCTGAGACAGTGTACGGCCCAGTATGGAGGATTTCAGACGGACCTACCTGCGTCTGTGTAAGGAGGGGGGTGTGGATCCCCAGGAGTCAGTGCTAGCTCAGCTCCAGGAGACCAGGAGAGCCGCAGCAGGATCCAGGCTGGACCTGAGGGGACACAGCCTGTCTGTAGACACCTGTGCCGTGCTGGGGAGGGTCCTTCACAAAGACACACTCTTCACCGAGCTGGCCCTCAGTGACTGCATGCTCACTGAGGAAGGTATGTGTTTGTTGGGTGGTAGTCGTGTGGGGATCTTTCTGTCTTTTTGTTACTGTGCTGACTGTGTGATACTGTGTATATTTGAGCCATGGATATACTATGAATCCTGTAGGGCTTTTGCTACTGCTGCACAGAGATTATATAGCTAGAACTGTTTGCTTTGTTGCTGCAGTTTAGTTACATTGTTATAATGCTTAGATAACACTTTTTATAGCAATGCTTTGATAACACTTGCTCCTGACTGCCACTTGTCTTTGTCATGTCCAGGTGCCAAGCTGCTCCTGAATGGGCTGTGTGCCAACACTACTGTTAAAGTCCTGGATCTGAAGGTAAGGACCATCAGAGGCCTCTCTCTACACACCGCAGACCACTTGACCAGTCTGAGATTAGGTGGCCAGCCTGACTTGACAAATTTCAATTTGATCATATATTTTCTATTTGTTGTCAGGGAAATAACTTGAGATCAACAGGAGCTGAGGCTTTAGGGAAGCTGTTGGTGAGAAACAAGACACTGTGCAGGTGAGTTGGTTAGTGAGCTAGTAGCAAGCTAGATCATTCAATTAAAACTTTTTGGTTGACATTTCTATTGAAATGTCTATAAAATGTGGCTAAGCGATCAGGTATGTTAAGATTATTTCAGTTATATTTTTTTAAATAAATAAAAAGAATCCCTCTATTTTCTTCTGGGACCAGCATGAGTTGTGCATACACAACGATACTGCATTGCTAAGGGAACCATAACCCAAGCTAAGGTTGTTGTGTTGGACACAGGCTGGTGTTGGAGTGGAATGCGTTGGGGATGTGGGAGGAGGCGTTCTCAGTGTTCTGTGAGGGTTTGGCCACCAACGCCTGTCTAACCCAGCTGGACCTGCGCAACAACCAGATCAACCACCAGGGGGCCTCGGAGCTCTGCCTGGCCCTCAAGCGGAACAGCACCCTGCAGGAACTGGGTCAGTGGGTTTGCAGGTGTAGGGTTAAGTTACTTTTTAGATGCTGATTTTGGGTCCGTTTTGCATTTCCCCCACAAATAGTTAAGTTTAGGATGTGGGTAGAGGAAGCTGATCCTAGATCTGTAACTTCACAAAGGAGCACCACACATTGGGAAATGACTCAATACAGCCAAGATCACTAGAGTCGAGATTCAACTAGAGTAGTCGGGGTGTGCATCTTTCCCTTTCAGGACGATTCAATATGTATCTAGATGCATGGGCACCGATACGGGAACAATACGTTTTAGTTTGAAGCGATTCAATGCGATTTGATTAGAGGAAAGAATCGATTCGGTTCAATGCGATACGATTCGATTCGATGTACCAATATTTGTTGCATAAACACATTCATTTTTCATTCTAAATTAAAATCAGCTGCTGATGGAGCTCATAGGTTGAGTCTCTGAGCTGTATCTGTCTGATCTGACTTCTGTGTGTGTGTAAATTATGTACTGTGTATGTCGATGGATGTCCTTTGGGTGGTGGACCATTCTTGATACACACTGGAAACTGTTGAGCGTGAAAAACCCAGCAGCGTTGCAGTTCTTGACACAAACCAGTGCGCCTGGCATCAACTACCATACCCCGTTCAAAGGCACTTAAATATTTTGTCTTGCCCATTCACCCTCTGACACACATACACAATCCATATCTCAATTGTCTCAAGGCTAAAAAAAAATCCTTCTTTAACCTGTCTCCTCCCCTTCATCTACACTGGTTGAAGTGGATTTAACACGTGACATCAATAATGGATCATGGCTTTCACCTGGTCAGTCTGTCATCGAAAAAGCAGGTGTTCTTAATGTTTTGTATACTCAGTGTAGATCTGTCATTTTCATTGAAAGCAAGTCTAAGAAGCGCTAGATTGGTTGTATGCGCACTATTTCTATGCTTCCCGTTCTTTAGTTTCATTTTTGAGTCTTTTACTTTCGGTTTTGTACACCAGCTGAAAATACAATATCTTTGGTTATGGAAACGCAGCTGTTTAGATGGTACAATGATTCTCTACACAATGACTGCTTGTTTTGTCACATAAACTGACATTAGCGCGTAGTTTGACCAGGCTACTGATATGGCCTGGGGGTGTTCGGCATTACAAAATGTAAAGATCAATGACTGTTAACACAATGACATGCTGAGTTCCACACTGAAGAACAGGATGCAGTTGTCACAAAAGATGAGCGGTATTTTCAGAAGGTAGAAAGAAAGTAATTTGTCCAAAACATTTTAGTGAACCGGCGATTTGTAATGTTTGAATCTATTTCCTGACTGATGCATGCTACATTTCTATCGGTTTGGGGTCCGGACCGATGCACTCATGTCTTAAACATTTGAACGGGGACCAATGGGTATTGTGAATAATTACATCCCTGTGGAGTAGACCAAAGCCTTGTCTGAAAACAACCCAGAAGCTATTCTCCTTGCCCTTCGGTGTCACTGTCTTCACAACTAAATTAACCAGGTAGGTGTAAGCAATATGGTCCCCAGAGCCCATGAGAAAGCAAGGTCATCACCATATTGCTTACACTGATTCAATACCTTCAGAACCGAAAATATCACATTTTTGGGGGCTAGGATACAGGCTCGAACTAGATTTGTTTCTGGGAGACTGGGTCCATGAACAATGTACCATTTGATGCCTAGACAGCAAAAGTGTCATGGTTCTCTATCTGGTCTGTTGCCTGTGTTGTGGTTGTATAGATGTGAGGTGGAACAACATTGGTCTGCTGGGTGGCCGGTCCTTCCTGGAGGCTCTACAGCAGAACAGGACACTGACACACCTGGAGATGGCTGGAAACAACATCCCCAGCGACACACTCAAAGCCCTCGGTAAGCTGTTTGTGTGTGTGTGTCTGTCTGTCTCAGTGTCAGTCAGTCTGTCTAAGCTTGTGTGTTGCTGAACGTCTGTTATTGTAATGTTTTTGATTGAAGTAACCACCCCCCACCTATGGTCTCCCCCCTCCCATAGAGCAGGCGATGGATCATAACTCGGACAGGCAGTCCACTGTGAGAGAGAGCCGCAGCAGAACCCAAGTCCTCAGCAAGGAGATCCAGATCCTCAAGGAGGAGAAGGGACGCCAGGTATGGAGCTGCTGGGAATTAGAGTTCTCCTCCATGTAGAACAAGAAGGGGAGAGACAAGGGAATGGCACTGCACATAATATACTGTATCTGGGTTTATTATTTACCATTTTATGTTTAGAAATGTGTGTGCAGATGAATAAGAAGCCCTGTATGTAAGATGTTTATGTTGCCTTTCCCTCTCTCCCTTTAGTTTCTGAGTCTGATGGAGACCATAGACAAACAGAGAGACGAGATGGGCCGAAGCACCAGGTCAGCGTGAGTGGTACAATAAGATTAGCCTTGACTGTTTCTGCATCAACAATAATAAGAAAAATAATAACAACAATAGCAATGTTATTGTGTTGCCAACAGGACTTGTCTGGCTAGACAATGACAACTTGGCTTAAAAGCAGAAACAGACTGGCACCCAGGCTAACATAGGTCATGTAGCTACAGTGCATTCGGAAAGTATTCAGACCCCTTGACTTTTTCCACATTTTGTTGTGTTACAGCCCTATTCTAAAATGTATTAAATTATTTATTTTTCTTATCAATCTACACACAATACCCCATAATGACAAAGCAAAAACTGTTTTTTAGACATAAAAAACTAAAATGTTAATATTACATTTACATAAGTATTCAGACCCTTTTACTTAGATGAAGCACCGTTCGCAGAGATTAGGGCCTCGAGTCTTCTTGGTATGACGCTACAAGCTTGGCACACCTGTATTTGGGGAGTTTCTCCCATTCTTCTCTGCAGATCCTCAAGCTCTGTCAGGTTGGATGGGGAGCGTTGCTGCACAGCTCTTTTCAGGTCTCTCTAGAGATGTTCGATTAGAGAAGTCCTGGCTCTGGCTGGGCCACTTAATGACATTCAGAGACTTCTCTCCTGTGATGTCTTGGCTGTGTACTTAGGATCGTTGTCCTGTTGGAAGGTGAACCTTCGCCCCAGTCTCAGGTCCTGAGCGCTCTGGAGCAGGTTTTCATCAAGGATCTCTCTGTACTTTGCTCCGTTCATCTTTCCCTCGATCCTGACTAGTCTGCCAGTCCCTGCAGCTGAAAAACATCCTCACAGCATGATGCTGCCACCACCATGCTTCACCGTAGGGATGGTGCCAGGTTTCCTCCAGACGTGACGCTTGGCATTCATGCCTAGGACTTAAATCTTGGTTTCATCAGACCAGAGAATCTTGTTTCTCATGGTCTGAGAGTCCTTTCGGTGCCTTTTGGCCAACTCCAAGCGGGCTGTCATGTGCCTTTTACTGAGGAGGGGCTTCCGTCTGGCCACTCTACCATAAAGGCCTGATTGGTGGAGCGCTGCAGAGATGGTTGTCCTTCTGGAAGGTCCTCCCATCTTCACAGAGGAAATCTGAATCTCTGTCAGAGTGACCATCAGGTTCTTGGTCACCTCACTGACCAAGGCCCTTCTCCCCCGATTGCTCAGTTTGGCCGGGCGGCCAGCTCTAGTTCCAAACTTCTTCCATTTATGAATGATAGAGGCCACTGTGTTCTTGGGGATCTTCAATGCTGCAGAAATTTGTTGGTACCCTTCCCCAGATCTGTGCCTCGACACAATCCTGTCTCGGAGCTCTACGGACAATTCCTTCAACCTCATGGCTTGTTTTTAATTTTTTTTAATGCGCTGTCAACTGTGGGACCTTTATATAGACAGGTGTGTGCTTTTCTACATCATGTCCAATCGATCGGAGTCCACCTGTGGTAAATTCAATTAAGTTGTAGAAACATCTCCAATTAAGTTGTAGAAACGTATCCTGTTTCCATAATCAATGGAAACAGGATACATCTGAGCTAAATTTCGAGTCTCGGAGCAAAGGGTCTGAATACTTATTTACATAATGTATTTCTGTTTAAAAAATAAATAATTCTAAAAACCTGTTTTCGCTTTGTCATTATGGGTTATTGTGTGTAGATTGAGTTTTTTATTTTTATTTAATCCATTTTAGAATAAGGCTGTAACGTAACAAAATGTTGAAAAGGGTAAGGGGTCTGAATACTTTCTGAATGCACTGTATATACAATCTATAGACATACAGTGCTTCCAGGAAGTATTCACACCCTTTTACTTTTTCCACATTTTGTTGTTTTATGGACAGAATTTGAAATTGATTAAATTGAGATTTTGTTGTACTGGCGTACACACAAAACCTCATAATGTCAAAGTAGAATTAAGTTGTTTTGATATTTTACTTGAAAATTAAAAGCTGAAATGTCTTGAGTAAATAAGTATTCAACCCCTTTTGTTATGGCAAGTCTAAATACGTTCAGGAGTAAATATGTGCTTAACAAGTTGTATAATAAGTTGCATGGACTTTACAATAATAGTGTTTTAACATGATTTTTTGAATGACAACCTTATCTCTATATCCCACACATACAATTATCTGTAAGGTCTCTCGCTGTCAAGCAGTGAATTTCAAACACAAATTTAACCACAAAGACCAGGGAGGTTTTCCAATGCCTCGCAAAGAAGTGCGTGTGTGTGTGTGTGTATTTTTTATATATATATATATTTTTTTTTTAAAGCATACATTGAAAATCCCTTTGAGCATGGTGAAGTTATTAATTACACT
This sequence comes from Oncorhynchus mykiss, assembly GCF_013265735.2. Taxonomy (NCBI): domain Eukaryota; kingdom Metazoa; phylum Chordata; class Actinopteri; order Salmoniformes; family Salmonidae; genus Oncorhynchus; species Oncorhynchus mykiss. Next base: position 23,953,822 of record NC_048584.1, read on the forward strand.
TTGGATAGTGTATCAATAAACCCAGTCACTACAAAGATACAGTTGTCCTTCCTAACTCAGTTGCTGGAGAGGAAGGAAACCACTCAGTGGCTTCACCATGAGGCCAATGGTGACTTTAAAACCGTTATAGAGTTTAATGGCTGTGATAGGAGAACTGAGGATGGATCAACAAAATTGTAGTTACTCCACAATACTAATCTAAATGACAGAGTGAGAAAGAAGAAGCCTGTACAGAATACAAATATTCCAAAACATGCATCCTGTTTGCAATAAGGCACTAAAGTAAAACTGCCCAAAAAGAAATTAACTTTTTATCCTGAACACAAAGAGTTATGTTTGGGGTAAACACAACACATCATTGAGTACCACTCATGTTTTCAAGCATGGTGGTGGCTGCATCATGTTATGGGTATGCTTGTCATCGGCAAGGACTAGGGAGTTTTTAGGATAAAAATAAACGGAATAGAGCTAAGCACAGACAAAATCCTAGAGGAAAACTTGGTTCAGTTTGCTTTCCAAGAGACACTGGGAGACATTCACTTTTCAGCAGGACAATAACCTAAAATACAAGGCCAAATATACACTGGACATTGAATTTTCCTGAAAGGCCTAGTTACAGTTTTGACTTAAATCGGCTTGAAAATCAATTGCAAGACTTGAAAATTACTGTCTAGCAATCATCAACAACCAACTTGACAGAGCTTGAAGAATAACAAAATAATATTGTGCAAATATTGTACAATCCAGGTGTGCAAAGCTCTTAGAAACTTACCCAGAAAGACTCACAGCTGTATTCACTGCCAAAGGTGATTCTGACATTTATTGACTGAGGTTGAATACTTATTCTTTATTAGATCTTTATTTTCAATACATTTGCAAACATTTCTAAAAACATTTTTTTACTTTGTCATTATGGGCTATTGTGTGAAGATCTACAGTGGGGCAAAAAAGTATTTAGTCAGCCACCAATTGTGCAAGTTCTCCCACTTAAAAAGATGAGAGAGGCCTGTAATTTTCATAATAGGTACATTTCAACTACGACAGACAAAATGAGAAAAAAAATCCAGAAAATCACATTGTAGGATTTTTAATGAATTTATTTGCAAATTATGGTGGAAAATAAGTATTTGGTCAATAACAAAAGTTTATCTCAATACTTTGTTATATACCCTTTGTTGGCAATGACAGAGGTCAAACGTTTCTGTAAGTCTTCACAAGGTTTTCACACACTGTTGCTGGTATTTTGGCCCATTCCTCCATGCAGATCTCCTCTAGAGCAGTGATGTTTTGGGGCTGTTGCTGGGCAACACAGACTTTCAACTCACTCCAAAGATTTTCTATGGGGTTGAGATCTGGAGACTGGCTAAGCCACTCCCAGGACCTTGAAATGCTTCTTACGAAGCCACTCCTTCGTTTCCCGGGCGGTGTGTTTGGGATCATTGTCATGCTGAAAGACCCAGCCACGTTTCATCTTCAATGCCCTTGCTGATGGAAGGAGCTTTTCACTCAAAATCTCACGACACATGGCCCCATTCAGTCTTTCCTTTACACGGATCAGTCGTCCTGGTCATTTTGCAGAAAAACAGCCCCAAAGCATGATGTTTCCACCCCCATGCTTCACAGTAGGTATGGTGTTCTTTGGATGCAACTCAGCATTCTTTGTCCTCCAAACACGACGAGTTGAGTTTTTACCAAAAAGTTATATTTTGATTTCATCTGACCATATGACATTCTCCCAATCTTCTTCTGGATCATCCAAATGCTCTCTAGCAAACTTCAGGATTTGAGTCCCTTGCGGTGTAGTGTGTTACTGATGGTAGGCTTTGTTACTTTGGTCCAAGCTCTCTGCAGGTCATTCTCTAGGTCCCCCCGTGTGGTTCTGGGATTTTTGCTCACCGTTCTTGTGATCATTTTGACCCCACGGGGTGAGATCTTGCATGGAGCCCCAGATCGAGGGAAATTATCAGTGGTCTTGTATGTCTTCCATTTCCTAATAATTGCTCTCACAGTTGATTTTTTTCAAACCAAGCTGCTTACCTATTGCAGATTCAGACTTCCCAGACTAGTGCAGGTCTACAATTTTGTTTCTGGTGTCCTTTGGCAGCTCTTTGGTCTTGGCCATAGTGGAGTGTGACTGTTTGAGGTTGTGGACAGGTGTCTTTTATACTGATAACAAGTTCAAACAGGTGCCATTAATACAGGTAACGAGTGGAGGGCAGAGTAGCCTCTTAAAGAAAAAGTTACAGGTCTGTGAGAGCCAGAAATCTTGCTTGTTTGTAGGTGACCAAATACTTATTTTCCACCATAATTTGCAAATAAATTCATTAAAAATCCTACAATGTGATTTTTCTGGATTTATTTTTTTTCATTTTGTCTGTCATAGTTGAAGTGTACCTATGATGAAAATTACAGGCCTCTCTCATCTTTTTAAGTGGGAGAACTTGCACATGGTGGCTGACTAAAATACTTTTTTGCCCCACTGTATTTAATACATTTTGAATTCAGGCTGTAACACACAATGTGGAATAAGTCGAGGGGTATGAATACTTTCTGAAGGCTCTGTACATATTAATGACCCTGTGTTTCCCTCTCCTCCAGGACCACATCTATCCATGTGGGTCAGCTACAGGAGGCCCTGAACGAGAGGAAGTCTGTTGTCAACTCTCTCACAGCCAAGTAAGCAGGCCTCATCAGTCCATGTTTAAACCCCACATTCATCCTCAAGTCACATCAACAGGTGTAGACTTTACTGTGAAATGCTTACTTACGAGCCCTTTCTCAACAATGCACAGTTAAAAAGTAAGAAACGTTTTTAAAGAAAAAAATAGTAACACAACAACAACGAGACTATATACAAGGAGAACCGGTACCAAGTCAATGTGCAGGGGTACGAGGTAGTGACTAGGCAATCATGATAGATAATAAACAGAGTATCATCAGCGTGTGTGAAAGTGTCAATATGTGGCGTCAATATGCGTGCGTGCGTGCGTGTGTGTCTGTGTGTGAGTGTGAGTGTGTGGGTAGAGTCCAGTGAGTTCATAGAGCCATTGCAAGAGAGTTAGTGCAAAAAAATGTGGTTTGATGCAAATAGTCCGGGTAGCCATTTGATTAACTGTTTAGCAGTCTTATGGCTTGGGGGCAGAAGCTGTCCAGGAGCCTTTTGGTCCCAGACTTGGATCTCAGGTACCACTTGCCTTGTGGTAGCAGAAAGAACAGTCTATGATTTAGGTGACTGGAGTATTGACAAGTTTTAGGTCCTTCCTCTGACACCACCTGGTATAGAGGTCCTGGATGGCAGGGAGCTCAGCCCCAGTGTCACGATCGTTAGAATAACTGGACCAAAGCGCAGCGTGATCTGGGTTCCACATCTTTTGATTTCTAGTTGAAACTCTTAGCAAAACAAAAACAATAAATCTCAAAACGAACCGTGAATCTAACAATAGTGCTAATAGGCAACTATCCATGGTCAAGATCCCACAAAGTACAATGAGAAAATGGCTACCTAAATATGATCCCCAATCAGAGACAACGAAAAACAGCAGTCTCTGATTGGGAACCATACCAGGCCAACATAGATCATAAATCACCTAGATAACCCACCCGAGTCACTGTCATGCCCCAACCAACATAGAGAATAAACAGCTCTCTATGGTCAGGGCATGACACCCAGTGATGTACTGGGCTGTACACACTACCCTCTTTAGTGCCTTACATGCTGACCACACCGCTCGTGTTACGTGCGTGAGTGTTGCAAAATTCATTTCCACATACATGTTATTCAATCATTGCATCCACACTGCTCGCACTCGTCAGCGAGCGTCAGCATAGCCAGGCGCTAAAATGCAACTTGGTTCTGTGACACTTGACATGCTGCAAGTCCCACCTCTACCATCTCCTCATTGGTTTTTCGGAGCATATACCCATGTGGGTGATTGAAAGATTAACTGAGGTCCACACTTCAGTCCAGTGGTGGTGGTAATGCACCTTAAAGTTGGTTGCCAACCATCATATAAAGTCAGAAGAAGAAGCCTGAAGGAGGAGAGCAGCTCTAGCCAATAAACAAACTTGGTTTACCCTTTTATCTGTGGATTAATCAACATGCACGCTCGCCCGGTGTAGTCAGCATGTTACGGTCGAATGCCAAGCAGTTGCCATAGATGCTCTTAGTGGTGCAGCTGTAGAACTTTGAGGATCTGAGGGCCCATGTCAAATATTTTCAGACTCCAGAGGGAGCAGAGGCATTGTTGTGCCTTCTTCATGACTGTGTTGGTGTGTTTGGACCATGATAGTTCCTTACTGATGTGGACACAGAGGAACTTGAAGCTCTTGACCCCCTCCACTACAGCCCCGTCGATGTGAATGGGTCGTGCTCGGCCCTCCGTTTCCTGTGGACCGCGATCAGCTCCTTTGTCTTGCTGACGTTGTTGTCTCTGACCTCCTCCCTATAAGCTGTTTCATCGTCGTCTGTGATTTGGCCTACCACCGTCGTGTCGTCTGCAAACTTAATGATGGTGTTGCAGTCGTGCATGGGCATGCAGTCATGGATGAACAGGGAGTACAGGAGGAGACTAAGCACGCACCCCTGAGGTGCCCTCGTGTTGAGGGTCAGCATTGTGGATGTGTTGTTGCCTATCCCCACCACCTGGAGGTGGCCCGTCAGGAAGTCAGGGATCCAGTTGCAGAGGGAGGTGTTCAGTCCAGGATCCTTAGCTTAGTGATGAGCTTGGATGGCACTATGGTGTTGAACGCTGAACTGTAGTAATTGAACAGTATTCTCTCACAGGTTTTCTTTTTGCCCAGATGGGAAAGGGCAGTGTGGAGTGCAATAGAGATTGCGTCATCTGTGGATCTGTTGGGGCGGTATGCGAATTGGAGTGGCTCCAGGGTGTTTAAGATTATGGTGTTGATGTGAGCCATGACCAGCCTTTCAAAGCATTTCATGGCTCCAGATGTAAGTCATTTAGACAGGTTACCTTGGCGTTCTTGGGCACAGGGACTATGGTGGTCTGTTTGAAACATGTAGGTATTACAGACTAGGTCAGTGAGAGTTTGAAAATGTCTGTGAAGAGACTTGCCAGCTGGTCAGTGCATGCGCTGAGTACATGTCCTGGTAATCCGTCTGGCCCTGCGGCTCTGTGAATGTTTACCTGTTTAAAGGTCCTACTCACACAGTTGTCCGGAACAGCTGGTGCTCTCATGCATGGTTCAGTGTTGCTTGCCTCAAATTGAGCATAGAAGGTATTTAGCTTATCTGGTAGGCTTGCATCACTTGCATCACTTGGCTGGGCTTCCTTTTGTAAACCGTGATGGTTTGCAAGACCTGCCACATCCAACCAGCGTTGGAGCCGGTGTAGCAAGACACTTTGCGTTATTTGTTTGATGGTTCGTTGTGGGGGAGGCGTAGCGGAATTTCTTAGAAGCGTCCAGATTAGTGTTCCGCTCCTTCAAAGAAGCAGCTCTAGCCTTTAGCTCAGAGCCTTTAGCTCAACAGCCACCCTCGAAGCAGCGTTACCCATCGCTCCACAAAAGCCGCAGCCCTTGCAGAGCAAGGGGAACAACCACTCCAAGTCTCAGAGCGAGTGACGTTTGAAATGCTATTAGCACGCTAACTAGCTAGCCATTTCACATCGGTTACACCAGCCTAATCTCGGGAGTTGATAGGCTTAAAGTCATAAACAGCTCAATGCTTGAAGCATTGAAAAGAGCTGCTGGCAAAACGCACGAAAGCGCTCAGTCAGACTGCTCTATCAAATATCAAATCATAGACTTAATTATAACATAACACACAAATACGAGCCTTAGGTCATTAAATGGTTGAATCCGGAAACTATCATTTCGAAAACAAAACGTTTATTCTTTCAGTGAAATACGGAACTGTTCGGTATTTTATCTAACGGATGGCATATTGATTTTAAGAAAGGCATTGATGTTTATGGTTAGGTACACGTTGGAGCAATGACAGTCCTTTTTCGAGGACACGCTAGATAAACTAGTAATATCATCAACCATATGTAGTTATAACTAGTGATTATGATTGATTGTTTTTTATAACATAAGTTTAATGCTAGCTAGCAACTTACCTTGGCTTCTTACTGCATTCGCATAACTCCTTGTGGAGTGCAATGAGAGGCAGGTGGTTAGAGCGTTGGACTAGTTAACCATAAGGTTGCAAGATTGAATCCCTGAGCTGACAAGGTAAAAATCTGTCGTTCTGCCCCTGAACAAGGCAGTTAACCCACCGTTCCTAGGCCGTCATTGAAAATAAGAATGTGTTTTTTAACTGACATGCCTCGTTAAATAAAGTTGTAAAAAAAAAAAAAATGTTTTTTTTTAAAATTGTAATGAAAACTTGAAATCGGCCCTAATTAATCGGCCATTCCGATTAATCGGTCGACCTCTAGTACGTACTCGTCACTATGGGGACGACATCGTCGATGCACTTATTAATGAAGCCGTTAACTGATGTGGTAAACTCCTCAATGCCATCGGATGAATCCTGGACCATATTCCAGCCTGTGCTAGCAAAACAGTCCTGTAGTTTAGCATCCAGGTCGCCAGGTCGCAATTGTAAATGAGATCTTGTTCTCAACTTGCCTACCTGGTTAAATACAGGTGAAATAAATCAAATCCGCTTCATCGGATCACTTCCGTAGTGAGTGCGATACTGGTACTTCCTACTGTCTATGTTGAGATCTACAATGATTAGAAGACGTTTGAGCCACGTAAATATGAGAATTTGACTAATATGAGTCTTAGGTGGAAGTTCCTCACCTTCCATATCTTGTTTTAAATCTCATCACCACATCTCCTTTATCTTAATGAAATACTGATGCTGTGACTAGAAGAAACCCATGTTGAATTTTTAATCAGGCACTTACAAAGACCGATATTCTTGGTTCTCAGGTAGAGGACCCAGGCAGGGGGCTATATATATATCCACGGTGACCCACTTCAATCCCGTCTCCCTCAGGGCTCATTCATACAGGACACAGGTACTACTGTACCTCTGGATAAACCCTATGGAGGGTGGCTTCCACTCTGTCTTAGATATACACTACTGTTCAAAAATTTGGGGTCACTTAGAAATGTCCTTGTTTTTGAAAGAAAAGCACATTTATCAGAAATACAGTGTAGGGCCTCCCGGGTGGAGCTGTGGTCTAAGGCACTGCATTGCAGTGCTAGCTGTGCCACCAGAGACTCTGGGTTCGAGCCCAAGGCTCGATGGGGCGACGCTCAATTGGCCTAGCATCGTCCGGGTTAGGGAGGGTTTGGCCTATCCTGTGGCGGGCCGGGCGGAGTGCACGCTAACCAGGTCGCCGGGTGCACGGTGTTTCCTCCAACACATTGGCTGGCTTCCGGGTTGGATGCGCGCTGTGTTAATAAGCAGTGAGGCTTGGTTGGGTTGTGTTTCGGAGGACGCATGGCTTTCGACCTTCGTTTCTCCTGAGCCCGTACAGGAGTTGTAGCGATGAGAAAAATATAGTAATTACTAACAATTGGATATCACGAAATTGGGGAGAAAAAGGGGGTCAAATAAAAAAAATACAGTGTCGACATTGTTAATGTTGTAAATGACTATTGTAGCTGGAAACAGCTGATTTTTAATGGGATATCTACATATGCGTACAGAGGCTCATTATCAGCAACCATCACTCCTGTGTTCAAATGGCACGTTGTGTTAGCAAATACAAGTTTATCATTTTAAAAGACTAATTGATCATTAGAAACCCTTTTGCAATTATGTTAGCAAAGCTGAAAACTGTTGTTCTGGTTTAAAGAAGCAATAAAACTGGCCTTCTTTTGACTTTCACAGACACACACCTGACCGTTCTGTGTGTCTAGATTCCAGATGACTGAGGCAGCACTGGCCATGTCGGAACAGAAGAACCACAACCTGGGAGAGCTGCTGACCAGAGTGAAGACTGAGAAAGATGAGCAGAGAGAACGACAGAGCAGGGAGAGGAAGAAAGAACAGGAGGTATGAATGGAGGGGGGGTACTAGGAAGGGGGAGGGGGACGGCGAGACTGATGTACAGATGGTCTGGTTAAGATGAATGTGAGCTTAACATTGTGGTGTGTGTGTTTGGTTCTGCAGGACAGTGCTCTGAGGGAGGGGAAGCTCCTCAGAGAGATTACCAGTATGTCAGAGACAAACGTACAGCTCAAGAATAAGGTATAAGTTGTGTGTGTGCGCTTGTGTGTATGAATATAATGTTTGTGTTTTTGATGCAGTACCTAAGCTGTTTACGGAGTCAAGTCTCTCGTTATCTCTGTGTGTGTGTATGTGTGTGTTAGTTGGAGAAGATGGAGAGCAGGTGTAAGTCTCAGCAGGACCAGATTTTTGAGCTGAAGCAGGAGCTCACCAACAGCACAGCAGAGCTAAAGCTACGGCTAGCACAGGCAGAAGGTACACACATACACACACACACACACACACACACACACACACACACACACAGACTATACTCAATATCTTCTCTCCCCCTCAGAGCGTTTGGAGATGGAGAAGAAGAGATCTAAACAGTCTCTGGAGGACATGAATAACCTTCGACAGAAAGAGGTAGAGAAGACAACCTGCTGTCTGACAATGTCTCTCACTAAATATACAACAGACTCTGTCTTTTTCCCTCTATTGAGTGTACATTGTGGGTTTGTGTGCGTGTAGGTGGACCATGTGAATCGTCACCTTGAGGAGAGTGAGAGGGCTCTACAGGACCGGATCCTCAAACTGGAGGGACAGCGGATACAGCTGGAGGAGGTCAGCTCTTTATATTGGATTTTTTTGAAAATGTATTGCCTTCAGTAAATCACAATTAAATTCCAATGTTCATAATGTGGCACAAGATCCCTATAGATGACAGTACAGAGGTGTAACTGTGTCTTTCTGTCCTGAACTGTCTTGTTGGAGTTGAGCAGGGCCAAGGCAGCCTGTATAACGGTGTTTTTCGTCTTTGTAGGAGTTGAGCAGGGCAAAGGCAGCCTGTGTTACAGAGAGAGCCCAGGCAGAGGAGGAACAGGGGAAGGTGCGGGTACAGGTTCGCCTGGAGGAGGTACTTTATACACCTGTTGTAGAACAACTCAATGTAATATGTTAGAAACTGTGTTTGTTTGTCCGGGTCTCTGTGTATCAGTGTGTGTGCCTGAAATTTGGAAAAGCAATAACAATGTGAGGATTCAACTCTTTCTTCTCTCTCCCCTCCTCTGTCTGAGCAGCAGCAGCGTGTGAGTGGGTTAGAGGAGAAGCTGCGTGGGTTGCGTCAGTCCCGTGATGAGTCCCAGAGCCACTGTTCCCAGCAGAAACAGACCATAGCTGAGCTGCAGGCTCGTAGTGGACAGCAGAGCATCGAGACAGACGGACTACGACGCAGGATAGAGGAGCTGCAGCAGGTCAGATTGGTAATGTGTCAGAGAGACCACTGGCACAAAACAACCAACTATACACACTGAAACAATACCTAGATCAAGTTCAGTGTACTTGTCTTACATTTGTCTGGAACAATTGGATGCTAATAAGTGATTTTTACTGATTTGACATAATCAGGTTGGTGAATTCTCAGCACTGAATGATGTTCATACGTGTAGGGGCAGAGACAACTTTGTGTGGGGGTTGTATGTTTACTGGGATGGTAATATTTGCGCTTTGGTGTAATTAAATATAGAGAATTTGTCCCCCTCCAGGAGTTGTCTGGTAAGGACCAGGAGAAGGTTGCAGAGGTGAGTCGGGTCAGGGTGGAGCTACAGGAGCAGATGGGACACCTGCAGGCTGAGAGGACCGCACAGGGAGGACTGAAGGAGAAGATAGCTGCTCTGGAGAGAGAGATGAAAGGTATGCACACTCTCCTCTCCCTCTCTCCCTCCCATCTCCTCTCTTCATCCTATCTCTGTCCTCTTCTCTACATAAGGCCCATCTCACCCTTTCTCTTTTGCCTCTCATCTGTCCTCCCTCTTTGTTTTACAGTTGACATAATTTGTTGACACACTTGAAATAACCAGTATTTGTTCTGTGTATGTCTTGTCTACCACAGTGCTGGCCAGTAACCACAGAGAGGCCACCCTGGACAAGGAGAGTGAGATATCATCTCTGTTTGAGAAGCTGAGACTGAGAGAGGCAGAGATCCAGAGGATGAGAGAGGACGAGGCCCAGAGAGCTAGCTTCCTCCAGAACGCTATACTCACATACGTACAGGGGTCACCGTTGCACTACAGTCCTAAGAAGTGACCTCTGACATCTAACCTTTGACCCTTCCCATCCTTATGTACGGACTAAGTACAGGGGTCACCACTGGGGTTCTGCAGTCCCAAGAAATAACCTCTGACCTCTAACCCCTGCCCTATTTACCCCTACAACCTTGTGCCCATACACCCTCACAAAGTGGGATACTAAAGTGACCCAAACCTTTCTATTACACCCATACTCCATGTGTTCCTCTCCGGTCCTTCCCCCTCTCCCCTTTGGTCCCTCCAAACTACCCCAGCACAAAATATCAACAGCACAGATATTCACCTCTAGACATCCGCAGCTTCGGGTGTACAGTGCATTCGTAGAGTATTCAGATCCCTCGACTTTTTCCACATTTTGTTACGTTACAGCCTTATTCTAAAATTTATTAAATAGTTTTTTCCCCCCTCATCAATCTACACACACTACCCCATAATGACAAAGCAAAAGTTGGTTTTTAAAAATACAAAACTGAAATATCACATTTACGTAAGTATTCAGACCTTTTACTCCGTACTTTGTTGAAGCACCTTTGTCAGCGATTACAGCCTCGAGTCTTCTTGGGTATGATGCTACACCTGTATTTGGGGAGTTTCTCCCATTTTTCTCTGCAGATCCTCTCAAGTTCTGTCAGGTTGGATGGGGAGCGTCGCTGCACAGCTATTTTCAGGTCTCTCCAGTGGTGTTCAATCGGGTTCAAAACCAGGCTCTGGCTGGGCCACTCAAGGACATTGAGAGTCTTGTCCCAAAGCCACTCTTGGGTGTATGTTTAGGGTTGATGTCCTGTTGAAAGGTGAACCTTCGCTCTAGTCTGAGGTCTCGTACTTTGCTCCGTTCATCTTCCCCTCGATCCTGACTAGTCTCCCAGTCCCTGCCTCTGAAAAACATCCCCACAGCATGATGCTGCCACCACCATACTTCACTGTAGGGATGGTGGCAGGTTTCCTCCAGACATGACGATTGGCATTCAGGCCAAAGCGTTCAATCTTGGTTTCATCAGACCAGAGAATCTTCTTTCTCATGGTCTGAGAGTCTTTAGGTGCCTTTTGGCAAACTCCAAGTGGGCTGTCATGTGTCTTTTTACTGAGGAGTGGCTTCCGTCTGGCCACTCTACCATAAAGGTCTGATTGGTGAAGTGCTGCAGAGATGGGAGAACCTTCCAGAAGGACAACCATCTCCACAGAGGAACTCTAGAGCTCTGTCAGAGTGACCATCGGGTTCTTGGTCACCTCCCTGACCAAGGCCGTTCTTCCCCGATTGCTCAGTTTGGCCGGGTGGCCAGCTCTAGGAAGAGTCTTGGTGCTTCCAAACTTCTTCCATTTAAGAATGATGGAGGCCACTGTGTTCTTGGGAACCTTCAGTGCTGCAGAAATGTGTTGGTACCCTTCCCCGGATCTGTGCCTCGACACAATCCTGTCTTAGAGCTCTACAGACAATTCCTTCGTCCTCATGGCTTGGTTTTTGCTCTGACATGCACTGTCAACTGTGGGACCTTATATAGACAGGTGTTTGCCTTTCCAAATCATGTTGAATGAATTTAATTTACCACAGGTGGACTCCAATTAAGTTGTAGAAACGTCTCAAGGATGATCAATGGAAACAGGATGCACCTGAGCTAAATTCCGAGTCACATAGCAAAGGGTCTGAATACTTATGTAAATATGGTACTTTTGTTTTTTTATTTATAATACATTTGCAAAAAAATAAATAATAATTAACTGTTTTTTCTTTGTCGTTATGGGGTGTTTTGTGTAGATTGATGCGGGGGGGAAACTATTTCATCCATTTTAGAATAAGGATGTGACCTAACAAAATGTTGAACAAGTCAAGGGGTCTGAATACATTCTGCATGCACTGTAGTTTCTCTCAGACTCAGTCCCAGTCAGGGATAGTAATAAACTGTTGTGTTCACAAGCTACTTACGCCAGGTTTTAAGATGTGCTCATCGATATCAATGACTGACAGTTATTACGTATCACAATCCTTGAAGCTTTTATGGTTGTACAAATCAGCAAATCAAGTGAAATTGAATGGTGTGTGATTAGAGCTGTGACAGTCAAAACATTTTGTCAGATGGTTATTGTAATGCAAAAGACTGCCTGTCCCACTGGTAATTGACCATTAATTAACATAAACACTTTTAGCATCTCCAGGCGTGCCTTTGGAACATTTTAAAAAGTCTAAGTCAATACACCATCAGAATAAATCCATTTATTTATTTTAGTTAGGTCAAAAGAAAATGTATTTCAGAAGAACAAAATATGAGTTGGCCTACTGTAATTTGTTATATTTTTCCCATTACAGAGCGACTGCGCATATGAAGTGACTGTGTTGAGCGAGAACCCGATCTTTTGAAACAACAGGTCTTTACTATGTAAAATTACTTTTGAATTTAGAATGGCCCGTTATCCAATGGACAGAAAGAGGAGCAGGGGAAAAAATACGTCATCTGTATGCACTGGAATAGCGAATGAAGGCCACACGCTTTCTCGCCAGTCCGTTTTGTAATCTACTTGGGTTTTATAGCAGAGAATGTGCTTAATATGAGAAGCTGAGAAATGAATATAACAACACTTATTTCACTCCATGCATCAACCACTGTTTGAGAAGCATGCTCTCACTGCCCTGTTAGGTGATATTCTGCCCAAACACTTTATGCCATGGGCTCTCCAACCTTGTTCCTGCAGCTACCCAGTGCTTAATTTGGGAAACCAAGTGAAATCTGTTCGGGAACATCGATAATAACATGTTTTCGCAACAAATCGTAATTGTATTTTTTTTTTCGGGTTTGGGCTCATAAGCCTATGCAAATGCATAAGCTCTAAAATGTGTATGGGTGTATTAAATGAATCATCACCTTTGAAATCACTGTCCATTTTGTTGTGTTAGGCTTTGAAACAACATCCACAACAACCACTTACTGTTTCAACCTGCTGTTGAACTTCTTTCTTCAAATTGATCATCACAGTGAGGTGAGTTTTAAAGTGCTATAGGCCTACTGTTTTGATGTGTTTTTTTCGATTGCATTTGCGTTGATGTCAGAGTGGTTAGAGGAACAGTAGAGCCCTGAGTACCAGGCCATTAGTGACCTGATGGTAGTGTTATGTCCAGAGTACATAAAAGGAGATTACCATAACTCAACCTTCACATGGAATTTTACTGAGGTCTTGACTCATGACTGCAGGTGTGGCAGTAATATGCTCACCACAACAGCCCTATGTGTGATGTACATTTTTCTGTGTGTTTATATTGTTTTTGCACTGCAGTTTTGGGATTGGTACTGTGATTTTTTTTTTATCAATAAAAACTTGTTTTTTGTTAAGTTTAGGATAAATTGTTTAGTCATAAATCAACAAGATTCCATATTTTTCATCAATGGTTGTCAAACATTGGAGAAAAGACAAACCCCTTAAAAGTACAGCTTTTGATATTGTCAGAAAGAGTGGGGTTTGCCCAATTTACACAAGCTGGCAATGTGTCAACAAAAGAGCATGTTTCAGATGCTTTTACTTTCAGATGCTTTTGCTTTTAGTGCCTCTGGCATTCTAGTCTACAAGGGTTCAGGCAAGAGGGTGGTTAAAGACGCCGGCCACCTGTATGTAGTCTCTTGCGGCGGTGTGGCCTCACTGGCAGAGTTCGTAACTCTCCTGACGGAGCGAGAAACACAGTGTAAGTGGGCGAGTAGGCACTCTGTGTCTTCCAAACTGCTCCACTTGAGTGAGGTCCAGCCTGCAGGTAGTGCAGCCTTCCACAGTTCCGCTGTCCATGGTGCTGAAGTGAGCGCACCTGTCTCCTGTGCTGATGTGGGTGTTCTGTCCATGGTGCTACACTGGGAATCCTTCAGCCACACCTATGCCCATGCCTCTCATGGTGCCACAGATATCGTTATGGATTTACATCATCTGCCTTATCATGGAGGAGAGTTACCTATCTAATAAAACACAGAGGGTTTTCTATAATGGAAGCCTCTATAATGCAAATTTGGTTGAGTGTGGTGTACCGCAGGGCAGCCGGCTTAGACCATTACTGTTTTCTGTTTTTACTAATGACCTTCCAATGACCTTGAATAAGCCTGTGTGTCTATGTACGTTGACGACTTAACTGTATACACATCAGCTACGACAGTACAAAATATAACTGGCACCCTTAACATAGAGCTCCAGTCAGTTTAAAAATAGTTAACTAGCAATAGGCTGCTACTAAATATCTCAAACTAAAAGCATTGTTTTTGGGACAAATCACTCAACCCTAGATAGCAAGTTATCATGGTCAAAACATACACAGTGTACAAAACATAAGGAATACCTTCCTAATATTGAATTGCACTTTTTGCCCTCAGAACACCCTCAATTCGTCAGGTCATGGACTGTGCAAGGGGTTGAAAGCGACTCACAAGGATGCTGGCCCATGTTGACTCCAATGCTTACCACAGTTGTGTCATGTGGCTGGATATCCTTTGGGTGGTGGACCATTCTTGATACACACGGGAAACTTTTGAGCATGAAAAACATTACAGTTCTTGACACGCTCAAACCAATACGCAAGGCACCTACTAACATACCCCATTCAAAGGCACTTACATCTTTTGTCTTGCCCATTCACGCCCTTTGAATGGCACACATACACAATCTATCTCTCAACTGTCTCAAGGCTTGGAAATCTCCTCCAAATCAAATGTTATTAGTCACGTGTCAATGTGCGGGGGCACCGGTTAGTTGAGGTAATATGTTAGTTGAGGCATTGATGCAACCAGTCAGCCATGCTCTCGATAGTGCAGCTGTAGAACCTTTTGAGGATCTGAGGACCTATGCCAAATCTTTTCAGTCTCCTGAGGGGGAATTGGTTTTGTCGTGCCCTCTTCACGATTGTCTTGGTGTGCTTAGACCATGTTACTTTGTTGGTGATGTGGACGCCAAGGATCTTGAAGCTCTCAACCTGCTCCACTGCAACCCCGTTGATGAGAATGGGGGCGTGCTCAGTCCTCTTTTTCCTGTAGTCCACAATCATCTACATGGATTAAAGTGGATTTAACAAGTGATATCAATAAGGGATATACAGTTTAAGTCGTAAGTTTACATACACTTAGTTTGTAGTCATTAAAACTTGTTTTTCAACCACTCCACAAATTTATTGTTAACAAACTATAGTTTGGGCAAGTCGGTTAGGACATCTACTTTGTGCAATGACACAATTAGTTTTTCCAACAATTGTTTACAGACAGATTATTTCACTCATAATTCACTGTATCACAATTCCAGTGGGTCTGAAGTTTACATCCACTAAGTTGTGCCTTTAAATAACTAGAAATTCCAGAAAATTATGGCATGGCTTTAGAAGCTTCTGATAGGCTAATTGACATCATTTGAGTTAATTGGAGGTGTACCTGTGGATGTATTTCTAGGCCTACCTTCAAACTCAGTGCCTCTTTGCTTGACATCATGGGAAAATCTAAAGAAATCAGCCAAGACCTCAGAAAAAAAATGTAGACCTGGTTCATCCTTGGGAGCAATTTCCAAACGCCTGAAGGTACCACGTTCATCTGTACATACAATAGTATGCAAGTATAAACACCATGGGACCTCGCAGCCGTCATACCGCTCAGGAAGGAGAAGCGTTCTGTCTCCTAGTGTCAGTCGTGTGTATAGGTGGCGGTGAAGTCAGGCGCAGGAGAATCAAACTTAGTGGAATGGAGTTGATTATTAACTTGGAAAAAAAAACATAACTCCAAAACCATGAATACAATAAAACAAAGTGGATACGAGGACCCGTCGCGCACCAATACAAACAACGCAAATACTGAACAACAAACAATCTCTGACAAAGACATGAGGGGAAACAGAGGGTTAAAATACACAACAGGTAATGAATGGGATTGAAACCAGGTGTGTAGGAAGACAAGACAAAACCAATGGGAAATGAAAAATGGATCAATGATGGCTAGAAGACCGGTGACGTCGACCGCCGAGCACCGCCCAAATAAGGAGAGGCATCGACTTTGGCAGAAGTCGTGACACATAGAGATTAATGTACTTTGGTGCGACAAGTGCAAATCAATCCCAGAACAACAGCAAAGGACCTTGTGAAGATGCTGGAGGAAACAGGTACAAAAGTATCTATAACCACAGTAAAACAGTCCTAAATCGACATAACCTGAATGGCCGCTCAGCAAAGAAGAAGCCACTGCTCCAAAACCGCCATAAAAAAGCCAGACTACGGTTTGCAACTTCACATGGGGACAAAGATTGTAATTTTTGGAGAAATGTCCTCTGGTCTGAAGAAACAAAAATAGAACTGTTTGCCATAATGACCATCGTTATGTTTGGAGGAAAAGGGGGGAGGCTTGCAAGCCGAACAACACCATCCCAACCGTGAAGCACGGGGGTGGCAGCACCATGTTGTGGGGGTGCTTTGCTGCAGGAGGGACTGGTGCACTTCACAAAATAGATGGCATCATGAGGCAGCAAAAGTATGTACATATATTGAAGCAACATCTCAAGACATCAGTCAGGAAGTTAAAGCTTGGTCGCAAATGGGTCTTCCAAATGGACAATGACCCCAAGCATACTTCAAAAGTTGTGGCAAAATGGCTTAAGGACAAAAAAGTCAAGTTATTGGGGTGGCCATTACAAAGCCCTGACCTCAATCCCATGGAAAATGTGTGGGCAGAACTGAAAAAGCGTGTGTGAGCAAGGAGGCCTACAAACCTGACTCAGTTACTCCAGCTCTGTCAGGAGGAATGGGCCAATATTCACCCAACTTATTGTGGGAAGCTTGTGGAAGGCTACCCAAAACGCTTGACCCAAGTTAAACAATTTAAAGGCAATGCTACCAAATACTAATTGAGTGTATGTAAACTTCTGACCCACTGGAAATGTGACGAAAGAAATTAAAGCTGAAATAAATAATTCTCTCTACTATTATTCTGACATTTCACAATGTTAAAATAAAGTGGTGATCCTAACTGACCTAAGACAGGGAATTTTTACTAGGATTAAACGTCAGGAATTGTGAAAAACTTAGTTTAAATGTATTTAGCTAAGGTGTATGTAAACCTCCGACTTCAACTGTAGCTTTCACCTGGTCAGTCTGTGTCATGGAAAGAGCAGGTGTTCCTAATGTTTTGTACACTCAGTGTCACTTATGTATATGAAAGCAGTCAAAAGTTCATGTGGATAATTCCGAATGAGTCGTGAATAATGATGAGTGAGGAGGTTAGACTCACAATTATCATAACCCTCCTCCCCCCAATATAAATGCTACCTCCCCTGTCATTGTAATGGTGAGCATGTCTTGGGGGTATGATATTTGTGCATCTGTAACTTTCTCACTCATCATTATTCACGATTCATTCAGGATTATCTGTATTAATGGTAGCATCCACATTAATGTAGAAGTGTTTAGAAACCTGTATTCTTGTTTACAGTAAAAGGGACTCAAATAACACACTACGTTATTTACCATTCATTTCTATTGGGCACAAAATAACGTGAAACACAACCAAAACAAACAGCAAATGCATCCAACAAATGTGTAGAGTCACATGCTTG
Source organism: Oncorhynchus mykiss (assembly GCF_013265735.2). Lineage (NCBI taxonomy): Eukaryota > Metazoa > Chordata > Actinopteri > Salmoniformes > Salmonidae > Oncorhynchus > Oncorhynchus mykiss. The sequence goes on from NC_048584.1 coordinate 23,971,588, forward strand.
ATGTAGTCATTTGTGCTATGAATGTGGGACCAAAGGTAATGTGTCAATACTTTTGGGCCCCTAAGATGGGGGGACTATGTTCAAAAAGTGCTGTAATTTGTAAATGGTTCACCCAATATGGATGTAAATACCCTCAAAGTAATTCTGACACTCTACACTTTAATTTATACCCCAATACTTTTGGAGCTCAATGTAGACTCAATGTTTTCTAAAATGGGAAGAGGTCTGTCCATGATAAGGTGTTGCTCTGCTTTCTTGACATCTAAATCAAACAGACAGGTCCTACAGAACCTAGTTTTGTCTCACCTGGACTACTTCCCAGTTGTGTGGTCCTATGCGACAAAGAAGGACATTCCAGTTGGTCCAGAACAGAGCAGCACGAATTGTACTTAGATGTACACGGAGGGTGAATTTCAGTGGTATGCATGTATATCTCCCTACTGGTCTTTGTGCAAGGTGTTGATGGGTTAAAAGTTCCAAACTGTCTTTTCAAGCAGTTGGCACACAGTTCGGACACTCATCGGTACAACACAAGACATGTAACCAGAGGTCTCTTCACAGTCTCCAGGTCCAGAACAGAGGCTGGGAAACGCACAGTATTAAATAGAGCCATGACTACATGGAACTCTCTGCCACCCCAGCCAACTCAAGCTAGCAATAAAACCAGATAATAAGCTAGCAATAAAACCAAAGAGACACAGACATGTTTATATATTTTGTACTGTATTTTGCTTTGTATTATGTATTGTGTTATGTATATTATTTATTTTATTTGTTGTCTTTTGTTTGGACCCCAGGAAGGCAGCGGCTAATTGGGGATACAAAGAAATACTAAGAGAAAGCAGTAAATACAGTTCGGATGGTCACTGGCCCTTTAAATACGCTCGGTCTTTTCCGTTGTTTTCTGGCGCCACTCTTCATCGACCCCCTTTCACTGCGGCTCAAAAGCTGAGCGGACTGGCCCGCTTCTCATACAAATCACAGCTAGCTTTCATTGTGAAATATATATTTTTAAAAACACTTCTTTCGGCTTTGTGACACCGCCTGCTCCTTCGCAAATGCAAGCAATTAAATGCGTGGTGGTCGGCGACGGGTAAGAATCTCAATCTCAACGTAGAGATATTTTTCTCATCCTTTCTGTGTGTGTGATCAGTGATGCGGTCATGGATGGGAGATGCAGTGTGTAGGAAAAGGGGCTGGGGCTCGCTGTTATATGGGAAGTCTTCTTTCTAAGCATTCACTTGGAAATGCACAGCTAGGTTTTAAAAAAACAAATTAAATTCCGTTCATTTGTGGAATTTTTGTAATATCATGCGGGATGTGGGATGTGTAAAATGTACACTTTTGTATTTTTACGCTGAGAAAACGCCCAGGCTGTAGCGATGCTATGGGAAACACCTACTCGCGTCGTAGGCCGTCGGAATTAGACTTCATCAGTGACGATGCGGGCTAAGGAATCTCTAGGCGTTGTTTTATAAGAATCTTAATTTACAGCCGTTTTTTTTAACATGTGTGATAATATAAATAATCTATACAGTTATAGTTTTGACTGCCTTCATGCACGATCCATAATTAACTACCACGCATAATAAATGTATTTACAGTATTTGGGGGTTTGGTATGAAAAACAGCTGAGTAGGCCTATGTAATTATTTTACTATAGAAATAATTGATCTGATCCTATATCTGAGTTTTTCTGTACTAGGCTAAATGTTGACATCTACAGTGCCCTACTAATGCTACATCCCTTTTGGAGGATTTCTGATGACTAGGGGTCATTAATCAATTAATGACATCTGTGCATTAGCATAATGTGTTAAAATTGCATCTGCTAATCAGTCATTCCCAGAGCAACCAAGAGACCTTTAGTGGCCTGCGATCACAAAAAAACTATTTTTCATTACCCCTCCCTCTTCCCCTCTCTTCTTATTCACACACACACACATTCTAACACACACCATTCATCCCCTACCCTGCCATGCCACCATCAATCTGTTCATATCATTTTGACATGCAGGATACACATAATCATAGACACACACACACACACATCACTGTCACCAACCCTTCCTGTACTGTGTGTTTGTCGATAACAGGGATGGGGGCAGTAGGGCGTGAGGGTGGTAGTATGTCCCCCAGGCAAAGTGAATGTAGGCCAGTGTCTGTGTGACACTTAAACTGAAAGAGAGAGAAGGGCAGAACCACACACACACGCTGAGTATCAGCCTACCTACCTCAGCAGCATTTTTTTTGTCTCGTTATTGGACTTGTGTTTTTCTATAGCAGTGAGTAAGAACCAAAAATCTCTCTCTCAGGGCCGTGGGTAAGACCTGTCTGCTGATCAGCTACACCACCAATGCCTTCCCCGGAGAGTACATACCCACTGTGTGAGTACACACACACACACACACACACACACACATAGATGTGAGTGAGTGAGTGAGTGAGTGAGTGAGTGAGTGAGTGAGTGAATGTAAGTCTGCTTTCCTCTATGTAGTGTTTGTGTTTCTGACGAGTATACTTTACATAGAGATAAAGATATTCTCCCTATCTCCCTATCTGTCTCACTAGCTTTGACAACTACTCTGCCAATGTGATGGTAGATGGGAAACCAGTGAATCTGGGTCTATGGGATACAGCAGGACAGGAAGACTACGACAGACTCAGACCACTGTCCTATCCACAGACGGTAAAACACACACACACACACACACACACACACACAACCCATTACATTTCTGTGAAGGATTGATTTGCAATCTACCATTCCGCAGCAGAGCTTTTCTTCCAGTCTGTCCCATGTGGAGTCAGGTGATTCCGTGGTTGGTTGATCTCAGTGGTTTCACCCTAAGGTCTGTCTCTCTATGGTTCTCCCCAGGATGTGTTCTTGATATGCTTCTCCTTGGTCAGCCCGGCCTCCTTTGAGAACGTCCGAGCTAAGGTCAGTACTGAACCTTCCTGCTCACAGACACAGGAACAAGGGACCTGCCGAGCCTGACCTAAAGAAGCACATCTATAGCTCTCCCTGGTTCATGTTCTGTAGCTACAGTCCTGAATATAGAGAGAGAGAGTTTGGCCATTGTGGTTTCAACCCAAAAGCATTACAATGCTCTTAGATGACATCACACACCTTTCTGTTTGTCAAACTCTCTCTCTCTCTATGACTCTGGTTCAAAATGAAGATTCACTAATTGGGATGTTGTGTTTTTAAAGAATGGGTGAGGTTATTTCAGCAGTGCCTAATTGTGTTCTATTTTATTATACTATTCTGCTCTACTCTAGCTATAATCCATCTATGGCCCTACAGACTAGATTAGAGGTTTTATTTCAATATCTCTGTTCCACCCAGCCTTGCTCTCCATCTTTGACTTTTGATCTAATGACCTTTACCCTCTGTCTCAGTGGTACCCTGAAGTGAGACACCACTGCCCCAACACCCCAATCATCCTGGTGGGCACCAAGCTGGATCTGAGAGATGACAAGGACACCATCGAAAGGCTGAGGGACAAGAAGCTGTCCCCCATCACCTACCCCCAGGGTCTGGCCATGGCACGGGAGATAGGTCAGTCTGTGTGGGTGTCTGCCCATCTATGCCCACATTGGGAAGAGCCATTGGTGGTGGTCTTGGCAGATTTGGATTCTGTTGTTAATACGCTATGCAAGTGACGTGTGGTTTTCCAGGAAGTAGCCTTGTAGTTTAAAAAAACAACTTTTGTAGGCTTTTTGAATGGTCTTCAGGGCAAAAATGTAATAAAAGGCATCTGGTAGAAGTAAATTCATCAACAAACATAAATATAATTTGATGTATATATTTTAAATTATCGTTTTTTCACAAATGTCATGATATAATCGTGAAGCCCGTTCAAAAGATTAGGGGACATGATACGGAAGTACAGCGGAAGGGGCGGTTACTTTCACAGGGTTTTGCTCTAAGCAGGAAGTGACCCGCTGTGTGAGATGATGTCAGATTGCCGAGTCTGGGATAGTGCGAGATTGTCAATTAAGCCCTTTATCTTCTTACCCAGAGTCAGATGTTTTTTTGTTCTATGTTTATAGATGTGAAATAAGCGTGTTGTTGTTTGTGTGTGGTGGTCAGGTGCTGTGAAGTACCTGGAGTGCTCTGCCCTGACCCAGCGAGGGTTGAAGACTGTGTTTGACGAGGCCATCCGCGCCGTGCTCTGCCCCCCACCCGTCAAGAAGAGGGGCAAGAGGTGCACCGTGTTCTGAGGGCTCTCATTGGTCCAGGAGAAACAGCCAATATGGCGGCCATTGTCTGGTACTACTAAAACATCACCATAATGACCACTACTTCTCTTCGGGACGAATCTTGACTTGAGACACCACGTAACGGCAATTTAACTGATGTTTGTGTAAATAACACATTCATGTCAATGGAATATTTGATCTTAAGTTAGGATTTGGCCCGAAGAGAAAGAGAATTACTGGACTTTTTTTTTTTACAGTGGGAAAACGATTTGATCTGGTGTAAAGATATGCGTCGTCAAGTTTCCATTTGTCTGTTTTCCACAGAGGAAAGTACTCCTCTGTGGACAGTTAAAGTGTCTACTCTCACTCATACAACCCTCATCCCTCTCAGTCTTGTTTGCTTGAGTTGATACAGCACTCAAAACAGCCTGTACTGTGAATATGTGGCTCTGGGTTGAAGTTGCCCTTAGTTACAGATCTAGGATCAGCGTACCCACCTCAAATCCTAACCTTCACCATTACGGGGAGAAAAAAACACAAAACTGACCTTAGATCAGTGTTTAGGGTCAATTTCACCCTACTCTGTGAAGTGAATAATGTGATAAACAGACAAGCATGCCAAAAGTGGGGGCTGTACAACCTTGCTGCCTGAGTAATGCCTCTGATGGAGGTGCCTGCATGGGTCTAAACAATCTGTCTTCATTTTCCCAACGTCCTTTGTATATGTTCATTTGCGCGTGTGGGTGGGTGTGTGTGGGAGTGTGTGTGTGTGTGTTCGCATGTCACTGTATGTGTGAGAGAGTAAAGTTTCAAGCAGTGTCAAGTTTTTGGTACTATTTCGTATTGTAGTGATACACAAGACTTTGCAACAAACTGTCGACTCAAAAAAAGAAAAGGGAAATGGACGATCACAATCGTGGTCTGTTTTATGTGTTAACCAAACTAAGTCTAGTAACGTTTAAAAAAATAAAATAAAAAAACCTTTGGAGGAGGAATTAATTATGGATATATCTATTTATTATGTACCTGAATATTTAACTCTTTAATTCCAGACAATTCAAAATAAAAGGATAATAGTAACTCACTTTGACTCTAGGAGGTATCATATTGCAAACATATATAATTAATTAACCAGTGCATTTCTGTGGTGGTTGTGGACCTGCAGTATAACTGTATGTCCCACTCTGGTGGTGAGATACAGAACTGCAGTCTTCTCTGTCATGACGTTAGTGGTTGGCATAGCAACTGTGGTTGAATAATGTGTCTCTGAGCCTGTCCAAGGTGTCAATACTGGCTTTGGGTAGAAGTTTTCCTCAGGAGCAGATCTAGGATCAGCTTACCACTACTCAATCCTAACCTTAACCATTAGGGGGGATTTGCAAAACTGGTCTTAGATCAGTGTCAAGGGGTAACTTCATCCTATTCCTCAATACTGTAGATCAGAATTCTGAAAAGCTACTAAAACTACTACTGCATGGATATGAACTGGTGATTCGAGCCCATTGTTATTAAGAAGAAAGCTTTTTTTAATGCACTGGCAATGTACTGTAAGATGACTTGTATAATGGTTTAATTGTTTGTCTTATTTTTTATGACTTCACATGTCAGTGTCGTGATATCTTTCAATTTTGTATAATAAATACAAATGTATATGTAACAGGTTTTTTGTGTCAAATGTCCTGAAGTGTACTAGTGTCTAAATTATTTTATCATTCTTTGCAATGTGTGTGGGTTTTCAACTTCAGCAAAAAAACACATCTCCCTGCTCCCAGACCAATTTGATTGCTTTCTGTCAAGATAAAGTTCAAGTCTGGTTCTTCTGCATTCTTAAATTTTTCTGATTCTGATTAACGGAGGCATGACTCCAGTCCAAACACTCCACTCTTCCCCTATCACATCCATCAGTTGTCCAATCACAGCCACTCTCCTCCTGGTCTTGGTCTAACACCACACCTTGTACAGGTACAGAGTAAACATACTCAACCAGTACATTTTCCCTCTTAGAAACATCAATACTTCTAGAGAAACAATAGTGATCTCTTATACTCTGCAGCTCAGTCTGTTAGTGTCAGCTCCAACATGGCAACATCTGTGGACCCATTAGTTGTCAGATCTGCTGATGGATCATGTGGCTTTTCCTTGTGGACACAAATTAACGACTGCTTTGACCAGGACGATCATAACCCTAAACCTCAACTACATCTCGTAATGAAAAATGTGGAAATTTAGAAAGTTGAGGTGATTAAACTGCTTGGAGTAACCCTGGATTGTAAACTGTCATGGTCAAAACATATTGATATAACAGTAGCTAAGATGGGGAGAAGTCTGTCCATAATAAAGCGCTGCTCTACCTTCTTAACAACACTATCAACAAGGCAGGTCCTACAGGCCCTAGTTTTGTTGCACCTGGACTACTGTTTAGTAGTGTGGTCAGGTGCCACAAAGAGGGACTTGGGAAAATTGCAGTTGGCTCAGAACAGGGCAGCACGGCTGGCCCTTAAAAGTACACGGAGAGTTAACATTAATGACATGCATGTCAATCTCTCATGGCTCAAAGTAGAAGAGAGATTGACTTCATTACTACTTGTTTTCGTAAGAGGTGTTGACAAGCTGAAGGTACCAAGCTGGTTGTTTATACTATTAGCACACAGCTCAGACACCCATGCATACCCCACAAGACATTCCACCAGAGGTCTCTTCACAATCCCCAAGTCCGGAACAGACTATAGGAGGCGCACAGTACTACATAGAGCCATGGCTACATAGAACTCTATTCCACAGGTAACTGATGCAAGCAGTAGAATCAGATTTAAAAAGCAGGTAAAAATACACCTTATGGAACAGCGGGGATTGTGAAGTAACACAAACGTAGGCACAGACACATGCATACACACACACTCACTCACTCACTCACTCACTCACTCACTCACTCACTCACTCACTCACTCACTCACACACACACACACACACACACACACACACACACACACACACACACACACACACACACACACACACACACACACACACACACACACACACACACACACACACACACACACACACACACACACACACACACACACACACACACACACACACACACACACACACACACACACACACACGCGCTCTATACACACACACGCGCTCTATACACACACGTACACATGGTTTTTGTTAGTTGTAGATATGTGGTAGTGGAGTATGGGCCTGAGGGCACACACTTAGTGTGTTGTGAATTCTGTAATGAATGTATTGTAACATTTTTTAAATTGTATAACCTTGCCTTAATTCTTCCGGACTCCAGGAAGTGTAAGAGCTGCCTTGGCAGCAGCTAATGGGGATCCATAACACAAATACAGCTGCAACCAGTGCAGACAGACCTTCATCCCTAGGCCTGTTCTAAACAGAAACACAAATGGCTGAATTGGTGGAGAATCTGAAGAAGACAGGACTCCAGGCTGCTCCTCTTGCTCGTTATTACGCTGGACCTGAGATGTGGCATGTGACACCTGTAGTGGGATAAAACTCAATGCTTTCAAGTCCTGTCTGGTGTGTCTGGCCTCTTTCTGTGATACTCACATCCAGCATCACTATGAAACTCTTGCCTTTCTGAAGCACAAGCTGGTCCAAGCTTCCACACAACAAAAATCACTGAAGCTGGAGACTCATATCTCCATCACTAACATTAAGCATCAGCTGTCAGTGCAGCTCATAGATAACATTTTTTGTTCCTTTGCATCCCAGTATCTCTACTTGCACATTAATCTTCTACAGATCTATCAGTCCAGTGTTTAATTGCTATATTGTAATTACTTCGCCACTACGGCCTATTTATTGCCTTACTTCCCTAATCTTACCTCATTAGCACACACTGTATATCGTTTTTTTTTTTCTATTGTGTTGTTGACTGTAAGTTTGTTAATTCCATGTGTAACTCTGTTGCTGTTTGTGTCGCACTGCTTTGCTTTATCTTGGCCAGGTCGCAGTTGTGAATGAGAACTTGTTCTCAACTGGCCTACCTGGTTAAATAAAGGTGAAATAGAAGATCTGAGAGAATATCTGCTCTTGTCATGACAAACTGCTTGATATTTACTGCCGCAACGATCAGCATTTTATCTGTTATCTGTGTACAATGGATGAACACAAAGGCCATGATACAGTCCCAGCTGAATCAGAAAGGACTGAGAGACAGGTCAGGACAAAACTCATTACTGTTGCTGCTTATTCACATTATTACTGTGAACATTTTGAAACTAGTAGTCACTTTCTGTATGACAATAAAAAGAACAATGGATAAGATAATTAAGATAATGAAATCTATTCTGGAGGGAGAGCGATAAGAAAGAGGTGAATCATCACATTGTTACTGAAGTGCTTTCAGTTATGGATTTTTTCAATAACTTTGCCACATTTCCCGATGTAAGTGGTATATTTTCAAAACTCTAAACTGATAACACTTGTAATGCCCACTATCTTATGTTTAGAACCTTTGATTGTGTATTCTTTGGGGTTTCACACATCTTTCACGTCTTTCATCCAAAATCTACTTTTCTCTTAAAATACCATGAGAACATTTAGATATATCACAAATACAACTAAATAGGCTCACCATTTAGTCAGATACCAAAATATACAAAACTGTAATTGTTTTAAAGTGCTGGTTAGAAAGACTAATAGAGGGTCACCATATAAACTCAGCAAAAAAAGAAACGTCCCTTCTTCAGGACCCTGTCTTTCAAAGATAATTCGTAAAAATCCAAATAACTTCACAGATCATTGTAAAGGGTTTAAACACTTGCTTGTTCAATGAACCATAAACAATTAATGAACATGCACCTGTGGAACGGTCGTTAAGACACTAACAGCTTACAGACGGTAGGCAAACTTAGGACACCAAAGAGACCTTTCTACTGACTGAAAAACACCAAAAGAAAGATGCCCAGGGTCCCTGCTCATCTGCGTGAATGTGCCTTAGGCATGCTGCAAGGAGGCATGAGGACTGCAGATGTGGCCAGGGCAATATATTGCCATGTCCGTACTGTGAGACGCCTAAGACAGCGCTACAGGGAGACAGGACGGACAGCTGATTGTCCTCACAGTGGCAGACCACGTGTAACAACACCTGCACAGGATCGGTACATCCAAACATCACACCTGCGGGACAGGTACAGGATGGCAACAACTGCCAGAGTTACACCAGGAACGCACAATCCCTCCATCAGCGCTCAGACTGTCCGCAATAGGCTGAGAGAGGCTGGACTGAGGACTTATAGGCCTGTTGTAAGGCAGGTCCTCACCAGACATCACCGGCAACAACGTCGCCTATGGGCACAAACCCACCGTCACTGGACCAGACAGGACTGGCAAAAAATGCTCTTCTCTGAGGAGTCACGGTTTGGTCTCACCAGGGGTGATGGTCGGATTCGCGTTTATCGTTGAAGGAATGAGCGTTACACCGAGGCCTGTACTCTGGAGCGGGATCGATTTGGAGATGGAGGGTCCGTCATGGACTGGGGCAGTGTCACAGCATCATCGGACTGAGCTTGTTGTCATTGCAGGCAATCTCAACGCTGTGCGTTACAGGGAAGACATCCTCCTCCCTCATGTGGTACCCTTCCTGCAGGCTCATCCTGACATGACCCTCCAGCATGACAATGCCACCAGCCATAATGCTCGTTCTGTGCGTGATTTCCTGCAAGACAGGAATGTCAGTGTTCTGCCATGGTCAGCGAAGAGCCCGGATCTCAATCCCAATGAGCAAGTCTGGGACCTGTTGGATCGGAGGGTGAGGGCTAGGGCCATTCCCCCCAGAAATGTTTGGGAACTTGCAGCTAGCTGCCTTAGTGGAAGAGTGGGGTAACATCTCCTAGTAAGAACAGGCAAATCTGGTGTAGTCCATGAGAAGGAGATGCACTGCAGTACTTAATGCAGCTGGTGGCCACTGTTACTTTTGATTTTGATCTCCCCCCCCCCCCCTTTGTTCAGGGACACATTATTCAATTTCTGTTAGTCACATGTCTGTGGAACTTGTTCAGTTTATGTCTCATTTGTTGAATCTTGTTATGTTCATACAAATATTTCCACGTGTCAAGCTTGCTGAAAATAAACACAGTTGACAGTGAGAGGACGTTTCTTTTTTTTGCTGAGTTTAGTATATGATTTAAACTTGACATGCACAATTGTTCTAATCATTTGTTTCCATTGGCAGGTTGTGAGCATGTTGAGAAATATGTCAGTCTTACAATTTCATTATCCGTATACAGAACATACATAGGACATCAGAAATCGGATACTGTAAAGCAGTTGGCTACCGTAAAAACGTTGCATGGTGTTACATGCCATTTATTTGTCATTTAACTCTGAAAGTGTAAAATATACACTACTTTCAGCGAACATAGGAGTCCCACTATGCTGGTGATAAATAACACTTTTGAATGTGTTAAACATTTAACTCTGTTGCAGAGTTCCCCATTTTACTCTTAAAGTGTTCAAATGAACTTGATTGTGGTGTTTGTTTCCATAGCTCTACTATAGAGTAGTACACAACACCCACAGTGCCAAAAATAACACTTGATTTAGAGTAGACTGGACTCTCTTTGCTTAGTGCTAACGTTGTTACACTTTCTCAGTGTAAGAAATGAACACACCTAGTGTTACAGTAAATAATTTTGGGGTTTTGTTTTAACAATGTATGGTCTAAAGCAAGGTGTCAAACTCAGTCAGTACAAGGGCCATATTTCTCGCATGGAATAGTCTTAATTTCTCAGGATAAGAATAGACTGACAAGTTTCAGAAGAAAGGCCTTTATTTCTGGCCATTTTGAGCCTGTAATCGAATCAGCAAATGCTGATACTCCAGATACTCAACTAGTCTAAAGAAGGACAGTTTTGTTGCTTCTTTAATCAGAACAACAGTTTTCAGATGTGCTAACACAAATGCAAAAGGGTTTTCTAATGATCAATTATTCTTTTAAAATAAACTTGGATTAGCTAACACTGTTCACCTGACTTAGAATTCCTCACAATCAAATGTCGACCGCATTATCTACAAAGAGAATTCTCTTCGATTATAATCACAACCGCATATATTCACCCCCCCCCCCCCCCCCCAAGCAGACACATCGATGGCCCTGAACGAACTTTGACTCCATGTAAACTGGAAACCACATATCCTGAGGCTGCATTCATTGTAGCTGGGGATTTTAACAAGGCTAATCTGAAAACAAGACTACCTAAATTCTATCAGCACATTGATTGTGCTACCATGGCTGGTAAAACCCTGGATCATTGTTATTCTAACTTCCGCGACGCATGTGTAGCTATTCCCCCCACAAGGCCATCAAACAAGCTAAATGTCAGTATAGAGACAAAGTAGAGTCGCAATTCAACGGCTCAGACACAAGAGGTATGTGGCAGGGTCTACAGTCTATCACGGATTACAAAAAGAAAACCAGCCCCGTCGCGGACCAGGATGTCTTGCTCCCAGACAGACTAAACAACTTCTTTGCTCGCGTTGAGGACAGTACAGTGCCACTGACACTGCCCGCTAACAAAACCTGCGGACTCTCCTTCACTGCAGCCGACTTGAGTAAAACATTTAAACGTGTTAACCCTCGCAAGGCTGCAGGCCAGACGGCATCCCCAGCTGCATCCCCAGAGCATGCGCAGACCAGCTGGCTGGTGTGTTTACGGACATATTCAATCAATCCTTATCCCAGTCTGCTGTTCCCACATGCTTCAAGAGGGCCCCCATTGTTCCTGTTCCCAAGAAAGCTAAGGTAACTGAGCTAAACGACTACCGCCCCGTAGCACTCACTTCCGTCATCATGAAGTGCTTTGAGAGACTAGTCAAGGACCATATCACCTCCACCCTACCTGACACCCTAGACCCACTCTAATTTGCTTACTGCCCCAATAGGTCCACAGACGACGCAATCGCAACCACACTGCACACGGCCCTATCCCATCTGGACAAGAGGAAGACCTTTGTGAGAATGCTGTTCATCGACTACAGCTCAGCATTTAACACCATAGTACCCTCCAAACTCGTCATCAACTTGAGACCCTGGGTCTCGACCCCGCCCTGTGCAACTGGGTACTGGACTTCCTGACGGGCCGCCCCCAGGTGGTGAGGGTAGCTAACAACATCTCCACCCCGCTGATCCTCAACACTGGGGCCCCACAACGTTGCGTTCTGAGCCCTCTCCTCTCCTCCCTGTTCACCCACGACTGCGTGGCCATGCACGCCTCCAATTCAATCATCAAGTTTGCAGACGACACTACAGTGGTTGGCTTGATTACCAACAACGACGAGACGGCCTACAGGGATGAGGTGAGGGCCCTCGGAGTGTGGTGTCAGGAAAATAACCTCATACTCAACGTCAACAAAACAAAGGAGATGATCGTGGACTTCAGGAAACAGCAGAGAGAGCACCCCCCTATCCACATCGACAGGACAGTAGTGGAGAGGGTAGAAAGTTTTAAGTTCCTCGGCGTACACATCACGGACAAACTGAATTGGTCCACCCACACAGATAGCATGGTGAAGAAGGCGCAGCAGCGCCTCTTCAACCTCAGGAGGCTGAAGAAATTTGGCTTGTCACCAAAAGCACTCACAAACTTTTACAGATGCACAATCGAGAGCATCCTATTGGGCTGATTCACCGCCTGGTACGGCAACTGCTCCGCCCACAACCGTAAGGCTCTCCAGAGGGTAGTGAGGTCTGCACAACGCATACCCGGGGGGCAAACTACCTGCCCTCCAGGATACCTACACCACCCGATGTCACAGGAAGGCCATAAAGATCATCAATGGCAACAACCACCCGAGCCACTGCCTGTTCACCCCGCTATCATCCAGAAGGCGAGGTCAGTACAGGTGCATCAAAGCAGGGACCGAGAGACTGAAAAACAGCTTCAATCTCAAGGTCATCAGAGTGTTAAACAGCCACCACTAACATTGAGTGGCTGCTGCCAACATACTGACTCAACTCCAGCCACTTTAATAATGGATATTTCATGTAAAAAATGTATCACTAGCCACGTTAAACAATGCCACTTAATATAATGTTCACATACCCTACATTACTCATCTCATATGTATAGACTGTACTCTATCATCTACTGCATCTTGCCATCTTTATGTAATACATGTATCACTAGCCACTTTAAACAATGCAACTTTTATGTTTACATACCCTACATTGCTCATCTCATATTCATATACTATACTCGATGCCATCTACTGCATCTTGCCTATGCCGTTCTGTATCATCACTCATTCATATATCTTATGTACATATTCTTTATCCCTTTACACTTGTGTGTATAAGGTAGCTGTTATGAAATTGTTAGGTTAGATTACTCGTTGGTTCTTACTGCATAGTCGGAACTAGAAGCACAAGCATTTCGCTACACATTAACATCTGCTAACCATGTGTATGTGCCAAATAAAATTTGATTTGATTTGACAACGTGCAATTGGAACACAGGAGTGATAGTTGCTAATAATGGGCCTCTGTACGCCTATGTAGATATTCCATTACAAATCAGCCATTTCCAGCTACAATAGTCATTTACAACATTAACAATGTCTACACTGTATTTCTGATCAATTTGATGTTATTTGAAACTGACAAAAAATTTGCTTTTCTTTCAAAAACAAGGACATTTCTAAGTGACCCCAAACTTTTGAACGGTAGTGTATGTTTATTAATAAATACAAAATGTTGTACTGTATTGTGGTTTGTAAACACGTTTGTCTCATCATACTACAGTTGAAGTCAGAACAGACTGACCAGGTGAAAGCTACAGTTGAAGTCGGAGGTTTACATACACCTTAGCTAAATACATTTAAACTCAGTTTTTCACAATTCCTGATATTTAATCATAGTAAAAATTCCCTGTCTTAGGTCAGTTAGGATCACCACTTTATTTTAACAACGTGAAATGTCAGAAAAATAGTTGAGAGAAGGATTTATTTCAGCTTTTATTTCGTTCACCACATTCCCAGCGGGTCAGAAGTTTACATACACTCAATTAGTATTTGTTAGCATTATCTTTAAAATTGTTTAACTTCAGTCAAACGTTTCAGGTAGCCTTCCACAACCTTCACACAATAAGTTGGGTGAATTGTGGCCCATCCCTCCTGACAGAGCTGGTGTAACTGAGTCAGGTTTGTAGGCCTCCTTGCTCGCACACGCTTTTTCAGTTCTGCCCACAAATTTTCTATAGGATTGAGGTCAGGGCTTTCTGATAGCCACTCCAATACCTTGACTTTGTTGTCCTTAAGCCATTTTGCCACAACTTTGGAAGTATGCTTAGGGTCATTGTCCATTTGGAAGACCCATTTACGACCAAGCTTTAACTTCCTGACTGATGTCTTGAGATGTTGCTTCAATATATGCAAATAATTTTGCTGCCTCATGATGCCATCTATTTTGTGAAGTGCACCAGTCCCTCCTGCAGCATAGCACCCACACAACATCATGCTGCCACCCTCGTGCTTCACGGTTGGGATGGTTTTCTTCGGCTTGGAAGCCTCCCCCTTTTTCCTCCAAACATAACGATAGTCATTATGGCCAAATAGTTTCATCAGACCAGTAGACATTTCTCCAAAAAGTACAATCTTTGTCCCCATTTGCAGTTGCAAATGTTGTCTGGCTTTTTTGGAGCAGTCGCTTCCTCCGTGCTGAGCGGCCTTTCAGGTTATGTCGATATAGGACTCGTTTTACTGTGGATATAGATACTTTTGTACCTGTTTCCTCCAGCATCTTCACAAGGTCCTTTGCTGTTGTTCTGGGATTGATTTGCACTTTTTGCACCAAAGTACGTTCATCTGTAGGAGACAGAACACGTCTCCTTCCTGAGCGGTATGATGGTTGTGTGGTCCCATGGTGTTTATACTTGCGTACTGTTGTTTGTACAGATGAACGTGGTACCTTCAGGCATTTGAAAATTGCTCCCAAGGATGAGCCAGAATTTTTTTGTAAGGTGTTGGCTGATTTATTTGGATTTTCCCATGACGTCAAGGCACTGAGTTTGAAGGTAGGCCTTGAAATACATCCACAGGTACACTTCCAATTGACTCAAATTATGTCAATTAGCCTATCAGAAGCTTCTAAAGCCATGACATAATTTTCTGGAATTTTCCAAGCTGTTTAAAGGCACAGTCAACTTAATGTATGCAAACTTGAATTGTGATAGATTATTTAATTTATAATTCAGTCTGTAAACAATTGTTGGAAAAGTTACTTGTGTCATGCACAAAGTAGATGTCCTAACTGAATTGCAAAAACTATAGTTCCTGGATGGATGGGAGAAGTTGCTCTCGGGGGGGATGTGCTAGTATCGTTCTTTATTCATGGCTGTGTTCTTAGGCAAAATTGTGAGCCCACTCCCTTGGCTGAGAAGCAACCCCACACATGAATGGTCTCAGGATGCTTTACTGTTGGCATGACACAGGACTGATGGTAGCGCTCACCTTGTCTTCTCCAGACAAGCTTTTTTTCCGGATGCCCCAAACCATCGGAAAGGGGATTCATCAGGAAATGACTTTACCCTAGTCCTCAGCAGTCCAATCCCTATACCTTTTGCAGAATATCAGTCGGTCCCTGATGTTTTTCCTGGAGAGAAGTGGCTTCTTTGCTGCCCTTCCTGACACCAGGCCATCCTTCAAAATTATTCGCCTCACTGTGCGTGCAGATGCACTCACACCTGCCTGCTGCCATTCCTGAGCAAGCTCTGTCCTCGTGGTGCCCTAATTCCACAGCTGAATCAACTTTAGGAGACGGTCCTGGCGCTTGCTGGACTTTCTTGGGTACCCTGAAGCTATCTTCACAACATTTGAACCGCTCTCCTTGAAGTTCTTGATGATCCGATAAACGTTTGATTTAGGTGCAATCTCACTGGCAGCAATATCCTTGCCTGTGAAGCCCTTTTTGTGCAAAGCAATGATGACGGCACGTGTTTCTTTGCAGGTAACCATGGTTGACAGAGATCAAACAATGATTCCAAGCACCACCCTCCTTTTGAAGCTTCCAGTCTGTTATTCGAACTCAATCAGCATGACAAAGTGATCTCCAGCCTTGTTCTCGTCAACACTCACACCTGTGTTAACGAGAGAATCACTGACATGATGTCAGCTGATCCTTTTGTGGCAGGGCTGAAATGCAGTGGAAATGTTTTTTGGGGATTCAGTTCATTTGCATGGCAAAGAGGGATTTTGCAATTAATTGCAATTCATCTGATTACTCTTTATAACATTCTGGAGTATATGCAAATTGCAATCATACAAACTGGAGGCAGCAGACTTGGTGAAAATTTATATTTGTGTCATTCTCAAAAACATTTGGTCACGACTGTATATTACACTAGTTTCATCCAGCAGTTCTCTCTATAAGCTAACACACACCCACAATATGCAAAAAATAAACAATTGCTTACGGTTACAACAAACAGGGCAGCTCATAAAGACTCATTCTATTGTTCTGGGTGACATGTAATCAGTAACATAAAACAAAATCAAGTCCGAATATAATCAGTGCTTGAAGAGGAATTAAATGGGTACTAGTGGACACCATGGAAAATGACTACGCCAGCCAATCAGAAGGCAGAATGAGAAGGTGAGAGGTTAGCAGGCCAGGAAGCCCCCGTCCACAGGCAGGGTGACACCGTTGGTCATAGAACTCTTATCGCTGAGCAGGAACAGGATAGAGTTCACCACATCCTCCACCTCTGCAGAGAGGAACACACACAACCATAAAGTAACACACCTCCACATGATAAAGAGTGGGGTTGGGCAGTCTGTGTGTCATCAGATGTTCATGGTTAGCTGTGTTAATAAAAACAAGAACATATAATACAGTATAGAGTGCATCGTGGAAAGTACTCAGATCCCTTGACTTCTTCAGCATTTTGTTACGTTACAGCCTTCTTCTAAAATGGATTCAATTGTTTTTTCCCCTCGTCAATCTACACACAATACCCCATAATGACAAAGTAAAACCAGATTACTTATTTTTTGGAGGGCAAAAATGTTTAAACGGAAATATCGCATTTACATAAGTATTCGGACCCTTTACTCAGTACTTCGTTGAAGCACCTTTGGCAGCAATTACAGCCTCAAGTCTTTTCACACATTTGGGGAGTTTCTCCCATTTTTCTCTGCAGATCCTCTCAAGCTTTGTCAGGTTGGATGGGGAGGATTGCTGTACAGCTATTGTCACGTCTCTCCAGAGATGTTTGTTTGGGTTCAAGTCTGGGCTCTGGCTGGGCCACTCAAGGACATTAACTTGTTCCGAAGCCATTCCTGCATTTTCTTGGCTGGTGCTTAGGGTTGTTGTCCTGTTGAAAGGTGAACCTTCACCCCAGTCTGTGGTCCTTAACACTCTGGAGCAGGTTTTCATCAAGGAGCTCTCTAAACTTTGTTCCGTTCATCTTTCCCTCGATCCTGACTAGTCCCTGCCACTGAAGAGTGGCTCCCGTCTGACCACTCTACCAAGGCCTGAATGGTGGAGTGCTGCAGAGATGGGAGAATCTTCCAGAAGGACAACCATCGCACAGAGGAACTCTGGAGCTCTGTCAGAGTGACAATTAGGTTCTTGGTCACCTCCCTGACCAAGGCTCTTCTCCCCAATTGCTCAGTTTGACCGGGCGGCCAGCTCTAGGAAGAGTGTTGGTGGTTCCAAACTTCTTCCATTCAAGAATGATGGAGACCACTGTGTTCTTGGGGACCTTCAATGCTGCAGACATTTTTTGGTACCCTTCCACAGATCTGTGCCTTAACACAATCCTGTCTCGGAGCTCTACGGACAATTCCTTCAACCGCATGGCTTGGTTTTTGGTATAGACAGGTTTGTGCCTTTCCAAATCATGTCCAATCAATCAAATTTACCACAGGTAGACTCCAATCAAGTTGTAGAAACATCTCAAGGATGATCAATGGAAACAGGATGCATCGGAGCTCAATTTCGAGTCTCATAGCAAAGGGTCTGAATACTTATGTAAATAAGGTGTTTCAGTTTTTTTCCCCTCATTTCTAAAAACCTGTTTTTGCTTTGTCATTATGGGGTATTGTATGTAGATTCACGAGAGAAAAAAACAATGTAATCCATTTCAGAATAAGGCTGTAATGTAACAAAATGTGGAAAAAGTCAAGGGGTCTGAATACTTTCCCGAATGCACTGTATAAATAACTTATTAGTAACAAAACAACATGTATGTGACCTGCGAATCGTCCCAGAGGGATGCGTGAGGTCATGGTCTTGGCCTTGCCAGGGTCACTCCATGCCAGTCTCCCCATCTTAGTCATCACGACTGTGGGGTTCACACTGTTCACACGGATCTAGCAAGAAATAAGTACACCCCAACAATCAATACTTATTAGTCAACAAGGCGGTAGCCTAGCAGTTAAGAGTGTTGGGCCAGTAACCAAAAGGTTGCGGATTCAAATCCCCAAGCTGACTAGGTGAAAACTCTGTCCTTGTGCCCTTGAGCAAGGCACTAAACCCTAGTCCCTGTAGATAATCAATACATAAAATCAATACAGTGCCAAGTGAAGGTCTACACACCCCTTGCAGTCTTCACATTTTTCTGCCTTAAAATTGAAACAAATATTACATTTCATATTTTTTTTATACCGATGTAAACAAACTACTCCAGATTTCCAAAGATAGAACATTTTTGAATTATTTTATATGAAGAGGTCTTGATTGCGTGTCTTCACACCTCAGAGTTAATGGTAGAATCTTATTCAAAATGTTTCACAGCTGTAATGGCTGCCATAGGTGCTTCCACCAACTTCGCAAACTCTTAGGCAGTGGCGTGTCCAGAACATTTTGAATGGGGTGGCCAAGGTGGGGAACAGACCCAGTTTAGGGGGGACATAACACGTTGACCCTTTATTGATGCAAGGTGTAATTGTTACATATAATTATGAAGGTTCAATGCATTAAATGCTTAAGCTTAGGTTTGGTACATGAATACAAACACTAACAATGATTAAAAGTCAGGGTTTTAAATAAGGGTATTAGCATTCAGCAGTAAATTTACTTGAAAGTACCATCCAGAGTGCGAATTATATCCTGATATTCGGGGGGGGGGGGGGGGGGGGGGGGTCTTTATAGTAAAGATGTCATTTAACTGTAAAAATGTATTACCTTTTACTGTGTCGTGAACACAACCTGTCATGATGTTTTTATCTGATTGTCAAACAAATCACTTCAAAAACGTAGGTTATCTACGCATGTTCGTCTACTCCAAAATAAGTCCAGCATCTGAGCAGTGCACTGTGCACCTACCATTTGAATGGAAAGGGACATCTTTTACAAGCACCATATGTCTAATAACATTCAGCTTACAAAGGGTTGTGTATTCATGGATGCAAAAGGAAGCTATACTTCCCCAAATATTTTAACAATAAAAAAATAAACTTAAAAATATATATTTCTCATTCGTGTTTCATAATTGTCCTTCAATTAGCAAGAGGCTGAATCCATTTCACCAGAGAACGCATCCGAGCAGGGCAAACAGCGCCCCTCTTTCTTAGTATCTGTAGCCCATGTATCTGATGCAGTCTGGCCAAAAAGAATATGACATGTCATGCTCTTTTTAGCCAGACAGGATCATATACATGGGCTCCACATATATTTTTCCATTTACATTTTAGTCATTTAGCAGACGCTCTTATCCAGAGCGACTTACAGTTAGTGTATTCATCTTAAGATAGCTAGGTGGGACAACATACACTGAGTGTACAAAGCATTAGGAACTCCTTCTCTTGACATAAACTGATCAGGTAAATCCAGGTGAAAGCTATGATCCCTTATTGATGTCACTTGTTAAATCCACTTCAATCAGTGTAGATGAAGGGGAGGAGACAGGTTAAAGAAGGATTTTTAAATCTTAGAACTGCTATGCTGCTGGGTTTTTCCATGCTCAACAGTTTCCCATGTGTATCATGAATGGTCCACTATCCAAAACACATCCAGCCAACTTAACACAACTGTGGGAAACATTGGAGTCCATCATCCCTGTGGAACACTTTCAACACTTTTTTCTGAAGGCTAAAGGGGGTGCAACTCAATATTAGGAAGGTGTTCCTAATGTTTGGTACACTCAGTGTATCTCAGTCCTAGTAAGTACATTTTTCCTCAATAAAGCATCTATCAGCAAAGTAAGTGCTAGTAGTGGGGAAAAGTCAAGTGTGAGTGTCAGTTCACGAAAAGGGGGATACTCTTTGAAGAGGTAGGGCTTCAGATGTTTTTGGAGGATGGGGAGGGACTCGGCTGTCCTAGCTTCAGTGGCGATGTTTCGCTCGCTCGGATGCTTTCTCCGGTGAGTCTTACTGTTGGTGCGCGTCTTGGTCAAAATTATTAATATAGTCAGAGACGACCGATCAGATCTCAGAATTTCTTGGGGTAGGCCAATCAGATTTCAGGGGAGGCCATGGCCACACTGGGCCGCCACTGCTATTAGGGCAACATATATCCATCGTTTTTGTATAAATTGCTCAAGGTCAGTAAATTTGGTTGGAGTCATTGATGGGCAGCAATATTCAAACCTTGCCTCTGATTTTCAAACATATTTAAGTCAGGATGGAGACTGGACAATTCAGGAACAGTCAACACCTATTGGAAAGCCATTCTGGTGTCTTTGGCATAAAAACATTTGTAATTGTCTTGCTGAAAAATAAAACTATCCCAGGGTTAGGTATTAAGAAGACTGAGGCAGGTATTCCTCTAGCTTTTTATCTGGGCTTTGCTCCTTTCATGTTTCTTTTGATCTTGACAAACTCCGCAGTCTCTGCCGGTGACAAGAATACACATAACATGATGCCACCACAATACAACTGTTGCAGACAGAGATTTAAATGTACTGGTCTGACATCAGAAGAACCATGTGTGTCTTGATGTGTGCTCTCTGCTATTGGGTCAGTCCTCCTGTAGTTACCTGATAGGGTCCAAGCTCCAGGGCCATAACCTTAGTCAGCATGTCCAGAGCACCTTTAGTGGCACCTGCACACACAGACCGACAGTATGCATTCAAATATCAACTACATCAAGATGTAGTGAGTTAATTGATATAATCGAGCTATAGCTGAGATATGTTTTGATGGGATGTATGTACTGCTCTGTTTGGTCCCGGTCAGTGACTTACAGTAGACGGTGTGGTCTTGGAGGGCACACTGAGACGCCTGGCTGGAGATGTTCACTATGGAGCCTCCTGTTCCTCTGGCCTTCATACCCCGAGCCACAATCTACCCACACACACAGAGAGACAGAGAATGCACAGTGAGTATGGAGAAACTGTTAAGTTACCTATAACGTATAACTATGTTACAGGGAGCCAATTCAATTTCTGACAGCCTTTTCTTACCTGAGAGACATGGAGGACAGCCTTCACGTTGATGTTAAAGGATCTGGGAATAGGAAAAAAAATCTATGGGATTTATGAGATATTCCTATTAATGTCCAGATAGCCTTCTATGTTTGGAATATTTCTGTTGTGTAACTAGCACACAGAGGTAACACAGTTTAAACCTTGTTCATTTAAACCATCCTATCTGGAAAGCTATTTTTCAACCATGTTTAAATAAACAGGTGTAATATGTACACTACCGTTCAAACGTTTGGGGTCACATAGAAATGTCCTTGTTTTTGAAAGAAAAGCAATTTTTTTGTCCATTAAAATAATATAAAATTGATCAGAAATACAGTGTAGACATTGTTAATGTTGTAAATAATATTGTAGCTGGAAACTGCAGATTTTTAATGGAATATCTACATAGGCGTACAGAAGCCCATTATCAGCAACCATCACTCCTGTGTTCAATGGCACGTTGTGTTAGCAAATACAAGTTTATCATTTTAAAAAGGCTAATTGATCATTAGAAAACCCTTTTGCAATTATGCTAGCACAGCTGAAAACTGTTGTTCTGTTTAAAGAAGCAACCAAACTGGCCTTCTTTAGACTAGTTGAGTATCTGAAGCATCAGCATTTGTGGGTTCAATTACAGGCTCAAAATGGCCAGAAATAAAGACCTATCTTCTGAAACTTGTCAGTCTAGTCTTGTTCTGAGAAATGAAGGCTATTTCATGCGAGAAATTGCCAAGAAACTGAAGATCTCGTATAACGCTGTGTACTACTCCCTTCACAGAACAGCGCAGCGCAAACAGGCTCTAACCAGAATAGAAAGAGTGGGAGGCACAACGGAGCAAGAGGACAAGTTTTCTAATGATCAATTAGCCTTTTAAAATGATAAACTTAGCAAACACAACGTGCCATTGGTTGCTGATAATGGGCCTATGTGGATATTCCATTAAAAAAATTGCCGTTCCCAGCTACAATAGTCATTTACAACATCTACACTGTATTTCTGATCAATTTGATGTTATTTTAATGGACAAAAGTGTTTTCTTTCAAAAACAAGGACATTTCTATGTGACCTCAAACTTTTGAACGGTAGTGTAGGTCTAATACAAAGTCCTTCTACTGAGTCTTGAGTGACTTGTGTTTCACTTCTATGAATATGAATTACAATCACAACATGATTTAGAGCAGTGGTTCTCAACTGGTTTTGCCTCGGGACCCAAATTGGACCAGGTTGTCTCAGTTGCGACCCAATATTCGCATTGCGATACAAAATTGCCGAAATGCCACCTGGAAAGCTATTTTTAATGCTATATTGACAGTAATGTAGCAATTTATAAGACAAGCGATCAACATTCCGACCATTTCCATTGACAATAATCAATTTTGCTCGATGAAAAATGTTAGTAAGCTCACTGGTTTGAGACCACAAAAATCAACCAAATACACTAAATAGGCTGCTAAAAGCTCTGCTGAAAATACTAATTGAATTTACAAAAATTCTGACATTAAATTGTTTAAACAAAATGTTGAGAATTTCTGATTTAAAGGACAGCGATGAGAGCATCTTTACATGTCAAACTGGTCGGGGGTGACCTCTAGGAAAGGCTGCAGCGTGGCATAGGCTGCGTTATTCACCAGCAGATCGACATTACCGCCGGCCTCCCGTAGCGCCTCCTCTGTGGCCCCCCAGTCACCGAGGTTCACACACACCGGCTTGATGGACGGACACTGCAGGGAACAACCAGCACCAGAACCAATCACACAGAGAGAAAAGACAGCAGAGAGAATCACCCCAACGAATCACCACAAAGAATCTCCCATCATCTCTCGTCACGGAGCCGAAACAATGGGACATGGAGGTGAAAAGAGCAGCAGGGAAAACTAGCTAGCCTCTAATGATATGCGTATAGGGCTAGTGGAGAGGAGAAGTCCTATAAGGGGACAATAGAGCATGCAATGGGGGGGGGTCCAGACCTTGAGCAGTGGAGGGGGGGCTGGGCGGGGTTGTAGGGATATGAGGGTCATAACGCAGTGGAGGCTGCTCAGAGGAGGATGGGGAGGACCATCCTACTCAGTGAATTTCTGAAAAATAGTGTGATTTTTTGGGGGGATAAAACTATACTAAATATATTCACGTCACCAAATAACTAATTAAAAGACACTGTTTTGCAATGACGTTCTACAGGTCTACATTAGCCTCAACAGCACCATGGTGTAGCTGGAGGACAGCTATTTTCCATCCTCCTCTGCGTACATTGACTTAAATACAAAACCTAGGAGGCTCATGGTTCTCACCTTCTATAGACTTACTGTCATGGCCAAAAGTTGAGAATGACACACATATTAATTTTCACAAAGTCTGCTGCCTCCAGTTTGTATGATGGCAATTTGCATATACTCCAGAATGTTATGAAGAGTAATCAGATGAATTGCAATTAATTGCAAAATCCCTCTTTGCCATGCAAATGAACTGAATCCCCAAAAAACATTTCCACTGCATTTCAGCCCTGCCACAAAAGGACCAGCTGACATCATGTCAGTGATTCTCTCGTTAACACAGGTGTGAGTGTTGACGAGGACAAGGCTGGAGATCACGCTGATTGAGTTTGACTAACAGACTGGAAGCTTAAAAAAAAGGGTGGTGCTTGGATTCATTGTTTTTCCTCTGTCAACCATGGTTACCTGCAAGGAAACATGTGCCGTCATCATTGCTTTGCACAAAAAGGGCTTCACAGGCAAGGATATTGCTGCCAGTGAGATTGCACCTAAATCAAACATTTATCGGATCGTCAAGAACTTCAAGGAGAGCGGTTCAATTGTTGTGAAGAAGGCTTCAGGGCGCCCAAGAAAGTCCAGCAAGTGCCAGGACCGTCTCCTAAAGTTGATTCAGCTGCAGGATCGTGGCACCACCAGTACAGAGCTTGCTCAGGAATGGCAGCAGGCAGGTGTGAGTGCATCTGCACGCACAGTGAGGCAAAGACTTTGAGGATGGCCTGGTGTCAAGAAGGGCAGCAAAGAAGCCACTTCTCTCCAGGAAAAACATCAGGGACGGGCTGATATTCTGCAAAAGATACAGGGATTGGACTGCTGAGGACTGGAGTAAAGTCATTTTCTCTGATGAATCACCTTTCCAATGGTTTGGGGCATCCGGATAAAAGCTTGTCCGGAGAAGACAAGGTGAGTGCTACCATCAGTCCTGTGTCATGCCAACAGTAAAGCATCCTGAGACCATTCATGTGTGGTGTTGCTTCTCAGCCAAGGGAGTGGGCTCACTCACAATTTTGCCTTGGAACACAGCCATGAATAAAGAATGGTACCAACACATCCTCCAAGAGCAACTTCTCCCAACCATCCAGGAAGTTTGGTAATGAACAATGCATTCTCCAGCATGATGGAGCAACTTGCCATAAGGCAAAAGTGATAACTAAGTGGCCCGGGGAACAAAACATTGATATTTTGGGTCCATGGCCAGGAAACTCCCCAGACCTTAATGCCATTGAGAACTTGTGGTCAATCCTCAAGAGGCGGGTGGACAAACAAAAACCCACAAATTCTGACAAACTCCAAGCATTGATTATGCAAGAATGGGCTGTCATCAGTCAGGATGTGGCTCAGAAGTTAATTGACAGCATGCCAGGGCGGATTGCAGAGGTCTTGAAAAAAAAGGGTCAACACTGCAAATATTGACTCTTTGCATCAACTTTATATAATTGTCAATAAAAGCCTTTGACACTTATGAAATGCTTGTAATTATACTTCAGTATTCCATAGTAACATCTGACAAAAATATCTTAAGACACTGAAGCAGCAAACTTTGTGGAAATTAATATTTGTGTCATTCTCAAAACTTTTGGCCACGACTGTACACATAATTATGACGACTTCCGGAGGACATCCTCCAACCTATCAGAGCTCTTGCAGCATGAACTGACATGTTGTCCATCCAATCAAAAGGATTAGAGCAGGGGTGTCAAAGTCAAATGGACGGAGGGCCAAATAAAAAAATCAGCTACAAGATGAGGGCCGGACTGTTCGAATGTTCATTGAAAATTTTTTAAATGACGCATATAGTCTAGTGAACCTAATTGAACCTACTGAAAACCTAACAAATATATTACAATATGATCAGATAAATAAAGCAATATTTTCTTATGGCTCTGTCAGTAATCTTTAATTTTCAACAGACACAAAAGACAAATTTCCTTTATATAAATATCCCCATAACATGAACATTAAATGAAAGAAACCGGTATTCAAGGCACCATCAGTAGACTATATTTTCTATTTTAGCAAAAGTGGGCTAAATTTACTTCAAAGAAAAAACAATAATAGCAATTTTCTATCATCCACTCAACTGAAATATTTTAAAAATATAATTGGATTGAAATACAAAAAAATAAAGTGCAAAAATCTATTAATCAAAAACAACACTTTGTTTAAGGAGAAGTAACATGCAGTGAAAACAAATATTAAATTTTAACTTTTAAACTTGAACTGAGTAAAAACTCTAAATATGTGATTGCACAGTAATGTTCACTTGTTTGAGGTTGAGGGTGATACTTGGTGGTGTCCCATCTTTTCCACAAGTTCATCAATGTTCGGGGTAAGGCTCTGAGCTGAAGAAATCCTCAGAATTGAGTGGAGGTGTTCAGCAGTAAGTCGACTTCTGTGTGATGTTTTGTTCAATTTCATCAAAGAAAACAGTTGTTCACACAGGTATGTGCTGCCAAACATAGACAACGTTTGAGCAGCCTGGATGCGCAGCTGGGGCATTGTGCCGGGGAGGAAACGGGCGAACTCCGCAGCACCCACTGCCGCATATTTTGCCCTCAGTGCATCATTGCATTGGAGGTCAATCAACTCCATTTGGAGGTTTGGTGGTGAGCTTTCCACGTCAACAGCAAATGGGTTACCGAGCAGTTCCAACCTGCTTTTTTGTGCTTCAAAGTCAGCAAATCGGCGTCGAAAGTCAGCGGCAAGCATACCTATTTTATCAGCCAACTGTGTGCTCGGGAACGCACTGGTAGAGAGCTTCTCTTTCATGGTCTGGCAGCTGGGAAAGTGGCTCAAATTTTCTTTCCGCATCTGCGTCTCCCACAGAGTCAGTTTGGTTTTAAATGCCTTCACTGTACTGTACATATCAGAGATGACACGATCCCGACCCTGCAGCTGCAAGTTTATTGCATTCAGATGACTCGTAATGTCACACAGAAAAGCCATTTCACACAGAAACATTTCGTCTCGGAGTTGTGTTGTGTCTTTCCCTTTGCTGTCCAAGAACAGACAAATCTCCTCACGAAGCTCGAAACATCTTTGAAGCACCTTTCCCTGGCTTAGCCATCGCACCTCTGTGTGATAAGGCAAATCACCATGCTCCGTTTCTAACTCCGTCAGAAATGCCTTGAACTGGCGGTGATTCAAACCTTTGGCTCTGATAAAGTTAACTGTGCGCGTGATGATGCTCATTACATGCTCCATTTTCAAGGCTTTACCGCACAACGCTTCCTGGTGTATGATACAATGATAAGCTGTCAGCTCACCTGTCGCGTTTTCCTCTTGCATCTTTTCCCGTATCTTCGCCACCAGTCCGCTCCTGTGTCCACACATCGCAGGTGCTCCGTCGGTTGTCAAACCCACGAGTTTTTCCCAAGGCAGCTCCATCTCATTTACACATCTTGACACCTCTTCATACAAATCATGCCCCGTAGTTGTGCCATGCATAGGACGTAAAGCCAAAAACTCCTCTGTCACGCTTAGGTTGGAGTCCACTCCGCGGATGAAAATTGACAACTGGGCAATGTCAGAAATGTCGGTGCTCTCATCCACAGCCAAGGAATATGCAATAAAATCTTTTCCCTTTTTCACAAGCTGCTCTTTTAGATTGATGGACAACTGGTCTACTCTCTCGGCAATGGTGTTTCTGCTCAGACTCACATTTAAAAAGAGTTGCCTTTTTTCTGGGCAAACTTCGTCACAAACTTTAATCATGCAGTTTTTGATGAAATCCCCCTCCGTAAATGGTCGGGCTGATTTAGCGATCTCTTCTGCCAAAATAAAACTGGCCTTGACAGCAGCCTGGCCTTGTGATTTGGCTTTTTTGAACAGAGCCTGTCGAGATTTGAGGCCTCGTTTTAATTCCTCTGCCTTTTGTAGCCTTTGTTCCATGTCCATATTCTTGTTTTTGTCCGCGTGTTTCGTTTCATAATGTCGTCTCAGATTATACTCTTTCAGTACCGCCACACTTTCTCCACACAGAAGACACACAGGTTTTCCAGCTACCTTCGTGAACATATACTCCGACTCCCACCTTGTTTGAAACCCCCGGTTCTCAGTATCCACCTTCCGTTTTGCCATTTTTGATGGGTATCTGAAAGTTAATTTTACTGTGATGCTGACGACTGCTGTGCCAATAAATATTGAAATGAAGCAGCCTACTGCTCGGTGCGTCACCTTTGCATTGTGGGAAATGTAGTATTGGTGCGTGTAAAAGATCTGCGGGCTGCCGGCTTGCTGCGGGCCGGTTCTAATAATAAATCAAGATCATCCCAGGGGCCGTAAAAAACCTTCTTGCGGGCCGGATGTGGCCCGCGGGCCTTGACTCTGACATATGTGGATTAGAGGATGAATCTAAGTACAGAAAGCATACGCTACAGCTAGCTAGCACTGCAGTGCATAAAATGTGGTGACTAGTTGACTCAAAGAGAGAAAGACAATAGTTGAACAAATTCATTTCTTCAGAAATTAAGGACAAGCTGTAGAGAGAGAGAGAGAGCTAGCTATATTTTGTTAGATTTCTTTTCAATATAACTTAGCTCATTAATGCAGCTAGCTAATTTAGCCTACTCAAACAGAGAGGAATGCTATTTATGTTAGCTAACTGGCTCTTATTATTATTTTTGTTATTTCTTTAACTGAAAAGGTTATCCAACACTAAGCTAAGGCTATCCAACACTGGAACTCTTCCAAGTCAAGGTCTGCTAGATGCAGGCAAGTGTGTGCAAGGCGTTCCTGGGCATGTCACTCACTGTCTGTTACCTTGGTTGCTCCAATTGGTCTTTTGACATGTGCACCTACATTATAAACTATAATTCGTAGGCTAGATTGTCGAAACTTCATGATGGGTATAGGGAAAATTGAGTATCACATATTAGACTAAACCTATCGATGTTACATTGAGCTGGGTGATTTAAATATGAATGACAGTCATCCAATATGCTGTAATAGAAATAAGGCCATGCTCATAAATGTTTGTTTTTTTAAAGACGTCTTCCCCAATCTTAAACGGTACCGACACCCCACTGTTGTAGGGGCATTGTGTGTGTATATGGGTGTTGCGGGGGTTACCTCCAGCAGAAGGCTGTCCAGGTCAGCCCGCGTACGTGTGACTGCCACGACCTCTGCCCCGCAGCGCGCCAGAGCAAGCGCCGTGGCCCGGCCGATGCCTGTGTGAAAATATCCATAAACACAATGACCATTATTCACTGGAGATCTCAGTGTGACGGCCAACCTGACACATACATTTCGACAATGTTTGGGTTATTCGGTCACCCACAATCATGACAGTGGTTCTTTCAGGACACATTGGATGTTGCTTAGTTTGAGCTCAAAACTACTTGTTGATTTACTTGTTGTAAGTGCATTTGGTTGTGTTTTCGCAGCAAACCAGACGTCGACACTATCTTTAAATATGGTGGTAGTTTTCTTACCTTTTCCTGCCCCCGTGACTATGGCCCGCTTGCCTGCGAAAGAGATTTCCATGGCTCTTCAGACTTTCGCTGCGAAGTTATGGGACAAGTAAATGTTGCACAATATGGAGAGCAAAGGGTGAGAGACACAATGCAACAAAATAGATCATCCGCATGCGATAAGGGCGAAATCGATACTACATGCCCTCCTCACTTTCAAATATTGAAAAATGTCGCGTTAAAATAAATATTCGTTATATGAACAGTGCAAGATATATTGAGCTCTATTAAGTAATTTTCTTACCCAGTTGTCACTGGTTACGACAGCCGCAAAGTCATAAACCCCGCCTATTTCTACAATGTATTTTCTTAAAACGTGATTTTAAACATAACCTTAACCACACTGCTAAATGTATGTCTAACCTTAAATTAAAACCATAAAGCACATTTTTATTCTCATGAATTTTAGCGGAAACGGATGTGGTGTATGAAGAGTGCACCTCGAAGTTGCGCAAAAAGTTAATGGATAAAAAAGTTACTGTTCCTAGTTGACCCCTAGAAGCAACGGGTATATAGGCAACTTAATATTCAGTCTTGCATCAGAACAGAGTATTCAACAACCAACATCAAATTCACTGTAGATTGATATTTACAATCCAATTCAATATATGTGTGTTTTCATGTGTATTTAGAGAGATACTTTCATTTTATAAAATATAATCTCAGTAAACCATACTGTACAGGCCAAAGTCAATAAAACTTCTGATTTTAGTCAAAAGGCAGCCTTTTTACTCTATCAAATGATCTAGTTAGCCAAACTACATGATAGTGATGCATGCACCATATACAGTGGGTGAAAAGTCTGTGCCCCCCTTTCTGATTTTCTCTATTTTTGCATATTTTTGACACGGAATGTTATCAGATTGTCAACCAAAACCTAATATTAGGTAAAGGTTTACAAATAACAAACTAAATGTATACTTAGTTTATTTATTTAATTAACACATTTATGCAACACCCAATTCCCCTGTGTGAAAAAGTAATTCCCCCCTACACTAAATAACTGGTCGTGCCACCTTTAGCTGCAATGACTGCAATCAAATGCTTCCTGTAGTTGTTGATCAGTCTCTCACATCGCTGTGGAGGAATTTTGGTCCAGTCTTGCATGCAGAGCTGCTTTAACTCAGGAACATTTGTGGGTTTTCAAGCATGAACTGCTCATTTCAAGTCCTGCCACAAAACATCTCAATTGGGATTAGGTCTGGACTTTGGCTAAGCCAATCCAAAACTTGTGTGTTGCTTTTTTAACAATTATCATTTTAACTTGATTGTTGGTTTTGGGTCACAGTCTTGCTGCATGACCCAGCTACGCTTCAGCTCACAGACAGATGACCTGGCATTTTCCTGTAGAATGATCTGATACAGAGCATAATTCATGGTTCTTTCTATTAGGGCAAGTCGTACAGGCCCCTGAGGCAGCAGAGCATCCCCAAACCATCACACTACCACCACCATGCTTCACCGTTGGTATGAGGTTCTTACTGTGGAATGTAGTGTTTGCCAAAAAAACACCTGGATAATCATCAAGACTATTAGAAGAATGTTCCATGGACAGATGAGTCAAAAGTAAAACTTTTTGGGCGACATGGGCCCTATTATGCCTGGCGAAAACCAAACACTGCATTCCACAGTAAGAACCTCACCTGTGAGCTGAAGCGGACTCACAGCTGGGTCATGCAGCAAGACAATGATCCAAAACACAATCTACATGAAAATCGTTAAAAGCAACACATTTTATGTTTTGGAAGGGCCTAGTCAAAGTACAGACCTAATCCAAATTGCGATGTTGTGGCAGGACTTGAAATGAGCAGTTCATGCTTGAAAACACACAAATGTCGCTGAGTTAAAGCAGTTCTGCCAACATTCCTCCACAGAGATGTGCTAAACTAATCAACAACTACAGGAAGCATTTGGTTGCAGTCATTGCAGCTAAAGGTGACAGTTAGCACGTAAAGGGGCAATTACTTTTCACACAGGGGAATTGGGTGTTGCATAACTTTGTTAGTTAAATAAATAAAATAAATACATTTGGTTTGTTATTTGTAAACTCAGGTTTCCTTTATCTAAAAATTTGTTTTTGGTTGAAGATCTGATAACATTCAGTATAAAAAATGTGCGAAAATAGAGAAAATCAGACAGAGGCAAATACTTTGTCACTGCACTATGTCATTTACAATTTTCAGTCTCTTCAAGACAGGCAGTGGAATCATGCACTAGCAGCAATTCAATGACTGTTGTTGTTCTGGTTCTGTGACGTACCCCCTCCCATCTCTCAGAGTAGGAGTGCTGATCTAAGATCAGGTACCCACCAGTCTGTATAGCACTCCTACTCGGTTTATTAAATACGGCCATGAGAATTTGTCTCACTGAGTTAACACATTCTCCAATTGAGTTTCAGTCAGAGAGAGAAATTACCCCAGTGCATAAAGCAATTATCCCAGTTATCTTCCCTCTCTGCTGGAAATGGGGTTGGATTGATGGCAGCCCACGATAGGATAAAGGGAAGAGTGAGGTAATCAGGCATAAATCTAATGCGAGCTGGGTTATTATGTTCCAATGAAACAAACATTTCATAGGCCTCCATGCATTAGCTCAGCGTTTCCCAACTCCAGTCCTCGAGTACCTCAAACACCACACATTTTTTGTTGTAGCCTTCGAAAAACATTTTAATGTGTACTGTTGTGGCTGGGAATCACCGCATTAGCTCACTGACAAACTTCATGGGCCAAGCACGTTGTTCCAAAGGGTGGGAGAATCAAGCTGATTATGTTAACTCAAACATTTCAAACCTATCTGCCCCTTATTTACTGTAATAAGAATAGTAAATGTGCCAACATGAAATCCCATTTTATTGGTTGAGTACACATACTTTGCAGATGTTATTGCAGGTGCAGGGAAATGCTTATGTTCCTAGCTCCAACAGTACAGTAATACCGAACAATACAAAACAATAAACACAAATCCAAAAAAATAAATATCAGAACAAGCAATGTCAGAGTCTGGAATATAAATATACAGTATGTGTATATGATGGTGTGTGTAGACAGTATATGCATAGAAAGGTTTGTACAACAGTAGTTATATAGGATGAGCCTTGACTAGAATACAATTAAGCAATAAGGCTCGAGGTGGTGTGGTATATGGCTAATATACCACGGCTAAGGGCTGTTCTCATGCACGACGCAACGAGGAGTGCCTGGATACAGACTTTTGTATATTGGCCATATACCACGAACCCCAGAGGTGCCTTATTGATATTATAAACGGGTTACCAACATAATTAGAACAGTACAAATAAATGTTTTGTCATACTCGTGGTATACGGTCTGATATACCACGGCTTTCAGGCAATCGGCATTCAGGACTTGTGTTTATGGATATTTTCACACAGGCACCCAGTGTATAATATAGTGTATATTCGGAAAGTATTTAGACCCCTTGAATTAAAAAATAATTATGTTACAGCCTTATTCTAAAATTGATTACAAAAACAATCCTCATCAATCAAAACACAATACCCTATAATGACAAAGCAAAAACAGTTTTTTAGACATTTTTGCTAATTTATAAAAATCAACTTAATGTAAGAATTCAGACTCTTTACTCAGTACTTTGTTAAAGCACCTTTGGCAGCAATTACAGCCTTGAGTCTTCTTGGATATGATGCTACAAGCTTGACACATCTGTATTTGGGGAGTTTCTCTGGGGATCTTCTCTGCAGATCCTCTTAAACTCTGTCAGGTTGGATGGGGTGCGTCGCTGCACAGCTGTTTTTGATCAGATTCAAGTCCAAGCTCTGGCTGGGCCTCTCAAGGACATTCAGAGACTTGTCCCGAAGCCACTCCTGCGTTGTCTTGACTGTGTGCTTAGGGTTGTTGTTCTGTTGGAAGGTGAACCTTCGCCCCCCAGTCAGATGTCCTGAGCGCTCTGGTGCCTTATTTCCTCCAGACGTGATGCTTGGTGAAGTTATCAACACATTGGTTGTAGTTCTCGCTTAGGAAAAACACTAGACCCCCAATACTCGCCTTTTCGAGACGCATACAAGGCCCTCCCTTCTGCAAACCAGATCACAAATACATTTTTCTCCTCCTTTCCTATAGGCAGAAACTCAAACAGGAAGTACCTGTGCTAAGGTCTATTCAATGCTGGTCTGACCAATTGGAATCCATGCTTCAAGATTGTTTTGATCACCCGGATTGGGATATGTTCCGGGTGGCTTCTGAAAATAACATTGACGTTTACACATACATGGTGACTGAGTTCATCAGGAAGGGTATAGGGGATGTTGTTCCCACAGTGACTATTAAAACCTACTCAAACCAGAAACCGTGGATAGATGGCAGCATTCTCACAAAACTGAAAACGCGATATGGTTGAATACCAACAGTGTAGTTATTCCCTCCGTAAGGCAATCAAGGCCCCACAAGGGCCCCTCCTGTACTCTCTGTTCACCCATGGCTGCGTGGCAATGCATACCTCCAACTCAATCAAGTGTGCAGACGACACACCAGTTGTAGGCCTGATTAGCAACAATGACAAGATAGCCTACAGGGAGGAGGTGAGGTCCCTGGCGGAATGGTCCCTCAACGTCAACAAAATGAAGGAGCTGATCATGGACTTCAGGAAACATATACGGGACCGCAGTGGAGAAGGTGGAAAACTTCAAGTTCCTCGGCATACACATCACTGAAAATCTGAAATTGTCCACCCACACAGACAGTGTGGCGAAGAAGGCGCGACAGCGACAACCTGAGGAAGCTGAAGAAGGTATTTAGCTTGTCCAGGAGCAAGGTGTCGGTGTCCGCGATGTGGCTGGCTTTCCCTTTATAATCTGCGATTGTCTGGAGTCCCTGTCACATACATCTGACCTGTTGGAATTGCGACTCCACTTTGTCCCTGTACTGTCGTTTTGCCTGTTTGATTGCCTTACGGAGAGCATTGCTAATCTGTTTGTACATGTCAGAGGCAGCTGGTTTGGTATTTGGTTTGGATGAGTTCTTTCTATTCGTCACAGTGGGAACAACATCCTCTATGCACTTCTGATGAACAGTCACGAGTCAGTGTATACGTCAATACCATTCTCAGATTCCGATTTGTCAGACCAACGTTGAACCGTCCTTACCAGTTACTTCCTGTTTAAGTTTCTGCCAATAGGAGGGAAGAAGCGTCATTCGCAGGAGAAAGAGATGGAGATATCGAGGATGAAGGTCAGTGTGCCTTGTAAGTATCCGGCGGAGAGTGGGTAATTAGTCTTTACCATCGGTCCTATTAGCCAATGTACAATTATTACATAATAAAATAAACGAACTACAAGCACGTATATCCTACCAACGGGACATTCAAAAATAATATCTTATGTTTCACCGAGTCGTGGCTAAACGACGACATGAATAACAAACAGCTGGCAGGTTATACACTGATTCTGCAGGATAAAACAGTAGCCTCTGGTAAGGGGCGGTGGTCTGTGTATATTTGTAAACAACAGCTGGTGCACAATATCTAAGGAAGTCTCGAGGTTTTGCTCACCTGAGGTAGAGTATCTAATGATAAGCTGTAGACCACACTATTTACCAAGAGAGCTTTCATCTATATAATTTGTAGCAGTCTATTTACCACCACAAACCGATGGGGTATGCCACCTGAGTCCGACTAAAAGCCCACTTCTTATTCCTCTTCTCTGGCGACGTCGTCTTGCGGCAGACCCTGGAATTAATGGAATTCGCTCTGGAAATTCAAACAAAGGAACCAATTCAAGTTGAATTTCTGGTCGAAATGCTGGTGAGTGACTGCCGATCTAAAATCCAAAAGGTGGCTAGAAGCTAGAAACAGCATGACAGTGTATTTCGGCACCATTAACATTGTTCCACTGTCCTCCTGTACATCACTGTGTTGGTAATTGTGTCTTAATAAGTATAATGATAAAAAACAATGAATCTGTAAAGCAAAGGGCAGCGAGGAATGTTTGGTAATGCTGCAAAACATGCTTTATGCTTTATTAAACAAAATAATACATCAATGGTGAAACGGATGACAGGAGAAGATGAGGAAAAATATCACATCCTGACTCGAATCTGAGTCAGACTCCTCTCTCTCAGCCACTGACCTGCAGTGGGAAAGACAGATTCTGTATTTGGATTATAGTGTTTTCGTGCAAAAAGGAATGTGAGACATCAGTAAAACACACCTACTTCCAGCTCAAGCTCACACATTACAACGAGTCAACAACACGAATGTAACTTTTAATACACAGAGATATTAAACACGGGAATTGAGATGAGTGCAAAATGTGTAGTCCTTTTGACAGAGAAATAACATGTTTTGGGGGAATCGCAACAAAGGGTTCTAATGAATGATCTTTAGGATAATGTGCTCACCTTCAGAGGAGTCTGTTTTGGTTACTGCAGGGCTGTGTGTATATGTGTGGTGCACACTTGTTTTAATTCCTACTGTCACACATACGATCCCTTTCATGCCTTCAATTCATTTTTCATTATGTGCTCTTAAGCATTTCCAAAGTCTAGTTGATTGAAACATAAGGCACTGGTATCATCTTTGGCTATAAGATATTAAAAGCATTCGGATTGAGTGGTTAAACTATTAGGTTTCACACAAACCTGCACATATGTACACACACCAGTTTGAAACCTCTTCTGGTAAGACATTAACTTCAGGACATGAGGGGCACAAGGGTAGTCTGTGAAGTGAATCCGACGTGCAGCTAACAGTATAGCTTCCTCCACTGTCTCTCTCCCCATACCGGGCTTCAACTAGTGATCCTCTGCTCGCAAACACACGTGACCAACCTCCTTGACAACGTACCAATCGATTGAGCTATACAAAAAGATCAAATTGGATAGCTCCATCTGCGACATTTCAAGCCAGCCTTGGAGTCAGCTTACGGTACATTCTTAACTCCGTTACATTAGCACAAACGTCTCTCACTCATTACTTAAACGGTCTCTCTCTTCCTGTAACACTGATATCAGATAATCATCTCTGATGACATCTGGTCATGAGCTCTTGTATAAAAAACATCAGTCCGGTAAATGTTTACACCTAAAAGCAAATAATTTAACATTTCACCCTGTTCAGCATCTTAAGGTACCTTTTCAACAGTAATTTAAGTACTTTAACACTCCTTCAAAAAAACCTCGACCACAATACTAAAAGATTAGAGTTTGGGATTTAAAGCAACGAGTGGTGATACACATCGCCACAGCAACAGCCAGCGACGACAACTTACTGCGATGAGTGGAGGGTACAGTACTGATAAGAGTAGTGGGGCATTTCTTCATCACCCCACCATGACAAAAGTGATCCTCACTCCATTTACCTCCGCTTGTCTCCTCTCAAAGACACACAGACATTTAACCATTTTATCTGAGTGAAGTGGTTCTGTTGGGTTAGCCAGGGTGCCAGTCTGGTTTTGCTTTGACCAAATTGTCATTTTGCCATGGCAATGATATAGCTAGCATACACAGGGACACCAGTCAACCAGGCTGGTAGGAAGTATTGTAGATATACTTTAGTGGCCATCAATGGTGACCCTTACTAGGACACCAGTCAGTCTCTGGGTAGAGGAGGCAGTGGACAGTCTTAAACCTAGAGAGAGAGAGAGACGGAGAGATAGAGGGAGGGGAGGAAGAGAGAGGGGGCAGATGGATGAAGAGAGAGGGAGAGATGAGCAATGCCGGGGGTGAGGGAAATGGTAAGACGAAAAATAGTTGGTGGAGAGAGAGGGGATAACCATTTACATGTAATTCACAATTCAGATAGAGCAAACTTTGCACTGAGGCAGAGGTTTAGTAAACAAGTGTAATGTAATTGTCTTGTGCATTACTGAATGCTGGGTGGATGTTGGGTTAATGTCTGATTACCGTGAGGGGTCCTCCACCAGGGAGAAGGCTCCTCCAATGCTGACCACATTCCTCCTGTTC
The DNA here is from genome assembly GCF_013265735.2 of Oncorhynchus mykiss. NCBI lineage: Eukaryota > Metazoa > Chordata > Actinopteri > Salmoniformes > Salmonidae > Oncorhynchus > Oncorhynchus mykiss. The sequence goes on from NC_048584.1 coordinate 24,008,854, forward strand.
TCAAAACCCCCATAGCTCAGAGTGACCTAGACACACACACAAACAATTGGTATCTGTTGTATACATCACAGACAAAAGACAAAGTAGGGTGTCTCTTTCACCCACACACTTGTGTGTAGACAATCTCTCTCTCTCACAGACAGACCCCCTCCTACACACACAGGCCCCCACCCCTACCTGTTCCAGCACGGTGTCTGTGGGCAGCCTCTGCAGGTTCTCCAGGTGGGAGTGGAAGAGGTGGGTGTGTGTCAGCGTCACCTCCAGCAGCGCCTCGATGATGTAACCGATAGTGCAGTCGTCAGGGAGACGGATCTTCTCTGCCGTGCTGATGAAGTTCCCCAGACTAGGGAGGAGGAGGACAGGAAAGGATGAAAAAGAAAAGAAAGGGGGGTAAGATGTGAGGTTGTGAGTGAACTGCTCAAAACTGTTTGGCTTAATAGCTTAACAGCTACAATAATATGTGCATCTGAAGAACATTGAGAGTGTTGAACTGTTCAAACTCACCTAGCCCATGGACTCATCTTGAGGGCCAGACCACGACTGATACAGAACCCTGCACCTCCTGTAGCGAACCAGAACTTCACTGACACCTAGGAGAAGAAAACAAGGGTCAGAGGTCAGGAGTAAGGGAGAGAGATAAAGAGAGAGACAGGAAGGGAGGCATAGACAGAACGACCGAGATGGGAGGGATGGAGCGAGAGAGAAGGATGGTCTGGAGAAAGAGACAGACAAACAGACAGGGTGTACTCACAGATCCATCACTCTTGACCCTCTCTGCAGCCTCTATGGGGTGGTCGAGGCTGGGCCGGCCCAGGTAAACATCCTGGGTGTGTTGGAAGGAGGACAGCAGCTTTAGCAGACTGGGTACAATCACATAGTTATCATCATCCATATGGCAGAACCATCTGGGAGAAGGAGGAGAGAGAATAGAAAGGGAGGGAAGGGGGAGGACAGAGAGAGAACAAATGTGTCCATATTTTCACTGTTTTTATTTAACCTTTAACCAGGCAAGTCAGTTAAGATCAAATTCAAATTTTACAATGACGGCCTACCCCAGCCAAACCCTCCCCTAACTCAGACAATGCTGGGCCAATTGTGCACCACCCCATGGGACTCCCGATCACGTCCGCTTGTGATACAGCCCGGGATCGAAACAGGGTCTGTAGTGACGCCTCTAGCACTGAGATGCAGTGCCGACGGACTGCTGCGCCACTCGGGAGCCAAATAGGCCAGTGTGTTCCTACAATCTGTGCTTGCCAGAGCTACTGTACGTGGAGACATACAGTCCTATCAATCTGTTGACACAGAATCTAAGACATATGCGTGAGATGTATTCTCAAAATAGGCCTTTCCTCTTCTCACCAGTAAAGAAATATAAATATTTCTTTACATAAGACAGGCAGTCTTCTGAAACTGAGCGGCTCAGTGGGACTACTTGGCCTCCCTGATCAGGGTAGGAGAACAAACTAACTTCTGAATTGGCTTCTTATTGGCCAAATAATGAAGAACTTAATCTATAGTTATGTTCTTAGCATGCAATGTGATGGTGAATAGCAGGAAGTAAGGTAAAGTATGTCAAGACTCACTTCCTCTGCGACTCGATGAACTTGTCATATTCCACAGACATCTTACAGCACAGGGCCTGCCGCGTGTGTGCTGCTGAACAGTTGGTGTTGACGACATTAGCCCCTGAGAGAAAAGATGAGGATGTTGAGTCTACTTATCGTACTACTGAGACAGTAATGCTAGGGTATCAAATACACATATGCCTGATAACATATTACAAGTCTTTCTAAGAACTCCAATCACATTTGATAAATAGTTACATTTAAGAAGGTACAGTGACAATAATTGCTCTCCTATTTGTACTTCCAGTATCCACCTATTAGAGTGTAGACTGACCTGCTCTCCTCCTCAGCTCCTGATCCTCCCCGTCAGTGAATATAAAGGTCTTGAGGAGACAGAGAGAGAGAGAGATTTGTTAACACTAAGTTTGTTTCCATGTATACACCCCCCTCACACACAAGACAGAGAGAACGAGAGAGAGCAAAAGAGAGAGGAAAGGGAAGAGAGATCAAACATGTGGCTTGCACAATGAGGCCTCCATGTCCTAGACCTATACTGCTGATTCATGGAGTGAAGCAGTTGGGTAAAACAATAACCAGACTATGCTAACTCAAACAACACTGGGCCCATTCTCCCTGGCACTCAGTCCCCCTCCTCCCCTTTACCCTGCTCGCCTCAACTATGGTATGCTCCCTCTTTCCTTTCCTCCTCTCTCTCCTAATTGTCTGTTACCCCTCCCTTCCTCCTGTCATTTATTCTTTCCCTCACTCCCTTCTGCCCGCCTGCCTCGTGCCCAGTGGCATGCCTTCACTTTCTATCCCTCTGTCCCCTTTTCATCTTTCTTCCCTCCCTCCCTCATCCCCCCCTTCTTTTATCCTCCAGTTGTCTCCTCCCTGCCTCGTGCCCGGTGGCATGCCCTCTCTTTCCTGTGTGCCCTGGGAGATGCTGAGCATCCGTGCCAGGACTGGTGGAAAACTACACAGGACACCACAGGCATGTGACACACACACACACACACACACACACACACACCACCACCAGGACGAGCCAGACCATGCCAGGCAAACAAAGACCTTCCCTGATCAAAGAGGGGAGGATCCAGTCACCCTGGCAACTCAGCAGATCCCTGGCCAGCCAGCAGGGCATAAATGGCCTGGAGAGCAGTGTGGTTGCCAGGGCCCGGAGGCAGTGTGGTTGCCGGGGCCCGGAGGCAGTGTGGTTGCCGGGGCCCGTTGGCTGAAGTTTTAAACAGATTTCTACCATGTTAAGTCAACCTGCAAGCCTGGGGCTATTCTGGCTCACTGTAGATGGTATAAATTCTCTGACAGGCTGTTAAAACAACACAAATGCGCAAAAAGTCACACACGAGAAAAGTGATAACATCTTGTTAAAACACTTCAAGATACTCTGGTTCTACTCCAGTTCATTCAAAGCTGCTACACCGTGCAGGAGAAAGCCTCCAATCCCTTCAATCTACAGTACCTTTCTTCCCTCCCTCCCGTAAGTCATTTTCCAACAGCTCTATTATGAACACTGTAGAAGGATTCCTAGAATAGTTTCCACATTTGAAATACTCAGAGACTAAAGCTGTGACTCAGTGTGGTTCCATGTCTTCTTTTCTTTCCAGAGAAATCTCTCCACATATATGGAGAGAAGGTTAGCCTCGTGTTCACTCAGCAAGACTGGAGCTAAAGAGAAATGGCTGCTTTGTGTTCTCACAGACTCCCCTCATAGGGTTTTAACAGGTCCAAATAAACCCAGCAGGCATCCTTTAAACTCCACTCCAGGTATACGTTGCCCATAGTCACAGACCTAGGATCAGCCCACCATTATTCTGAACCTTAACCACTAGTGAGGAAAACACAAAACTGACCTTAGATCAGTGTCTTGGAATTAGGAGCAACTTCATACTACTCCATAAACCTCACATGAGCCAGAATGTCTGTTGAAAGCCCATTCTATTTGACCCCATACACCAATCAGAGGCCTGTCTGTCTGTAGATCCCACTACTCTTTAAACCCTCTTGATTTCCAAACAGTAAAACAACTGATGAGCCTGACACATCCATATGATCTATAAATGAGTGGAACTACCCAGCTGCTGCTCTTAACTGAGGCTCATAACATTTTCCTTAGAGTGGCTCAACCTAGGCCATCATTTTAAATAAGAATCTGTTCTTAACTGACTTGCCTAGTTAAAAAAAAAAAAAAAAAATTGTTAAATTGTTGACCTAAAAGACTGAGAACTAGGCCAATGTCCTATACCTGTCTGAGCCAATGGTCAGAACAGTAGCAGTGGTCACACTTGTTCTTTTAGTGAATAGTTGTGCAGGTGGCCATTAAAAAGTAGACACACAGTGGAACGGTGGCACAATGCGGTCTTTGAACACTCCTCTCCTGGTCTGTGTCCCAAATTGCACCCCATTTCCTATATAGTGCACTACTTTGACCAGGGCCTGTAGTGCATTACAAAGAGAATAGGGTGCCATTTGGGATGCACCCCTGGAGCTGCCTGGGAGATAGGGTATTTTTATGTCAACACAAATTGAGCTGTGACGTTAGTTACTAAGCAAATTGGGCCAGTGTGTTTGGTCCTGTTAATGTGCAGCTGAACACTGGAACTCTTTGTCTTGAAGGGCCTCACTGCTGATCTGTTTTATAGTCCCAGAACAGACCCAGGATATGAACCAGTCACCCTATTCCCTATATCCCCCATAATCAACTGGCGAACAGCAGTCCAGACTCAGAATGGGGTCGAGCTTCGACCCCTGGTATCATTTAAACACAAGTAAGACATGGGAAAATGTGTAGAATTGCAGAAAAATAGCTTTAAAACAGCAAAAACAATTCTCTGCCCAATGCAAAATGTGTAGAATTACAGAAAATTTGCTTTATAACAGCAAAAACATTTCTCTGCCCAATGCAAAATGTGTAGAATTGCAAGAAACATGTTCTCTCCACCAGCAAGAGTTGTGTGAACAGTTTGGGGTTGCGAGGTGGGGGTTTGTTACTACACCGATAAATGACTATATCCATCCAGACCTTTGCCACCTAGGAAATGTGTGTGACCGGACATTCTAAAATAGTACTTGTGAAATCAGCATAAGTGTGAAAGTATGTTAATACGTGATGTATGTTGGCTATGGAAAAAAAAGAGTATGAAGTAGCCTACCCCTTCACTCACACAGCCTACCCCTTCACTCACACAGCCTACCCCTACAATTCAACGCTACACACCATTTAACACATGGGTATCTTTCTATAATATACTAGGTTATGGTTCTACCCTATGACACAGTTCTCACCAGCTGTGCTATTTTGCCTGTTGATCTATAATAAATTCTACAGCCTCCAGTTGATTACTGGAGTCAGGTGTGTTAGCTGAGGCTGGGGCAAAATCAGGCCCCCAAGGACTGGAGTCGCCCATCCCTGTTCTACAGCCTCCCATAGATCCCTGCGTGGGGAATGTTGATCTATATTCTACAGCCTCCCATAGATCCCTGCATGGGGAATGTTGATCTATATTCTACAGCCTCCCATACAGGCCTCTGTGTTTGGAGAAGGATAACACCAGATAATTCTCCCCACTTCCCCCTCCCTCTGACTTATCCCCTAAACACATCTCTCATTCCTCCTGTGGTGGTAGACCCTGGGCCCCCAGAGGGAGGAAGTTCCTGGGCAACCAGAGACTACAGGAGAGCAGGAGACGTGTGCATGAGGAACACACTGCTGTGTTTGCTCTCTCTCTCTGGAATCGCTGTCCCCCACCCCCTTTCTTCCCAGTTCAACCAGCCTTGCTCCCACAGATTCCTCCTGCCCTCCAGCCTTCTAAATGGTGGGTGGTGGGTGGTGGGGGTGGGCAGAAATTCCTGCACAGAGAGAGAGAGCAAACACAGCAGTGTGTTCCTCCTGCACACGTCTCCTGCTCTCCTCTAGTCTCTGGTTGCCCAGGAACTTCTTCCCTCTGGTGGCCCAGGGTCTACAACCACATACAGGCCCGCGTGAGAACACTTCCCCACGCTGCACATACTGACACACACAGGTCATGCCTTTCCACCCTTCCTGCACACACACGCTGTCATGTGCTTAACCATTCCATGTCCCCTGGCCACCATGGGTACATACCCACCCACACACACTACGGCCAGCAAGACACTGTTCTGTAGAGCATCGGTTCTCTCCTTCTGTACCATCACTACAACTCCTTAAATTCTATCAGCATATCGATTGTGCTACCAGGGCTGGTAAAACCCTGGATCATTGTTATTCTAACTTCCGCGACGCATATAAGGCCCTCCCCCGCCCTCCTTTCGGAAAAGCTGACCACGACTCCATTTTGTTGCTTCCAGCCTATAGACAGAAACTAAAATAGGAAGCTCCCGCTCTCAGGTCTGTTCAACGCTGGTCCGACCAATCTGATTCCACGCTTCAAGATTGCTTCGATCACGTGGATTGGGAAATGTTCCGCGTTGCATTAAACAACAACATTGACGAATATGCTGATTCGGTGAGCGAGTTCATTAGCAAGTGCATTGGCGATGTCGTACCCACAGCAACTATTAAAACATTCCCAAACCAGAAACTGTGGATTGATGGCAGCATTTGCGTGAAACTGAAAGCGCGAACCACTGCTTTTAACCAGGGCAAGGTGACCGGAAACATGACCAAATACAAACAGTGTAGCTATTCCCACCGCAAGGCAATCAAACAAGCTAAGCGTCAGTATAGAGACAAAGTAGAGTCACAATTCAGACACAAGAGGTATGTGGCAGGGTCTACAGTCAATCACGGATTACAAAAAGAAAATCAGTCCCGTCGCAATCGCAACCACACTGCACACTGCCCTAACCCATCTTGACAAGAGGAATACCTATGTGAGAATGCTGTTCATCGACTACAGCTCAGCATTTAACACCATAGTACCATAGACCCTGGGTCTCAACCCCGCCCTGCGCAACTGGGTACTGGTCTTCCTGATGGGCCGACCCCAGGTGGTGAGGGTAGGTAACATCTCCACCCCGCTGATGCTCAACACTGGGACCCCACAAGGGTGTGTTCTGAGCCCTCTCCTGTACTCCCTGTTCACTCACGACTGCGTGGCCATGCATGCTTCCAACTCAATCATCAAGTTTGCAGACGACACTACAGTGGTAGGCTTGATTACCAACAACGACGAGACAGCCTACAGGGAGGAGGGGAGGGCCCTCGGAGTGTGGTGTCAGGAAAATAACCTCACACTCAACAAAACAAAGGAGATGATCGTGGACTTCAGGAAACAGCAGAGAGAGCACCCCTCTATCCACATCGACGGGACAGTAGTGGAGAGGGTAGAAAGTTAAGTTCCTCGGCGTACACATCACGGACAAACTGAAATGGTCCACCCACACAGACAGTGTGGTGATGAAGGCACAACAGCGCCTCTTCAACCTCAGGAGACTGAAGAAATTTGGCTTGTCACCAAAAGCACTCACAAACTTTTACAGATGCACAATCGAGAGCATCCTGTCGGGCTGTATCATCGCCTGGTACGGCAACTGCTCCGCCCACAACCGTAAGGCTCTCCAGAGGGTAGTGAAGTCTGCACAACGCATCACCGGGGGCAAACTACCTGCCCTCCAGAACCCCTACACCACCCGATGTCACAGGAAGGCCATAAAGATCATCAAGGACAACAACCACCCGAGCCACTGCCTGTTCACCCCGCTATCATCCAGAAGGCGAGGTCAGTACAGGTGCATCAAAGAAGGGACCGAGAGACTGAAAAACAGCTTCAATCTCAAGGCCATCAGACTGTTAAACAGCCACCACTAACATTGAGTGGCTGCTGCCATACATGTAAAAAATGTATCACTAGCCACTTTAAACAATGCCACTTAATATAATGTTTACATACCCTACATTACACATCTCATATGTATATACTGTACTCAATACCATCTACTGCATCTTGCTTATGCCGTTTTGTACCATCACTCATTCCTATAGCTTTATGTATATATTCTTCATCCTTTTACACTTGTGTGTATAAGGTAGCTGTTGTGAAATTGTTAGGTTAGATTACTCGTTGGTTATTACTGCATTGTCGGAACTAGAAGCACAAGCATTTCGCTACACTCGCATTAACATCTGCTAACCATATGTATGTGACAAATCAAATTTGATTTGACTCTCTACCCCAGCATCTGTCTCATTATGGTCTTGTATATACAGATCACTGAATCCCAGCCAGAGATACAGGTAACTCAAACTTAAGCATACATCATGCACTGATGGGACAATACGTTAGGATTGGGCCATAGTAGCTGAGGTTATGAGGGGTGGAGAACACATGGACTTCTCATCTCAGAGAATCTGCTTCAGTTTTACTTTATGGCTCCACTGAACATCAACCATTGCTTTAGTGGAGGATTCTAACCGTGCAGATGAGGAAACACCCAATATCACACCAAACAACCACAAGACCAACAGAGATTGGCAGAAGAGCCAATAAGATGGCTTGGCATCAATTCATCAAGATGAGTTACGCATGTGGTTTGTTAGAATCCTTATAGAACCCGATCCAAGCAGTCAATTGATTCCAACTGGCCTTTATGCTCTTGACGCACATCTCGTCATTCTGAACCACAGGAGCTGATACTCTTGCCAAGGGGGGAGAAGTTGTTTATTTAATGGTTGAGATGTTTTTCTGAGATGAGTTCCAAGTGCTTGAGCTCTGTGCTGACAGGGAGTGAACTGGGTATCTGCAATGTCCCAGATGTCTCTACTTTTGTAATAGCAATAGGAAACCCAGATGTGGGCCAGCATGGGGGCATGGATCTGCAGTGTTGGCTACAACAACAAAAAAGTTTTGTATTGGATAGGTGCAGTGAAATGTGTTGTTTTAAAGTGTCAGCCATAGTTTCATGACATCCCTTGAGCAAATTAGGTTTAAATGCCTTGCTCAAGGGCATGTCGACAGATTTTTTTACCTTGTCGGCTGGGGTAATCAAACCAGCGACCTCTTGGTTGCTGGCCCAACGCTCTAACTGTTAAGCTACCTGCTGCCCTATGGCTAAAACCATCCCTATGAGCACATGAAGACATTGGAAAGATGTTGAAAATAAATATTTTCAAAATCTTGTGTTCACTGGGATAGAATCTTAAACCAGAATTTGCCATAACAGCACATTTCCTCCACTTCCATGTTCTATATGATAATCAAACCCTTGTTGAAGGAGTAGAGTCAACTATTAAGAGAAATGGACCTGCAGTGTAGTTGCAGTGACATGCAGCCCATGGTGCTAGAAATTATGTTCACTCTTTACTGTTACTACAGCTGCTTGGAGAACAGAGAGAGGGGAAGGAGTCCTTGTGTACTCTAGAAACATGCCCTGTCTGGAGGTCTTGCTAACAGTACAAGACAAATGAGATGATCTACCATGTCGACAAAACATAACCTGGGGGGGTTATGACATAACAAATACCCTTATCCAGGGCCATAGGCTGCATCTGAACCACTGCCAAGTTCAGACTTGAGTGAGTGTGTGTGTGTGTCTGTATGCGTTCCTCCCTACCTGTTCTTTGGCTTTGGACACCCAGGTCTGGAACAGCAAATCCAGTCTGGACTTGTGGTACTTCCTGGTGGTCTTCACCGCTATGAAAATGTCTTTCAGCTCTAGAGGGGTCCTGGACCGAGACCCTCCAGCCCCCACCACAACTCCAGCTCTGTGGAGGAAGTCCTCCTTCGGCCCTGTCTGAGAGTCTGTATGCTTCCCATTGCCCTGGGTGTCACCTCGACCATCTGTATACACCCAGTCCCCATCCCCAGTCCTCTTGGTCTCTCTGGGTGTGCCCTGCCCTATAGATCCACCATCAATCCCATAATTTCCCACTGTCACTTTCCCCACATCTGCCTGGAGAGGGACCACCAGACCTCCAGGGTGCTGGGGTTTTTTGCTGGCACCTGTGCCCGCCCGGGCAGGCTTGGTGTGGGCCCGGGGCTGAGGCAGGTCCCCCTGATGCTGTGAGGGCTGGAGGGCAGGGATGAGGAGCAGCAGGAGGGCACAGAGGGCCAGGGAGAACAGAAAGCAGAACTTGCTGACACCCATCGAGGAGACATGCATCCTGATTGGCCGCTGGAGGGGCCTTTCAGCCCCCGGCGCCAGCTTTGCTTCCCACTCCACCGCGTCCCATCTTTATGACATCACACAGGAACCTGAAGAGACATCACCACCCCCCCGAATAATAAGATGACAGTGACACACTTGAAAACCTAATCTGAGTGTATGGATACTGGCTCCTGCATGGGTTTACTCTACCCTGGGTGCCAGACAGACTAGTCCGTTTCTGCATCTTGGCCAGGTCGCAATTGTAAATGAGAACTTGTTCTCAACTTGCCTACCTGGTTAAATAAAGGTGAAATAAAAAATAAAAATCAATAAAAGGGCCAAGATTTCACTGTACAACTCTATATACATTCTGATTGAGTCCCTCTTAAATGGCAGACCTGTAAAGTCTGGAAGTTCTCCTCTTGGCACATTGTCACTCATGCCCTTCCATTTGCCAGTCAGTTTATACAGGTCACATTTCATTGACAGACTTACCTTCAGTGTGTGAGCAATTTCCTGTTTGCTGCTATTTTCAGAGGCAATGATACCTCAACCAGTAGCAGATGTCAGTTGTAGGAAGCAGAGGGATGTAATCAAACCCTTTTTTCTTTACTAAAATTAGCCCCCTTAGTAAAATATGAGCTCTCAGCACAGATATGTGGATATAGCATGAAGGATGGTATGATTTATGAGAGTTATACATAATTTACAGGGGGAAATAAATAAATAAACATAATGCATAACATTTCATATTTTGGTGCCTGGTTTGGGATTATGCAAATCTGCAAATCTGGTAGATGCAAATCTGCCAGATTGGGTCACTGCCAATAGAAACAGGTCTGACTGCTGTGGGCTCGGTCATTTAACTGTAGAGTCCACAACAAATGTATGAAAACAACAACGCGATTAACCAACATTATTGGGTCTTATAAAGGTAACTTTAAAGTTTACGGGGATGTTTAGGAGTTGTTCCGTGTGCATGTCGTGCACATACGGGTCTATAGGCTGTCCTACGGTAAACAAAAGAAAGACAAGAGTGTTCAGTCAAAAAAAAAAAAAATCTATGAAAAACCCTGTATATGACGAATTACTTAAACACTTATTCTGTGATCACGAAAATGCCTTATACTTACATGGAAACAAAATAAATCACGTTTTTAATCCGATGTGCCTCCTCCCAAATGCAGCAACAAAACACCAGGGGAACTGGTCACCAAAAATGAATTAAGTGAACAGAATCTGATCAAAGAAAATGAAAATACAATACAGGGTTTCCAGACGCTTTTATACTCAACGATCTTCTCTTTTTTTTGTCTCCTCGTCTTGACTATGATTTGATTGGGCTCAGATTTTAACCATCAGCAGCCCGCTTTCTCTATTCGACCGCGATTAAGAAGCCTAGCTGTGCACTCATCCAGTCAAGTGCAAGCGAGTCAAACAACGTCATTTGTTTCTATTGCGATTATAAACGACCTCTGTTTCTCGGATTCTTCTCAAATCACCTACTGTGTGATTCTCGCTCCAAACGCAAATCCTCTGAAACTGAGCGCCCTCTGGTTGATGCTGACCTGGCCTTGCAAATTAAATGTCCCTGTGGTGTAGTAGGCTACAGCTGTTGGGGTCGCCACTGTGTTGCTATTTTCGCTCTGGATGTCGTAGGCTCTTGTAGCCTATTTTGTGCTGACAATGGAAAAAGTTGTCAGACAAAACAACTCGCGGCAAAATCCCTCCTGTAGGCTTAGCCAACTAGTGTGACAACGTTTTTTTAAAAAACGTATTCATCCCAAGGGTGACCTCAAATAAATTGTTAGAATTTATAATTTCAGTAATTCATTTTTAATATCTGAACTAGTTGTATCTTAATACAAATTACCATCAGTTTGCAACTGTTTTTTGTTGTTGTTGATATAAATATTCCACGTTCAAAACAACTGAGAACTCGTTGAAACAACTGGGAACTCGGAAACAAACGATCTCCCATTGGTAAAAATCGATCTGGGAATATCGGGCCTCTTTCTATAATTCCGAATTTTCAACCTGAATATCACTGACGTCAATGTTTGACCTCGTATTTTTCCGAGTTCGGCGTTGATTTGAACGCTGCAACAACACTGCCTCCGACACATCTGGAGCAGCGCTGACGTCATTACGTAAAGAGCCCTGTGAACCCATGCCCCGGATGTGATAGCGAGCCGTTGTTTGTTGCTGTAGACTCAGATTATCCATCATATTACATTTTAGTCATTTAAAATACACTCTTATCTAGAGCTATTTACAGTAGCGAGTGGATACATTGTACATTTTTCTGGTCCCACATGGGAATAAAACCCACAACCCTGGCGTTGCAAGCGCCATGCTCTTCCAACTGAAACACGGGACCATATCGACCAGTTAATCGACTGGCTGCTCCAACAATGACAATAAATGTCTTCAGAAATGGAAGGCAGTCTGGAGAAGGCAAGATCAGGTGGGACAATTCTAGCCAATGAGAGGACAGATACGAGTGTGATAACAGGCACAAATCCGATATAAAGTGTTTTTTTTTCCTCAAACTTGGCAGGATATCATGTATCCTACTTATATCAGTACACTCGTAACAACGTAAGCATTACCAAACGTATATTCGATCAAATAAGCCTCAAGTAGAAAACAAGACATTACTTTTTTGTTAACTAAATTCGACACTCATTGATCTCCATACAACAACTCCTCCCTTGATCAGCGGGAAAAACGCCACCTGCTGGAGAAGACAGATTTAGGTCCCAGTTATCCGTCTCGCTTCGCTTCTTCCTCTCTGCCGCTGAACGTCACAGACCGTGAAAGATGCCTTTGCCCGTGCAAGTATTCAACTTTCAGGTAATAATGAATCTATTTGGATGCATGTTTACACAAAAACGGTATGCGGGTATGCACGTGGAGAAGGCTTTCCTCGCGCTTAACTGGGACGGTGGGTACTCCGATAAACACGCAAGCCTTGCATACATCGGGAGTAGCTTGGGCCGCTAGCAGTACTGGCAAGCTAACTAGCTAGGCTAACTTTAGTACGTTCATATAGCTAACTCTACAGCGTTATATTTCCATTCACTGTTATTCTATACCAACTGACTAGATGTTAGAATGACAAAAAAAATTGAAAGGTGCACCCCAGGAAACTGTTCGCTGGTCATTTATGGTTTCTTCAGGCACTTTGACAGTCATGCTAACTAGCTAGTTCTGTTATTGTAGTTAGTTGACTGACCTGTTATCCAGCTAGTAGTAGTTTAGCCATCCCTTTTTAATTTTGTTCAGCAACACATGTACATTGTGTCTCCAATGTAAGTATCCAGTGGGACATGAGCGATCTGTCTATTGTGGGAGTGTCGTGTATGTATGGCTATTTATTACCTTGGTAACCTGGTTGCAGACTGTCAGTATTCCCCTCATTGTGGCACGCTGCTATGACACTTGTCAACAGTATGTACAGATATCTTTATTTTGGCAGTTAACACTTGATAAAATCAGGGATACAAATTATATTGAAAGCAGGTGCATCCACAGGTGTGGTTCCTGAGTTAATTAGTCAATTAACATCCCATCATGTTTAGGGTCATGTATAAAAATTGCCGGTTATTTTGGCTATCATTGCTAGAAGAAGATATCTGTGACTTTGAAAGAGGGGGTCTCAAAAGAGCAAAGGGGGTTTAAAGTGTGTTTGTAAATCACCTGATCTCAACCCAATTTTTTTTATTTGACCTTTATTTAACTAGGCCGTCATTGAAAAGTCTTATTTTCAATGACGGCCTAGGAACAGTGGGTTAACTGCCTTGTTCAGGGGCAGAACGACAGATTTTTACCATGTCAGCTCGGGGATTCAATCTTGCAACCTCTCGGTTACTACAAAGCTCTAACCACTTGTCTACCTGCCGCCCAAATTTTAGGAGGTTCTGTAGCGGCACCTGAGACAGTTTTCCATCACCATCCACAAAACAACAAATTATGAAATTTTCGTGAAAGCATGGTGTCGCATCCCTCCAACAGAGTTCCAGACACTTGTAGCATTGAAGCTGTTCTGGCAGCTCGTGGTGGCCCAACACCCTGTTAAGACACTTTATGTTGGTGTTTCTTTTATTTTGGCAGTTACCTGTATGTTCGCTCTTCTTCAGGGGGTTGTTGAGCCCATGCAGATAGATGCTGACCCACAGGAGGACCAGCAGAATGCACCAGATGTCAACTATGTGGTGGAAAACCCCACGCTGGTATGGTCTATCTATCCAGAATTTCCCCCTACTGGCATTGTAAAGGCGGGCTTGTTTCTTCTAGATGGGACTCAAATACCACACAAATGACATTTTTGCTGCTATTTAAATGTTAAACTGAAATCAAAGGAATCTGTAGAAGTGGAATACCCCACAAGACATGCCACTAGAGGTCTCTTCACAATACCCAAGTCCAGAACAGAATATGGTAGGCGCTACATAGAGCCATGACTACATGGAACTCTATTCCACATCAGGTAACTGATGCAAGCAGTATAATCAGATTTTAAAACAGATACAAGTACACCTTATGGTACAGAAGGGACTGTGATGAGACACACACAAACACGAGCATACAAATAATGTTGTGTGGTGGTATTATACATGTTGTATTGTAGATATGTAGTGGTGTAGTAATGTTATATGATGTACTGTTTTATGTGTAATGTAAGTGCGTTAATGTTTGGATCCTTAATAAATAGAAATGCAGACTATTGAGTGAAAAATCAACATGTTTAGGCTTTTGTCCCACTGAAGTTTGTGTGTCTTTGTCTCCCTCTCTCTAGGACCTGGAGCAATATGCATCCAGCTACTGTGGTCTGATGCGTATTGAGAGGCTGCAGTTCATTGCAGAGCACTGTCCCCAGCTCCGCGCCGAGGCCCTGAAGATGGCCCTGTCTTTTGTCCACAGGACCTTCAACGTAGACGTGTATGAGGAGATCCACCGCAAGCTCACAGAGGCCACCAGGTAGGTGTATCACAGCATAGCCTAGTACCCTCCAGCATAGCACAGAGAAGGTACAACAATACTACTAGTACATAGTATGTTATTTTTCATTGTTGGTTTGGAAAGTGCTTTTTGTTTTTGTTAAGTGTTTGATTGATTCGAGTGTGTGTGTGTGTGTGTGTGTGTGTGTTCAGAGAGGTCCAGGGGGCTCCAGATGCTGCGGTGGAGGGCGGGGCAGTTGAACCCCCTCCTCTGGACACAGCGTGGGCCGAGTCGACCAGGAAAAAGGCCCTGCTCAAACTGGAGAAATTGGACACTGACCTGAAGAACTACAAAGGCAACTCCATCAAAGAGAGCATCAGGTGGGTGGGAGACGCTACGGTTGTTAGCATCAAGTAGATAATAAACCGATTGGGTAATCCTCACCTCCAAGAGGATCGCCCTGAGCAATGTGCGTCTGTTTGCGTCTGTTTGCAGATCTTGAAGTAATCACTGAGTAGTTGACTAGTAGTAGTAGTTTTTTAATGTAAGGTCATTTGGAATGGAATATTTATTTGTGGATCAGTGATTCTGCATAGTGCTTTGCTCAGGCTTAAGGGGAGGATCTGAATTTTTCTTTCCTGACCTTTCTTCCTCTCTGGTACTGGCCCAAACGCTCTCTATAATAATTTCTTTCACCTCAGGAGGGGTCATGATGACCTTGGGGACCACTACTTGGACTGCGGTGATCTCAGCAACGCCCTTAAGTGCTACTCCCGAGCCCGAGACTACTGCACTAGCGCCAAGCATGTCATAAACATGTGTCTTAATGTCATCAAGGTATGTCATCGTTTATCATAATGACAGTTAGTGGTCCTAGTTTTTTGGTCAATGCTCTTAATCCTGATGTCAAGTCTGGAGGGCAGAAGGGCTATATTCCTCTTTCATTCTCTCTCAGCCTCACTTGTTCTCAGCCTCTTCCTTTCTCTGTGATGTGATTAACTTCAATGACTAGCACTAGAGGGCGATATTGATATGTGTCCTACAGGCTTTCTTACTGAGTTTACTGTTTTCATCTATCAGGTTAGCGTCTACCTCCAGAACTGGTCCCACGTCCTTAGCTATGTGAGCAAAGCTGAATCCACTCCGGAGATAGCAGAGGTAAGTCGTAGGTTCCTCTGAGCCAGAGAGCATAAGTCCTCTACTGTCTTAAAAAAAACACAGACGTGTCCATCTTTATTGAGGGAATATATTTATTTTTGTTTCAGCAAAGAGGGGAGAGAGATTGCCAGAGTCAGTCAGTCCTCACCAAATTAAAATGTGCTGCAGGTAATTCACTCACTCTTTGTTGTTCTAAAAAGAGATGTACATACTGTAAGTGTTTTCACCTGTTCTCTAGAGGGTATACAACTCACTAACAGATGCCAATCTTCAACAGGTGCAGACACTCATGCTAATGTTTTGTTTCAATGAAAATGCATTTGTTTTAAACCCTGTTCTGCTTTGATTAGATTACAAAGTTCTCTTCCCACACTCCGGTTCATTTGACCTCTTGTTCTTTCTTCTTGTTCCTCCTCCACGTCTGTATATCTGTTACTGTCCGCCAGGCCTAGCTGAGCTGGCCTCCAGAAAGTACAAACAAGCAGCCAAGTGCTTCCTGCTGGCCTCTTTCGACCACTGTGACTTTGCTGAGGTTAGTCAGTCTGCCTGCCTATCTGTGTAGTACTT
The DNA here is from genome assembly GCF_013265735.2 of Oncorhynchus mykiss. Taxonomy (NCBI): domain Eukaryota; kingdom Metazoa; phylum Chordata; class Actinopteri; order Salmoniformes; family Salmonidae; genus Oncorhynchus; species Oncorhynchus mykiss. The sequence continues at coordinate 24,025,176 of NC_048584.1, forward strand.
TAAAGGTGATGTCTGTGACTTCCCTGTGTTGTTCTGTGATAATTTGTGTATTGTTTATCAACAATTGGGAAGGCAACAACAGCTAGGACAAGGGTACTTGGACAATTGTAAAGACGATTGCTGCTTGACAAATTCTAATATTTGTATTTTTTTCTGTTGGCGTTGTACCAACCTCCTGTATTGTGTGTCCAGCTCCTGTCCCCCAGCAATGTAGCTGTGTACGGAGGGATGTGTGCCCTCGCCACCTTCGACAGACAGGAGCTACAGAAGAACGTAATCTCAAGCAGGTGTGTGAGCGCGCAAACGCCTGTGTATCTTTTGTATAAATGGTGTATGTTTTTCATGTAACTGACCGAGCTGTGTTACCATCCACAATACTCTATTCATGTATTTTATGTCCTCCCAGCTCCTTTAAATTATTCTTAGAGTTGGAGCCTCAGGTCCGTGACATCATCTTTAAGTTCTATGAGTCAAAGTACGCTTCCTGTCTCAAAATGCTGGATGAGATCAAGGTGAGATTGATCTAATTAATGATCTATGATTATCAATCGATCCAATGATTACATTGATGTGAAAAACATAAAATGGGTAGCAAATCATTTGAAAACGGGAATTCAACGAAGTAAGAACCAAGTAACATGATTTCTTAGCTATGATGTATTTTCCTAGTGCTGTATTTTCATTATGTTGATAACACATATTTGAAACCTGTCCTAAATGCAGACTGCCTTTCTTATTTCTCAGGATAACCTGCTGTTAGACATGTACCTGGCCCCCCACGTACTGACCCTCTACACACTGATCAGGAACAGAGCCCTTATACAGGTGAGACGGACAGGTGAGACTGGGGACAGGAACACTTTTCCTCCAGTACTCCCATATAATACTGAACATCATGGACATTCAGAGTATTCTGTTGTTTTCCTTATAGACTCACAACTACGGATGGGTTTGAATAGTCAATTAGTCAGTCCCCCATAGTCGTAAAAAAATAAATAGGCAATCGTTGCGTCTGGGGGAAAGAATCGGATACAAAACCTTTCTCTCTCTAACCACGTTTCCATCCACAGTTTTTATGCGAGTAAAGTCATACTGTAAATTTAAAAAAGTGACCGTTTTCGGTCTAATTTTTGAAAATGCTGACAGACAATTTGTTTGTTCGACATGGTGGGATCTTTTTGTGTCTGTAAAATTAATTATGTGAGAAATGGAGGTGTAAATGCCTCTGAGCACATATTGTTATAATAACCATCATCAACAACGTATGCGGATTCTAGAATATTCACATGAAAATCTCATGGAAACCTGTCACTTCTAGCTCAGGCAGCAATCAATAGTACATTTAGCTGAGGAAATGTGTCTGAAGGACACTGACTCCTGGGGTCAAACATCTACAGGGGTTGCATTCCAAATGGCACCCTATTCCTTCTATAGATCACTACTTCTGACCGTTAACTGGACTAGCAGGTGAAGTATGGCACCTAAAATGGTTGTTTTGCTAATGTTATTTAATATCATGCCCTAAATTAGACATTGTTCTTCTGCTTGACCTCTTGGTCTCCTTTTTCTGTTTTACTGCAGTGGAATGATGGTTGGGATACTTGTTGGAGGGTGTGAGTTACGCTGGTGTTATTTAGATTGTAAATAATAAATATGTAATCAAAATAGTTTGATTTGGGGATCATTAACATTCAGAGCAGGTTCTCTCTCCCCAGTATTAATGTGTGTGTTTGCTGTAATGTACACTTCTTTTTTTTTTTTGTGTAGTGGCGTGGGCGAGGGTCATGCATGCGTGTGCAGTACCTCAGTCTCTACTTTTCATTTGCATGTATGACTAAGTGTGTGTGTGTGTGTGTGTGTTGCAGTACTTCAGCCCGTACGTGTCTGCAGACATGACTAAGATGGCCCAGGCCTTCAACACCACGGTGCTAGCTCTGGAAGACGAACTCACCCAGCTCATACTGGAGGGACTTATCAATGCACGCATAGACTCCCATAGCAAGGTAACACACTCAAGAGTCAAGTCACATATACACCCCACCCCCTAGCTCTCTCACTCACACTAGATGAGCTCCGATCACTCTTTCATTGTTTAACAGTTTATAATCTTATAATACAGCATGGGATGTTGATTTGACAGTGACCCAAATGGTTTGCCACAGCGCTCTTATCCCCAGCCTCTCTCTCCTCCCTTCTCTCTTTGAGATGCCAAGCACATTTATGTACAAAGAGACTATGAAATACTCTCCCTCCTCATCCCAGATCCTGTATGCGCGTGACGTGGACCAGCGGAGCCACACATTTGAGAAGTCTATCCACATGGGCAAGGAGTTCCAGAGGCGAGCCAAAGCCATGATCTTGCGAGCTGCTGTGCTGCGCAACCAGATACACGTCAAGGTACCTCTGCACACAGGGTCTCCCTGGGGTTTTCAGGCTGCTCTCTCTACTCATCTATCTTGCCCCCCCCCCTTGCCTTTTATCTTTAGGATATGGATATCTCTCAGAACTGATATTTCTTTCTTTATTTTGACATCCGTGCCTCACTCAGCCTCCCTATCAGTGCCGCCATCTAATTATCTCCTTTCTCTCTTTCCCTTTTCCCATATCCGCTTTGTCTTCCTTTCATTCTATCTCGTTGACCTCTGGTCCACCTGTATTTTCTACAGGCCGTCCTCCCCCTCTCCTCCTCATCTCTGTTCCTCTCAGCCATCCACTACTGCTCATTTCCACACATCATTGGCTCTGAAATAAAATGCCTTTGATTCAGAGGAGGAATCTCTGTCGTCTCCCTCTCTCCCCAGTTTGTCATGATCTTACAGTACCAGAGAATAGTTGCAACACTTTTTATATTGTATGCTTGGTACATTTTCCTTTTGATACATATACTGTATGTTCTAATGTCTGAAGACTGGTAAAGGCATCAGAATGCAGGATGAGAAGGAGGTTTTCCCCCTTGTCTTTGCTTATAGAGGATGTCAACCACTCAACCTTATTTTTCTCTCCTCCCTTTTCCCTCCCTCTCTCCAGTCTCCTCCCAGGGAGGGCAGCCAAGGTGAACTCAACTCTGCCAACAGCCAATCACGAATGAGCACCAACATGTGAACATTCCCATGAGACCTCTGTCTTACAGGAAGTTACCATGTCAGGGGGGGGGGGGGGGTCTGCCAGGGGGACCTAGCACCCCCCCCCCCCCCCCCCCCCCCCCCCCCATCTGAGGATCCCCCTCCTCCTGCTGACTCAGTGCTGCATCTTTTGCCTGCAGAAAGAAAAATACTGAGACGTCAACTTCAATAGGCTGTGTCTTAAATGGTGCCCCTATTCACTATATAGTGCACCACTTTTGACCAGGGCCTATAGAGCTCTGGTCAACTAGTGCACGATATAGGGAATAAGGGAGCCATTTTGGATGCACAAAGGACTCTGGTCATGTGGGAAGTGAACAGTGGTAGTCTGTGGAGATACTTGATGAGCAACCTGAGTGTGTTAATGTTGTATTGGAGAGGCTGTGTGTGTGAGTGTTTAGAGTTGAGTGGCGCTCAGTCGCGTCACAGTACTGTCCTCTTTTTCCTAAGATGCACTTTTCTCTTTCTTTCTTTTCTTTCTCATGATTGATGTGATACATCCATTAAGAAATTAACAGAACACACACTTCAGAACCAATGTCCACAAGATCTGATTTTAAAATAAATGTGTATGATAATCGGAAGCTTGGTCAGGACTTTTGTCTTCTCACAATATACCTTTGTTTACCAGTTGCACAATAAGCCAATTTCCCACACACCCTTAACATAGTTTATTTATTTAAAGACCAGAATGTTAATACTGAGATGCAGTTTTTTAGGAAGATTGCATTGAATTTCAATGTTATATGATTTTATTTATTCTTGTACAAAGTAATTGGATATAAATCAAGTTCAGAGGGACCGTACCGTAAGCAGAGGTTGACGATGAGGAAATGAGTTTCATTTATTTTTCTCTTTGCGGTGTCATCTGATTCCTGCTTCTCCCACATTAAAACCTCACAAAATCACTGATCTCTGACAACCAATAGCATGCACTTGTTTTAATTATTCGAATGGATGAGGGGAGCTGGTCAGGATAGCAACACAATTAGACCCAACCGAGTCATGAGAACAAAAAGACAATTACTTGACATATTGGAAAGAATTTACAAATTAACAGAGCTATTTGGCCTTAAAGTGCACAGTGGCAGAATACCTGGCCACCGTGACTGGCCCAAAATTAAGGAAATCTTTGACTATGTACAGACTCTGAGCATAGCCTTGCTATTGAGAACCTAGTTCCAAAAATAAGCTTCACTTCCTAACCGCCTGCCAAATGTATGACCATATTAGATACGCATATTTCCCTCATTACACCAGACACACAGAGAATTTGAAAACCAATCCAATTGTGATAAACTCCCATATCTATTGGGTGAAATACCACAGTGTGCATCACAGCAGCAAGATTTGTGACTTGTCACAAGAAAAGGGCAACCAACAAACGCCATTGTAAATACAACCTATATTAGTTTATTTGTTTTCCCTTTTGTACATTAACTATTTGCACATCATTACAACACTATATGGACATATGACATTTGAAATGTCTTTATTCTTTTGGAATGTGTGAGTGTAATGTTTACTGTTATTTTTTTTTATTCTTTATTTCACTTTTGAAAATTGTCTATTTCACTTGCTTTGGCAAGCCAATAAAGCCCCTTAAATTGATATTGGTGACAACTTTACTCACGGGGAAAATTAGTATTCGTGTGTTAGATCCAATTATTTTGTCAACATCCATCATTGCTATTGAACTGTAATAACAGGTTTATTTGTATAGCCTGGCTGAATCGACCCACGTGGTGCACAGCGAGGGAGTGCTGTGCCCCACTTGTATACAAAATTCAAAACAGATAGGAAACAATTAGTTGGACTTGTTGGGAAATGACTAAGGTTACCATTAAAAATAAAATTAGTAAATGCAGCATCTTGAAAGCGGTTAGATGTGTGTGGGGGAGGTTGTTCTGTCTGTCTGTACTCGCTGGTCTTTCTCAACCCTCCCTTCTCTGTTTGTGACGCCCATCTTTCCTCTATATTTGTATGTCTTCTAGTCAATTAAATTACAATTTAAGGGATTTATTGGCATGTGAAACATATGTTAACATTGCCAAAGCAAGTAAGAAGATAATAAACAAAAGTGAAATAAACAATAACAATTAACAGTAAACATTACACTCACAGAAGTTCCAAAAGAATAAAGACATTTCAAATGGCATGTCTATACACAGTGTTGTAACGGTGTACAAATAGTTCAAGGACAAAAGGATCTCTACCTGTCCCTCTGTTAACTGATCTGTTTCTTCCACAAATGACTGCAGAGTCGTCATAAAACCTCTAGGGGACTGAGGACCTATCTAGAATGACCACTGACCCATAAAATGTTTAGAAACTTTATTCTATGCTTATTTCCTCCCAGGACTTTATTGTATTGATTTGTTTGGGATATGTCATTTTCTTTCCAAACCACAGAGCCTTTTGCAGGGTCAGGTTCTATCTTCAGAAATGTATCATAATCATGGTTAAATGTAAGTCCTTCTGCAGGGGAAAGGTCTAAATATTCATGTGATTGTCGGGAAGCCTTTATTATAATTTTTTTTATGTAACGTTTATTTATCCAGGAAGTCCCATTAAGGTCAGAAGACATTTTAATAGCTGTACCTCTAGGGATTGATTAGTCATCACTCACGGTGCCTTCAGAAAGTATTCACACCCCTTTACTTTTTACACATTTTGTTTTGTTACAGGCTGAATTTAAAATGTATTAAATTGAGATTGTGTCACTGGCCAACACACAATACCCCATAATGTCAACGTGGTATTATTTAAAAAAATATTTTACATATTAATAAAAAATGAAAAGTTGAGAAGTTGAGTCAATAAGTATTCAACTCACTCTGCAACATGATTTTTGAATGACTACCTCATCTCTGTGCCCCACACATACAGTATAATTATCTGTAAGGTCCCTCAGTTGAGCAGTGAATTTCAAACACAGATTCAACCACAAAGACCAGGGAGGTTTTCCAATGCTTCACAAAGAACTGGTAGATGGGTGGGAAAAAAGCTGCCATTGAATATCTCTTTGAGCATGGTGAAGTTATTAATTACACTTTGGTGAAGTTATTAATTACACTTTGTATCAATACACACAGTCACTACAAAGATACAAGTGTCCTTCCTAACTCAGTTGGGGGAGAGTAAGGAAACCGCTCAGAGAAACCGCTCAAATCCAACACAACACATCCTTTGACCACCACTCTTCATATTTGCAAGCATGGTGGTGGCTGCATCATTATGGATATGCTTGTCATCTGCAAGGACTAGGGAGTTTATAGGGTCAAAATAAACGGAATACAGCTATAAGCACAGGCAAAATCCTAGCGGAAACCTAGTTCAGTCTGCTTTCTAACAGACATTGGGAGATAACATCACCTTCAGCAGGAAATACATTTTGCCAATTTATTCATTAATAAATAAATTAGATAGTTAATCCAGAGATTCTTACCTTTACCTTGATTCGGCAGTCTTGTCCACATCATCATGGCACTTGTAGTTCTTTATGATAGCCACTTTAGCAGCTAATTGGGGGGGGGGGGTAAATACAGGCAAATATATTGATTAAAGTAACCTTGTCCTATAGATTTACACTGTTATTAAAACAGCATGCCAGGGTAAGCCTACACGAAACACAGCCCTTATTTGAAGTGTTTCTGAAATCCCCTATGAGAAAAATGAATGGAACCATTTCCTTGTATGACTGCTAGGTTTTATGGGTATTATGACTCATACTGTGGTACTTTATAGCCTACATCAGCGTTTCTCAAACTCGGGACCCCAAGGGGTGCACCTTTTGGGTTTTTCCCTAACACTACACAGCACATTCAAATAATCAAAACTTGATGATTAGTTGATTATTTGAATCCGCGGTGTAGTTCTAGGGTAAAAACCAAACTGTGCACACCTTGGGTTCCCAAGGACCGATTTTGAGAAACCCTGTCCTAAATGATTAAGCTTATTATATTATTATTTGTTAAATGGCAGCCAAGCATCGATTATCATGTCCCCAGAATAAGCCCCTCGATATTTATTGGAAAGGAACATACACCTTGCACTTTCACCACCCTGTGAAGTTCATCATAAATGATTTAATATGTAGCCTAATAAACTGCATGCTTCCCAACAAGTCGTAGTGGGAGGACCACACAACATGTCATCTGTAGCCTAATAAACTGCATGGTTTCCTGAGTCGTAGTGGGAGGACCACACAACATGTCATCTGTAGCCTAATAAACTGCATGGTTTCCTGAGTCGTAGTGGGAGGACCACACAACATGTCATCTGTAGCCTAATAAACTGTATGGTTTCCTGAGTCGTAGTGGGAGGACCACACAACATGTCATCTGTAGCCTAATAAACTGCATGGTTTCCTGAGTCGTAGTGGGAGGACCACACAACATGTCATCTGTAGCCTAATAAACTGTATGGTTTCCTGAGTCGTAGTGGGAGGACCACACAACATGTCATCTGTAGCCTAATAAACTGCATGGTTTCCTGAGTCGTAGTGGGAGGACCACACAACATGTCATCTGTAGCCTAATAAACTGTATGGTTTCCTGAGTCGTAGTGGGAGGACCACACAACATGTCATCTGTAGCCTAATAAACTGCATGGTTTCCTGAGTCGTAGTGGGAGGACCACACAACATGTCATCTGTAGCCTAATAAACTGTATGGTTTCCTGAGTCGTAGTGGGAGGACCACACAACATGTCATCTGTAGCCTAATAAACTGCATGGTTTCCTGAGTCGTAGTGGGAGGACCACACAACATGTCATCTGTAGCCTAATAAACTGTATGGTTTCCTGAGTCGTAGTGGGAGGACCACACAACATGTCATCTGTAGCCTAATAAACTGTATGGTTTCCTGAGTCGTAGTGGGAGGACAACACAACATGTCATCTGTAGCCTAATAAACTGTATGGTTTCCTGAGTCGTAGTGGGAGGACAACACAACATGTCATCTGTAGCCTAATAAACTGTATGGTTTCCTGAGTCTTAGTGGGAGGACCACACAACATGTCATCTGTAGCCTAATAAACTGTATGGTTTCCTGAGTCGTAGTGGGAGGACCACACAACATGTCATCTGTAGCCTAATAAACTGTATGGTTTCCTGAGTCGTAGTGGGAGGACCACACAACATGTCATCTGTAGCCTAATAAACTGCATGGTTTCCTGAGTCGTAGTGGGAGGACCACACAACATGTCATCTGTAGCCTAATAAACTGTATGGTTTCCTGAGTCGTAGTGGGAGGACCACACAACATGTCATCGCATGACTCCAAGTTTACTTGGATATTATGGTTATAATATCAATATTTGCACATAAAAGCGTTTCCACCGACATTTCTCGCATAATTCATTTTACCGACACAAAAAGATCCCACCTTGTCTAGCGTATTTTATTTTGTCAACATGTGGAATGGTTACCGATTTTTTATATATATATATATATATATATATATATATATATGAATCCAATTCTCAACGGAATGCTGGTATATCTCACATGCACTAAAATACCCACTTGGCTAAATTATCTTGCAGTGATCAAAGCCTTACAGAAACACCGAGGTAGAGAAGCTTGAAGGGTTGTGAGAGTCCATGAAGGAAGGCTTCGTTAATGTAATCTAAGATCCCTTCTCTCTCTCATGTCTCTGTCAAAACCATTACAGACAATCAGTAATTCACAGGCGGTTGGAGGCACCTTAATGCGGTGGGCGGGCTATAAGTGTATCCGTCAACCTTCAAAGAACCAAAATGGCTTTTAAGTAAAACTTTTACAATTTATCCAGGGATCTTTCATGTTGTGTGGAGACACATCAGGCCTCAGTAACTGCAGATGGTAGGAGATTGATTTTGGTGCCAGGGCTCTGTGGCCACCCACCACCAATCATGCGTCAGCAGCGGTAGGTGACCACAGATCAGGGTTCGGGCCATCTCAGCAGTACCATTTTTAATCTGGAAATCAGGCTCCATGTCCCGGCCACCAGCGGGGCCCCATCCCACCCTGCCAAGGAGCCAACTCGACTCATAATGGTGCCAGTCAGCAGGGAGCGATCCGTCTGCCAAAAGACGTGTCACAGCCTTGCTAGAGAAAGGATGAATGGAGATATCAATCTATACCATCTATGGAGGCAAATGAAATGGACTTGGAATAATAACTATGAATATAAAATATGATGGTCCTACAATTCTCTAATTTAACAATTATGGAAGCAATTTGAATGGACTTGGACGAATAACTACAGAATTATAGTCATACAATGTAGCCTTGTAATTCAACATAATGGTTTTATAATTGGCACGATTTAAGTTTTGGATACAGCTCATTTCGTTGACATGGAATTGAATGTTGATGGATGAGTTCTACTTCATAGGACTTGAGAGTAAATTAAATATATTTGTGTATTTAAACAGGGTCTATACATTGTATACATTAATCATTTTGGATCACTATATAAAGACAACTAGCCTATTATGCACAATCGAATGAGATGCACATTATTTTGTACAGATGAAAACAACATTAAATAGCCTGTTTAAAATTGGATTCAGTGAAGCCAAGTCCCAAAAAATCATTAGGTATAGGACATGCTCATCATTTACATTGACCGTTTGATTCTTCAACAATCCTAGAATCATGGGCCGTTTTTAAAGCGGCAACACACTCCATAATACAGACAACACTACACTTCATATTTAAAAGGGCAACACTCTAATCTGTTCCTTGCATTTATGGCAAATATCTCCATTTGCATTGGAGGTTGCGTTGAAAAAGGGACAGATTTTCACAGAATATCTCATTTTGAACTGTAGGATGAACGCGTTCCAGTCCATTGGAGAAATAACTGTGACCTTCACCCTGTAACCAGGTAGTTGTCTCTGTCAATCAGTCGAAAACAGTCTCACACGCTGTCACAGAGGACAGGCTCTTGCTCTTAGTTAGTTTATCGCCTAAATTGGCGTACTTTCTCGATGCGCCCATCTCTGCGCTGCGATTCACTGATTGCGCCCTGCTATATGGCACGACTTTGGGCACTGAGATGCTGCCCATAGGCATGGAGGACTGCTGTGGCAACAGACTGCACACTGACGACAGTTTCAGTCGGTAGCTTTTCCTGAACCGTTTCGCAGACCTGTGCAAGTTCCCCACGAAACAATAACAGAGTGGGTTGAGAGCGGAGTTGGTCAGACCCAGCCATAGCGCAAATGGTCTCCCGTGAAGAATCCACTCGTGGTTGACCTGGTTCACATCATCCTCATTCTTTAAAGATGCAGTCATGTTCAAGTCTAACCATATGTCCACTACATACAGAGGTAGCCAGGACAGTGTGAAAAGCACAACTAGTGACAGCACCATCTTGGCTATCCTTTTACGCACTTTGAGGCGGGACAGTGATAGCTTAACGCCAAATGTATTTGAATCTTGCGTCCGTTTGTCGTTGGTGCCCCACAGCTTCCAGCCGGTCAGCACGCTTATAACCAGGTTAAACAACACCGGAAAGCCGTAAAGAGAGCAAAAGAGCAGGAAGCTATATCTCTGTTTCAGTTTGACTTCGTTCCAGCTCTCCACGCACACAGTGACGGTGATGTCCAGCAGCGACAGAGTCTGGGTGGTGTTCATGAAGAGGAGCGGTATGCACAACCCCGACGACACGCTCCACACCACACAGATCATACACAGTATCCGCCGCCCGGTAAAAAAAAAACGGGCGTGGAGAGGATTGTGCACGCTGTAGTAGCGGTTCAGACTGATCACAGCCAGGCTCAGGACGCTCGCAGACACAGATACCGCTTGAACGAACGGCACGGTGCGGCACAGAAACTCACCGAACACCCAGGCGTTGTAGACCTGGAGTCCCAGGTTAACTGGCATGCACACACACACCACCATCATGTCACACACCGCCAAGTTTACCAGCAGTCTGCGGGTCGCCGACACGCCCGCCAGACCCGTCCTCTTTCGGGTGAGGACCAGGAGAGCCATAATGTTCCCTCCAAGCCCAGTGAAGAAGGACAGGGAGTACATAACCACCAACACGATGGTGCTCGGTTCGTGTCCCGAAAATAAGAACAAGTCCGGGTAGGGGTTGTTATCCTCCTGTAAACTCCAGTTGTTGTGCTCATGTTGAGGTCCCAAAAGTGAAAGATTTGTTGAAAATGAATGTCCAAAATTGGAGTAAAAATTCGTTAGATTCATCTCCCGCTTGTTCTCACATCGTTTGCGCTGTGTGGAGTGTCCAATTCAGATACGCACACAGGTGAGACCCAGAGAGATGCTCTGCGCTCCGCCCCTGTTCTAGTTGTGAGATTGGGATTACACCCAAGAGATCATAATAGTCCAATACCCAGGCATATAACAGAAAAACAGTATACACATTTCGCCACCGAAGTGCGGTCCTCCTCGATATTACTCGACTGGAGCGCGCGCAGAATGTTCACTCGGACCCTGCCCAATGCCATATTTATCTGTGTGACTAGAGGAAGCAGGAGCTGCACTATCCCGCGCTCGTACTCATACCTGGCCACCTCTTTGTCCTCGTACCCTCTCCTACATCTGACAGGAATGGATAGATGACAGCTAACTCTTTTGACAGTATCAATTGATCTTACTTAAGTTACTGAATCTGATCAGTGAACGGAAAGTGAGTGTAAGAGGGCAGATGAGAGGTGGAAGGTTTTTGGAATGGAACGTAGCCAGAAATTAATCTCTCTCTCTCTCTCTCTCTCTCTCTCTCTCTCTCTCTCTCTCTCTCTCTCTCTCTCTCTCTCTCTCTCTCTCTCTCTCTCTCTCTCTCTCTCTCTCTCTCACCTGTGCTGTGTGAAGTAGGGTTGCTGTGGCAAAAAATATTTAGCCATCTGCAACACCAGTCTGTAAACCTACTTAATTAAGTGTATAGAGATTATGTTAGTGGGAGACTGTGTTCTCCTCATGCCCAAACCTTGCTCTGACAATCAGTGCCATGCTCAAAGTGCCAGGTCACATTTTCAGAGCATGCACAGATCAGCTGGCAGGTATTTTCACGGTCATTGTCAATCTTGTCCTAGTCTGTCATCTCCGCGTGTTTTAAAATGATAACCATTAGTCCTGTTCAGAAGAACTCTAAGGCGTCTTGCCACAATGACTACCGCCCTGTAGGACTCACATCTGTAATCATGAAGTGTTTTGAAAAGCTGGTTATTGCACACCTCAACTCCATCCTCCCAGTCACCCTAGACCCACTCCAAATTGCATACAGCCCCAACAGATTCAATCATGCACTCACATGACACTAAACACTCACACACACTGACACTCCAACACACACATAACATGCACACACACTCACATACAATCTTCATTTACGCTGCTGCTACTCTGTTTATCATACATCCTGATGCCTAGTCACCTTACCCCTATACCTATCTACCTATATCCCTACACATTATAAATATGGTGTTGGAACTGACCCTGTATATGGCTTCTTACTTTCTCGTGTTTTTCTTATTTTTTATTTTAATTCCTCTTCAGTACTACATTGATATTGATTACTGCATTATTGGCTTTAGAGCTTGCATGAAAGGCATTTCATTGTACTTGTGCACTTGACATTAAAACTTGTTAAAGAACGCCAATCTTCCTCTAGTCTCCTTTCTTCTTGACATTTAAATGTCACTAGCAGCACCCTGCCCTAAAGGTTCTGATTAATGCAATTCAATGCAATTTAATCTTTCATGACTGTAAGCATAGAGAAATAATTGTATTATATGCAAATGCAACTGGGGCCATGGAAAGACTTGTCAGTCTACTCATTTGGAATCCACAAGGGTCCACTTTGTGTGACGCTTTTCACCAGTGGTGGAGTCTTGTTTAGCGCTTTTCGTACAGTTGTGGTGTCTCTCCAAGGCCCTGAAATCGGATCTTCGGGCACCATCTGATAGACACACAATTGTTACCCCAGATTATATTGAGTATCCATTTTACCTGGGCCTTGTCCCATAGACGGGTTGCCTGACAACGTCACAAAAATGATGTGCACTGGGCCATTTACTTATATGCACATGTATTTGATGGGGTAGAAGGCCATGTGTTATGATTCTGAATGGTCAGATAGCTAGCAACAATGACAAGAAGCTGCCATGTTTCAGCTAGTTGTATCTTGTTCTTGAAACCATGTTTTGTTATAAGATGTTTTTACTCATGTCATGTCTATGCTAATGTGGCAAAAAAAATCACTAGCTAGCTAACCAACACCTGTAAGGTTGTATTTGAGACACAAGTGCTTATTGTGTAAATGTATTTCTGTTTTCAATAAACATTTGGAGACTAAATATACTTCACGTTGTCAAAAATACTTTGGAGTTGACAGTTTTATCCCAAACTTGCACACACATTGGTTTTGTTGCTAAACAACCCAGCATATACAGTGGGGCAAAAAAGTATTTAGTCAGCCACCAATTGTGCAAGTTCTCCCACTTAAAAAGATGAGAGGCCTGTAATTTTCATCATAGGTACACTCTAACTATGACAGACAAAATGAGAGAAAAAAATCCAGAAAAATCACATTGTAGGATTTTTAATGAATTTATTTGCAAATTATGGTGGAAAATAAATATTTGGTCACCTACAAACAAGCAAGATTTCTGGCTCTCACACTGTAACTTCTTCTTTAAGAGGCTCCTCTGTCCTCCACTCGTTACCTGTATTAATGGCACCTGTTTGAACTTGTTATCAGTATAAAAGACACCTGTCCACAACCTGAAACAGTCACACTCCAAACTCCACTATGGCCAAGACCAAAGAGCTGTCAAAGGACACCAGAAACAAAATTGTAGACCTGCACCAGGCTGGGAAGACTGAATCTGCAATAGGCAAGCAGCTTGGTTTGAAGAAATCAACTGTGGGAGCAATTATTAGGAAATGGAAGACATACAAGACCACTGATAATCTCCCTCGATCTGGGGCTCCACGCAAGATCTCACCCCGTGGGGTCAAAATGATCACAAGGTGAGCAAAAATCCCACAACCACACGGCGGGACCTAGTGAATGACCTGCAGAGAGCTGGGACCAAAGTAACAAAGCCTACCATCAGTAACACACTACGCCACCAGGGACTTAAATCCTGCAGTGCAAGACGTGTCCCCCTGCTTAAGCCAGTACATGTCCAGGCCTGTCTGAAGTTTGATAGAGAGCATTTGGATGATCCAGAAGAAGATTGGGAGAATGTCATATGTCAAACCAAAATATAACTTTTTGGTAAAAACTCAACTCGTCATGTTTGGAGGACAAAGAATGCTGAGTTGCATCCAAAGAACACCATACCTACTGGGAAGCATGGGGGTGGAAACATCATGCTTTGGGGCTGTTTTTCTGCAAAAGGACCAGGACGAATGATCCGTGTAAAGGAAATAATGAATTTTCTGGATTTTCTTTTCTCATTTTGTCTGTCATAGTTGAAGTGTACCTATGATGAAAATTACAGGCCTCTCTCATATTTTTAAGTGGGAGAACTTGCACAATTGGTGGCTGACTAAATACTTTGTATATACTGTAGTTAGCCTACAACATATAGACTATAGGCTTATCTGTTTTGGATCATATAGGCATTCTACAGATTCAAAATGGTCCTAGAAATGTTTATTTAAATTATGATAGCATGATCTCTCTTAGCAACCATTACATTCGGAACACAAAAAAAAGCGATAATAATAAAAAATGCACAACACAGCGGAATATCAAGTGGCCAATTACCTGTGCTTGAACTGTACTTGAGCATTTGTAATGGCTATTCCTGTTCAATGAAAAACAACTTCAGTGGGTGAATGGTTAATAAAAATGCCACTCTAGCATGACGAAGGACCTGACACGAGACAGCCGATGTGAGAGGGTCAGAATAACACAATAGAACTCACCATTAGTGACCTAGCCTTAATCCCTGTGTGCACTGTATGTCAACCCACTCATTGTGACATCATCAGCCTTCGTCAGGTGTTACTACACAGAACAAAAATATAAATGCAACATGTGGTTGGTCCTATGTTTCACGAGCTGAAATAAAAGATCACACAAATTTTCCATACGCACAAAAAGCTTATTCCTCTCAAATGTTGTGCACAAATTTGTTTACATCCCTGTTAGTGAGCATTTCTCCTTTGCCAAGATAAGACATCCACCTGATAGGTGTCACATATCAAGAAGCTGATTAAGCGTGGTCATTGCACAGGTGCACCACGTGCTGGGGACAATAAAAGGCCACTCTAAAATGTGCAGTTTTGTCAAACAACACAATGCCACAGCTGTCTCAAGTTTTGAGGGAGCGTGCAATTGACATGCTGACTGCAGGAATGTCCACCAGAGCTGTTGCCAGAGAATTTAATGTTAATTTCTCTACCACAAGCCGCTACCTGCATCGTTTGTCAGTTGAATTTGTCAGTTGTCCAACCGGCCTCACAACCGCAGACATGTGTATGGCGTCATGTGGGCGAGCGGTTTGCTCATGTCAATGTTGTGAACAGAGTGCCCCATGGTGGAGGTGGGGTTATGGTATGGACAGGCATAAGCTAGGGACAACGAACACAATTGCATTTTATCAATGGCAATTTGTATGCAGAGGGCAATGTGAAAATTTATTGTTTTTTATAAGATACGTTAATGCTAGCTAGCAATCTACCTTGGCTCCTTGCAGCCACAAGGTCCTTAAGACGCTGCACTCGCGTAACAGGTGGTCAGCCTACCAGGCAGTTTCCTCGTGGGTTGCAATGTAATCTGCCGTAATCGGCGTCCAAAAAGGCAGATTACCGATTGTTATGAAAACTTGAAATCGGTCCTAATTAATATTTTATATTTGAGATTCTTCAAAGTAGCCACCCTTTGCTTTGGCATTCTCTCAACCATAAGTTAGTCACCTGGAATGCATTTCAATCAAAAGGTGTGCCTTGTTAAAAGGTCATTTGTGGAATTTCTTTCCTTCTTAATGCGTTTGAGCCCATCAGTTGTGTTGTGACAAGATAGGGGAGGTATACAGAAGATAGCCCCATTTGGTAAAAGACCAAGTCCATGGCAAGAACAGCTCAAATAAGCAAAGAGAAATAACAGTCCATTATTACTTTAAGACATGAAGTTATGTAATCTGGAACATTTCAAGAACTTTTAAAGTTTCTTCAAGTGCAGTCGCAAAAACCATCAAGTTCTATGATAAAACTGGCTCTCATGAGGACCACCACAGAAAAGGAAGACCCAGAATTATTTCTGCTGCAGAGGTTAAGTTCATTAGAGTTCCCAGCCTTAGGAATTGCAGCTCAAATAAATGCTTCAGTGAGTTCAAGTAACAGACACATCTCAACATTAACTGTTCAGAGGAGACTGCGTGAATCAGGCCTTCATGGTCGAACTGCATGGCTACCACAACATTCTGCATGGCTACCACAGCATGGCTACCACAGCATGGCTACCAGTAGCGATACGTCATCCCATCCAGTTTGCGCTTAGTGGGGCTATCATTTGTTTTTCAACAGGACAATGACCCAACACACCTCCAGGCTGTGTAAGGGCTATTTGACCAAGAAGGAGAGTGATGGAGTGATCCATCAGATGATCTGGCCTCCACAATCACCCAGCCTCAACCCAATTGAGATCGTTTGTGATGAGTTGGACCGCAGAGTGAAGGGAAAGAAGCCAACAACTCCTTCAAGACTGTTGGAAAAAGATTCCAGGTGAAGCCGGTTGAGAGAATGCCAAGCTTGTGCAAAGTTGCCATCAAGGCAAAGGGTGCCTACTTTGAAGAATAAAAAATATAAAACACATTTAGATTTATTTACCACTTTATTGGTTACTACTTGATTCCATATGTGTTATTTCATCATGTTGATGTCTTCACTATTATACTACAATGTAGAAAATAGTAAAAATAAAGAAAAAATGTGTAATGAGTAGGTGTGTCCAAACTTTTGACTGGTACTGTATATATATATATATATAGCAAGTTGGTTAGGACATCTACTTTGTGCATGACACAAGTCATTTTTCCAACAATTGTTAATAGACAGATTATTTCACTTATAATTCACTGTATCACAATTCCAGTGGGTCTGAAGTTTACATACACTAAGTTGACTGTGCCTTTAAACAGCTTGGAACATTCCAGAAAATGATGTCATGGCTTTAGAAGATTCTGATAGGCTAATTGACATAATTTGAGCCAATTGGAGGTGTACCTGTGGATGTATTTCAAGGCCTACCTTCAAACTCAGTGCCTCTGCTTGACATCATTGGAAAATTCAAATAAATCAGCCAAGACCTCAGCAAAAAAATTGTAGACCTCCTCAAGTCTGGTTCATCCTTGGGAGAAATTTCCAAACGCCTGAAGGTACCACGTTCATCTGTACAAACAATAGTACACAAGTATAAACACCATGGGACCACGCAGCCGATGGCATCATGAGGCAGGAAACTTATGTGGATATATTGAAGCAACATCTCAAGACATCAGTTAGGAAGTTAAAGCTTGGTCGCAAATGGGTCTTCCAAATGGACATCGACCCCAAGCACACTTCCAAAGTTGTGGCAAAATGGCTTAAGGACAACAAAGTCAAGGTATTGGAGTGGCCATCAGAAAGCCCCGACCTCAATCCTATAGAACATTTGTGGGCAGAACTAAAAAGGTGTGTGCGAGCAAGGAGGCCTACAAACCTGACTCAGTTACACCAGCTCTGTCAGGAGGAATGGGCCAAAATTCACCTAACTCATTGTGGGAAGCTTGTGGAAGGCTACCCAAAAACTTCTGACCCACTGGGAATGTGACAAAATAAATAAAGCTGAAATAAATCATTCTCTCTACTATTATTCTGACATTTCACATTCTTAAAATAAAGTGGTGATCCTAACTGACCTAAGACAGGGAATTCTTACTAGGATTAAATGTCAGGAATTGTGAAAAACTTAGTTAAAATGTATTTGGTTAAGGTGTATGTAAACTTCCAACTTCAACTGTATATATGTGGTATATAAACTCAGCAAAAAAATTAACTTTGTTTTTCAGGACACTGTCTTTCAAAGATAATTAGTAAAAATGCAAATAACTTCACATATCTTCATTGTAAAGGGTGTAAACACTGTTTCCCATGCTTATTCAATGAACCATAAACAATTAATGAACATGCCCCTGTGGAACGGTTATTAAGACACCAACAGCTTACAGGCAGTAGGCAATTAAGGTCACAGTTATGAAAACTTAGGACACTAAAGAGGCCTTTCTACTGACTCTGAAAAACACTAAAAGAAAGATGCCCAGGGTCCCTGCTAATCTGCGTGAACATGCCTTAGGCATGCTGCAAGGAGGCATGAGGACTGCAGATGTGGCCAGGGCAATAATTGCAATGTCCGTACGGTGAAACACCTAAGACAGCGCTACAGGGAGACCGGACGGACAGCTGTTTGTCCTCGCAGTGGCAGACCACGTGTAACAACATCTGCACAGGATCGGTACATCCGAACATCTTCGGGACAGGTACAAGATGGCAACAACAACTGCCTGAGTTACACCAGAAACACACAATCCCTCCATCAGTACTCAGACTGTACGCAATAGGCTGAGAGAGGCTGGACTGAGGGCTTGTAGGCCTGTTGTAAGGCAGGTCCTCACCAGACATCACCGGCAACAACGTCAAACCCACCGTCGCTGGACCAGACAGGACTGGCAAAAAGCGCTCTTCACTTACGAGTCGCGGTTTTGTCTCACCAGGGGTGATGGTCGGATTCACGTTTTTTTGTCGAAGGAATGAGCCTTACACCGAGGCCTGTACTCTGGAGCGTGATCGATTTGGAGGTGGAGGGTCCGTCATGTGTCACAGCATCATCTGACAGAGCTTGTTGTCATTGCAGGCAATCAATGCTGTGCGTTACAGGGAAGACATCCTCCTCCCTCATGTGGTACCCTTCCTGCAGGCTCATCCTGACCCTCCAGCATGACAATGCCACCAGACATACTGTTCGTTCTGTGCGTGATTTCCTGCAAGACAAGAATGTCAGTGTTCTGCCATGGCCAGCGAAGAGCCCGGAGAGTGGAGGTAACATCTCACAGCAAGAACTGGCAAATCTGGTGCAGTCCATGAGGAGGAGATGCACTGCAGTACTTAATGCAGCTGGTGGCCACACCAGATACTGATTGTTGATTTTGACCCCCCCTTTGTTCAGGGACACATTATTCAATTTCTGTTAGTCACATGTCTGTGGAACTTGTTCAGTTCATGTCTCAGTTGTTCAATCTCGTTATGTTCATACAAATATGTACACGTTAAGTTTGCTGAAAATAAACGCAGTTGACAGTGAGAGGACGTTTCTTTTTTTGCTGAGTTTATATATAAACTGTGTGTATGTGTATATGATTCTTGAAAAATATAATTTATACAGATGTAGGATCTAAATTTGATCAGTCTTTTGTTGATAAAAAAAATGGAAATGCAACTTTGCAGTCTATTTGAGGTTTAAAAAGGTTTTCCATTTTTTGTACGGGTTGAAAAATGTATCAACCCGTACAAAAATGTCCATTAATTATAATCCACATAATTTACATTTCCTGTTGCTGCAGGATTATATTTCCTACTGTAGCAAACTAGCTCAAATTAAGATCCTACAACTGTCATATCCCTTCAGAACCCAAAATATAAGCTTGTTTTGTAAATGTAAACCCTCAAAAAATGCTTAGAGCTGTAATTGTGATATATTGGATGGTCATGACTTGCATCCATAGATAGCTCTGTCTATGCATTTGAGTGGTTACATTTCTCCAGGTCCATCCCTCAGCTTTTTATTTCAACAGAGGCAGGGACATGGCTTTGTTTTTCTTTCAGTTAAGGATTGGCCCTTTAAAGGATTGGCTTGCAGATTTTACAAACACATGGGAAT
Organism: Oncorhynchus mykiss; assembly: GCF_013265735.2. NCBI lineage: Eukaryota > Metazoa > Chordata > Actinopteri > Salmoniformes > Salmonidae > Oncorhynchus > Oncorhynchus mykiss. Next base: position 24,045,185 of record NC_048584.1, read on the forward strand.
CTATTCAATCAAATCAAATATTGTTTCTAACAGCCCTAGACTGAGAATTATGTCCAAGTATGGGTTAACTTTGTCTCTAGACACAACCTGAATTACAAATCTCCATTTCAAATGCCAAGGGGCTCAATATAGCCAAACACTTGCTGTTAAGTGAAATGCCACTCAGACTTTGAATATCACTTTCTTTGAGTCAGTATAATCTTAAAAGACATTCTGGACACAATATAACTTTCAACTTTCACAATAATAGCAGCAACAAATACTGTCTGCCTGTGATAGAGATTAGAAGCCACAAGATGTCTTCAGTTTCAGACAGAGATAGCTAAAAATAAAGCATGAGAGAGAGAGAGAGAGGAAGATATTTAAAATGAGAGAGGGAGAGGAGAGAGAGAAAGAGGGAGAGCGCAGGTGAACCTTCGAGGACTGTGTTTAATGTCTTATCAACAACTCCAACCATGTCCTTTCATTGCTTGGCTTCTTTGAAAAACTCTGAAAACATTCCACATGATTTGGTCTGTTGAATAGTAAAAGGTTTAGTCTGTAGCCTTATACTAAACCTTTCATCAGAGCAAACAATATGGAAGGCTTGAGTTATAAGCACCTAAAATGTCAGACCAGGAAGAACTCTCTGTCCTCATTGATATAGCTTTATTCAGGACCTGGAGTTTTTACTGGTTTGGTGACATGGTCAGAAGAAAAAAAACTCCAGTCCCTAGTTATGACCAGAGATGGGCAAAGCTACATCTAAAAGTATCTTGTTACAAATACAAAATACCTGACAGACCAAATGATTCAAATAAAATAATAGATATTTTACTAAGTATTGCATTTTAGATAAAATACAGGTATTTTAAGTATTTTGTATTTTCAAAATACATTTGCAAGTAGAGGCCTTAACTACAACAACATTCTCAGTAACGGTAACAAAAAAAAACTTTAATTGCTAAGAAGGTGATGTTTTTTATTACATTTTTTAAAATCAACCTTAGTTGAATGACCTAACTGTGAGTCACTCTGGAGAAGAGCCTCTACTATATGACCAAATTGTAAATGTACAGATAGGCAGATATAGAATAATGCCCAGCGTGCCTTGTAATTGTTCATATGTACGTTTACATTTTGGTCATTTAGCTGATGCTCTTATCACACCATAATGCCAACAGACTTCTGATACTAATGCAGGGTGAAAGGAGGCCACAAAATTGTGAACTGTAAAAATAAAATAAAAAAATGGTATAGAAAAGTATTTTGAGTTTTGAAAATATAAATGACAAATCTCTATCCGCTCCATTCCTCTCCTTCTTCTGTACTCTCCTTTCCTTTCCACGTGAGGGGACAGATGTATACAGTACATCCAGCCCAGGCGATATTGGTTTACGCTGGAGAGGGGGAGGTGTGAGAGAGTGTGTGAAAAGAGGAATTAGGAATATCCCATGTACGGTACTTACTGCTAGGTGCTAATGGTTAACATAATGTGATAGGGATGAAATGAGGAGGAGGGAGAGAGAGAGAGAGAGTGTGTGAGAGAGAGAGAGAGAGAGAGAGAGAGAGAGAGAGAGAGAGAGAGAGAGAGAGAGAGAAAGAGAGAAAGAGAGAGAGAGAGAGTGAGGGAGAGAGAGAAAGAGTGAGAGAGAGAAAGAGTGAGAGAAAGAGAGAGAGTGAGAGAGAGAGTGAGGGAGAGAGAGAGTGAGAGAGAGAGAGAGAAAGAGAGAGAGTGAGAGAGAGTGAGAAAGAGAGAGAGAGAGAGAGAGTGTGAGAGAGAGAGAGAGAGAGGACATTGTCATCATTGTATGTTTTTGAATGAAAGGAAACTGAAGGACAGATATTCAACCCACATACTTTTATTCTTTAGTATATCTAAGCAATTTCTAACAATAGCAGAGGACATTTTGACAAAAAGACCACAATAAAAAAATGACACAATTAGGGTAGCAACATTCCGGGAACTTTCAATAAATTACCTGGTTTCCAGAAATCCTGGTTGGAGGATTCAGGATTTCCTGCTTATTCCCTCCTGACTACGGGAATCATCAAACTGGGATTTCGGGAATACTGGGAAATGTATTGAAAGTTCCTAGAATTTCGCAACCCTAGACACAATAACGACTAAATACTGAGATGAGTGAAATGGCTGTCTGACAATAGTTTGGGCTACATCTTCAAAACCCTCAGGAGCTGGAAACTCATCGCAACTGAACATTATGACTCTCCTACAGCAATCACTGTGTTAATCCTCAGCCCCTCATAGGTCTCATCTCCTGTAAGGAGTGGGTCAGGGGCAGACTGGCACTAGAAATCGGCCCTGGCATTTCTAACAAACCGGACCATTTTTTCCTTGAGGCCCCATACCGGTCCAAAAATGTTTTCTCAAAGCCCCCACACAAGCATATTTTTTCCTTGTGGCTCCCATTATCAGCCAGATAATTATCATTGTGCAACAAAAATATGGACCAGCCTATCTGGCATTTACTCGAAATGCCAGATGGCCAGTATCCAGTCTGCCCCTGGAGACGGTACATGGATGGACAGACAGACGGAAGGACAGAAGGTCTCCTCCCCTTCAGAGAAGTGAAGAGAGTCAGAGGCAGAATGACTCTTAGGAGAGCTTTCCAAGAGGCTCCTCCTCGCCTACATACACACAAAGGAATTTACGAGTTCATGAAATATATGAATAAACATATGGATAACAATGAAATGAAAGGATTCAATTTGTCATGGGATGAATGTGTGCATGAGTGTCAATCTGCCCAGCTCCTCACTGGAAACATCTGACGAAAAAAACTCTGTAATTCATGACATTTTTATTGCACATTTCTTATAAAAGGTCCTTGTGTTATAATGTAGGCTCATCATATGAAATGGGAACCCTGCATCATGATCAGGCCAGCAGAAATAATTATATGTAATCTTCCACAACTAATAGAGAAAATACAGGTTTCCCTTGAGTTTCTCTCAGTGGAACTAAAAAATCAGCTTCCACAAGAACGTTAATACATGCTTCTGAGTTTGTTGTGTCGCCTGCAGGATTTACCAGCTCAATTTCATAGAACTTAAACGATACAGGCGTTTAGGCGAGTGTGTATACAGAGGCAGCTTCAGCACACATTATTAACTGTCAGAAGGTAGACCAGGGACAGGCTAGAGTTTACTGGGAATCAGACATATTCCAGGAAGTGTGGTATCTTCATTTCCTACTTCATAAATCTTTACTTGTACCTCTACTTCCCAAAGATACACAGACAAAAACAAACGTTTTTTTTCTCTTTCTCTCTCTCTCTCTCTCTCTCTCTCTCTCTCTCTCTCTCTCTCTCTCTCCTTCTGACAGAAGTGGATGAGTTAGAATTACACTCATGGATGCAAACCAACCTTAATTCATTTTCCACTTGCTCTAAACAGCCACTTGGAGGGTTAATTTACCACTCACAGATGGAAACCTGTCCTCAGAGAAGAGAGGGAGGGAAAGGAGGAAGAGGGGAAGGAAGGAGGATGAGAAAGAGAGAGAGAGAGAGAGAGAGAGAGAGACAAAAATAATGGTGTTCCAAAAAAGGTCCAGTTGCCAGGACCACAAATACAAATTCCATCTAGACACCGTTGCCCTAGAACACACAAAAAACGATACATACCTCGGCCTAAACATCAGCGCCACAGGTAACTTTCACAAAGCTGTGAACGATCTGAGAGACAAGGCAAGAAGGGCCTTCAATGCCATCAAAAGGAACATAAAATTCAACATACCAATTAGGATCTGGCTAAAAATACTTGAATTAGTTAAATAACCTAACCCTGTATGGTTGTGAGGTCAGGAAGCGATTCCCAAACCTTCCATAACAAAGCCAACACCTACATAAAAATGTACCTGGAGGCTCTTGCCCCTTAAGCAAGCTGGTCCTGGGGCTCAGTTCACAAACACAAACACACCCCACAGAGCCCCAAGACAGCAACACAATTAGACCCAACCAAATCATGAGAAAACAAAAAGATAATTAATTACCTGTCACATTGGAAAGAATTAACAAAAAAAACTGAGCAAACTAGAATGCTATTTGGCCCTAAACAGAGAGTACACAGTGGCAGAATACTTGACCAGTGTGACTGACCCACTCACATATTTCCCTCAGATTACACAGACCCACAAGAATTTGAAAACAAACCCAATTTGGATAAACTCCCACATCTGTTGGGTGAAAACCCCACGTGTGTCATCAGAGCAGCAAGATTTGTGACCTGTTGCCACAAGAAAAGGGCAACCAGTGAAGAACAAACACCATTGTAAATACAAACCAAAGGTATGTTTTTTATCTTCCCTTTTGTAGTTGAACTATTTGCACATAATACGACATTTGAAATGTCTTTATTCTTTTAGAACGTTTGTGAGTGTAATGTTTACTGTTCATTTTTATTGTGTTAATTTCACTTTTGTTTATTATCTACTTCACTTGCTTTGGTAATGTAAATACATGTTTGCCATGCCAATAAAGCCCTGAATTGAGAGAGAGGTCATTTTTAGAACAAAGACAAGGCTCTATGGAGTCGAGTGGTGCTTTTTTTCACTCAAAAGGGAAAAGTAATTTCTCTCTAGCTCTTGGAGATGTGTCTCTTGTCAAATTCCCCTTTAGGCCTTGTGGCTATAGAGGACAACCTGTGTCTTGGCATGGAGGAAGATATTTTCAGAGATCCCTTAAGCCGTGCCTTTTACAGCAAGGACAAATGGAAGGAACGAGAGAAGTTGATGAAGACACACAGGATTCTGGAAGAAGATGGAGAGGATGGAAGACACACAGTAAATTCCCCAGCGTTAAAATAAAACTGAAAGTGTGGACATATATAGACAGTGTTGAATTTGCACATTTCCAAGAATGCTTTGCCTTACAAGTGAATTGTAACATTAGCTCCCATGACTGAATTTGTTAGTTGCACACATCCATTTTCAGTCCTATGGACATCACCAAGTGCAATCCTAAATGAATATGTTATTGTTAAAATGTGATTATCTAACACAATACAATATGTATTTCATACGGCCTTATTTTGAGGGCTTTCAATCTAAAAAATACTGGGTTGTTTGGGTGACCCAACTTCTGGGTTGCAGGCATTGGGTCACTTAGTTGGGTTGAAGAAAAATAAGTAAATAAACAGTTGGTTTGTTGATGCTGGGTTATTGAGATATGACCCAGTGGGTCAGATCAGAAGACTGGAGGCTTAGCTTAGTAGGGGCTTGGCTTTCAGGAAGTTATTTTTGGCCAGCCTTGAGAGTAAATGTCATTCCAATTCATCTGTGCTGTTGAATTGTTATCACATGTTATGGTTGAACACCGACACTTTCTTAGCTTTAATTAAGCTTACAGAAGTGTATGAATGTGATATCCCCAATGGGATAGTAACCACTTTGTTGCAATATGTAAATTATATTTTTTAATTACGTAACGTGAAATAATATTAAAGGAAAATGTTGAATTGCAGCGTTCAAACTTAACATGATCAACAGGAATGACATTTACTCTCACAGACAGCCAAAAATAATTATCTAAAAGCCACACCTCCTGAAAATAACCTATGGGGAAAATAACCTATGGGGTAGTAGGTTTTAAGTTCCTCGGCGTACACATCACGGACAAACTGAATTGGTCCACCCACACAGACAGAGTTGTGAAGAAGGAGCAGCAGCGCCTCTTCAACCTCAGGAGGCTGAAGAAATTCGGCTTGTCACCAAAAGCACTCACAAACTTCTACAGATGCACAATCGAGAGCATCCTATCGGGCTGCATCACCACCTGGTACGGCAACTGCTCCGCCCACAACCGTAAGGCTCTCCAGAGGGTAGTGAGGTCTGCACAATGCATCACCGGGGGCAAACTACCTGCCCTCCAGGACACCTACACCCCCCGATGTCACAGGAAGGCCATAAAGATCATCAAGGACAACAACCACCCGAGCCACTGCCTGTTCACCCCGCTATCATCCAGAAGGCGAGGTCAGCACGGTGCATCAAACCAGGGACCGAGAGACTGAAAAGCAGCTTCTATCTCAAGGCCATCAGAGTGTTAAACAGCCACCACTAACATTGAGTGGCTGCTGCACACATACTGACTCAACTCCAGCTCACTTTAATAATGGGAATTTATGGAAATTGATGGAAAAATGTATCACTAGCCACATTAAACAATGACACTTAATATAATGGTTACATACCCTACATTACTCATCTCATGTATATACTGTACTCTATACCACCTACTGCATCTTGCCATCTTTATGTAATACATGTATCACTAGCCACTTTAAACTATGCCATTTTTATGTTTACATACCCTACATTACTCATCTCACATGTATATACTGTACTCGATACCATCTACTGCATCTTGCCTATGCCGTTCTGTACCATCACTCATTCATATATCTTTATGTACATATTCTTTATCCCTTTACACTTGTGTGTATAAGGTAGTAGTTGTGGAATTGTTAGGTTAGATTACTTGTTGGTTATTACTGCATTGTCGGAACTAGAAGCACAAGCATTTCGCTACACTCGCATTAACATCTGCTAACCATGTGTATGTGACAAATAAAATGTGATTTGATTTATTTGATTTGGGGGATTACATTAAAAAAGACCCAGCTGCTTGGTCAACCCAGAAGGAAAGTTAATGTTTTTTAAACATGCAGGGTTATCCAAACAACCCAACATGTTGGGTTATTCACACAACGTGTGATGTGTAAATCCAGTCCGAGTGGGGATATCCAACTTTCTGAATTTTTTTAATCATCTGCAACCTGCATTCAGATTGACCGCCAGGGTTGGGAAGACTGCAGTATGAGACTACATAAACATCTAACTGGAACAATTATTTCAGTAACAGGTGCAATAAATGCAAGTAAAATATTGGATAAGTTTAGAAAATTCATGTCAATTATATTTGAGAAGCATAACATTAATTAATCAATCAATGTACATGCAAAAATATAGATATTGAGACCAATATTTTTAAAATCAACTTGCAATAGAGCATGCTGGGAAATATGTTTATGATGGGCGTGGTTTTGGTTCAACTCTGGTTATTAATACCAACACTGTGGTTATTTCATGCCAATGAGTGTTACTTTGAATCAAATCAAATTGTATTTGTCACATGCGCCAAATACAACAGGTGTAGTAGACCTTACAGTGAAATGCTTACTTACAAGCCCTTAACCAACAATGCAGTTTTAAGAAAATACCTAGATTTTTTGTTGTTGTTGTAAATGTAGGAGATAAGAATAACAAATAATTTAAGAGCAGCAGTAAAAAACAATAGCAGGGCTATATACAGGGGGTACCATTACAGAGTCAATGTGCAGGGGCACCGGTGGTAATATGTACATGTAGGTAGAGTTATTAAAGTGACTATGCATAGATAATAACAGAGAGTAGCAGCAGCAGCAGCATAGAAGGGGGCGGGGGAGGGACAATGCAAATAGTCTGGGTAGCCATTTGATTAGCTGTTCAGGAGTCTGATGGCTTGGGGGTAGAAGCTGTTTAGAAGCCTCTTGGAGCTAGACTTGGCGCTCCAGTACCGCTTGCCGTGCAGTAGCAGAGAGAACAGTCTATGACTAGGGTGGCTGGAGTCTTTGACAATGTTTAGGGCCTTCCTCTGACACCACCTAGTATAGAGGTCCTGGATGGCAGGAAGCTTGGCCCTGGTGATGTACTGGGCCGTACGCACAACCCTCTGTAGTGCCTTGTAATCAGATTCTGAGCACTTGCCATACCAGTCAGAGATGCAACCCGTCAGGATGCTCTCGATGGTGCAGCTGTAAAACCCTTTGAGGATCTAATGACCTATGCCAAACAATTAACAGAGTTAATTGTTATGTTTAGAGTGTAGGCTCTCAAAATAAGACCTTATGAAATACATATTGTGTTATATACAGTGCCTTGCGAAAGTATTCGGCCCCCTTGAACTTTGCGACCTTTTGCCACATTTCAGGCTTCAAACATAAAGATATAAAACTGTATTTTTTTGTGAAGAATCAACAACAAGTGGGATGTCATGAAGTGGAACAACATTTATTGGATATTTAAAACTTTTTTAACAAATCAAAAACTGAAAAATTGGGCGTGCAAAATTATTCAGCCCCCTTAAGTTAATACTTTGTAGCGCCACCTTTTGCTGCGATTACAGCTGTAAGTCGCTTGGGGTATGTCTCTATCAGTTTTGCACATCGAGAGACTGACATTTTTTCCCATTCCTCCTTGCAAAACAGCTCGAGCTCAGTGAGGTTGGATGGAGAGCATTTGTGAACAGCAGTTTTCAGTTCTTTCCACAGATTCTCGATTGGATTCAGGTCTGGACTTTGACTTGGCCATTCTAACACCTGGATATGTTTATTTTTGAACAATTCCATTGTAGATTTTGCTTTATGTTTTGGATCATTGTCTTGTTGGAAGACAAATCTCCGTCCCAGTCTCAGGTCTTTTGCAGACTCCATCAGGTTTTCTTCCAGAATGGTCCTGTATTTGGCTCCATCCAACTTCCCATCAATTTCAACCATCTACCCTGTCCCTGCTGAAGAAAAGCAGGCCCAAACCATGATGCTGCCACCACCATGCTTGACAGTGGGGATGGTGTGTTCAGCTGTGTTGCTTTTACGCCAAACATAACGTTTTGCATTGTTGCCAAAAAGTTCAATTTTGGTTTCATCTGACCAGAGCACCTTCTTCCACATGTTTGGTGTGTCTCCCAGGTGGCTTGTGGCAAACTTGAAACAACACTTTTTATGGATATCTTTAAGAAATGGCTTTCTTCTTTCCACTCTTCCATAAAGGCCAGATTTGTGCAATATACGACTGATTGTTGTCCTAGGGACAGAGTCTCCCACCTCAGCTGTAGATCTCTGCAGTTCATCCAGAGTGATCATGGGCCTCTTGGCTGCATCTCTGCATCAGTCTTCTCCTTGTATGAGCTGAAAGTTTAGAGGGACGGCCAGGTCTTGGTAGATTTGCAGTGGTCTGTTACTCCTTCCATTTCAATATTATCGCTTGCACAGTGCTCCTTGGGATGTTTAAAGCTTGGGAAATCTTTTTGTATCCAAATCCGGCTTTAAACTTCTTCACAACAGTATCTCAGACCTGCCTGGTGTGTTCCTTGTTCTTCATGATGCTCTCTGCGCTTTTAACGGACCTCTGAGACTATCACAGTGCAGCTGCATTTATACGGAGACTTGATTACACACAGGTGGATTGTATTTATCATCATTAGTCATTTAGGTCAACATTGGATCATTCAGAGATCCTCACTGAACTTCTGGAAAGAGTTTGCTGCACTGAAAGTAAAGGGGCTGAATAATTTTGCACGCCCAATCTTTCAGTTTTTGATTTGTTAAAAAAGTTTGAAATATCCAATAAATGTCGTTCCACTTCATGATTGTGTCCCACTTGTTGTTGATTCTTCACAAAAAAATACAGTTTTATATCTTTATGTTTGAAGCCTGAAATGTGGCAAAAGGTCGCAAAGTTCAAGGGGGCCGAATACTTTCGCAAGGCACTGTAATTGTATTCTAATGATAACATATTTGCTCAGGATTTCACTTGATGAAGACAACAGAAGAGAAAGCAGATGAATGCAACAACCATGTCTCTGGCACTAACAGTCATGGGTGGTAACTTTACAATTTGAAATGCAAGGAACTCAGGGAAATAAGGCTTTACACCAAGCGTGTTAATTTAACACTTTTCAGTGTCTATACAGGTTCACACTTTCAGTGTTAATTTAACACTGGATAATTTGTTGTGCAGGATGGGAGAGGGAGGAGAGGGGAGGGATGTTGTTTGGAGAAACAGATGCACCTGAAAGGTAGGAAATCCCAGTAGCGAGAGAGAGAGAGAGAGAGAGAGAGAGAGAGAGAATATAGAGAAGAGTCCCCTAAGCAAGCTGGTCTGGGGTTCTGTTCACAAACACAAACAGACCCCACAGATCCCAAGGACACCAAATGCCAAAAGCAACACAATTAGACCTAACCAAATCATGAGAAAACAAATAGATAATTACTTGACACATTGGAAAGTATTTACCAAAAGGTTAGTGTCAGGCGCAAGGCCAGGTACTGACTCAGTAATCCTAATCACACACCCTCTCCGTGCCAGGGAAATAACAATACAAAAAAGGAAAGGAAACGTCAACATATTGAGATCAGATTCCATTTTCAGATTGATCTTTGCTGAGCTCAATGGTAATAGCTGGGTGTGTACAGTATACCCAACAGATCTGGTAATCATGATTACCCAACAATATCTGATGACTTGGACATTAGCGCAGTGGCTACCGCTGCTGTCAGAGGGGCCCGAAGGAGGTTCTTCAACCAATCAAACCACCATCTGGAATTAGTTTATCCTACCGGTAGTGCTCTCACCTGATTACATTTTTTTCTCCTTTATTTACCAGGGAGGACAATCGTGACTCAATTCTCATCCAAAGATAAAATGTACAAAATGTACGATTCTGAAAGCTGGTCTGATCAAACTGTGATTTACATTCATCCACACTACTGAGAGAATAATAATGATGAAACCAAAATTATATAGCTCACTGGCAAGCGAGATGGGAAGAATGAGAGAGAGTCCAGGACACACAGACGGGTAAACACACTTCTATACTGTAGAACCTAAGTAGATGTCACAGTTGTGATCTGAACTCCGGCCTTCAATGGGAGAAGCCAAAGTCCTAACCAATAGGCCAAGTGGAAATTCTGAGGGTGACTGATTTTGAAGTCGCAGGAAAGGCGACCTTATCACGACTCACTTCTGCTTCATAGACACACATCTCTACACACATGCTCATCATGTACACCCACACACACACCTCTATATCCATTACCATAATGGAGTCAAAGTGTGGATTATCACAAGGTCTTTATTACAGTTTTTCTCAATTGCTAAAACACTAAAACCCATTGGCTGAACAAAGTTCTCAGTTGCCTGGACTCATTTAGCTAATTATGCAGTCTGTTGTCAATACCATAAACCATTTGCAGATCTCACTTAGACTTTTCAGCAAAACTCTAAACACATTCTCATTCTCAAAACATATTCTGCACTCTAATGCAGATGTCATCCATACTGGTAAACACAAGTGGCAACAATCAAATACAAATAGAGAACATATGTCATTGATTGAACACAATCACTCAAAATTGATTTAACCTGTTTCAAATGATGCGACACAACCAATATAGGCCAGTTCAGAGAGCAAACAGGTTGTTGAAGGTGGGAAGGAGAAAGTCTGAGAATGGATACTGTAGTACAGTGCATTGTAGGCTGTATACTGTACAATGGACAAATTGTATGGCCCTGAACATTGTGCTTTCCATTTATTAACAGTACTGACTGCTCAATAGATTTTGACTGGTTGCAGGTTCATATCAACAAAGAACAAGAACTACAGTATCACAGAGACAAATGACAAGTTTGTGAGATGCAGGGTACAGTACTGTAAAAATAGGGGTACAAGGAGGAGGAAGAACAAAAAAAATAATTGCAAAGAGCAAAGCAGAGGAGTAATTTCTGATCAATTTTGAACTACTATGATAGAACATGTTTTCGTTCATCAAAAGACAATGATGGAAAAATATGAATATTTCTTAAGATTTAAAAATGTACTTCTCCTGAGAATTGTATGTTTTGAACAATGTGATTTCTATTTTTCGGTGTATTGTTTACTGACTGCTTGAGAGGGTATATCATTTTGATCACTTTGTTTATGATTTGAGAGCAGTGTTTGATTTTGAACACAGGTAAAACTGTTTTGAGGCGAATGTTTCATTTTGCAAGAGGAGTCAGAGGTTATGTAAATAGTGCTTGAAGATGAGGTTTTGTGTTGAATGTTTTCAGGAAATGGAGCAAGGTTTCAGAAATTATGTTTTAGCAATTGAGAAAAACTGTAACTGAGGACAAGCTGAGGGTAATAATCATTATTGCTGCATTATTTAGCAGTATGATAATGATCCATGCATCTATTGCATGAAGCCTGGGGGTAAGGCTACAGTCGCTAATGTCTCCAAACTGCTTGGAAGACAGAATGAAAGATACATGACTCTATTCTTTGCCATTCAAAGGAAAATAAGGGCGAAAGAAAGTAAATGACTCACTTCTATACATGTGAATGAGAGAGCGGGATGCATTCATTTTAAGAGAGCAAGTTCTCACTTGCAATGACAACCCATTCATAAGGTGAATAATGAAAAAACTTCCACTGCCAAAGCTCAAGTGTGAGGCCTATCCGTCTCCTTGGTCTTAGTGGACGTACCTTTGTTCGAAGGCTGTAACAGCTGTGGCTTGAGCTCAGTGAGAATCCATCACTGTCTGTGGTAGAGCTAGTTTTAAGGAGAAAACTCACCAGACCGATTGTCGGCCTGTACAGTAGGGGGGCGTTCATTTGCCATTCGTTCATTTACTGTCGGCGAGGTGTGTATAGGGATCACCTGCCAGTAGGCGACTGATAGCCTTCATTATTGCTAATTTCTACATGCAAATTACGGCTGGCGCTCTGTTCAAAGGGGCTAAGTACTCTCGGCCCTGGTTTGTCCGTGCCTTTTCTGTAGGTCACTGGTGTCAAAGGCTAATTTCTTACTAGTGCATTGTTTCCACGTCTCTTCTCCTCGCCTCCTCTCCTTGCTTCCCTCTGATGTTTTCAAAAGGAGGCTAGGAGTGGACGGGAGGAGTGGATGGGAGGAGAAGATGGGAGGAGAGGACGGGAGGATGAGGAAATCCAATCAAAATAAATCCAATCAAAATAAATCCAATCAAAGTGTGTCATATGCACAGGATACACGTGATGTACACAGTATAATAAAAAGCTTACAGGCAGGTTCTTCTCTCGACAACAGAAAGGAGAAAGGGCCCATGACTACAGTAATATCCAGAGGAGTGCAATGACCTCTCCGTGGAAATACCCTCCTCTTCCTACTTCTACTCCAACTCCTACTACACTGCACACAGTGACTGATCCAATAATTATTAGACTGTGAGGGTGATTACAGTCAACAAATAAACTATATCTACCCTGTACAATCCAATCGTTGCTCCAATATAACCATTAACTGCATATGATGGAGGGCTAATGCTGACTGTGGAAGACTTGATGAACTCTTAAAAGTTTTATATAAAACCCCTTTTATAAGAATTCACAGGGACAAGACACTCTTGATTATTCATATTCACATTTAAGTTTAAGTTGGTAACATATGAAGAGTTCATTTCCAAAACGCTATGTCCAGCAATTTTTCACCTGTTTTTTTCCATTAGAAATCATTTCTTATTGTGTGTAAAATATTACTGTTCTCAACTTGTAAACTCATATATTTTAGATGTGTATTAAAGTAGGTTGTGTTGCAAAATGCTATATGTCCATTGCTTAGCTGGAATAGAATATTAGTATCCTGTATAGTTGACTGTGATATGTGGTTGTCTCACCTAGCAATCTTAAGATGTCTGGACAAGAACATCTGCTAAATGACAAAAATGTCAAATGTAAAGGTTTTACATACAGATCCCATATTACTGTGTTTATTGGTCACAAATGTATCATTTGCACAGTAGTCAATAAAAAATTAATAATTGTGTAACGGGGTGAGTGACTGGTTGCCGGAAAGTCAGGCGCAGGAGAGCAGAGATGGGTGATAACAGGAGAACTTTAATATACACCCTGGCCCAAAGGCACAGGCGAGGCAGCACAAAGCACAACCATGGTAACATGAACCGGATTAAACAAAACAAACAAGCATAGGTTTGAAACAAACCTAGCGCAAGCCAGCCTGTAGCGTAGCACCCTACACAAAGAACAATTCCACACACAGACATGGGGGAAACAGAGGGTAATATACATTTAGTCTGATGAGGGAATGTGAACAAAGTGGGCGGGAAAACAAGACAAAACAAATGGAAAATGAAAGGTGGAGCGGCGATGGCTAGAAGACCGGTGACGTCGACCGCCGAACGTCGCCTGAACAAGGAGAGGGACCGACTTCGGCGGAAGTCGTGACATTTTGTCACATTTGACTGTGTAAAACCTAGCAGTACTATGTCTTACTACGTATTATAACATTTTGCAACAACAAATTATTATTTGTCTCTCTGAAATGAAACCAGCCGCATACAATGATTAGTTTGTGAAAAAACACACAAATATCTTTCATAAGTTCTTTAAACAATAAAAGCAAATTTACCAACATTTCAGAAAATGGATATATAGTGTTTTGGAATGAAACTCTTCATATTCAAATGAATTGATTCAAGGATTTTAAATTAAACTTGAAATCCTTGAACAGCATGCCTGTATTCTTATCTAAGTTCATCACTGTGTTTGTGTCAGTATCTTCACAGAAGATCCATCATTAACACAGAACCCAGCATAGAGGGGCTGACTGAATGTGGACTGGACTCTGTGGAGGAGGGTCATTGTGTCAGAGACGCTGTAGAAGGACAGAGTTCCTGCCCTATAGTTCAGGTACACTCCTACTCCGGAGGAGCAGGGGACACATGTGACAGTCACTTTATTATTGTGCCAGAAAAAGACCACCAAGTGTGATCGGACTCCAGGTCCGATCACGGTCTCCAAACCAATACTTATGACCTGCTCCTTTCCTGCTGATCCCTTTATATAAGACAGTGTCCAAAATCCTTAAGTTCCGATCCCTGTATATATACTGTATATACACTGAGTGCACAAAACATTAGGAACACCTGCTCTTTCAAATCACATTTTTAATTGGTCACAAACACATGTTTAGCAGATGTTATTGCGGGTGTAGTGAAATGCTTTCATTGTATAGACATGACATAGACTGACCAGGAGAATCCAGGTGAAAGCTATGATCCCTTATTGATAATTATTGATAGTTGATAGTTACTTGTTAAAACTATTTCAATCATTGTAGATGAAGGGCAGGAGACAGGTTAAATAAGGATTTGAAAGCCTTGTGACATTTGAGACATCGATTGCATATGCGTGGCATTCAGAGGGTGAATGGGGAAGACTGTGAATGGGGAGGCCTTTGAACGGGGTATAGTAGTAAGTGCCAGGCGCACCGGTATGAGTGTGTCAAGAACTGTGACGAAGAACTGTGACCCTGCTGTTTTCTCTTGTCATGCTAAACATTTTCCTGTGTTGATCAAGAACGAATGGGGGGTGATTCATGCCAGAATTAAGCCTTGTGAACTACTGACACCTCTCACAAAGTCACCTAATGTCTTCCTAGCGCCATAAAATACCACTATGAATAATATGGACTGTCAATGGAGACAAGTTTGCTTCTAAGGCGTGACACGTTCACGTCACGTGACACGCACACATCATGTAGCCGTAGTGTTCACGTCGCGTGTCAGTTTGTGTGTAAGTTCATTATGAATGATCTTACCATGAACGCCTTAAAAATGTCTACATGTGTTACACGTCACGTGTAAGTTTAAGTGTCTGTTTAGTTTATTATTAAAGATCTCACCATGAACAGCTGACAAACGTCTACATGTTCGTGATTTTCAAAAACTATTTTTCATTGCCAGAGTAATCTAATTCATTTCATTTGTCGATTTAGCTCAAATAGGGCTATCACCTCAATACAAACTTATTAGGCTAGTTGATATCACAGCCAGTCACCATTACTGTGTAGATATGCCTATTTCTCACATCAATACAGACACAAGGGCTTCTTTGTTGGCGGTAGCCCTATTCAGAAACAAGAGGTAGCCTAGGTCTCTAGTGGCGCATTCAAAACAACTCGAAAGTCGGCAATCTCTGACTTCCAACTTCACTGTGTTCAAGACAACTGGGAACTCTGAAAAAAAACAGCTGACTAGATTTTTTTTGTTGAATGGTCATCCAAATCGGAATTACAATTCAGCGTCTTTCTCTGACCTGAAAATCACTGATGTCATGATTTGACCTAATTTTTCCCCCACTTCCCAGTTTACCGGATTAACATACACAATCACTGTCACCACACAATCCTTGGGCTATACATGTCTGTGGACATGTCTTATGGTTAAAAGCAGGGTTCGAATTGAGGGGGTATGTGAGGATATAGACCTAACCCTTGTTATAGAGATGGACAAAAAGCAAATGCTACCACTTGCTTGCTTAGCCATAGGAAAAGCAACGGTCCAGATGATATAAAGCGATCAGGCTATAACAATGATTAACTCCACGATTATTTCCGCCGTCTACTAGCCTATCGAAGGTCTTGCTCAGCCTCAACACCACAGGAAAATATGTTTGGTTTATTAAATGCTCTGCGATTTAGAGCTTTAAATACGGAAAAGTACAGGTTTAATTTTTCAAATTAGTCCATTGTTAACTGTTCAACTGTGCTCCAAATCGTTTTGAAATCGGAGCATCTGCGCCTGAAATTTAACATCACTGAAATTTAACATGATCAGCAACCAATCCCTGTATAGTTTGCAGAATATCAGTCGGTCCAAGATGTTTTTCCTGGAGAGAAGTGGCTTCTTTGCTTCCCTTCCTGACACCAGGCCATCCTCGAAAAGTCTTCACCTCACTGTGCGTGCAGATGCACTCACACCTGCCTGCTGCCATTCATGAGCAAGCTCTGTACTGGTGGTGCCCCGATCCCGCAGCTGAATCAACTTTAGGAGACGGTCCTGGCGCTTGCTGGACTTTCTTGGGTGCCCTGAAGCCTTCTACACAACAATTGAACCGCTCTCCATGAAGTTCTTGATGATCAGATAAATGTTTGATTTAGTTGCAATCTTTTTTTTTCTTTTTTTACCCCTTTTTTCTCCCCAATTTCGTGGTATAGTAGTAGTAGCTAGTAGTAGTAGCTACTATCTTGTCTCATCGCTACAACTCCCGTACGGGCTCGGGAGAGACAAAGGTTGAAAGTCATGCATCCTCCGATACACAACCCAACCAGCCGCACTGCTTCTTAACACAGCGCGCATCCAACCAGCCGCACCAATGTGTCGGAGGCTACACCGTGCACCTGGCAACCTTGGCTAGCGCGCACTGCGCCCGGCCCGCCACAGGAGTCGCTGGTGCGCGATGAGACAAGGACATCCCTACCGACCAAGCCTTCCCTAACCCGGACGACGCTGGGCCAATTGTGCGTCGCCCCACGGACCTCCCGGTCGTGGCCGGTTACGACAGAGCCTGGGTGCGAACCCAGGGATTCTGATGGCACACCTTAACCACTGCGCCAACCGAGAGGCCACTAGGTGCAATCTTACTGGCAGCAATATCCTTGCCTTTATGTGCAAAGCAATGATGACGGCATGTGTTTCCTTTCAGGTAATCATGGTTGACAGAGGAAGAACAATGATTCCAAGCACCACCCTCCTTTTGAAGCTTCCAGTCTGTTATTCGAACTCAGTCAGCATGACAGAGTGATCTCCAGCCTTGTCCTCGTCAACACTCACACCTGTGTTAACGAAAGAACCACTGACAGATGTCAGCTGGTCCTTTTGTGGCAGGGATGAAATGCAGTGGAAATGTTTTTTGGGGATTCAGTTCATTTACATGGCAAAGAGGGACTTTGCAATTAATTGCAATTCATCTGGTCACTCTTCATAACATATATATATGCAAATTGCCATCATACAAACTGGAGGCAACAGACTTTGTGAAAACTAATATTTGTGTAATTCTCAAAACTTTTGGCTACAACTGTAGTGGAGGGTAACCACCATTTATGCACCTTTTTATTTGTGAAATAGCTTTTCGTCACCATTTTAGTTTATTTACCCACTTATTAGTGTGTTCCAAGCGTTGAACGCCTCATATTGATCAACGTTCAGAACTCTAATATTCTTGATCTGAGTTCTAATCTGCCTCTGCTAACGAGTGCAATCACGACTCAGGTATACTCTTTATGTTCACCTGTTCCTCCCACATTTGCCTTGTTATCAGAGTATTAATTCACCACGTGTCCAGCAGCAAACACCGCCCACCGCACAGGCCGAGATGTTGAACAAACGACCTCAGGTCAGACCAACGCTGGCAAGTGGAATCCGCTGACAGTGGCTTTGCAAGATGCCGGACATAAGGCAATTATTTTAACGTCCCTCAAACCCTGCCTTGTCAACAGACCTCACCCAAACAGAAAAACCACGACTCTCAGAGAGTACAAGCATATATACACAACAATTCACTGTTGAATGCGAAATGAGGTCAAGCTCGGTTTGTTGTCTTGGAAAGTTTGCTGTTTTGAAAAGTTTTCAAAGTCTTGAAAAAGTTTTGTTTACAAGCTGGCTACCTTTTGAGTTTGGATCCTACAACGCGGTTGGCATCAGTTGGTGAGACCACTACTATCTGTCCAGTGATCCTGCCGACCAAGGCCGTGTCTGAGGAACTGCTTGGCGTAGCAGCTAGCCCAACTGCTAGCTAGTCGCCTATCAAGCTAGCAGAGTTTTCTTGAGGGCTTGAACGCAGCCCCGAAGCTGTTAGCCATTGTGGCTGGGACTGCGGATTATCCCGGGCTTGTGGCTGTGTATATCCCTGCTGTTTGTGGTTTCCTATCTTCCCTGCGACCTACCATGTCCGGAACTGCGAGGTGTAACAGCGTAACCTAATGTTCGTTGCTACCGTGACAAAGACTAAAGCCGGCGGGAGTACCGTTGAGGACATTGGTGTCTCTCTATCATAGGTGAACAATCTTTTAAACAAACAAAAATAGTTCTAAAAGCAGTTGTTACAGCAACAAGAAAATTGCTTCATGTGTTGTGTCCAAATACTGGTGGAGTCAACTAATAAAAGAATGGACGACCTGACTAGATAGGTCCAGGAGATGAAGAACAGTTTGCAGTTCCAGGGTCAGCTCGATGAGTTAAACAGGAGAACTGCAAGTTAACAGCAATCTGTAAGTCATTGAGAGAAGACATTGAGAGAGGACATCAGTTCTGTATGTGGATCT
Organism: Oncorhynchus mykiss; assembly: GCF_013265735.2. Classification (NCBI taxonomy): domain Eukaryota; kingdom Metazoa; phylum Chordata; class Actinopteri; order Salmoniformes; family Salmonidae; genus Oncorhynchus; species Oncorhynchus mykiss. The sequence goes on from NC_048584.1 coordinate 24,064,082, forward strand.
ATGATAATAATGACAGAAAAATCTGATAATCTTCGAGGGACAATCAAGGCAGAACAACATGGTTGTGGACAGAACTGCAGAAACTCCACATGAGACCTGGACAGAGTCTTAGGACAAAGTGAGGGAAATAATCTTTGAGAAACTGAAGATGAACCACAGGAAGATTGAGGTGGAGGGCACCCACATGACTGGAAAACCCACCACAGGCCCAGGTGACAGGCCCAGGCCAATAGTGGTCAAGGTTCAAGGATAAGGTAGCTGTTCTGGAAAGAACCAAGAACTTGAGAGGAACAAATGTACATCTTCCTCAACAAGGACTATCCTGAAGCTGTGTGCCAGAATAGGAAAGAACTTATCCCAGACATGAAAGCTGCCAGAGTGCGTGAGGACATTACTTATATCCGCTATGACAGGCTCATTGTCCACCCTCCGTCCCAAAAACCTGGAAGGGACGAGAGAGCCAAGCCTATGGGTTCGTAGCTTCAACCCCGCAGCACACACACACAATTACACACACCAATTGATTAATGGACTGCTGAATATATATATTTTTTCTCTTGCTTTGTTTGCTCTTTTCCATATTATGTCTATTTCTGATAAGCTACCCAGGAAAGGACTGAAAACAGCCCATATTAATATATGTAGCTTTAGAAATAAGGTTCATGAAATCAATAACTTGCTAATGTTAGATAACATTCATATATTAGGTATTTCTGAGACTCACTTAGATAATTCATTTGATGATACAGCAGTAGCAATATAAGGATATAACATCTATAGAAGAGACAGAAATGCTTATGGGGGAGGTGTTCCTGTATATATTCAGAGCCATATATCCCTGTCATGCTTAGAAAAGATCTTATGTCAAGTGTTATTGAAGTGTTGTGGTTGCAGGTTCACCTGGCACATCTAAAGCCTTTTCTTTTGGGATGTTGCTATAGGCCACCAAGTGCTAACAGTCAGTATCTAAATAATATGTGTGAAATGCTTGATGGTGTATGTGATGTAAACAGAGAGGTCTACTTTCTTGGGGCCCTGAATATTGACTGGTTTTCATCAAGCTGTCCACTCAAGAGGAAGCTTCTTGCTGTAACCAGTGCCTGTAATCTTGTTATTAACCAACCTATCAGGGTGTTTACAAACACTACAGGGACACGATTATCCACATGTATTGATCACATTTTACTAATACTTGAGAACTTTGTTCTAAATCTGTACCCATTGGCTGCAGTGATCACAATAGTGGCTATATCCAGCAAAGCCAAAGTTCCAAAAGCTGGCCCTAAAATAGTGTATGAGATCATACAAAAGATTTTGCTGTGACTATTATGTGGATGATGTTAAAAATATTAGTTGGTCTGATGTGATTAATAAGAAGCATCCAGACGCTGCACTTGATGAATTTATGAAATTGCTTCTTCCAACTATTGATAAACATGCATCTGTTAATTAAGAAACTGACTGTTAGAACTGTTAAGTTTCCATGGATTGATGAAGAATTGAAAAACTGTATGGTTGAAAGAGAAAAGGAGTGGCTAATAAGTCTGGCTTCACATCTGACTGGCTGACTTACTGCAAATTAATAAATTGTGTGACTAAACTCAACAAAAATAATAAGAAACTGTATGATGAAGCCAAGATCAATGACGGAAAGGATGATGGAAAAAACCTTTGAGTACTTTAAATGAAATGATTGGCAGAAAGACAAATTCAACTCCATCTTTCATTGATTTGAGATGGTTTATTCATCACAAAAACCATTTGATGTTGCCAGTTAATTTAATGATTACTTCATTGGCAAAGTGGGCAAACTTTGGCAGGAAATGTCAACAACGAACAGTGAGCCATCGTACTCATTGTAAGTTTGAATTTTGTAAAATTAGTGTGGGAGAGGTGGAAAAATGATTGTAATTGATCAATAATGAAAAACCTCCTGGCATTGACAACTTAGATGGAAAGCTACTGAGGATGGTAGCTGAGTCTATAGCCACTCCTATCTGTCATATCGTTAAACAGAGCCCAGAGGAAAGTCTTTGTCCTCAGGCCTGGAGGGAAGCCAAAGTCATTACGCTACCCAAGAGTGGTAAAGCGGCTTTACTGGTTCTAACAGCAGACCTATTAGCTTGCTGCCAGTTTTTAGCAAACTGTTGGAAGAAATTGTGTTTGACCAAATGCAATTTTATTTCTCTGTAAACAAATTAACAACGGACTTTCAGTATACTTATAGAGAAGGGCACTCAACATGTACTACACTGACACAAATGACTAATGATTGGTTGAAAGACATTGATAATAATAAGATTGTGGGAGTTGTACTGTTAGATTTCAGTACAGCGTTTGATATTATTGACCATAACCTGTTGTTGAGAAAACATACAGTATGTTTTATGGCTTTTCAACCTCTGTCATATTGTGGATTCAGAGCTATCCACCTAATATAACTCAGAGGGTTTTCTTTAATGGAAGCTGCTTCTCTAATGTCAAATATGTGTGTAAAGTGTGGTGTATCGCAGGGCAGCTCTGTAGGCCCTCTACTCTTTTCGATTTTTACCAATGACCTGCCACTGGCATGAAACAAAGCATGTGTCCATGTATGCTGATAATTCAACATTACTGTATATGCATCAGCAACCACAGCTAATGAAGTCACTGAAACTCTTAACAAAGATTTTCAGTCTGTTTTGTAATGGGTGGCCAGTAATAAATTGGTCCTGAACATCTCTGAAACTACGAGCATTGTATTTAGAACAAATCATTGTCTGAGTTCTAGACCTCAGCTGAATCTGGTAAGAAATGGTGTGGCTGTTGAACAAGTTGTGGAGACTAAATTACTTGTTTTTGCCTGAGATTGTAAATTGTCATGGTCAAAACAGATTCAATGGTTGTAAAGATGGGGAGAGGTCAGTCCATAGTAAAGAGATGCTCTTGTTTTTGACCCCACACTCCACAAAGAAAGTCCTGCAGGGTCTAGTTTTGTCTTATCTTGATTAATGTCCAGTCATATGGTCAAGTGCTGCAAAGAAAGACCTAGTTAAGCTGCAGCTGGCCCCGAACCGTGCGGCACATCTTGCTCTTCATTGTAATCAGAGGGCTAATATTAATACTATGTATGTCAGTCTCTCTTAGCTAAGAGTTGAGGAAAGACTGATTGTGTCACTTCTTGTTTTTATAAGAAACAATGTGTTGGAAATTCCTAATTGTTTGCATAGTCAACTTACACACACACGTACCCCACCAGACATGCCACCAGGGGTCATTCACAGTCACCAGGTCCAGAACAAATTCAAGGAAATGTACAGTATTATACAGAGCCATGAATGCATGGAACTCCCTTCCATCTTATATTGCGTAAGTGAACAGTAAACCTGGTTTCATAAAACAATCAAAGCAACACCTCACCGCACAAAGCCTCTCCCCCATGTGACCTACTTGTTGAGTGTATGTACTGACATGTATGTGTAACTGATAGATGCACAAGAGACACACACCATGTTAACGTTTTTAAATGTATGTAAATTGTAAAGTCTTTTGTCTGTAATGTATTTTTCGTTATGTGTCGGACCCCAGTAAGACTAGCTGTCACCGTTGGCGTCGGCTAATGGGGATCCTAATAAATAAAATAAATAAAATCTGGTAAATAGTCGATGATATTTCAGTCAGATGGCTAGCTAGTTAGTTCAAGAGCTCTGGCTACTGTTAGCCAGCTAGCTATAACTAGCTGGCTAGAAGGATGAAGTTAAAAGCTAACGTTACAAGGAGCGTGACCTTAGCAGGAGAAGTTGAATGAAATTAGACTAACTATAATCTTAACAAAAGGTAACTTAAGTTCTCATAACAAAATAACTTTGCTTTACAGGGAGTAGTGAGACAGAGAGTGGTGATGCAGGCTGAAATGCAGGAGGCAAAGGAGCCAGAGAGGATGCAAGCAAAGAAAGGTCAGTAATACAGTGGTTCCCAAACTTGAGGTTAGGGACCCATGTGGGGTCCCCTAACGTTTATATAGGGTCCCCTGAGAGAATATTTCATCTTATCCAAATGAATAACTAGTTTACCTTCAAAAAGGTATATAATACAACATTTTAGCGTAAACTAAGGGCCTTTTACACTATTAGAATGCACTTTCATGTCATTATGTGTTGGCACAGCCTGTGGGACCTAATATAGTGAAATATAAAGACATTTATATATAAAGAACATTTTATATTATTATCATGTATATAAACATCTATTTTTAAAACTGCTTTACAGAGAGTAGTGAGACAGACAGTGGTGAGACTGAGGCAGATGCAGAGGAGACGCAGAGGAGTGTCATGCCCTGAACTAAGATATCTCTGTTTTCTTTATATTTTGGTTAGATCAGGGTGTGACTAGGGTGGATATGCTAGTTTTTGTATTGTCTAGGGGTTTTGTATTGTCTAGGGTTTTTGTATGTCTAGGGTTTTGTTGGTCTAGGTATTTGTATGTTTATGGTGGCCTGATATGGTTCCCAATCAGAGGCAGCTGCTTATCGTTGTGTCTGATTGGGGATTATATTTAGGTAGCCATTTTCCCTTTTGTGTTCGTGGGTTCTTGTTCTATGTTTAGTTGCCTGTCTGTACTATTCATATTAGCGTCATGTTTTGTTCAGTGTTCATTCTTTTAATAAATTAGAATTTACGCATAGCACGCATTCGTACGACGAACGTGACAAGGAGACACAGAGAGAGGAAGCAAACAGAGAGAGAGGTTACAGTGGTTCCCAAACATAGAGTCAGGCCTGAAATTTCAATGAGAATCATATCTTAACAAACACAATAACTTGTTTCTCTTCAAATGGTTATAGAATACAACATTTATTTATTTATTTCACCTATATTTAACCTGGTAGGCCAGTTGAGAACAAGTTCTCATTTACAACTCCGACCTGGCCAAGATAAAGCAAAGCAGTGCGACAAAAGCAACAACACAGAGTTACACATGGGATAGACAAACGTACAGTCATTAACACAATAGAAAAGTCTATGTACAGTGTGTGCAAATGTAGGAAGATTAGGCAGGTAAGGCAATAAATAGTCCATAGTGGCGAAATAATTACAATGTAGCATAAACACTGGAGTGATAGATGTGCAGATGATGATGTGCAAGGAGAGATACTGGGGTGCAAAAGAGCAAAAAAATAACAATATGGGGATGAGGTAGTTGGGTGGGCTATTTACAGATGGGCTGTGTACAGGTGCAGTGATCTGTAAGCTGCTCTGACAGCTGATGCTTAAAGTTAGTGAGGGAGATATAAGTCTCCAGCTTCAGTGACTTTTGCAATTCGTTCCAGTCATTGGCAGCAGAGAACTGGAAGGAAAGGCAGCCAAAGGAAATGTTGGCTTTGGGGATGACCAGTGAAATATACCTGCTGGAGCGCGTGCTACGGGAGGGTGCTGTTATGGTGACCAGTGAACTGAGATAAGACGGGGCTGTACCTAGAAAATACTTATAGATGACCTGGTGTCAGTTGGTTTGGCGACGGATATGTAGCGAGGGCCAGCCAACGAGAGCATACAGGTCGCAGTGGTGGGTAGAATATGGGGCTTTAGTGACAAAACAGATGACACTGTGATAGACTACATCCAATTTGCTAGAGTGTTGGAGACTATTTTGTAAATGACATCGCCGAAGTCAAGGATCGGTAGGATAGTCAGTTTTACGAGGGTATGTTTGGCAGCATGAGTGAAGGAGGCTTTATTTGCGAAATAGGATGCCGATTCTAGATTTAATTTAGGATTGGAGCTACTTAATGTGAGTCTGGAAGGAGAGTTTACAGTCTTACCAGACATCTAGGTATTTGTAGTTGTCCTCGCATTCTAAGTCAGAACCGTCCAGAGTAGTGATGCTAGTCGGGTGGGCAGGTGCGGGCAGCGATCGGTTGAAGAGCATGCATTTAGTTTTACTAGCATTTAAGAGCAGTTGGGGGACACGGAAAGAGTGTTGTATGGCATTGAAGCTCATTTGGAGGTTTGTTAACACAGTGTCCAAAGAAGGGCCAGATGTAGACAGAATGGTATCGTCTGCGTAGAGGTGGATCAGAGAATCACTAGCAGCAAGAGCGACATGAGATAATAAGAATATGAATGTGATGTGCATTTTGTGTCATTTTTTAGTGGTAACACTCCCCGGCAGGTAATGAAATCACATAGCAAATCTCACACCAACTTTTCTTCAAAAGTTGGCAGCCCTGCTACCCTTTTAAGTATTAGAAAAATAGATTCGACCAGAATGCATCACATCAAGCATTTCAAAATGGAAGGAAACAAACTATACATTCTTTGGAACAACTTACCATCTCATTACATGTTTGCAGTGATAAGTGGCAGGTGGTTATGTTAAAATATGTTTTAAAAGAATGCAATGTTCATGTTTTATGTTTCATTTGAATGTCTTTGAATTGGTTTTTAATTAAATTCTACTTCCTGTCATTTAAATTCAATTCAAATTCTGTTTCCTATGGGGTGTGTCCTATTCAAATTCAATTTTCAGTTCACAGGTTGAATTCAATTAATAAATTCTCCTCTCTGGTCTTGGGTTCAGGCCTTGTCTTCTGACTGGTGACATCATTCCTTGACACTATTTCTCCAACTGACTTGGCTGATGCCAGTTTGAGCAGCAGACGATCAGAGATCAGATAGACAGTTTCTTAAACTTGGTTTGCCTTTAAGTTGGAACATTTCCTGTTTGTGTGGGTGTGGTGTTGGTTGCAATTTGACAGTGTACATGAGGTGAGTGGCTCTGTTTGGACAGAGATGGGGGTGGAATTCAGAGAGTCCCCCAGAAAACCAGTTTCCATCCACTGAAAACGAGCCCCCACCCCCCCAAGCCCCGAAACCAGGCTTCCACCCCCAGTAACAATAGAACGCCCAAAAGCAATCAGATGCTACCGGTTAAAGCAGGTTGAAATAACTTCATCACCACAACCACTTTTGCCCGCTGGGATAGGCCAGGGTCTTAGTTGAAGATCACCTTTGGTAATTCATCTCCATTCAGAGAATCACACCAATCTATGCACTTTCAAAACGAAGGAATGTTGATGTATAGGGGCGGTGTTCATGAGAGAATTGAGCAAGTCTACCATCCAACAGCCTGCTCTGGTCCCACCCCAGACACACATCAGCTCATTGACCTGTGCTGAAGATCTCTAATGGAATAAGTGAGAGGAATTGACGCGAGAGAGAAAGCAAGAGAGACCGAGAAGGAAGTAATAGAGGAAGAAAGAATGACAGAGAGAAGGAAAGAAGATCGAGAAAGCAAGACCGGGAAAGAGGAAAAGTGAGAGAGAGAGATAGACTAGATATACAAGAGTGAGAGAGGTGCAGAGAGCAAAAGTGGCAGAGAGAGAAAGAGTGAAAGAGAAAGAGTGAGAGAGATGGAGTCTATATATAGTGTGTTACAGTAGATTGGGACTAAAAAGACATGGATCTGTGACTGATCCTCTGTGAGACGAGCTCTGAAGCGGTCGTCTCATAATCATTCAGTATAACATCATTACCTTGTCCTAGGCCACCACGCATCCACCCAACACAGATAGCATCATAAAACCAATATATATCATTCATCATCGTTGAGGAAGACCAATCCTAATGTGCAGGTCTGTTGTAAACTCGTCCTTACTTCAACTCTGTGGCCGTGGATAGAAGAATTACCGTGCTCCTCTGCAAGACTTTTCTTCTGAAGCTGATAAATTATACATTTTTGTCTTATTCTGTCGCCTATGAGGATGTCTGGACCAGGTACTGAAATGAGGGATTATTAATGCACACGCTTCATGTTAAATTCCACCTGTCACAGGATAGGACAGTTCATTGACTTTATTTAAATTATGAACACCAACAGAGGCCAGTGAGGGCATATGCAGAATTCTCACTCACTCTGCATCGTAACAGTCTTTAAACATCCAAGGCTGTGGTCATTATCTGAGGAACAACGTGCTGCTCCACTATGAGTGTCCCAGCCGTAGGTCTGCGTCCCAAATTGCACCATATTCCCTACATAGTGCACTACTTTTGACCAGGCCCTGGTCAAAAGTAGTGCAGTATGTCTGAGCGCTAGATCGCCCCCCGGTGGACTGAAAGGTCAATGCATCTCCAGTGTCAATGTCTTGTTCTTATATTATTCAATGTGTAGAAAACACCTACTCTTCCCATGACATGGACTGACCAGGTGAATCCAACTCACTATTAGAAAGGTGATCCTAATGTCTGTATAATAATAATAATAATAAATGTCATTTTTATCCAAAGCAGCTAACAGTCTTGTGCATACATCTTATCACTCACAGCACCTGTACTAAACCTCAAAGGAACACACACACCCTCTGCCGAAGTGTCCATACTAACTTCAGAAGCAGAGAAAGACCTATGACCTACTGAATTTGGCGTGACAGATGGTCCTTATAGCTGGCTGCTGTGGGACTTTCTACTGGTACCTTCTACAGTATCTGACACAAAACACATGACCATTTAGAGGTACAGTATGTCTGATTGCATAATCCTGTGGCGTTCTGCATTAGCATCGAATAGCCCCCGTGATATGCAACTTTCCAGGGAAGTTAGGAACAAATATACACAAGCAGTTAGAAAAGCTAAGGCTAATTTTTTCAAGCAGAAATTTGCATCCTGTAGCACAAACTCCAAAAAGTTGTGGGACGCTGTAAAGTCCATGGAGAATAAGAGCAGCACCTTCCAGCTGTCCACTGAGGCTAGGAAACGCTGTCACCACTGATAAATCCACTATAATTGAGAATTTCAATAAGCATTTTTCTACGGCTGGCCATGCTTTCCACCTGGCTACCCCTACCCCGGTCAACAGCACTGCACTCCCCACAGCAACTCCCCCTTTTCTCTTTCACCCAAATCCAGATAGCTGATGTTCTTAAAGAACTGCAAAACCTGGACCACTACAAATCAGCCGGGCTAGACAATCTGGACCCTCACTTTTTAAAATTAACTGCCGAAATTGTTGCAACCCCAATTACTTGCCTGTTCAACCTCTGAGATTCCCACAGATTGGAAAGCTGCCACGGTCATCAGCCTCTTCAAAGGGGGAGACACAATAGACCCAAATTGCTACAGACCTATATCTATCCTACCCTGCCTTTCTAAGGTCTTCGAAAGCCAAGTCAACAAACAGATTACCAACCATTTCGAATCCCACCGTACCTTCTCCGCTATGCAATCTGGTTTCAGAGCTGGTCATGGGTGCACCTCAGCCACGCTCAAGGTCCTAAACGATATCATAACCGCCATCAATAGGAGACATTACTGTGCAGCCGTATTCATCGACCTGGCCAAGGCTTTCGACTCTGTCAATCACCACATTCTTATTGGCAGACTCAACAGCCTTGGTTTCTCAAATGATTGCCTATCCTGGTTCACCAACTACTTCTCTGATAGAGTTCAGTGTGTCAAATCGGAGGGCCTGTTGTCCGGACCTCTGGCAGTCTCTATGGGGGTGCCACAGGGTTCAATTCTCGGGCCGACTCTCTTCTCTGTATACATCACTGACGTCGCTCTCGCTGCTGGTGATTCTCTGATCCACCTCTATGCAGACGACACCATTCTGTATACTTCTGGCCCTTCTTTGGACACTGTGTTAACAAACCTCCAGATGAGCTTCAATGCCATACAACACTCCTTCCGTGGCCTCCAACTGCTCTAAAATTCAAGTCAAATGAAATGCATGCTCTTCAACCGATCACTGCCCGCACCTGCCCGCCCGTCCAGCATCACTACTCTGAACGGTTCTGACTTAGAATATGTGGACAACTACAAATATCTAGGTGTCTGGCTAGACTGTAAACTCTCCTTCCAGACTCACATTAAGCATCTCCAATCCACAATAAATCTAAAATTGGCTTCCTATTTCACAACAAAGCATCCTTCACTCATGCTGCCAAACATACCCTTGTAAAACTGACCATCCTACCGATCCTCGACTTCGGCACTATCATCTATAAAATAGCCTCCAACACTCTACTCAACAAATTGGATGCAGTCTATCACAGTGCCATCCGTTTTGTCACTAAAGCCCCATATTCTACCCACCACTGCGACCTGTATGCTCTCGTTGGCTGGCCCTCGCTACATATCCGTCGCCAAACCCACTGGCTCCAGGCCATCTACAAGTCTCTGCTAGGTAAAGCCCCGCCTCATCTCAGCTCACTGGTCACCATAGCAGCACCCACCTGTAGCACCCGCTCCAGCAGGTATAACTCACTGGTCACCCCCAAAGCCAATTCCTCCTTTGGCTGCCTTTCCTTCCAGTTCTCTGCTGCCAATGACTGGAACGAACTGCAAAAATCACTGAAGCTGGAGACCCATATCTCCCTCACTAGCTTTAAGCACCAGCTGTAAGAGCAGCTCACAGATCACTGCACCTGTACATAGCCCATCTGTAAACAGCCCATCCAACTACCTCATACCCATACTGTATTTATTTATTTATCTTGCTCCTTTGCACCCCAGTATCTCCACTTGCTCATCCATCTTCTGCACATCTACCATTCCAGTGTTTAATTGGTATATTGTAATTACTTCGCCACCGTGGCCTATTTATTGCCTTACCTCCCTAATCTTACCTCATTTGCACTCACTGTACATATATTTCTTTTTTTCCACTGTATGTTTACTGTATTTGTTTATCCCATGTGTAACTCTGTATGTGTCAAACTGCTGTGCTTTATCTTGGCCAGGTCACAGTTGTAAATGAGAACTTGTTCTCAACTAGCCTACCTGGTTAAATAAAGAATAATAACAAGGAATGTATGGTCAGTTAAACACAGGGATTAACATTAAGGTGTGAAAGGCCAGGAGTATTTTATGATTGCCTGAAGATTATGGTGAGTTGAATAAGCTAAGGAGACCACTTGCAGAGAACTATCAGGACCTGTTGTAGTTGCCTCAATAAGTTTACATAGAAACCAGGCAGACACTGAGGCAGGATGTTAGTGATCGCTCTTTATTTGGACTAATACAATAAATACTGGGAAAAACAAACTAAAAAAGGAGCACTGTCAATTCCCTCCTTTTTACTGCAGCCAATCACCATGCTCAAATTAAAGCCACCCGACTCTTCATAGACCTCATTAGTAGTCTCAGAGGTCAGTCTGTTGCATTCTGCGATTGGACCCCTGATCTTGAAGGACCTTCAGGGGTCAGCAAAGGTCATGGGAGTCAAAAACAGCTGAAGGTAGAAAGTTGCCTTGTAACCACAGATCTAGGATCAGATTATCCTGCCTACAGTCCAAACATGAACCATTAGGCAGACAGTAAAATATATGTTCCTGGACCAGTGGTTCGAGGTAAATTCTACCTACTCCTCAACAACAAGGCCGTTCTTCAGGTCAATGATTCCACACCCAACGGCACTTGCATTCTGACATGACATCACAAACAAAATGGAAGCTTGGACAAACTACTACTTTTTCAGCGAGACAGTGAATCGGATCGTATTCAGTGGGCACAAAATGGGAAAAAATGTTTCGGAACAGGAAGGTACGAGCTGAATTTATCCAATAAAGAACCCCCATTTTAGTTTGCAAAGCCTTTTACTCCATTGTGCCCTCCTGAACACCATAGATTTCACATAACAGTATTTGGGTAGTGCCATACAAGTGATGTTTCATTGCTCTATTTCCTTTCAAAGCCAAAGCGTTTTGAAGCATTGCATGTGGACAGCAGTAATATTCAGAATATTTAAAACCGTCTTACGTAACAATATTTCAGGAACATTAGAACATTTTGAAGGAACATTGAAAGAAATGAAAAACAAGGTTAGTTGTATGATTAGCAATCCATTGTAGCCAGTTACATAGAACAGCATACATTTTTTAAAACAGCAACCATTTAAATTACTTTGTCAAAGAAGCCAAGATCATAGAAATGTGACCTGTAGATATCCAATCAGTCCTCTTAAAAAAGGTGTACTCACACAGGAAAGGCAACACACCCAGATCTAAACCCAGAAGAATACTGTTGTTTTCAAAAAGTATTTCAGTTCTTAAATGGAAAGACAGATACAGGGAGTCTTATTTCCAGTAAACAGCTGAATAGTTAAAAAGTTAACTTGATCAAATATGGTGTCAGTCAGATACTTTTAGCCATTTTCCTGCGTTGGGAAGTTAATACATTTCTCTTTGTGAAACTACCTTAGGATCAGTGTAACACTACAAGTCACTGCAAACAACTTTGAAGTCAACAAAAATAGGGATCATAACTTATGACCAATGCTGGTAAACAAACCTTTTATACAAATCAACCCCAAACAAAGACAACCATGTAACAATGGTTTCCTCCTAAGCCAATGTCACTTGGTAACAGGTACAGAGCTTGAACAGGTGTTAGACAGGTGAGACAGGAGGCTATGTACACGTGGAATAGTCTGCATCATTAGGGCACTGCTAGGGTTTGGCATGAGATAAAACATGCACGCATGTGCATAGGTAGAGGGTCCGAGTCCACACAACACACCTTCATTACCAAGTTCACGAAACACCCTTTAGCAGACTGGTGGGTTGAGCAGTATCATAACACAACAGCTAGGTAGGTTATCTAGGGCTAGGCTACAATCAGTTGGCAACACAGCCAGGCTCACATGCTAGGCTAGCTATAGGGTTGAGCCAGCAACATCTCCAGTTGTAGCAGGATTGATTACCAGTACAGAGTTGAGCATCTAACTTTATTCTAACATTCCAAACATGATAAAGAGACAAGATTTTTAAAAATTACAAATAAAAGAGAGCGAGGACCTTATTGGTAGAGCACAAACATACAGCACGTTGTTTGTTCCCATGGGAACATACCCTGTGGCAGCGAGCTAAAAGCTTTGATAGGTTGGGGGTTGCGTCCATTATATGTATTGCCCAATGGCGTTTAGGTTTGGGGATAGGAGAACTTGGTGCTATTGGGGGAGAGGGCTGGGATGGGCGGGACTGGTCTAACCCTCCCGGGCACTGACGCGTGGCTCGGCCAATGAGCTATGGATGATGCTACTAATTGACTCCACCCCCTCGCCTTCTAGGAAGCTGCGGTGGTCTCCCTCGATGACGTGGACCGACACCTTACCATCACACACCTGAAGAGGAACAAAGCCTGTTATTATAGCAGTGTGTGCGTGTGCCTGTTCATGCGTGTTAGTGTATACCCACCTCGCTCAGTTTGTAGTCAGCCCCCAGGTTGTCTCCGTAGTCGCTGCTGGCCTTGGCGCGGAGCAGGGTGACGTTGCCGTGGTATTTGGTTGCCGGGACGTAACCGTCGGCAGCCTTGAGTTTGTAGTAGAAGGTGGCGGCAGCGAATCGCAGGGACTCTTTACTGACGTTCTTATGGCTGGAGGTGATGAGGTCCACCGCCATGTTGACACGGGCCTTCAGATCAGACAGAGGGAGGAGGGTCTCCAACAACTAGACAGAGAGAGCGAGGAGAGGTAAAAAAGAGGCAGAACAAGACATGTGAGAATTATGCATTGAACCAGACTCAAGTATAATATTAGTTTAATATTATGCCATAGCCAGTGAGTACAGTATGAGTAGAGGCCATTATCTGTGGTTGTAAAGGGTTGTACCTTGTTGTACTCGATGCCAGTGAACTGCTGGATGAAAGCACACAGCGCTTCGGTCTCTGCCTCAGACTCTTTACCAGGGGTCAGCTTGGATTTGTAGCTCTGAAAGGCAAATAGAATACAAACATCAGGTTAACGCTACACATGACCCTATGGTTAGTTCTGAGTTTATAAGTTGACGGACTCTTTTCAAGTAGAGTTCACTGTGAAGGAACTGAGTACGAGGATGTGTGCATGTGTCAGAGTACCCAGCGTAACCTCTGAGTTTGAGTTTATTTCTTATTTTTACAGGGACAGTGCATATTAATCAACGTTTCAGTAAAAGTGCCGGTTTTAGCCAGCCGGCTAATTTTCAACCGCAGTCCCTGGGCAGGTTATTAAAAACAATTACAATATAGACAATAGCAGCATAGAACAAGCAAGACATAGCAACATAGGACAAGCAAGACATAGCATACAGACAGAGCAACATAGGACAAGCAAGACGTAGCATACAGACAGAGCAACATAAAACAAAAAGCAGCAAGACAAAATTCATAAAAGCAACAAAGTGTTTCCACACCTCACAAGTTACAGACAACAGACAACATGGAAAGCGGCAACACACAGCTAGGGACCATGTTCACAAATCTGATTGACCTTTAGCCATGTCTTCAAGCATTTTGTGAAAGTGTGATATGTGGTGCAGTTATGTGTGTCTGATGGCAGTGTATTCCAGACATGGGAAGCTCTCACAGAGAATGCAGATTTACTAAAGGTGCTTTTCCTTAGGGGAACTATACAGTCACCTCTCATGGCAGACCTTGTGGATCTGCTGCCATATGTCTGGGTTTTCTGTTTAACAAAAATATTGAGTGGAGGGGGAGCCAGGCCATTAAGGATCTTGAATACAAGACATGCGTCGGTGTATTGCACAAGATTTTCCCAACTCAAGAGCTCATGCTTTCTAAGAATGTGACAATGATGATGGCTATTGGGCTTCCTATCAAGCACTTTGAGAGCCTGTTTGTAGACAGACTGAATAGGTCTTAATGTTGTACAGCAAGCTTGGGCCCAACTAGTCAAGCAGTATGTTAAGTGGGGGAGTATCATAGATTTGAAGTACAGTTTTGCTACCTCTGTAGTCAAACAATTTCGTATAAATCGGAAATTAGCTAGGTTGAATTTGGTTATTTGAATTACCTTTTTCACATTATTTTTAAAAGAGAGGTTGGAATCAAGTATGATACCAAGGTACTTAAAATCGGATACCACCTGGAGCTTCTCCCCTGACACATAGACATCTGGCTCAGTAGCATCTGTTGCCCTCTTTGTGAAGAACATGCAAACAGTTTTTTTTACATTGAGATGCAAACACGAGTCACTGAGCCACTTTGTAACCTGGACCATTACAGTAGTGAGTTCTTGTGCAGCTTGTTGTTTGCTCTTTGCATGCACATATATCACTGTATCATCTGCAGACATTTGAACTTCAGACCCAGTACAGACAGAAGGCAGATCATTAATGTACAGGCTGAACAGGAGGGGCCCCCAGTATTGACCCTTGGGGCACGCCCACATCATAGCTACGAGTGGGCGACAGCTCATTGCTCACTCTGACACACAGGGTTCTGCCTTCAAGGTATGATTTCATCCATCTCAAGGCATCAGGGGAAAAGTTGAACTTGGACAATTTTGTGATGAGAATCTCATGGTTAACAGTATCAAAAGCCTTCCTTAGGTCCAGAAACACAGCCCCAACAGCACCCCCTTTGTCCATCTTGGACTTCACATTTTCCAGAAGAAAGCAGTTGGCCGTTTCTGTGGAGTGTTTCGCTCTGAAGCCAAACTGCATGGAGTGTAATGTGAAGGGGCTGTTGTTGAGGTGGGCAATCAGTTGTTCTGCTACACACTTTTCAACAACCTTTGACACCACAGGTAGTATACTAATGGGCCTGTAGTTACTCACGTCAGCAGGGTCACCTGATTTAAAGATGGCCGTTATTATGGCCGACTTCCATACCCTTGGAAACACACCTAGACCAATAGATGTGTTGGTGACCTTAGTAATGGGGCCAATGAGTGACTCTTTGTAGTTTTTAAGAAAGGTAGAGTCCATCCCAAACACATCTTTGGCTTTAGAGTTCTTTAGTGAGCTAATCACCTTGTTCACCTTTGACTCAGAAACCTCCCTTATGATGAAGACAGGTTGAGTGTCATTCACTAGCACTGAGCCCAAGAAACAAGTGGAGGGGTTCTGTGTCAGTACCCTGACAGAGTCAATAAAGTAGGAATTGAAGGCTATTGCTATTTCGACTGCATCCTGTGTTAGATTGTTATTCACCATGATTTCTAGTCTTTTTGCAGTGTTACTATGGTCTTTCCCTGTTAACTTTTTTAGATTCTCCCATATCAATTTAGAATTTCCCTTTGCTTCACCAATTATGTTAATAAAAAAGTTTGCCTTGGCCTGTCTGATTTCTCATCTGTGTGTGTGTCAGTATGTACAGACACACGCGTATCACCGGTGTGTGTGTGTGTGTGAGTATCAATACGCTTGCATAAGGTCTCACCTGTGTGTAAGCGGCGACGTAGGAGTGTGATCCGTCGAAGAGGAAGAGGTAGTCTACGGTTCTACCCTGGGCCTGTAGCTGAGAACACATCTCAAACGCCACGCAGGCCCCAAAGGAGTAGCCGGCAATCCGGTACGGACCCTCCGATTGCACCTACACAAATAAAACATAAGCACAGACCGTTATTTATAAAATCACTGTAATTATCTATCATGTGTGTAAATATATAAATACTAATTAAGTTGTTAGTATCTTTTTTACCTGACGTATACACTCCACATAGTATGTAGCCAGAGACTGTATACTGTCCAAAGGAGCAGCTAGAGAGAGGGGGGCGATAGTTTGTCATTAAGATCAAGTTTACAACTTTAGAGAGAGAGAATCAGTGTGATTGCGAGAGAATCAGTGTGATTGCACGAGAGAGAGAGAGAGAGAGACTGTATCAGTATGATTGAGAGAGAGAGAGGAGGGAGTTTGTTCCTGTGTGTGTACCTTTAGTGCACTGCAGGCCGTAGCAGGGCACACTGAGCTTGGCGGTGAGTGTGTGGAAGGCAGCGATGGAGCCCTCTATAGGGTGGACCAGGAACAGCGGGCGCTCAGCACTCTGCACCTCGTTGAGACGTGAGACAGTGGGACCGTCTGGGTTGACCAGCATCAAACTGAGGTCCGACTCCAACAGAGAACGCACACCTCCCTTCTTCACTGGAGACTGACAGGACTCTGGAGAGACGGGAGGGAGAGAGAGAGAGGGAAAGAGAGAGAAAAAGTACACGTAAGTCCATGACACACATATGCTTCCTAACTATACAGAATCATTATTGCTTACAGTGTTTGTGTACACACACCTGCTGTTCCCGCCGGTTGGCTGGACAGCTCTCGGAGCTTGTTGATGGTGAGCTGTCGGATCTCCCTCATTGCCATGACGATGTCATAATCGCGCTCCAGTGTCTGACGCACCTCCACGCCCATCAGAGAGTCCAGACCCAGATCAGCCAATGAGGCGTCAGCATTTAGGCTGCTGACATCACGCACACCTGAAAAGGATAGAGGGGACAGGGGAGAGGGAGAAATAACCAGGGAGTTACACATGGAATGAAAACACCCAAACCAGCTTCAAATCTATTGATATAAACACAACAGCAGCCCACCCATCAGCTGTGATGGGGCAACTTCAGGAAGAATCTAGAGCTGGTTACATGGTGGTGGAGGTGTACAGGTGATGAGTGACATCTCTTCCTCTAGTCCTATCCAGTATGTGAGCCACAGCCTCCACTAGGGGGGATATACTACCAAGCAGGATCTATGAGTTAGCCAGCTACCTTGGATAACCAAGCAGAAAAAAAACTACTTATTTTCTGGTTCATCAAGAAAGCTAAACTGACATACAAATGTGTTTTTGTTGTTCAGTCAATTAGATCATGCTCATTTTAAGCTCATCGAGGTTAGCTGGCGTACTCCTTGATCCTGCTTTCTAGTACGCCCCTCAGGTCTCTGTCTGGGGTTTGTTATAGGGTTAGTTGTATGGAGGTGTATGGGTGATGAGGGATCTACCCAGTATATGAGCGACAGCCTCCACTAGGTCTCTCTGTCCTGTTCCTTCGCTCTTCACCACGCTCCTCTCTGCCAGCACGAAGCTCGACATCACCGGACGCCGCTCGCACAGGAAGCGGTCCAGCACCTCCAGACAGGAAGTGATGCGCTGCGGGAGAGTCCCGCCCACCACCACGTCGTTGCCGCCCATGGTCTCCAGGACAACGCCCACGTCGCCGATGGCGCCCCACTGGACGGCCAATCCGGGCAGGCCGTCGTGGCGTCGCTGCTCGCACACACGCTCCATGGCAGAATTGGCGTAACCGTAGTTACTCTGGCCGGCGTTGCCGCGGCCGCAGCTCACAGAGGAGAAGGCTACAAAGTAGCTGAGGTCTGGACACAGCTTTCTGGTCACCCTGAGAAAGAGGGAGAGAGGAGGGAAAGCCTTCGATTACCTTTGACTGCTTTTGGATTTTCTGTTCCTCCAAAACATTGGATATTGACAGATCCTTATAATGGAAAGACTGGTAAATCTCAGCAGAAGTACAGAAGCACCAGGGGGAGTGATCTCTAAGCTAACTGCTATGCATGTGTGTATCGTCTTACCTGTCCAGGTGGAGGGTTCCGTTGTATTTGGGTTTGTTGACATCCAGGAACAGCTGAGGAGTCAGATTCTCCAACATGCCATCCTTCAACACCTGGTACACAAAGACAGGAGAAAAAGACAGGTGAGAGAGCGAGAGAGAGGAGGGAGGCACAGGTGAGAGAGAGGTAGGAAGGTGAGAAAGAGAGGTAGGTAGGTGAGCGAGCGGGTGAGTGAGATAGGTAGGTGAGAGAGGTATGGGAGTTGAGAGAGGGACAGGTGAAAACAAAAAGCAACAGTGTACAGGTGGGGGGGGGGGGGGGGGGGGGGGGTGCGTTACCATGGCGAGGTGGAAGACTCCTCCCACAGGCCCCAGCCTGCAGGCCTCGTTGATGAGTCGCTCCGCCCCCTCCAGGGTGCTGACATCACTGGTGGATACCAGCACCTGCACACCCATCCCCTGCCACTCACGCACGCGCTTCGCCTGGTAACCTAGCAACGTGAACCGACATTAAAAGTGACTGGACTATCACAAACAACAAGTGTGCAGCTAATGTAACACCACAATGGCTTTGCTGGTGTGCTACAATACAGCACATGTAAAAATGTGCAAGTACAAGTCAAAGTTCTGAGTTCTTATCTCTTACCGTTGCGGATGCCCGATCTGGAGGTGAGCACCAGTTTGCGGGCACCTCGCTCCGTCAGCCAATGAGCGAGCTCCAAGCCGAAGCCGCCCAGTCCCCCGGTGATGATGTAAGAGTGGGAAGCAGGGCAGAAGGTACGGCAGATGGCGGGGAGGGAGAGGGGCGAGCCCACCGCCTGAGTACCACCACCCTTCTCCTCTGAACGCACCTAGAGACACACATTTACATTTTAGTAATTTAGCAGACAATTAGAGGTTAAGTGCCTTGCCTGGATTTTTCAACCAGCAAGCTTTCGGTTACTTGCCCAACGCTCTTAACCTCTAGGGTATCTGCCACCACGTCAGACCCAACACACACCAAGTGGATTGTAATAAACCGTCATGTATCAAGAGTATAATAAGTGGTAATAACAGTGTTATAATAAATGGACCGGTCTAAAAGAGAGAGTTGAGGAGATAGTAAAAGAAAGTGTGAATGAATAATGAAGAGGGGGAGTTGTTGAGTAAGTGACCTGCAGCAGGACTTTGCCGATGTGTTTTCCCTGGGCCATGTATCTGAAGGCCTCCTCCACCTGGTCTCTCTCAAACACCGTAGTCCTCAGTGGCTTGACGACACCTCCCACAATGCCCCCCTTCAGCAGCTGGGACACCTCCTCCCACTCCCTGTTCCCCTCCTCAAACAGGGCGTCCAATAGGATCCCATGGAACGCCACGTTCTTCAGGAAGAGAGCCATACCTGAGGGAAACAGGGACTCATGTCAGACATTAGAACAGCTGCAGTGGCACAGTGAATCAGACACAAAATGGCTGCCATGGAGAGCAGTTGCAGTGCGGTGTACTGACCCAGAGGGGAGTTGTTGGACAGGTCGTATTTGCCGATCTCCAGGAAGCGTCCGTGTCGAGCCAGACAGCGAAGACTGGCCTGCAGCTTCTCTTCAGCCAGGGAGTTCAACACCATATCCACTCCTACAGACAGGATACACAAGAACATGTGAGTGAGTGAGTGGCGTATCATGTTGTATAGTTGGCATGTTTCGTGTGTTTGAGTGAGGCAAGTTTGAAGCGTGTCTGTGTGTATGACCTTTTCCCTGTGTGTGTAGCAGGACGTGCTGTTCGAAGGTGGCATCTCTAGAGTTGGCAAAGGACTCTGAGGTGAGCTGGGGGAAACGCTCCTGTAGGTAGGCACGCTTTTCTGCTGAACCTGAGACAAAGAACACAAAACACAGATTACACAAAGACATCTATGGCTAAATGCACTGACAATTCTGACATTAACAGGCCGAGTGTGTGTGTGTGTGTGTGTGTGTACCTACAAGTCTCTGGTACTCACCAACAGTAGTGAAGACCCTACAGCGCTGGCTGAGTGCAATGGAGATGGCAGCCTGGCCGACGCCCCCTGACCCTGAGTGGATGAGAACACTCTCCCCTGGGCGGAGCCTGCCTCGGACCACCAGGGAATAGTAGGCTGTGGCGTAGACCACCGGCACCGACGCTGCCTGCTCCAGGGTCCTAGAGAGCGAGAACATAAGTTACTTACAACAATAACTTAGTCATAAAGCTAAACGTCAACAAAAAGGGGAATAGTACAAAACGGGATCTAATTTACAGAAATATTCTGAAATAACTTCACTTTTTCTCTCTCCGAAGTATACACTTGAAATGGGCATGGTCTAATCGACAACAACCAAACACACATAAATAAGTTTAGCTTTAATAGTTATTTCTGGTTGTTTATAAAAGTTAGCCGGCTAACTCATTGATGCTGGTTTGTAGTACGCCCCTCAGTCTGTTAGTCAAGATCCCAAAACAGTGTCTCCCTACGAGGTTGTTTGTGGCTCTGGGCCTGTTTTCACAAAGTATTGGAATGCTGATCTAGGATCAGTTCCCCCCTTTTATTCATTATTATTTTGAAAGGCAAAACTGATCGTAGGCAAGCACTTTTACTCAAATGCACTACATAATGTAGGGAATAGGGTGTGGTTTGGGGTAGGCGCATTGTTTTACCAGCCATCTGGGATGTCCCAGAGGAAGCGTGTGTCAGCGTCAACGCAGGTGGCCAGGCCTTTAGCAGGCAGCAGCCCCATCACACGCCGACCGCTGGGGTCACGACCCGAGAACTCCATACCCAACATGCACTGCTGTAGGGCCAGGTCACCTACAGAGGGAAATCAGATGTGTGCGTAAAATACAGAGTGTTCAT
Source organism: Oncorhynchus mykiss (assembly GCF_013265735.2). Classification (NCBI taxonomy): domain Eukaryota; kingdom Metazoa; phylum Chordata; class Actinopteri; order Salmoniformes; family Salmonidae; genus Oncorhynchus; species Oncorhynchus mykiss. Next base: position 24,085,168 of record NC_048584.1, read on the forward strand.
TACTGGTATAGCTTCAGAGGCAGTTTCCTAGAGGACATGTCTGTGTGTGTGTGTTCCTTACCTGGGATGGCGTCCGGTGGCAGTTTCCCGGTGGCCAGCATGATGTCTCTGAAGTTGAGGGAGCTGTAGTAGACGCGACACAGCTGCACATGGGGGCTGCTCGCCACAAAATGGCGGAGGGGCGAGGCGATCCAACGCAGCGAGGAGAGGTCACCACGGGTCAACACGTTAACGTAAGCCTGCTCTGTCAACTCCTCACTCAGATCTGAGGAGAGAATGAGAAAGAGGTATTAAGCTTTGCAGCATGATCAACAGAAGATTTGGAATCCATTATTGTCCAAGATGAACGTTTTAAATCAGCATATTCTTGAGCCTAGGGCTAGTCTGTGACTATCAGAAAATGTAGTGTTTATCATTAGGAAAGCACTTTCTTTTCACTGCAATTTTATCATCAAGCTCCTATGCAATGACTGAATGTGTGAAAGTTCTCTCAAGATATCTCATTGGGTGTAACTTTTGAGATCTTGCTAGAGCAAGAACAAGAGAGAGGGGAGATGGTGGTGTGGTTGTCGTACCCTGAGAGATGAGCTGGTGTCTGAACACTCCCCAGTGTCCATCCCTGAACACGTTCATACACAGGTCTCCCTCCAGCACAGACCGCATGGAATTATGGGCAGGCTGCAGGGTGGGCACCGCAGAAGACTCACACAGATTGGATACAAATGCACACCTGGAGAGAGAGAATAGAGATGAGGAGAGAGAAGTACAGCATTAGTCTGACTCACTGTATGATTCACAGCCTACCCGAGAGAAAGATGGAGCGATTACCTTTATAATATATACATCTGTGCTTTTAAAACTGCCAATACCAATCGAATCCTTTCAGATCAAGTGTCAAGGGGAAGAGCCAAGGTTTTTTTTCAGACCAGGCTTTAGTCTCACCGTATGCGGCTGCCCCCGGGCTCCTGGCGTAGACAGTTGACCATGCCCACCACCCCAGAGTGACCCTGGGTAGCAGTCAGCCAGACCGGAGAGTCTGAGGGCTCAGCCAACGTTGTCTGGGGGGGGGAAAGAGAGCTGTAAGGGCTTATAAGCACTTATTAAGGAGTTATTAACACAGAGACATTAGACATTTCCCTCACCTTGAGTGTTTCCACCCACTGGTAGTCCAAGCTGTCCACAGGCAGGAAGATGGGCAGTTTGCTGGGTAACCGACGGCGACACAGGAATAAGGCAGAGCCATAAAATGACTTCCTGACAGCCACCAAGTTGAGAGACGCATCAGAGAAGGCTTTCTCCCACTCAGTCTAGAGAAGAGAACAATGACAGTATTAGACATCATAGGTAATACAATTTCACAAATGAGACTATATGTATGGCCAGGTTATGTATCCTCACTCACTAAACACTGACTGAAGCTAATAGTGTAATGTGTGGCCCTGCTTTAATATCTGAAGGGAGGCTGGGGGGCTAAGGATTCATCTGGGTATCAGTTTTCTACTGCAGTGTAACTGACCTGGGAGAGCAGTCTCTGCTGGTTGTTCTGACTGTCTTTGGAGGTGAGGAATGCCACCATCTCCCCCAGCGTCTCTCCCTTCAGCAGGGTGTGGAGCATCACAAAGCCACCCTCCTTGGCCCCCGAGGCCAGGTTCCCCACCACCACCTCAGCCCCGGCCCCCAGGGGACCCCAGGCGTGGTTACACACCACCAGGTCGGCCCCACCGACCGCACCCCCGGGCACAGGGCCCTGCTGGGGGTCCCACTGGGCTGTGGTGACCCCCATGGCATCCAGGGTGGTCTGGTGGGGGGTCAGGAGGTCGAGGGTAGCAGCAGTGGCGACGTAGTCGAGGCGGAGCATGGGCTGGATGTTAAGGAGGGGCACGGCACGGGAGAAGAGATGGCCGTCGTTGGAGAGGGCCTGAGGTGGGGCGAGACAGAGCAGGGGTTAGAGAGGAGGGCGTGAGAGCGAGAGCTCATGACCTCTGCTGTATCACATCTTTGTTCTCACCTCCAGGACTTTGATCTTCCCGGGGGTAGTGTTCTCCAGGGCTGTGTCCAAACAGTGTCTGAGGGCTGGGCCATCCAGTAGACCATGTAGCAGGGGGTCCTGGAGGAGACAACCCCTCTCCTTCTCAACAGTCTGCTCCAGCTCTGACCGCAGGTTACCGTTCAGCTCTAGACCACAAAGCAGGGACAGCAGCCGCAGCAAGCCAGGTTCAGCGGACTCAGGGCTGGGGACAGCAGGGCCAGACACCCCCCCTAGACCAGGGATGGAGAGCTTAACGCCCTGAGGAGCCAGCTTCTTCTGCAGCTTGTGGATCAGACCTGGAGAGATGCATGAACCAAGGGTCAGACAGAGGGTAATCAATTTAGTACTATGGCCTTTTTAGACTAACAAAATGTCAAGTAATATCTGCCTTCTTTGACATCAGATTTGCAATTTCTCTGTTTACATAGTCTCACGATGTAAGGACAGTCATTCCTTTTTTTTGTGTATGCGTTGTAGAAAGAGAGAATACAAATAGATTGCTACCTATTATTAAAAAATGTTAACTGTGATTTTAAACATTGAATCTGAAAGCAAAATGACTTCCCACTGTTTGGATGATAAAGGTAGCCAACAAACATGAACTCTAACCTTTGCAGTTCTTGAGCTGGTTTCCCAACTTCTCATTGGCTGACAGGCATTCTGTCTCTAGGTAGGGCACAAACAAAAACTCCTCCAGGGTGGGCGGGCTCTGTTGCTGTTGGCGACGCGGTGCCACCGTGGCGTGGAGACCACAGATTTGCACTCCGCCCGCAACAATGTTGTCAAGGCAACGGTTGACGTGGACGACCACGGCTAGGTGATGGAGAGAAGATAGAAAAACAGTAAAAAAAAATAAAACGGCATCCTTAAGTGAGTCAAGTGTGTGTTTGTGGTGGGCCTGTGTACATGTTTTATTTCAATACCTTCCTTAGCCTCTCCGTATTCAGTGACCCTCTCCTGGTGGACGGTGGGGTCGACACACACAGAGCGGATCCGCGTTGGCAGGCGAAGGCTGCGTCCTGATAGGCCAACCACGATCATCTGCAGCATGGTGTCCAGGAAGGTCACCCAGTTACCGGTCCACTGCAGCTTCCCACTGTCACCTACAGCCAGAGTCAAGGATAGAGCAGAGGGAAACCAGTCAACCAATAACATTGTACAATCTACAACTAGCCACATTAGCCTACTTAATACTGGGAAGCAACTATTTCATAAAGAGGTTCACAATGATTTAACTTTTTCTCACACACACACACCTGCATTGTTGGACTCCAGGATGCCCTGGAAAGTCTTGCCGTAGTCATAACCACGGAGACGGAGCTCCTTGTAGATGTCATGGGCTGTCAGGCGCAGTTTGGGGTCACCATCGTCCCCGGTGACAGGCTTACCAATATCAGAGTGGAATGCGTCCAGAGCAGCGTCCTCCAAAATGCTCACCTTGCCTACACAGACAGAGAGAAGTATGGGATAGGTGACTGACTGAGGAGGACCAAGGAGAAAGCATGTAGAGTTTATACTCTCTATTACTATGTCATAAACCTTGAATGGTTGTATACACTAGTTGCTATTTAAGCAATAAGGCACCTCAGGGGTTTGTGGCATATTGCCAATATACCACAGCTAAGGGCTGTTCTGAAGTACGACGCAACGCGGAGTGCCTGGACACAGCCCTTAGCCGTGGTATATTGGCAATATACCAGACTCCCGAGGTGCCTTATTGCTATTATAAAAACTGGTTACCAAAGTTATTAGAGCAGTAAAAAAAAAAAAAAAATCATACCCATGGTACAGTCTGATATACCCCGGCTGTCAGCCAATCAGCATTCAGGGCTCTAACCACCCAGTTTATAATATGTAACAGATTCAATGAGTCTATATACACTAGCTATTACCATGTAACAGAGCACATAAATGTTTGATATGTAAAAGATGGCTTCTATCTTGGATGCTTATAGGAGAGTATAAAGTATGCGTACCACTGACAGCCAGGTTGCCATTCTCGGAGACCTCAAATCGACTGGTGGCGGGCATGAGACGCACCTCCAACTGGACTGAACCTGACAGCGAGAAGAGGGGAAGGAGTAAGAGAGAGAAAAGGGAGCGAGACAAAGCACATTGAAGAAAGGTCATAAATGAACCACAGTAAAAGATTGACAACCCAAATAGACACCCTTGATGCGACAGACAACCAATGATCAAACTCCTCCCCTCCCTTCGCCGTCCGTCCCTCCCTCACCAGTCTTGGGTAAGATGGTGGCCCTGTGGATGGTGACGTCCTCGAAGGTGACAGGGGTGGTTTCCATGACAACGCCAAGGCTCCTCATCAGGGTCCTCCAGGCCAGTACCAGATAACCCGTCGCTGGGTACAGGACACGCCCGTCGATGCAGTGGCCAATCATATAGTAGTCTGGAGACTCTGGGTTCATGTCTGCGGGGAGAGGAGATCAACTATGTTATTGTCTGTGTATTCTGTGTCTATACTGTATCGGTGTGCAAAGCTGTCACCAAGGCAAAGTGTGGCTACATTGAAGAACCTCAAATATAAAATATATTTTGATTTGTTTAACAGTTTTTTGGTTACTAAATGATTCCATATGCGTTATTTCATAGTTTTGATGTCTTCACTATTATTCTACAATGTAGAAAAATAGTAAAAATAAAGAAAAACCCTTGAATGAGTAGGTGTGTCCAAACTTTTGACTGGTACTGCATGTCTCTCACCAATGTTATAGATGGTAGCTGAGGTGGACCCTCCAGAACCAGCAGGGAAGTCCTCAGCCTTGGGGACATCCCAGGTCTGGGTGTGGTCCCACTGCACCAGGGGGGAGATCAGAGGGGTGCCCGCGGGCACCGGGTACTCCACACATGGGTACAGCTGCTTACTGTCCACGTTGATCCTGGACACATAGGAGAGATGCTTGGTATTGACATGCATGTTTTAGTTTGTACTAGGGGCTAACAGAGTTTATAAGAATAAAAGAATGGCAAAGTAAGGTGTGAAGGCCATCTTGCAGTATTGGGAAAATAATATGCACAACACCAGTTAAAGCTGTGTTTAAGCTACAGTAGGTTGAGAATAGAATCAGTTGCATAATGATGACATCAGAGGCGTGGCGTGTCAGCAGCAGGTACTGACCCGTTCATGTAGACCTTGCCAATGTGAGAGAGGAAGAACTCCAGGTTGTTGGCATGGCCTCTCCTCATCAGGGGCAGGATGGAACACGTGGGCTTCAGGCTGCGCTTCAGGATCGCCTGCAGGGGGAGACAGCGCAAGGTTTCACACAGTAATGATAATAAGTATGCTGCATTTTTGTCAGAGGTTGGTGTGTGTGTGTTTCTTGGGGCTCCCGAGTGGCGCAGCGGTCTCTTAAATAATAATTTGTTCTTAACCGACTTGCCTAGTTAAATAAAGGTAAAAACAATTCTATAGCCTGTGTGAGCAGAGTGTGTGGTGCGGTCTTGAACCCCACAGTCTTATCCTATGTTTGTGTGTGTTTCTACATTCTGTGTATACTAACCTGCAGCAGTGCATGTGGTGCTATCTCCACAACCACAGCGTTATCAGGCACCAGGCTCAGGCCCTCCTGGAAGAGGACAGGGCTGACCAGGTTATTACAATGGTAATCTGCTGAGGAGTACAGAGCCAGCGGGCTGTCCCAGTCCTTCTGGGGGATAGATGTACTGATCCACCTGGCAGACCTCTGCTTAGGCTCCTTGATCACCTACAAAGAGAGTGGAGATGGGGATTCAGTATATTTGGCAGATGACTTGAAATTCTATTCCCAGGCAGGTGGAAAGCAGTCTGTTTTTTCAATCCATGCATTTAGTTTCAATTCCCTCCCTGAATTGAAAAGTTTTTTTTAAAAAGGTGTTAGGTTTTGGACTGAGCCACACAGTCAAACGTCGTCTTACCCTCTTGAGAGCAGCCAGCAGGGCGGGAGCGATGGAGGCCATGTAGTAAGAATGGAAGGCTACACCAGCACTACGAACCTCCTTGGCAAACACACCACTCTCCTTCAGCTCTGATACAAACTTACTCACTGCCTCCTGCATACAGAAGTGCACCGTGTCAGTTTCAGGCTTTTACAGGACAAACTGTAGCTTACAGACAGAATTGGTCTCAATAGTATAGTATTAAAAAAAGGGTGTTTAAAAATAGCGCATTAAGCTATCGATAGATGCAAGGATTTGAACCAAAATGTGTTACCGCAGGGCCAGAGATGGTGACGGTGTCTTCAGCATTGTGACAGGCTGGAACCACACCCTGGGGACACTGAGCCTTACACTCTGCCCATGTCAGCCCTGAGAGAGAGAAAGAGAGAGAGGAGGGTGGAGAGAGGAGGTGGGGAGAGAGAGAGAAAGCGAGAGCGAGGAGGGTGGGGAGAGAGAGGAGGGTGGGGAGAGAGAGGAGGGTGGGGAGAGAGAAAGAAGAAAAAAAAGTGGCTCAGCACAAATGAACCCAAATCAAAGTTTATTGGTGGATACACAGATGTCCTCAGGTGCTCCAACAGTGCAGTAATACCTAGCAATAAAAATTAACAGTTACAAATACAAAAAGTTATATACGCTGAGCCATGACTAGAATACAGTGTATACATATAAAGTGGGTGAAACGTAAACGTGATTAAAGTAACCAGTGTTCAATGGCTGTATGTACATAGGGAAACAGTCTAAGGTGCAGGGTAGAGTACCGGTATCTGGCAATTCAAAACAAAACACCCTCTCTTTTTGGTCCTTACCGACTGCAGCCATGCCCCCGGGGGGCAGGTTAGCCTCCTTGATGGACCTCCCTCTCCAGTAGGCTGCCAGGATAGCCTCACTGTGACTGAGGGATCCGTCTGCGTAGCCACAGGCCAGCTCTCCCACACTGTGGCCCACAATGCCGTCCGGCTGCAGACCCAGCTTCTGGAGCAGGTCAATCTGGGCGATCTGAGAGGGGGACAGACAGCGGTTACTTTTATGAGCATACTACAATAATATAAATATTATATGCCTTTCAGCAGACGCTTTTATCCCAAGCGACTTAGTCATGCGTGCATACATTTCTCACATGCTCTACCAACAGCCACACAGGACCATCTCAAATGGTCATCTTCATGATTGCCTTTGATATGTCAGAGGCATTGTGTGCTTTTTGTCTGTGCAAATAACAAACAATACAGTCCTATTTCCATAGCTTTTTGGTTTCAGTGCCCCCCCCCAACCTTAGTTAAGATGGCTGCTCTGCTGTACCTGTATGGCGGCAAGGCCTACGAAGGCTTGGACCGTGTCCTCGAAGGTGCTCTCATCTGCCTCCATGAGCAGACTGGACACACACATCCCCGTGTCCTTCAATGCTATGTCCGAACGCAAGATGGACTCCCTGAACTCTGGCAGCTGCATCAGACTGCGGCCCATCCCACCCCATTGGGTGCCCATACCTGAGACACACACAAGTGTTAACACACACCTTTCTCCTAAACCACTGCTTTCATCATTCGAGGTAGAAGTTACCCTTAACCACAGATCCTGGATCACATTAACCCCCAATCCTAACACTAACCATTAGGCTGAGGCTTGAATAAACTCTTCTCTCCTAACCCCTGTCTTCTCTCTTACCTGAGCAGATGTACCACAACGGTCTGGGCGTGGCCTCAGTCTTCTGCACCTCTGTGACATCATCCTGGGAGCCAATCAAAGTGTAGCCCCTGTAGGGCATCCCCGCCGTGGGTACCCCAGACACGTCGTTCAGCAGACACAGGAAGTTGTCGTCGCCCGAGTGTTCCTTCCCCTTGCTGAGGAGGGCGGAGACAGCCTCCTCTGTGCGGCCGCAGGCCTGGAGGAGCCTGGGTACTTGAGAGGACACAGAGGGGGTATTGGGGGGCACTTTAAAGCTTTTTGGTGTGTTGAAACCAGGAGGGCGGAGGATCACGTGAACGTTAGAGCCGCCAAATCCGAAAGAGTTGATGCCAACGATGCCGCCGCGAACGGGTATGGGCTCGTTGACGACGCGGAGGCGGCCGTCACTAAGGGCAGGGATGTCGGTGTTGGGGCCGTTGTAGTGGATGTTGGGAGCCCACACACCTCGCTCCAGAGACAACACAACCTGAAAGAGGGGGAGAGCGAGAGACAGGGAGAAAAATATGGAGGGAGAGAGAGACAGGGAGAAAAATATGGAGGGAGAGAGAGAAAGGGAGAAAAATATGGAGGGAGAGAGAGAAAGGGAGAAAAATATGGAGGGAGAGAGAGAAAGGGAGAGACAGGGAGAAAAATATGGAGGGAGAGAGAGAAAGGGAGAGACAGGGAGAAAAATATGGAGGGAGAGAGAGAAAGGGAGAAAAATATGGAGGGAGAGGAGAGAGACGGAAAGGTAAGTGTGTTAGTGCTGGGCTTGCCTGCACATATTGGGACTTTAGAACACTTTTTTGTCCTGTACGGAGGTTAGCCCAGACCATTCCAGTTCTTACCTTGGCCAGCGCGGCCAGGCCAGAGGCAGGCTCTGGATGGCCCATGTTGGACTTGGTGGAGCCAATGAGCAGTGGGTCACGCTTTGAATGACAGAACACACTGACAATGCCATTCACTTCCTGCGGGTCGCCGACCTGGGAGGAGAAAGGACGGAAGTCACCAAGTGAAACAAATACTGAGGGAACCAGATGTATCAGGGGGAGGAATGTGACAGAACACCTTCCACAGAACATTACGTTATTGGGTGTGGTGGTGATATGATCCAACAACAATGAATCAAGTGTTGTGCATGTGTGTATGTAGATAGATAGGTGTGTGTGTTCACCTTGGTCCCGGTGCCGTGGGCCTCAATGTACTCCACCTGGTCAGGTGTGATGTTGACCTCCTGGTAGAGAGAACGTACCAGCCGCTGCTGCATCTCACCTGAGGGGAACGTCACACCTGGGAAGAACACACCAATCAATACATCACTTCATTTAAACAATTATTTTTGTAGCCATTCAGATGACTTTTAGGTAATTTGGTATAACAAATGTCACCGACGTGCACTACCACGAGTGGCTAAGAGCGGTGAAGGGTAAGGTTGCCCCTGGGCGCTGATCTCGAGTCAGTTCAGCATTTTCCACACTAATGGTAAAGGCTAGGGGTGATGGAGGGAAAGCTGATCCTAGATCTGTACCTTGGGAAACGTCTCCCTGGAGTGGCTAAGAGCTATGTCACTGTTTACAGGGTCAGTAGCTCATGGTGCCCTTGTACCTTAATCATCCACTTCAAATTGACTGGTAAATACTGCAGGCTGGTATGCTGTGACTGGATCACCAGTCTGGGAGTGTGTTTATTGTTGTGTGTGACAGAAAGACAGACAAACTGGGCAGAGTAGAGGGAGGGGGCATGGGAGTGAAGTGTGGTATTGAACATCCTCAAACGTTGAGTGTGTGTGTGTTCCAGTGTTACACTCCAGAGAATGTGTCTCCTCTTCAGCTAGGTCGTATATGAACACATGCCTGCAGTGCTAAGTGTGTGAGGAGTGATTGGGGGAAAGGTTAGTGTGTGTGTGTGTGTGTCAATTACACCACATTAATGGGTCTACATTTCAAAAAGAGTTGTATCTGGCCGGGTATTAGCTAGATTACACCACAAACACAGATTACAGGGGAGCTCCACTGGGGCGTCAGGAAAACACGGGGTTTTGAGCTGCCACACTGGACGTGGAACTTTTTGCCAGCGTGAGCAAAGACACTAATTTATCAAGTGTTCTCGGGCGTGAGTCACACGTCAAATTCTTGAAAATAGAACCAAAGTGTCATTTTACGCTGAGTAACACAAGCCTCTCATGGAGCCATGCTGCGTATGCCCAGGTTTCGTTTAAATTAATAGGAGTGTCTCATGTTAGATAAAAGTTACGCATCTAGTGTAGCGGGCCTGTTACATTGAATAGAGACTTAAAAAGTGGTGCTATTTCTCCAAGGGGTGCGTAGTGGGTCAGTGAGGCCTCAACCTATTGGGCAATAGGCCAAAAGACACTATGGGAAATGCAACTGAATTGTTTCTCCACAAAAATAAAGTTTCTACTGAGATACTGCTTGGCATTTACAGTACAGGACACTTACGTAAGCCAGGCCTCACGTTGGTGTGAGAAATATAGTGGAAACTATATGTAACCTACCAGAGGGTTATGCAGAAATATAACCATGTTGCTTACAGTCATCAAATCCTTATAGATCTGGGGAAAGTTAAGGGGTAGGGGCTGGAGATGTAAATCAGACCAGGTGAGGTCTGCCTCAGTGCCTTGGGGATAGGGGCTGTGTCTAGGGTTTCATTCCAGACAGGGCAGGTACCCTCCGTGGGGTGTCGGCTCACCCTGCTCCTTGTATCCGTCAGTGTTGTTACCAGCGTTGAGTACCGTGGCGTACACTCTCTTAGCCATGGAACGTCTGGTCAACAGTACCGCCACCGCAGCCTCCGAACGGCAGTAACCGTTTCCTGGGGGAACACAGAGAGGAGCGCACCAGGAAGTAACGTTAATGCGCTTTCAGGGTCGGACCAGGAAATAGTGCTGCTGTATGTGGGTGTGCTTTCAGCATGAGAAGCATTTTATCTTCAACATTTAGTTCTGTACTTTGCGATTTTTTTGAACACGATCCAGGTCTCTCCCTCTCTTACCTGAGGAGTCAAAGGACTTGCAGGTTCCTTCCGGACTGAGCATGCCCAGCTTCATGAACTGCACAGAGGTGTTTGGCTTGAGCAGCAGGTTGACCCCGCCCACAAGGGCGGCGTCACAGTGTCCGTGGCGAATGGCGTTGAAGGCATTCTCCAGAGCCAGTAGGCTGGAGGAGCAGGCGGTGTCGATGGCTGTGCTGGGGCCTGGAGGGACAGAGGGAGGAGACAAAACTCAGGAGACTGTAGCATTAGGGATAGATTAAGACAATTGATACCATGTGACAAAACTGCTTGAGAGAACCCACTCCCGTGTTAGATGAGATCATACCGTTGAAGTCAAAGAAATAGGAGAGTCGGTTGGCGAACATGGCACGCTGGCAGCCCGTCATGCTGTATCCTAGCAACTCCTCAGGGTCTCTGCTGAAGGCCTCGCCCGCCTCCGAGCCGCTCACTCCGATGTAGACGCCTGTCCTGCTGCCACGCAGCTCCGTCGGATTCAGACCTGCACACACACACATTACACCAATGAATCTCACACACACAGGTCTATAAAAACGTTAAAACATTAACTTTGTGACATGTGGGTAATATAATCTAAAATGTGTGGATGACAGGAAGAGTAGCTGTTGTGATAGTAACAGCTAATTGGGATCCAAATAAACAAATGTATTTGACTTGGTATCTTTACACAGTTTTCCCAAATAAAATCTACTCATCCATCCACCCCTCATCACCCCTCTCCTCACCTCCGTCTACAATGGCTTCGTAGGCGATCTCCAGCATAAGGCGTAGCTGGGGGTCCATGGTGTGGGCCTGTTTGGGGTGGACCCCGAAGAAAGCAGCATCGAACCGACTGATGTCCTTCAGCTTGCCGTTCCTCTTTGGAAGACCGTACAGACCTGGGAATGAATGGGAATGACACGTGGAGCATTGAGGGATAAATAACCGGATAACTGGGTTTCCCCAGACAGCATGTGTTCTACCTGTAGTCACTGACTGGATAACCTGGATAATTCCCCCATGAATGTAATAGTGAACATATTAATTAATGTAATCATTTTACACACAATCTAAAGCAGGACTACTCCTTCCTCTCAGTAATTCTATGCAGACAGCAAACAAGGGCCTTTCCTCTCCTCCCTTATTTTCTCCACTCCTTTCCCATACCCTTCCCCTCTTCTTTTCTCCACTCCTTTTCTCCTCCCTCCCTCTATCCCTGCTTTTCCCACCTCTCCTGTGGTGTGTGGTCTTAGGGGCTCCGTTCGCCCGGAGGCTTTTAGTACATGAATGCGAGCTTTAGCTGGTTGCCAGGCACTGACTGATGAGAGGTGCTATTCACAGAGAGAGGAAACAGAGGAGAGAGAGCAGAGAGAGAGAAACCAAGCAAACGAGGGAGTAAGAGAGCGAGACAGCTAGGAAGGTGAGATGGGGCTAAGAAGAAAAATATGGGGAGAAAGGCAGAAAAAGAGAGACCGAGCAAGAAAGAAAAACTGAGTGAATTAGGCAGAGCCAGAAAGAGTACGAGAAATAAAAAGAGAAAGGAGAGAGAAGCTAAACAAGACAAGCCAAGGAGTAGCAGTGCCAACAGCCCAGCACCTCAGCCAGGTGGTGAAAAGCAACGGAAAGCAGAGCAGGGCAGAGAACTGACAAGAGACCTTCAGCGACTACAGAGCACCTCTTACACATCAGAGGCTCATCGTACAGCTAACGGCTACGAGCGCTCGTTTGGGTTCATGTGGGTTGTGATCAATGATGATGTGTATAGCATCTGGATTAATGATGCTATGTATCGGCCATTGAGCGGCTTCGAAGCCACATTGGCACTCCATAGTAGGAGCAGTCCTCCATAGTAGGAGCAGTCCTCCATAGTAATGAATGGAATTCTACAGTATTTCAACTAAATTGACAATATTAAATGTATTTAAGTAGGTTTTTGTTGTAGTGGGGACAAGAACATTAGTTATCAAAAAAAAAAAAAAACATATATAGAAAAGTATAGAAAACATGAAGAACACCTGCTCTTTCCATGACAAGATGAATCCATGTGAAAGCTATGATCCCCTATTGATGTCACTTGTTAAATCCACTTCAATATCAGTGTAGATGAAGGGAGGGAGACGAGTTTAAGAAGGATTATTAATTGAGGCTGTTCTGAGGGCAAAGGGGCGGGGGCAACTCAATATTAGGAAAGTGTTCCTATTGTTTTGATGAATGCCAAGATGACGACATGGTGGCTTCAACACAGTGCCCCCCCATCAACCATCTAGGTGTATATAACGCAGCAAAAAAATAAACACTCACTGTCAACTGCATTTATTTTCAGCAAACTTAACATGTGTAAATATTTGTATGAACATAACAAGATTCAACAACAGACAAACCAAGTTCCACAGACATGTGGCTAACATAAATTGAATAATGTGTCCCTGAACAAAAGGGAGGGGGGGTGGTCAAAATCAAAAGTAACAGTCAGTATCTGGTGTGGCCACCAGCTGCATTAAGTACTACAGCGCATCTCCTCATGGACTGCACCAGATTTGCCAGTTCTTGCTGTGAGATGTTACTCCACTCTTCCACCAAGGCACCTGCAATTTCGGACATTTCTGGCGGAAAGGCCCTAGCCCTCACCCTCCGATCCAACAGGTCCCAGACGTGAGAGATCCGGGCTCTTCGCTGGCCATGGCAGAACACTGACATTCCTGTCTTGCAGGAAATCACACAGAGAATGAGCTGTATGGCTGGTGGCATTGTCATAATGGAGGGTCAGGATGAGCCTGCAGGAAGGGTACCACATGAGGGAGGATGTCATCTTCCCTGTAATGCACAGCGTTGAGATTGCCTGCAATGACAACAAGCTCAGTCCGATGATGCTGTGACACACCGCCCCAGACCATGACGGACCCTCCACCTCCAAATCGATCCCACTCCAGAGTACAGGCCTTAGTGTAACGCTCATTCCTTCAATGATAAACGCAAATCCGACCATCACCCCTGGTGAGACAAAACCGCAACTTCTCAAAGAGCCAGTCCTGTCTGGTCCAGCGACGGTGGGTTTGTGCCCATAGGCAACATTGTTGCCGGTGATGTCTGGTGAGGACCTGCCTTACAACATGCCTACAAGCCCTCAGTCCAGCCTCTCTCAGCCAATTGCGGACCGTCTGAGCACTGATGGAGGGATTGTGCGTTCCTGGTGTAACTCAGGCAGTTGTTGCCATCCTGTACCTGTCCCGCGGTTCTGATGTTCGGATGTACCGATCCTGTGCAAGTGTTGCTACACGTGGTCTGCCACTGCGAGGACGATCCGCTGTCCGTCCTGTCTCCCTGTAGCGCTAACTTAGGCGTCTCACAGTACGGACATTGCAATTTATTGCCCTGGCCACATCTGCAGTCCTCATGCCTCCTTGCAGCATGCCTAAGGCAAGTTCACGCGGATGAGCAGGGACCCTGGGCATCTTTCTTTTGGTGTTCAGAGTCAGTAGAAAGGCCTCTTTAGTGTCCTAAGTTTTCATAACTATGACCTTAATTGCCAACCGTCTGTAAGCTGTTGGTGTCTTAACGTCCGTTCCACAGGTGCATGTTCATTAATTGTTTATGGTTCATTGAACAAGCATGGAAAACAGTGTTTAAACACTTTACAATGAAGATCTGTGAAGTTATTTGGATTTTTACGAATTATCTTTGAAGGACAGGGTCCTGAAAAAGGGACGTTTCTTTTTTTGCTGAGTAATATATATATATATATATATATTTGAATGACAGACAAACGGGCCAGTAAAGACTGGAGGAAGCATTCAGCATTCTACTCATTAACCTGCTCACATTGATGGTGATGCAAAATAAAAGTATAGCTAACCAGGTCTTTGGTCAGGGGAAGGGAGACATTTCCTAGCATGTGGTTGATGTAACATTCCATGACTAGGCAGTACACCCACATCATTTACGGCAGATGTTCGAATGAAATATTGGTCTACAATGTATGATTTGGTTCAAAACTGCAACCCAATTTATGATACAAGCTACTCATTAGTTTACGGTGTAGATTACACTGTGATGCAAGGTAGCTTGTGTGTCAGTCAGATTTTCAAAGCTTGTTGTGAGTCCTTTCAGAGTTCAAAGAAACAAATAAAAACAGCATCATGTCTGATGTTTATGGGTCATAATCACATCCAGGTCATGGAAAGGTCACGGGGGCTCACCTGGCTTCCACCTTCGGTCATCTTCTGTAACCATGTCAACCCCATTGAAGAGGTTCTCCCAGAATTCCTCGAGGTTGTTTGACTCAGGAAGCCGGCCCGATATCCCGGCTACAACAATCTCCTCCATCCTGGGAATAAAAGGGCTACTGTGGGAGGAGAGAGGAGAAGAGTGAGAGATTGGGTTAGATGTAGGGTTGAGAAGATACCAGTATCACGATACTTAGAAGCAGGGGTTGACATAAAGGGTTGTCCTATCGCCTGGGGCAAGTGAACTAAGCAAGTTGAGCATGCTCTGAGGCTTCCCCAATTGGGCAGGTTAATTTTATTTATTTATTTAAGTGAAACTACAAAGATTTCCAGTAGTCTGTAACTGATATTTCTGGTTCCTCCCCATTGTTTAATGTGAAGACTATGGCAGTCAGGGTAGATCGGCCTTCTCTGAGAATTTATTTGACTGATAGCAACAAAAATACAAAGATGTCCAGTGCGGATCTTTCTGATTCCTTGCCTATGTGCAGGCAATATATAACACTTCGTGTGTAAATAGTGAATTAGCATTTTCGGGCAACCAAAAACAATGTCACCCAGTCACATTTGTTTACTTTCCAAGCTATAGCACACAATATTTGAAAAAGATTTGGGTCTGCTTTGTATTGTTTGTTGTCATGAGAAAAAAAAAAAAGAGAATATAGGCTACTTGTAATGTCACAATCCTAGTTAGAGGTTGATTTCGTTTACCCTTTATTTATGCACATTACTGTAGTTTCTTAAACAATAACTGGTGCACGATGGCAGCAGTATCACAAATTATCAGAAAACTACAGCCTGAGAAAATTGTGAACTAAGTAGGGGAGAGAAAAGGAGACCAAAAGAATTCAGAGAAATTAAGAAAGAGAGAGAGTGGGGGGGGGGGGGCGACATAAGTCTAGACAAAACGACCCTATGGGAAAATTCCCATTCCCCACAGAAACATTTAATTGCTTGCACACACGCTTTGACAGACAGTAGCTTGCGAGAGTCAACTCCCTCACCCCCTGCAAGGGGTCTTACACTGACAACAATAGATTTCGACTGCTTGACCAGGCAGCACTGAATGGGTCTGTGGAAATGAGCCCCGAAAGCCTCTTTAGCACAAAGTCATGTTCAGCACAGCATTTTAAAAAGGTGCTTTCTAGGTCAACCAGCCAGTTCACCTCAGGCGACAGCAGACTGGGCTGGGAAGCAGAGATCTGCATCTGATTAAGAAGAGAAGCAGAGGAGATACTCAGTGTGTGTTCATGTTTGTGTGTAGTCGCAGTTCGAGTGTGAACTCATCATCCAGCCCAGAACCTTCGTTCCTGGGCCAGGCCATTCCGTGCAAGCCAGCCAACCAATGACACGGCAGGGGAGGGGCCAATCAGTTTATCCCAGTTCACTGATCAATGCAGTGAAGCGCTCTACTCCAAGTTGTAGCTAACGGTTCCCTAGTTGAACACACAGCAGCCTACTGTTAGTGCCCTCACACAGGGCAGGGGGGCCAACACAATACAGCTGGTGGAACCGAGCCCCTACAGTACTGATGACCCCCTAATAGGAGTGTTACAGCACTCCTCGCTCTTCAAACCTGGAAAGCTACAGGGCTTTTGTTCTGGTCCACATGATTTCAAATTACCACGCACTTCATAGGCTAAAAGGCTATAGGTTTGTTAACTGGGATAGAACAAAAGCCTGCACAGTGCACACCCTGTGGGTGCATAGGACCAACATTGAAGAACACCTTACAGATTTAAAGTAAGCCCATCGGACAGTGAGCCAGTGTGGGCCTACATCATCACCACTCTTAATTGGTTAACTACGTTAACTCTCACTGTCCGATGGGCTAACTAAATCTGTACAGAGACAATAAGGCAAACTAGGGACTGCACGCTCCGTTCCTCTGTAATGGTAACATCATGCAATTGGTTACTGTGATTGCAGCATATTTTCATAACTCCAGATGACTGGCAGCAGTGTGTCTGTGTGTAGAATCTGAATACAGAGTCCAGTGAGTTCTTTAGCCAGTGTGTCCATCCACTGAAGCATAGCTACATTCCCTGATAACTCAACAAAATATATTTGAATGGAACTGAGAGTCCCCCACTTTCCCAATAACACAGCGTACTATATACAGTGGGGGAAAAAAGTATTTAGTCAGCCACCAATTGTGCAAGTTCTCCCACTTAAAAAGATGAGAGGCCTGTAATTTTCATCATAGGTACACTTCAACTATGACAGACAAAATGAGAGAAAAAAAAATCCAGAAAATCACATTGTAGGATTTTTAATGAATTTATTTGCAAATGATGGTGGAAAATAAGTATTTCTGTTCAGACAAATTAGCCATTGAAGTCGCTTGCATTATTTACCTACATTCTACAAGCCTAGGGCACATTGTCAGGTAAATACCTAGCTAGGAGAAGACTAAAGTCTGAATGCCTAGCCAAGGATAAATACAAACCTGTCTAACTCGAAAGTGTGTAGTACACATGGAAAGAGAGGTTATGTCATTTCAGGCCGAGATCATGTTTGTCAGTGCTGCCTTGGAACAAACGCCTGCACATCTGGTATTGTTATTGGCTGAGAAGTCAGCTTCCTGTGAGCAGTGGCCATGCATCTGTAAGAGTATCAGGATGTCATAGCAGTTTAAAAAAAAAAAACCATGGCAGTAGCAAATTGAGTTAGATAATTGATTGTTGCAGATGCATCATGGTTATCAATCTGAAGGCTAAGATGCCTTGTTTATGGCACAGTGTCTTATTTTATAAAATTTTCACCTGAATTTTGAACATTTTCACACTAAATTCTCATTACCAAAATGGGTCCAGATTAAATTCTCAGGTCAATTTATACAATTCTACATTAGAAAAGCCAAATTTATTTGAATAAAAAAAAAATACAAATGATATATAAACGCATACGTTGCTGTACTGTCCATAAATCATACAAATTGTATACTAGTTGAAGTTTACATTAAACAATAATATTTATTACGCAAAAACACCGTCTGTGAACATGTTTTTTCATTACCCTAAAACTTTTTCAAGTTGCTGAAAAATTACATTTTTCTTAATATTTCCGAAATATTGGTGGATTATGGTAAGAATAAGCAGGTTTGGAAGATGAAAAATAAACATTTCTGAAATAAAAAAATACAGATCTAATCTTAGTGATCCAAGAGAAATTATTTGGGTCAAGCACCAGTTTCATGAGAATCACCCTTCACTCCTCCGCCTATAGAGTATCACCCTGCCTGGCCATAGAGGGCTGGGTAGGAGCAGGTTAGTAAAGTAGCCTAGTAAACCTACAGGGATTAAGGTGGATTATCATCTACCTGACCTGAATCTCATCACTGTAAAGCAGGGCCTTGATTGATTACATGTGTTGGATATCTACTTATGCAACACAATGACAACTACTGTACAGTGACACCATGCCATGGATGACAAAGCACACAGCCTTCCTGTGTGTGTTTCTCTCCCCGTCTCTTGGTGCATCTGTCTCTCCCCCACTCACTCAGTCTGTCTGTATTTTTTTCTGTCTGTCCTCCCGTCTCCCGCTGTCCTCTACAGCCATTTTGTGTAATATAAATAACTCAACCTATGAGGGAGTGACACTGACCAACATCTGTGCACGAAGATAATAATGGGATTCTTGTACAGATTACAATGAAACTGTATTGATTGACAATCTATAAAAAAATGTAATAATAATCTGTTCAAATCTAAGCCATACGCCTCAAATAGAACATACTAGTAATTGGCTTGGCTCAACTTTTCACATAGATACTAAAACACATGAAAAGTACCTGGAGTTGTTATACATAGCAATAACATGATGTATGACAAATTCGGCTGAAGTTAAAGACTACATCCATCTCTAGAAGCCAGGACATTTCATCCTGGGCCTCGATGACATACCTGTCAAGTAGGCAAAAGAAGCACCAGCCCGTTCACTCAAGGAGACTTATACCTTTTTCCTGTAGAGCTAACCTCCTGTAGGTTTTCAATCTGACTCCAGTTGTAACTAACCTGATTCAGTTTATCAACCAGCTAATTATTAGAATCAAATATGCTAGATTAGGGTTTCAGTGAAAATCTACAGGATGGTAGCTCTTCAGGAACAAGGTTGGAGAGTCCTGGTATAAAGAGAGCTAGGATCCTGGCTGGTGCTGGGATGGGTAGGCTCACCAAACATTGATGTCCATTTCTAATGTGATACTAGTCTGGGTAAGCAAGGGGTATTCAACTCTTACCCTGAGCCCACAAGGTCTAGAGACTAGTGGTTAGATTAGGTGCTCTCTTTTCCAAGTCTTAGGCACAAAACCTCAGATTCATGCTAAACCTTTTGGACTAGACAAGGCCTATTTGAAATATTCAAGGAAAATACCACTCAAACTATATTTTGGTATTTGTAGTTTCATTAGTCCACTATTGATACAGTCCTAAAATGTTTTGTAATTAAGCAATCAAGTTTAAGATATGGACTAATTAAACATATACCAAAAGATACTTCCACTCAAAGTTTCCTTTAAGTGAAGTTCAGGTGGTGACTGTAGCTGAATGACAGTGAAAGTGATTGTCTTCAGAGACATGGATACAGGCATGAGTTTTACAATATGACTCATCAAATTACTGTCTTGCAATTAGACTAAGAGGGTGCGCAAAATGCATCATGCTCACCTCCTACTAGCCATGCAGAAAATGTAACCAAAAATATAATCAGAAAGAGCAGCACCAGAAAAAAGGCTCTCAAAAGGAGAGGCATCCAATTCAATACTATCCCAGGCATCAACACCCCCAAAAAAACTAAATTAATTGAATTATTAATGACCCTTTGATGTTGGCATAGCTAATCAAACCATTGTTACTGGGCCCTATAGGTCAATACTTATAAACTACGCTCGATTATCTCCAAGCTACTCCCAAATTGAGACCAGGGACACAAGCACGCCACACGGATAACTAGCCAGCATAATATAGGTGTCCCAAGCATAATCAAACATAACTACTACTCACTGATGAACTGCCATTTAATTGATTAAAACGTGTTGGCATCCAGGTAGTGATGAACATATAGCAACTCAACTGCTAGCCTTCGCAGTGGCAGGCATCACTATTGAAATTGCGCCTGAACCTATGAGAGCGTTCCTCTGCCGCCTGCCAGGTTAAGACGCTTGGCTAGGTATTTCACGTAGCAGCTAACCACCACATGTTACAGCAGTCTTTCAGTCGATTACACGGCCGATGACGTTCCACGCAACCATTGGTTAGAGGAAGCAACATCTAAGCAGGGGATGGCGACCAAAATCTTTACCTAGCCTAGCTAAAATGTCACTATTTTTGAGAATAAGTCAGCTAGCTGATGTAACTCTTACAATGCATGAACATTGTAACGAGAAAGTGTAGTAATTGATTTTTAAAAAAAACAAGCCAGCTGATATCGAGGAAATATATGTTGAGTTCGTTTATGTTTATTGCTACGACGCCGGTCATCATAAGGGAACATCTCACCGGCTAACTTGATGAAGAAGCTATAACATTGCTAATCTAGCAATATCAGAACAACTTACCTGTATTTATGTGTTTTAATATCTGTAGAAACCACCAAAATGAGATAAATATTAGTAAAGAAACGGTTAACGTTATCAAAAATTCCCTCGATAATCCCTTATCTTCCGTCGGTGAGAGCGCGCTTGCCTGTGATGTGTCCGTGCTACAGTTGTTCGGGAGGAATCGCGAGCTCTTCCCGTTCCCTGCCTAGCCCTTCCAATTTCTCTCGCTTCTTTGATTCCCTTTCTCTATTTAATTTAAATGTCTGACATGCTCTCCCCGGCCACGCCACATGGGCTGACAGCTTGGATAGGCTGTCCAGTCCAATGAGAAAAGAGGCAGGGCTCACAGTCTCAGCCAGTGATGGGGTGATTCGCTGAACGCTGTAGTTTCGGAAAAAAACGGAAGAAAGCGATGGAAA
The DNA here is from genome assembly GCF_013265735.2 of Oncorhynchus mykiss. Classification (NCBI taxonomy): domain Eukaryota; kingdom Metazoa; phylum Chordata; class Actinopteri; order Salmoniformes; family Salmonidae; genus Oncorhynchus; species Oncorhynchus mykiss. The sequence continues at coordinate 24,105,988 of NC_048584.1, forward strand.
GGTTACTGTAGTACATTCGGATAGCATTGGATGTATCCTATGTGCTAGTCCAATGTGCGAGTGCACCAGGAGCCTAGCCCGGTTTCCCCCGCCCCATTATATTGATAAAGCTCAAAGCCAAGTCCAAGTTCATCACTCAAGTTCAAAGCGCAGAACCATCACTTACAGGTCTGAGCTGTGTTCAGATTTCACACTGATTGAACAATAACTAATTTCGAAATCTTGCAGAAAGGAGGACACATGCAATAGTCCATGGACTTTGGGAAACACATTTGACAATCTTGATCAATTAGATTTTTCCCCTTTTTATTCACAAATGTATGATTTTTGACAATGCAATTTATTGGAGATGGATATACCATTAAATAATGGTGGATTTAGCCTACACAAGGTAAATATTTCCCCCTAACCTATTAATAATGAATTAATGTATTCTTTACAGCATGTGTAACGCATTTGGAAGTCTACTAGTGCAGATTAGGCCAACACTATGTTGAATATAATTTGTATGAACTGCATGGTCACCTGTGGTTGACGTTGTAGAAATGATATATCTATCAATGCATGTGTTCGATCACCTGTACGAATTGAAGGAGTCATCTATAACCTATTTTTTTAAATCATTGAAATATTGTATATCCATTGTTTTGCATGTATAGAAAGATAATCATTTATTTTATTGCACCCAAGTATTCACAGTATTTTATATTGTTTAACAAGAGGTTTGGTAATACTTTATAATAACTTCCACCAATAAGTCATTATAAAATGTTTATAATTACTTATAAATGCTTTATACATAAACATGTAAATGTTCATGAATTTTAATGCTTATGAGTATAAATGTCCATAAATAACTAAATACGTATTTTATAGTTTATGCTTATTCATGTATGTTTTTATATATTGTTAATGGGTATTTTACCCAAACTCAGTCAGTAGGCATTTCTTCTGTAGGTTGTACTTGAGGAGCAACCATATCAACCCACCTGAAATAGATTATTATGGCGAATGTACAGTCAGGCTGACAAACCAGGTAGCACACACCCAAATCGTGCCAGCTGTGATCATAGTTGTGATATTTTACAAACGTGAAAATGAACCAATCACAGAGCAGGGGTGTGTGGGCACCTCCAATCAGCTTGGATGTGAGGGTGTTGCTAGGAGATAGGGTGATGTGATGACAGTGAGGGGAGGAGCTTGTTGCCAGGGCAGCAAGGATGGTGATGTAATCAGAAATGCTGCCTGACTGTTGGGGTTACTAGAGTTCAATGGTGAAAATGGCATGTGGAGGATGGCATGATGTAGAGAAAAACTACAACTTACTTTGTACTGTTCTGTCAATATCTTGGACTGTACTTATTTACTAACCAAGATAATCTGTAGAAAACATGTGGAAATACAGTGCCTTGCGAAAGTATTCGGCCCCTTTGAACTTTGCGACCTTTTGCCACATTTCAGGCTTCAAACATAAAGATATAAAACTGTATTTTTTTGTGAAGAATCAACAACAAGTGGGACACAATCATGAAGTGGAACGACATTTATTGAATATTTCAAACTTTTTTAACAAATCAAAAACTGAAAAATTGGGCGTGCACAATTATTAAGCCCCTTTACTTTCAGTGCAGCAAACTCTCTCCAGACGTTCAGTGAGGATCTCTGAATGATCCAATGTTGACCTAAATTACTAATGATGATAAATACAATCCACCTGTGTGTAATCAAGTCTCCGTATAAATGCACCTTTACTGTGATAGTCTCAGAGGTCCGTTAAAAGCGCAGAGAGCATCATGAAGGACAAGGAACACACCAGGCAGGTCCGAGATACTGTTGTGAAGAAGTTTAAAGCCGGATTTGGATACAAAAAGATTTCCCAAGCTTTAAACATCCCAAGGAGCACTGTGCAAGCGATAATATTGAAATGGAAGGAGTATCAGACACTGCAAATCTACCAAGACCTGGCCGTCCCTCTAAACTTTCAGCTCATACAAGGAGAAGACTGATCAGAGATGCAGCCAAGAGGCCCATGATCACTCTGGATGAACTGCAGAGATCTACAGCTGAGGTGGGAGACTCTGTCCATAGGACAACAATCAGTCGTATATTGCACAAATCTGGCCTTTATGGAAGAGTGGCAAGAAAGCCATTTCTTAAAGATGTACATAAAAAGTGTTGTTTAAAGTTTGCCACAAGCCACCTGGGAGACACACCAAACATGTGGAAGAAGGTGCTCTGGTCAGATGAAACCAAAATGGAACTTTTTGGCAACAATGCAAAACGTTATGTTTGGCGTAAAAGCAACACAGCTGAACACACCATCCCCACTGTCAAACATGGTGGTGGCAGCATCATGGTTTGGGCCTGCTTTTCTTCAGCAGGGACAGGGAAGATGGTTAAAATTGATGGGAAGATGGATGGAGCCAAATACAGGACCATTCTGGAAGAAAACCTGATGGAGTCTGCAAAAGACCTGAGATTGGGACGGAGAGTTGTCTTCCAACAAGACAATGATCCAAAACATAAAAGCAAAATCTACAATGGAATGGTTCAAAAATAAACATATCCAGGTGTTAGAATGGCCAAGTCAAAGTCTAGACCTGAATCCAATCGAGAATCTGTGGAAAGAACTGAAAACTGCTGTTCACAAATGCTCTCCATCCAACCTCACTGAGCTCGAGCTGTTTTGCAAGGAAGAATGGGAAAAAATTTCAGTCTCTCGATGTGCAAAACTGATAGAGACATAACCCAAGCGACTTACAGCTGTAATCGCAGCAAAAGGTGGCGCTACAAAGTATTAACTTAAGGGGGCTGAATCATTTTGCACGCCCAATTTTTCAGTTTTTGATTTGTTAAAAAAGTTTGAAATATCCAATAAATGCCATTCCACTTCATGATTGTGTCCCACTTGTTGTTGATTCTTCACAAAAAAATACAGTTTTATATCTTTATGTTTGAAGCCTGAAATGTGGCAAAAGGTCGCAAAGTTCAAGGGGGCCGAATACTTTCGCAAGGCACTGTATGTACATAATGTGTTAATTCATATTTCATAAGATCCCTTTTCAAGGTCAAATTTGTAACAATTCTTGTTTGCTGTAACACTTTTTCAATAAAGGAACATTTCTAAAAATGTAAAATTTTAATTAATGTTTTATTGGAACAATCACAACTTCATGATTTGGTATAAAATCAACACAGATATCAAGGCCTGTTCAGGACCCGTACAACAAGAGCACCTAACAGTTGATTTGTCATGGTGAGAGAAAAACATGAGAAGGTACAAAATTGTGCTTTTCAGTGTGAGCATCAGTGAAAGGAAGCCCAGTAAGAACTTCAATGAATCCTCTCTTTCCTGAGGTGTAAAGGCCAAGTGGTTCCCCCTGGCCTGAGCAGATAGTTACTATCTACCTAATCTGGGTGCCAGACTGGATCTGCTGTCAGCACCACTCCCCTGGTGGCCATGCGAAGACAAACTAGCCTGGCTAGAGCAGAACCAGCCTGGCACCACCCACGCAATATCTATTACCTTCTGCATTAGCCTCTGATATTATAGTAACACTCTAGTATACAGTACAGAAATGACAAGGTATTTACTTGTCATTTCTACCTACTAAGTATGTTGGTATTCGTTAAATCAAGCACCACAAGGCAACATTTGGTACCAGGTACCAACAGTTACCAATTGTGTTGAATTCTGTTAGCCTACCAGAAAGTCTCCATCAGTCTTTGATATTGTAGTTCCTGATCTTGCCCCCCCTCGCACTAGTCTTGGTCTTCCTGGCGGTGGCAGACGGCCTGGCTGGTGTCATCCTCTCCAGGACAGGTGCTCTGCACCCCTTCACCCCCACTGCCTTGTCCCCAGGGCTAGGTTCATTCAGCTCACCATCACCTGGGTGCAGATGTGTAGAAATTAAATTCCAGCCTTGTAAAAGGTTGTTTCATGGGCAGAATGAGACAGTGAGTGAGACTGTGTGTTGCAGTACAGTGCCTGTCTCCCTCAGTTCCAAACAGACAGTGAATGAGGGCTTATTCCCACAGAGAAACACAGACACACTCACTCAGTGCTGCCTGATCAAGGACATTATTTCCAACCTGAGACGCCTTTCAAAATGTTAGCAATGAAAAGTCTGCTGGCTGTGAAATCCAACCCCCTGCAAGGTATTTGAGGTTGAATACAATGTACCGGGCAGCACTGAAAGCATCTGCGAGGATGAGGCCTAAGGGACTGCCACCGAAAGTGACTGCGGTGCAGAGCGCCTGCATGGCTGCCTAGAGACAGAGCTCACATTGTGCTTATCTGAATCTCTCTCCACCGCACAGAGACACAGAGAGGCAGAGGCTTATTGCACCAACATCTCCATTATCTATACTACTGTACAACACCATGGTTACCATTATCCCCTCTCCTGACAGAGTACTAAATACTAAGTAAGTATGTGTTCGTAACAACACAATTCAACTTGGACACCTTTATGGACGTTCCTTATCTTCACCAATGCGTCTAAAGATTGCCTATCTATACCAACGCGTCTAAAGATTGCTTTCCTCTCATTTACCCAGCAATTATGATATTGGTATATACCACAATCCTCTTTGTTGAAGTCTCTGATGGTATACACTTGTTGCATGCCCTCCCAGCCCCATTCTCCTCACACGTGAGAGCCCTGTGTGTTCTTCTCAACGTTTACTCAGCATAATGTGGAAACCCTTGGCAGTCTACTGTTGGGCCAACTGTGATGCAATGCCTCTGTTCTAAATCCCAATCTGAAAGATGGACACTGTGTTGGATGACCTTCACTACTGTCTGTGACCTGTTGCAGCGGCTGCTGCTGAGGCAAGACACATACGAACACGCAGCAATAGATCCAGGCTATCAGTCAGCACTTCTTCTAGCAGGCGGTGGCTGTGTTGGTGCCAGCCAGGCCTGGCCAGTGCCGTGGGCTCTGCAAACAACACCAGTGTCAACAGAGCCAGACCTAACCCATGAGTGGCTCCCCTGTCCACTGATTGAGAAACTGTTCCCAGTGCAGAACAGAGTCCCTGGTCAGAACCTTCACCCTGTCACCGCTGTGATCTGGCCCCAGACTCAAGGTGCATCCCAAATGGCACCCTATTCCCCATGTAGTGCACTCATTTTGTCCAGGGCCCATAGGGCTCTGGTCAAAAGTAGTGCACTAGGGAAAAGGGTGCTATTTGGGACAGATACAAGGCCACCAGTTGGGCAACCTCCCTCCTCCTCTGTGGCCAGACTGCAACTCTGTCTTTACTTTAACCTCAGCTAGGTGAAATGATAAACACTATTATCATCATCTCATACAAATAGCCTTTCGGTCTGAGGCCTAGTTATTGGTGTGTGTGTGTGTCATGAAAGAGTGATACTGGACTTCCTGTACCAGATACTCCGCTAAGTGCTAAATGGCCAATAGAATGCAGACACACCAGTGGGTTTATAATGGTGTGACTCACAGGGGGGGGGGGGGAAAGAAAGAAAGAAAGAAAAAGAGAAAGGAGAGCGCTGACAAGAAATTAGACAAATACCTTCACATCACTGTCTCCAGGTAAACTCTCACCTCTCTCAGAACAGCTCTCCCGGGGTGTGAGTATGGAGGGGCTGAGACCTCTATCTAGTATCTGCCACACCTCCCTTAGTGAACCCTCCGTCGCCACCGACGACAGCAGTAGAGGACCTGACGGGCTGGAAGCGGTTCGTGACCCGAGGTCCAGCTGCAGGGAGCTCTGGGATTGGCTGATAGGTGGGGTGTTCTCTTTAGTCCTAGGACGCTGAGGAAGAGGAGAGAAGATGAAGTGAAAACACGGTCTTTGTTTTAATTAACAACTTATTACTCAGGTATAAATAAGTAATATTACATTTTGCACATAATTTTAAACTGAGTATGATACCAGTGCTATGTTTTCTCTGTTGCTATAGTTAATAATGCAATATGTAACTTTTTGGGGACGGACCAAATTCACATAGACATGTGTTATAGATCTGTCCCTCTCATTGAAAGGAAGTCTAAGAAGCAGCAGATATGTTCTATGTGACTATTTCTATGTGTCCCGTTCTTAAGTTTCATTTTTGCATCTTTTATTATCAAGCAGCTGAAAATACAACATTGTTGGTTATTGAAAATATATTTCACAGCAGTTTAGATGGTACAATGTTTCTCTACAATATACTTGCTTTTTAGTCACATAAACTGAAATTAGGCGAACTGTTAGAATTTTAGCAACCAGAAAATTGCAGAGGGATAAATGGCAAGACATCAACTCTGTCTATTGAAGTGAGTTGAGAATCCAAGCTCTTGCAGTATTGGTCCTCGGGTCAGGTGGTATCTGACACTGTAGACAGACATTACTGTTATTACCTCATGTCTGTCTGTGTCCTTGTGCCCCTGGCCCCAGGGGTTGATGACCCTGTCTCTGTCTCCACTCTTGCTCTCTGAGAGGAGAGGCCTCACCATGATAGGAGCCCCCTTCCTCTGCTCCCTCTGGGCATACTGCAGCTCCTGAAGAGAATCATGGTTTACTCTGGTGCTCCCTCTGATGGTCACACAGAGTACTGATCATTTTCTATTTTATTTTTCACCTATATTTAACCTGGTAGGCCAGTTGAGAACAAGTTCTCATTTACAACTGCAACCTGGCCAAGACAAAGCAAAGCAGTGCTTTAATTTAGCAATTAAACATGTGAGTGATAGATGTGCAGAAGATGAATGTGCAAGTAGAGATACTGAGGTGCAAAGGAGCAAACAAAATAATAATAATGGGGATGAGGTAGTTGGGTGGCATATGTACAGATGGGCTATGTACAGGTGCAATGATCGGTAAGCTGCTCTGACAGCTGATGCTTAAAGCTAGTGAGGGAGATATAAGTATTTAGTCAGCCACCAATTGTGCAAGTTCTCCCACTTAAAAAGATGAGAGAGGCCTGTAATTTTCATCATAGGTACCCTTCAACTATGACAGACAAAATTAGAAAAAAAATCCAGAAAATCACATTGTAGGATTTTTTATTTATTTATTTGCAAATTATGGTGGAAAATAAGTATTTGGTCACCTACAAACAAGCTTTCTGGCTCTCACAGACCTGTAACTTCTTCAATAAGAGGCTCCTCTGTCCTCCACTCATTACCTGTATTAATGGCACCTGTTTGAACTTGTTATTAGTATAAAAGACACCTGTCCACAACCTTAAACAGTCACGCTCCAAACTCCACTATGGCCAAGACCAAAGAGCTGTCAAAAGACACCAGAAACAAAATTGTAGACCTGCACCAGGCTGGGAAGACTGAATCTGCAATAGGTAAGCAGCTTGGTTTGAAGAAATCAACTGTGGGAGCAATTATTAGGAAATGGAAGACATACAAGACCACTGATAATCTCCCTCGATCTGGGGCTCCACGCAAGATCTCACCCCGTGGGGTCAAAATGATCACAAGAACGGTGAGCAAAAATCCCAGAACCACACGGGGGGACCTAGTGAATGACCTGCAGAGAGCTGGGACGAAAGTAACAAAGTCTACCATCAGTAACACACTACGCCGCCAGGGACTCAAATCCTGCAGTGCCAGACGTGTCCCCCTGCTTAAGCCAGTACATGTCCAGGCCCGTCTGAAGTTTGCTAGAGAGAATTTGGATGATCCAGAAGAAGATTGGGAGAATGTCATATGGTCAGATGAAACAAATAGAACTCGTCGTGTTTGGAGGACAAATAATGCTGAGTTGCATCCAAAGAACACCATACCTACTGTGAAGCATGGGGGTGGAAACATCATGCTTTGGGGCTGTTTTTCTGCAAAGGGACCAGGACGACGGATCCGTGTAAGGGAAAAATGAATGGGGCCATGTATCGTGAGATTTTGAGTGAAAACCTCCTTCCATCAGCAAGGGCATTAAAGATGAAACGTGGCTGGGTTTTTCAGCATGACAATGATCCCAAACACACCGCCCGGGCAATGAAGGAGTGGCTTCGTAAGAAGCATTTCAAGGTCCTGGAGTGGCCTAGCCAGTCTCCAGATCTTAACCCCATAGAAAATCTTTGGAGGGAGTTGAAAGTCCGTGTTGCCCAGCAACAGCCCCAAAACATCACTGCTCTAGAGGAGATCTGCATGGAGGAATGGGCCAAAATACCAGCAACAGTGTGTGAAAACCTTGTGAAGACTTACAGAAAACGTTTGACCTCTGTCATTGCCAATAAAGGGTATATAACAAAGTATTGAGATAAAATTTTGTTATTGACCAAATACTTATTTTCCACCATAATTTGCAAATAAATTCATTAAAAATCCTACAATGTGATTTTCTGGATTTTTTTTCTCTCATTTTGTCTGTCATAGTTAAAGTGTACCTATGATGAAAATTACAGGCCTCTCATCTTTTTAAGTGGGAGAACTAGCACAATTGGTGGCTGACTAAATACTTTTTTGCCCCACTGTATACCTGCTGGAGCACGTGCTACGGGTGTATGCTGCTATGGTGACCAGTGAGCTGAGATAAGGAGGGGCTTTACCTAGCAAATACTTAGATATATGACTGGTGGGTGCTTAATTGTTAGTCTGGAAGGAGAGTTTACAGTCTAACTAGACACCTAGGTATTTGTAGTTGTCCACATCCTCTAAGTCAAAACCGTCCTGAGTAGTGATTCTAGACGGGCGGGCGGGTACGGGTAGCGATCGCTTGAAGAGCATGCATTTAGTTTTGCATGAATTTAAGAGCAGTTGGAGGATCTACATTGCAGTCCTAACCTGAGATATGACAATGTAGCTTTCACACTACTGTCTCATTGACATCAAGGGGTAAGTGATCAGACCTGTGTGGTGAGCTGGTACTGCAGTTGTTCTAGGGCAGAAAGCCGACCCTGCTGGTGCTGGGTGTCTCTGGATGGGTCTCTCTCTGGCTCCATAGACACTGGGTCTAGAGAGGTTTTGGGAGCAGACTGGAGAACTGAAAGAGAGAGAAATAACAAGAGAGTTATAAGTGTGAGAAAATAGCAAGGAGAGACATCTGTATACGTATGTGTGTGTCAGTGGAGGCTGCGGGGGGAGAATGGCTCATAATAATTGGTCTACACGGACAAGTTCTGGCCTGGTTTAGATCTTATCTGTCGGAAAGATATCAGTTTGTCTCTGTGAATGGTTTGTCCTCTGACAAATCAACTGTACATTTCGGTGTTCCTCAAGGTTCCGTTTTAGGACCACTATTGTTTTCACTATATATTTTACCTCTTGGGGATGTCAATCGAAAACATAATGTTAACTTTCACTGCTATGCGGATGACACACAGCTGTACATTTCAATGAAACATGGTGAAGCCCCAAAATGGCCCTCGCTAGAAGCATGTGTTTCAGACATAAGGAAGTGGATGGCTGCAAACTTTCTACTTTTAAACTCGGACAAAACAGAGATGCTTGCTCTAGGTCCCAAGAAACAAAGAGATCTTCTGTTGAATCTGACAATTAATCTTAATTGTTGTACAGTCGTCTCAAATAAAACTGTGAAGGACCTCGGCGTTACTCTGGACCCTGAACTCTCTTTTGAAGAACATATCAAGACCATTTCAAGGACAGCTTTTTTCCATCTACGTAACATTGCAAAAATCAGAAACGTTCTGTCCAAAAATGATGCAGAAAAATTAATCCATGCTTTTGTCACTTCTAGGTTAGACTACTGCAATGCTCTACTTTCCGGCTACCCGGATAAAGCACTAAATAAACTTCAGTTAGTGCTAAATACGGCTGCTAGAATCGTGACTAGAACCAAAAGATTTGATCATATTACTCCAGTGCTAGCCTCCCTACACTGGCTTCCTGTCAAAGCACGGGCTGATTTCAAGGTTTTACTGCTAACCTACAAAGCATTACATGGGCTTGCTCCTACCTATCTCTCTGATTTGGTCCTGCCGTACATACCTACACGTACGCTACGGTCACAAGACGCAGGCCTCCTAATTGTCCCTAGAATTTCTAAGCAAACAGCTGGAGGCAGGGCTTTCTCCTATAGAGCTCAATTTTTATGGAACGGTCTGCCTACCCATGTCAGAGACGCAAACTCGGTCTCAACCCAAGTCTTTACTGAAGACTCATCTCTTCAGTGGGTCATATGATTGAGTGTAGTCTGGCCCAGGAGTGGGAAGGTGAACGGAAAGGCTCTGGAGCAACGAACCGCCCTTGCTGTCTCTGCCTGGCCGGTTCCCCTCTTTCCACTGGGATTCTCTTCCTCTAACCCTATTACAGGGGCTGAGTCACTGGCTTACTGGGGCTCTCTCATACCGTCCCTGGGAGGGGTGCGTCACCTGAGTGGGTTGAGACACTGATGTGGTCATCCTGTCTGGGTTGGCGCCCGCCCCCCTTGGGTTGTGCCGTGGCGGAGATCTTTGTGGGCTATACTCAGCCTTGTCTCAGGATGGTAAGTTGGTGGTTGAAGATATCCCTCTAGTGGTGTGGGGGCTGTGCTTTGGCAAAGTGGGTGGGGTTATATCCTTCCTGTTTGGCCCTGTCCGGGGGTGTCCTCGGATGGGGCCACAGTGTCTCCTGACCCCTCCTGTCTCCGCCTCCAGTATTTATGCTGCAGTAGTTTATGTGTCGGGGGGCTAGGGTCAGTTTGTTATATCTGGAGTACTTTTCCTGTCCTATTCGGTGTCCTGTGTGAATTTAAGTGTGCTCTCTCTAATTCTCTCTTTCTTTCTCTCTCTCTCTCGGAGGACGTGAGCCCTAGGACCATGCCTCAGGACTACCTGACATGATGACTCCTTGCTGTCCCCAGTCCACCTGGCAGTGCTGCTGCTCCAGTTTCAACTGTTCTGCCTTATTATTATTGGACCATGCTGGTCATTTATGAACATTTGAACATCTTGGCCATGTTCTGTTATAATCTCCACCCGGCACAGCCAGAAGAGGACTGGCCACCCCACATAGCCTGGTTCCTCTCTAGGTTTCTAGGGAGTTTTTCCTAGCCACCGTGCTTCTACACCTGCATTGCTTGCTGTTTTAGGCTGGGTTTCTGTACAGCACTTTGAGATATCAGCTGATGTACGAAGGGCTATATAAATACATTTGATTTGAATAATGAGTGTAATGAAGTGTAATGGCTGGAATGGTGTGAATGTGTTTGCTACCATTCCATTCACTCCATTCCAGACATTATTATGAGCCGTCCTCCCATCAGCAGCCTCCATTGGTGTGTGTGTGTGAGGGAGAGCAGAGGTGTCCAGGGTGTTTGTGTTATTCCTCCGGCCCCTGGGGCTGCGTGTGATCTCTGCTGAATCACCCATAATCCCGCGGGGCAGCAGGGATCAGGGTGACAGGCGGGGTGGAAGAGCAACACGGCAGAGAATACTTCCTGTCCCTGTCAACACTACCACACCACCGGACCAATCACAACACGGCCGGACCACACCACCGGACACTTTCCCTGCAAAGCCAATTCAAATGAGTTTACATTATACTGTTATCATAACATGGCCAATCAAATGAGTGTACATTAGACTGTTATCACGGACTAATTAAAAATAGATTCATAGTCTGGGGGATTAAGCTGTCATCATGCAGTATTGGTTATGTGATATCTGGTCTATATAGCCTAGCAGCCATTTGCAATATGATTGGCTTTAATATTGCAGATAGAACCTAGTCTATCAATTTAATTGTTTGCATAATTTCTAATCCCCCTTATTATACTTTTTTCCCTATATACTATCCCCCCCTACCCGACCCTAACCATCCCTACCCAACCATCCTTACCCTACCATCCATACCCTACCCAACCATCCCTACCCTAACCATTACTACCCTACCCAACCATCCCTACCATCCCCTCCCTACCCTAACAATCCCTATCACCCTACCCTAACCATCCCTCCCCTCCCTAACCATCCCTACCCTATCTACCATAACCATACTTACCCTACCTACCACAACTATCCCTACCCTACCTACCCTTACCATCCCTACCATAACCATCCCTACCTACCCTAACCATCCCTACCCTACCCAACCATCCCTACCCTACCCAACCATCCCTACCCTACCATCCCTATTCTACCCAACCATCCCTACCATCCCCTACCTACCCTAACCATCCCGATCCCCCTACCCTAACCATCCCTCCCCTCCCTACCATAACCATCCCTACCATAACCATCCCTACCTTACCTACCATAACCATCCCTACCTACCCTAACCATCCCTACCCTAACCATCCCTACCCTAAGTAATCCCTACCCTAACCATCCCTACCCTAACCATCCCTACCCTACCTACCATAACCATCCCTACCCTAATCATCCCTACCCTACCTACCATAACCATCCATACCATAGCCATCCCTACCTACCCTAACCATCCCTACCCATCCCTACCTTAACCATCCCTACCCTACCTACCATAACCACCCCTACCCTAACCATCCCTACCATAACCATCCCTACCCTAACCATCCCTACCCTAACCATCCCTACCATAACCATTCCTACCATAACCATCCCTACCCTAACCATCCCTACCATAACCATTCCTACCATAACCATCCCTACCCTACCTACCCATCCCTACCCTACCTACCATAACCACCCCTACCCTAACCATCCCTACCATAACCATCCCTACCCTAACCATCCCTACCATAACCACCCCTACCCTAACCATCCCTACCATAACCATCCCTACCATAACCATCCCTACCATAACCATCCCTACCATAACCATCCCTACCCTAACCATCCCTACCCTAACCATCCCTACCATAACCATCCCTACCATAACCATCCCTACCCTAACCATCCCTACCATAACCATCCCTACCCTAACCATCCCTACCCTAACCATCCCTACCCTAACCATCCCTACCCTAACCATCCCTACCATAACCATTCCTACCATAACCATCCCTACCCTACCTACCCATCCCTACCCTACCTACCATAACCATCCCTACTCTAACCATCGATACCCTCCCTAACCTAACCATCCCTACCCTCCCTCTCTCCCTACTCTAACCATCCCTACTCTCCCTCTCTCCCTACTCTAACCACCCCTACCCTAACCATCCCTACCCTCCCTCTCTCCCTACTCTAACCATCCTACCCTACCATACTTACCCTAATTGGAGTAAACTAAAGTGTTGTATCTTTTAATTCTCTGGTATGGTATTGTGAATGGCAATGCTGTTAGTATGTGTTTCTACAGTAGCGTCAGTCCAGAGGAGGTTGGTGGCACTTTAATTGGGGAGGACGGGCGTGTGGTAATGGCTGGAGTGGAATTAGTGGAATAGTATCAAATACATCAAACACATGGTTTCCATGTGTTTGATTCCAATCCATTGGCTCTGTTCCGGCTATTACTATGAGTCGTCCTCCCCTCAGCAGCCTCCTGTGCGTCAGTCCTACCCTCCAGTCCAGCGTCGGTCAGTTGTGCCCGGAGCCTGTTGCCCATCTCAATCAGTTGCTGTTTGTCCCTGGTCAGACGGGCGATACACTGCACTGCTTGCTTCAGTTTGGACTGAAGGAGATGGGCATTGAGAGGGGCACTGAGCTTACCCCCCTGTACCCCCCCACACCCTGGCCCGTACCCGCCTGCCCCACCGGACCTCAGGCCCAGGGACAGCTGCTGTTGCCTCAAACACAGGTTTTCCTCCTGGAGCTGCCTCACCATTTCACTCTGGAGGGAGGGAGGGAAGGATGGGTGTATATTGACCAGGGTTGTCACCATTATCACGATAATACAGTACCAGATTTTCCATGGCAAAAAGAACAACATGAAGCACACTAAACTCTTTAGTCCTTTAAAAACCTGCTTTATGTGAAATATTGTGTGCTATAGTTTGAAAAATAAACAAATGTGATTCTGGGTGAAAACATGTTTCTTGTTTCCAACATTAATATGGACAAAACAGACACATCAAAACCATGGAACGTAGACTCACTGCAACGGTCAAGTTAAATTAAATAAAAATACAAGTGCATCCCTTTCCCATGATCTAAGGGTGCTCTCTGGTTGAATTGTATCTTTCAAATTTGAATAAGTTTCATTTAGATTTTTAAGGTTAATTACATAATGATTTCGAGACACAAAAACGATATGATTATACATTTTGTTCTATACAAAATTATACACATATTTTTCTTCTGGATTTTAAAAAATTATCCCGCGACGACATTTTCATATCAGGCAACGCCACATGGGGTCATAACCCCTAGTTTGGGAACCACTGCTCTATGTCTTGTCATTCATTCTGAGACGGTTTACCTCTTCACAGACGATGGGATCCCTTCTGCTGGCGATGTCAATCTTCAGTGCAGACACCTGGTCACAACAAAAGTTTGTGTGATGGCAGTGTAAAATCTGTTATAATAAGCTGACAAATACCCTGACCTCAAATGTCATTGTTACGAAAGTGTTTTGTGGGCTATCTGACAGAGGATTCCAGTAAAGTTGAATTAAAACACCAAAAATCATTTTTTTTGCCATTTACATTCATTGTCTACTATCTTTGTTTGTTTAGGGTGGATTAAAAGTCTTAGGTTTGAGGCAAGCTGTCACTCGGCATTACCTGGTTGCCCAGGGCAACAGTTTCCAGGTTGTTGAGGATGCTTCCTTTCTGGTACTCCTCTTTCTCCCGCCTCACTTCCTCCAGCTCCATCTCCACGACAACCAAACGCTGACGTAGTCCTCTCTCCTCAGACGACCAGCTCCTCTTCTGATTGGCTAGCTCCAGACGCAGCTCCTCCCCCTCCATCTGTTTGGTGTGGCACTGTGGGGAGAGAGCGTGACAGAGAGCGAGAAAGAGGGGGCTTGCGGGTGGACAATGACTACTAATATTGTTTTGAAATCCACCAACCGTTGCCTGAATACAACAGTGCCTGCAGTTTAAATGATAGAAGGGCTGATTTGGGATGAAGAGAGTCAGTACCTGTTTGGTGAGTGAGGCCAGGGCAGCCTCCAGGTGAGCTACCCTGACCTCCTGTTTCCTCAGAGCTGCTGTGTTGGCCACCTTCTCTACTCGCTGGCCACCTGCAGTAAACATTACATAGACAATGGCTATGAGTTTTATGTTGTTATCGCTTTTTATATTTCAACACCAAGTCAAATTCCTATAATCATTGTTGAATGGAAAATAAAACTTATTTTGCTCATTTTAATTCTCAGCATAGCAGTAGACTGAAACACAAGTAACCACCACTCTCAGATCTCTGGTCAGAACTTTATAAGGTGCGACAAGTGATACCATTATCTCTGTTCTAGTACCATTATATTGTATATTATTGAAATGTCGTCCTACCGATGGTCTCGTTGAGGGAGCGGATGTGGTTCTGGAGGTATGCGTTGTCGGGGGCGATGGGGACGAGTGTGGTTGCCGGGGTAACCGTGGCGGTGTTCTGGGGTCTGGTGGAGCCCTCTAGCTGGTCCTCTAAGCGCCTACACCTGGCCTTCAGTTCTGCTACCTCCTCTTCTAGAGCCTGGGTATACTCTGGGGTACCTACCACTGATAAACAAACAAACAAACAAACAACACACACAGATTTCTCAGTGTGTGACTGAGTTATGATTATATTACTACCCTTCTCTATTTCCTAAAGGTCGAGGGTTATGCCTCCACAGCCAGTCCATTAATAACTAGCTGTAACCATAACCATAAAAACTCATATTACACTTTATGTTGACATTAATATACTCCTTACAGGTCTGCACTCGGCTGTGTGACGGGTTAGTGTTGACAGCTGTTGGTCTGGGCTTTGAGCTAGTTAGGGGCCAGCAGGATGATGGGGGTAGTGATGGTGATAGGGTGCTTTTTAAGGCTCTGGTAGGGTGCGGGTGTTTTTTGTGGTGGGAGGTGAATGGATGGGGGGGCTAGGGATGTATGGGGTTAGGGATGCACGCATAGTAGATTTGTTTGTGGTGCAGGTGGGAAGGGGTGTCGGTGTGAGCCAACACAGAGTAAGCAGTGGGACATGCTGGTGCTGACAGTTGTTGGCCTGGTGCTTTAGCGAGTTGTCAACAGGTTGGGGTTGAGGTGTGGGTGGATCCAGGACTGTCTGGGCCGTCTAGGGTTGTGTGTTTATACCTGCCAGGCTGGGCTGTGCAGCACTGTCAGTTGGCTTGGCTGAGTTCTGTGTTGGAAGCTGGGGTAGAGGTCCTTTAGGGATCTGGGTAGAGGTGTCAGGGAGTCCTGGAGGATGAGAAGGCTGGCTGAGATCCTCCATGTCCCTCCTCATCTGGGCTATGACAGCCCTCAGACTGCTGTTCTGCTGCTGCAGCCGATGGATCTCGTCAGACGGCAGCTCTCCTACAGAGACACCACCACCAGGTCTGTGGCCCTGCAGTGCAGATAGCTAGACAGACAGAAATAAATACACGCGCACACACACAGAGACATGAACGCGCACACACAAACACTCATATATGCACATACACACACACACTCACTCACATAAATAAACACAGATGCATACACAATAATATCTGGCTGTGAGCAGTTTCAACCAATGACCACTAGATGGAGGTAAGGTTCTGATTGTAGTTGTTGGTTGATGGGGGGCAAACATTTAAACCATCATATATATCAATCATAGTTTTTTTTTATCTTCAAAACATACTTTAACGCATGCACTATTAACTCAAAACCTGTGACCATACCAACAGATGCCTCACAAGTCCTCAACTGGCAGCGTCATAAAATAGTATCCGTAAAACACCACCTCAACGTCAACAGTGAAGAGGCGACTCTAGGCAGAATTCCTCGGTCGAGTGTCTGTTCTTTTACCCATCTTAGTCTTTTATTTTTATTGGCCAGTCTGAAATATTGCTTTTTCTTTGCAACTCTGCCTAGAAGGCCAGCATCCCGGAGTCGTCTCTTCACTGTTGACGTTGAGACTGGTGTTTTGCGGGTACTATTTAATGAAGCTGCCAGTTGAGGACGTGTGAGGCATCTGTTTTTCTAACTTGACACCCTTATGTACTTGTCCTTTTGCTCAGTTGTGCACCGGGGCCTCCCACTCCTCTTTCTATTCTGGTTAGAGACAGTTTGCACTGTTCTGTGAAGGGAGTAGTACACAGCGTTGTACAAGATCTTCAGTTTCTTGGCATCAGACCACTTGGGCTGCTCAAGGAAAGGGCACCTCCTAAAAAAGGCTGTGGACGGGACCAGAGCCCCCCTCTAGGAATGGAGGGGTATCATAAGGGTAGAGATAACACTCAAGTGTGTGTGTGTGTGTGTGTGTGTGTGTTGTTGTAAGCAAGAGTTCATATGATAGAATGGGAGAAGTCGCTTTAGATAAGAGAGGAATCTGGGCATTGAAGAAAGCCAAGTAACTCCACTGAATAATGGAAAGCAGAACAGTAGAACCTTTGAATAAAGGAACAATTAACTATTGAATGGAGAACAGAGAAAGTATTGACTGGTAGAATACAGAAAATAATGAATGAAAGGTCTGAGGTCAAAGTTAGGGTACTATTTCTGGAGTACACCCTGAAAAAGGGCCCCTCTGAAGAAGAGGAAGAGTAGGACAAATAAGGGAGAAGAAGGTCTAGTATCCGATTAAGTTCAGACCAGGAAGCTCAGTAGCACCAGGCCAGGAGGAGGAAGAGGAGGGTATAAACCAGATAAGCCGTATAACTTTGGCAATTAATCAAATGGTAATAGAGGCGGTGTTGACAGGAGCCGAGGGCTGTTTAAAGGCTACCACTTCTGGCCTGGTAACAGCTTATTTTCTCGGTCTCTATTTCTCTGTGTCTGTCTCCCATATTCTATCACTCTCCCCCCACTCCCGGCAGTCTGCCCTTATGATCAGTGGTTTGGCTGTTATCTGTTAGCTTGGTCAGAATGTGAAAGCGTAAGGCTGGCTGTAGTCTGTTGGAGTGGTATAAGGGCTGTCAGAATGTGAGAGAGAGGGTGCAGCCATTCTGTCAGAAGGCTGCACTATTTAAAGACCTTCACATGCCAAAGATTAACCACCAGCCTGGAGACAGGGGTGAGGGGATGCCGTATCAGTCATGCCCCCCCCAAAATCCATCTCTCACACCCAAACTCCACTCCTCCCCATGCTTCCGCCTATCGCCCTACTCACTTTCTCTCACTATCCAGGACACATGTGGGGCTCCTGCTGTTCTTCAGAATAGCTGTGGTAACATCACTCAAGGGCTAGGGTTTCTTGGGTAAAGTCAGTTCCCTCCCCTTCTTACCCCCCCACTGTACTGTAGTCTAACACCCTACGCCAGCTCCCACTACAAGTGGGACTCAAGTGCTATTTTTAGAATAGCTGTTGTAACAACACTGTTTGTGGGGTGAAGGGGTTAGTAATACAGAACATTTCTCTTTTGCACACAGAAATAGATCTGCAGTAGGACATTAGGTATTATTATCTCTTTCTGTCTCTCTCTCATAACAGGCCAGTCCTGTTACTGTAACCCATCACTCTCACCTTTAACTCTGTGGCAAGTAGTTACAGCTCCAACATGATTGGATGACATCCCTCCCCTGTGTTTTAGTTGGTCTCTCACCTGTTCTCTGATTGGCAGACCCAGGGCCTGGTCTCTCTCCTTGGTAACAGTGTGCAGTAGTACCGACATGTCCTGTAGTTCTCTCTCCTTCTCTCTCAGCTCCGCACTAGCCTGAGGTCAACAGGAAATACAGAATCAAAATGAACTGATGATGAGGAGAAGCCTCTACCGATCTTGACCATATCTTTCTACCTCGACTTGCACTGGTATATGGGCTCACTAGTATTATACAATGGTGAAAAGTACTTAAGTAAAAATACATTAAAGTACTACTTAAGTAGTTTTTTTGAGTATCTGTACTTTACTATTTATATTTTTGACAACTTTTACTTTACTACATTACTAAAGAAAATTATGTACTTTTTACTCCATCAATTTTCCCTGACACCCAAAAGTACTTGTTACATTTTGAATGGCTAGCAGGACAGGATAATGCTCAAATTCAAGCACTTAAGAGAACATCCCTGGTCATCCCCATTGCCTCTGATCTGACGGACTCACTAAACACAAATGCTTCATTTGTAAATTATGTCTGAGTGTTGGAGTGTGCCCCTGGCTAACCGTAAATATTTAAAAAACAAGAACATTGTGCCATCTGGTTTGCTAAATATAAGGAATTTTAAATGATTTATAATTTTAATACTTATATATTAGCAATTACATTTACTTTTAATACTTAACTATATTTAATAGCAAATACCTTTTAGACTTTTACTCAAGTAGTATGTTACTGGGTGACTCACTTTTACTTGAGTAATTTTCTATTAAGGTATCTTGATTTTTACTCAAGTATGACATTTGGGTACTTTTTCCATCACTGGTACTATATACAGTTGAAGTCAGAAGTTTACATACACTTAGGTTGGAGTCATTAAAACTTGTTTTTCAACCACTCCATAAATGTCTTGTTAACAAACTATACATAGTTTTGGCAAGTTGATTAGGACATCTACTTTGTGCATGACACAAGTAATTTTCCAATAATTGTTTATGGACAGATTATTTCACTTATAATTCACTGTATCTCAATTCCAGTGGGTCAGAAGTTTACATACACTAAGTTGACTGTGCCTTTAAACAGCTTGGAAAATTCCAGAAAATGATGTCATGGCTTTAGAAGCTTCTGAGGCCTACCTTCAAACTCAGTGGCTCTTTGCATGACAACATTGGAAAATCAAAAGAAAATCAGCCAAGGCCTCAGATTTTTTTTTTTTTGTAGACCTCCACAAGTCTGGTTCATCCTTGGGAGTGATTTCCAAACGCCTGAAGGTGCCACGTTCATCTGTACAAACAATAGTATGCAAGTATAAACACCATGGGTCGCAAATGGGTCTTCCAAATGGACAATGACCCCAAGCATACTTCCAAAGTTGTGGGAAAATGACTCAAGGACAACAAAGCCAAGGTATTGGAGTGGACATCACAAAGCCCTGACCTCAATCCTATAGAAAATTTGTGGGCAGAACTGAAAAAGCCTGTGCAAGCAAGGAGGCCTTACAAACCTGACTCAGTTCCACCAGCTCTGTCAGGAGGAATGGGCCAAAATTCACCCAACTTATTGTGGGAAGGTTGTGGAAGGCTACCTTAAATATTTGACCCAAGTTAAAGATTTTAAAGGCAATGCTACCAAATACTAACTGAGTGTATGTAAACTTCTGATGTGAATGTGAATAAATAAATAAAAGCTGAAATAAATAATTCTCTCTACTTTTATTCTGACATTTCACATTCTTAAAATAAAGTGGTGATGCTAACTGACCTAAGACAGGGAATTTTTACTAGGATTAAATGTCAGAATTGTGAAAACTGAGTTGAAATGTATTTGGCTAAGGTGTACAGTATGTAAACTTCCGACTTCAACTGTACCTGTATGTGAGTACACCTGTATGAGGAATGGAGAGTCTCACCTGGTCTCTAGCCTGTGTCAGGCCCTGTATTAACTCTTCACTGTGCAAGTAGTGTTCAGTCTTGTTGTCTTCGCAGCGTCTCTGCCACTCCAGCTCCACCTGGATTCTTCTCTGCTCTAGAGCCTTCTCTCGCTCCACACCCACAAACAGCTGCTGCTTGTACCTGGGATACACATGCATGCAAGCAAGCAAGCAAGCACATACACACACACACAGTTAACACCTGAGACATACACACATATACAAATAACCCTTTTACCTGCATAAAAAAACACACAAACCAACCTTTCCGTCTCCCCCCTGCTCCGATCAAGTTCGGTCCGTAATTTGCTTTCTATCTCCTGCAGGGCTAGCAGTTCTGTGTCCTTAAAAACCGTCTCCTTAGAGATCTGAGTGATGTACGTGTCCCAGCCACTACGAGTCGTCTCCAGCTCCATACGAAGCCTTCACAACACAATAACACACAGGTTGAAGTTGTCGTACCGAAACAACACTAAAGTGTTCACCTCCTTTTATTAAGAATACCTTTAACATCCTGGAGGAGAGCCATGAATCTATCCAGTGTTGTGTTACAAAATGGTAGCTGTGTTTTGCAGCAAAAGGAAAGGTGAATTATTACGTGGATTATAATGAATGTACATTTTTGTATGGGTTGATTTCAAAGTGGAAATTACAGACTTCAGAAGCTTTTTTAAACCTCAAATACACTACAAGTTTAGAATTTCCTGCATTGCAGGAAAGTTCTCCTGCAACAGGGTGATCAAATTAAGATCCTACACCTGTATATTTTCACTGTATATTGTAAAGAGTCATTTATGATCAAAGTGTGATGATTGCTAAATGTTCTGTGTGTTTCATCCCATTAAGAGCGGGCCTTGGAGGCTCTTTTCCTTTCACACATTGTTACATAATCACTGCTTCCTGACAGACAGCTTCAGAGTAATGTATGCCCACACACTGTCTCACACACTCCCTCTCACTCACTGAGCATGTGCAAACACTGTGATCATCCAGGGCTTTGGACCAGAGACACACGCTTAAATAAAGCACATACACACTCACACAGAAAAAACAGACAGCTAATGCAGAACGTGCAAACACACACACACACACACACACACACACAGTGTTTCACCTGTCTATCTGTTGATCTCTCTCTCGCAGTGTGTCCTCGTGGTCTCTCTGGGTCCTATGTGTGTGCGTTGCCATGGCTTCCAGTTTTGACTGTAGCTGACCGCTATGTGTCTCCGCCTGTCGTAGCTGTTCTCTGTGAGCGTCCTTTAACGCATCCAGCTGAGCCTCTCTCTCACGCACTCCCCGGTCCAATTGCTCATGCCTATAGATAGGAACATCAAAAGACTCACCATTAGACTACCATTAGTCTAGGACTACTGCTGATATGCTGGTAGTTTGTCTTTGCGGTCTTATGTTGAATTTGTATAGCAAGACGCACTTCTTGTTGTAGACTTCCTCCTCTCTCTTCCTCTTGGTCTGTAGAGCTTTTAGTTTGTCCACTAGATCCTTTATCCTGAGAAATGACAATCACATTTTATCTAAGACATGGGAAACGATGGGAAATAATGTTGGCATGAATAACTCTAAGTCAACGTGGTAGGACACACACACACACCTTGCGTCCTTGACGGCAGTGATGTCCTTTATCTCCCAGTGTCTGTGCTGTAGCTGTGTGTGTGTGTGCTGACAGAGATCCTCTGAGGCCTTCAGGGCCTCCACAGCCTGAGCCTGGGCCTGGGAGTGGACCTCTGTTTCCTTAGAGAGCAGCTTCACCTGGGGAGAGGCACGCACCCACGCACATAAAGTATCAGCACATATCTTCCCATCTTACTCAGCAGTTTTACCTGGAGGTAGGTAAACACACACACACACACACACACACACACCTGCTCCTTACCCTGAGTTCGTGAGACAGGACCACGGATCTCATCTCATCCATCCTCAGGTTGAACTCATGCTCTCTCTGCCTCATCTCATTATCAAAGTCTGTCATCATCTCCTGAACATGTGAGGGATAGAGAGGATGATGAATTCCTGATGAAGCTTCCAAATATCCCAGACAGACATCCCTGAAAGGTATATTTCCAGCTGACCTATTCCAGACGCCATACACAGAGCCAAAACTAGCAGACAAGCCAGCCTCATTCATCACAGCAGGTGTTAGCACCTTCTCTCCTTACGTTACAGATTTAGGTGGGGCTGTGGGGGTAATCACACACAAACACACACATTCGCACACACACACACACAGTCAGACTAACATACACATACAGTGCTGCTCAAAGGGGGGTATTCTCTCTAGAGATCGAGTGACACAGCAAAGAGCCAGGACAACAGCCAGCAGCAGGACACGCTGCATGCCACAGAGTTTAGACTGAAATACCACACTCACACAAGTATGCTCAAACACAAACACGTATACATAAAAACACACACAGAGGTTTAACAGGCAGTTGGTATAGTATTAGTATATTATTAGGATCCCCAAGGCAGCAGATACTCTTCCTGGGGTCCAAACAGAGATTAAACAGCACATCAAACAAAACATTGTGCATTATACAAATTTACATTGCTCCATTATTACATAATAATCATGTGTGAGTGAGTGTGGAGTGTGTGTGTCTCTTCACAGTCCGCGTTGTGCCGTGATGTGTCGTTTGATCTAAAACATTTTTACTGCTAGCTTGAGGTTAAAGAGTTCCATGTAGTCATGGCTCTATATAGTCCTGTGTATTTCCTAGCCTCTGTTTTGGACTTAGGGACTGTGAAGATACCTCTGGTGGCATGTCTCGTGGGGTATGTATGAGTGACTGAGCTGTGTGTTAACCGATTGAACAGACGGTTGGGTATTTTTAACACGTCAATACCTATCAAAAAGACCAGTAGTGATGCAGTCAATCTCTCCTCTACTTTGAGCCAGGAGAGATTGATATGCATGCTGTATAAATTAGCCATCCGTGTACATTGCTCTGACGTTGCTCTGTTCTGAGCCAACTGTAATTTGCCTATATACTTCATTGCAGCATTTGACAATGTCAGCTTATAATCTAGGGTTACACCAAGCAGTTTAGTTTTGTCAACTTGGTAAATCGCCACATTATAAAACTGACTACAGCTAGCTGACGTGTATAATGTTTAGTCATCTGCGTACATAGATACACACAGGCTTATTCAACGCTAATAGGTCAAAAGTAAAAAAAATGTAGAACAGTTGAGGGCCGAGACGGCTGCCTTGAGGAACACCACAATATCTGGTTTATGTTAGAGGCTTTCATTAAAGAAAACACTGACTGTGTTCTATTAGATAGGTAGCTCTCAATCCACAATATGGCAGAGGATGTAAAGCCATAACAGATACATTTTTTCAGCAACAGATTATGATCGATAATATCAAGTCTAGCAATACAGCTCCCACAATCTTCTTATTATCAATTTCCAATCATCAGTCATTTGTCTCAGTGCCGTACATGTTGAGAGCCCTTCCCTATAAGAATGCTGAAAGTCTGTTGTTAATCTGTTTACAGTGAAATAACATTGTTTCTGGTCAAAAACAAATTTACTATTTTAATCCGGGTAGATTAACTGTTTTTTCATCCAGACTGTAATTGTAAAGATATCGCCCATCTGGCTGATCTGGTTTAAATGTCTTGTCTGCATGTGGTTTCCACAGGGAAAGGCGACTCTTCTGTTAAAATTTGAGAAAAGCGGCCTACCACTGCACCCTCCCACTTCCCTTATATTTTTTATTTTATTTAACCTTTATTTAACTAGGCAAGTCAGTTAAGAACAAACTCTTATTTACAATGACAGCCTACCCCGGCCAAACCCTAACGACGCTGGGCCAACTGTGCCCCGCCCTATGGGACTCCCAATCACAGCCAGTTGTGATACAGACCCTGGTTAGATTCCAGGCTGTAGTGACGTCTCTAGCACTGAGATGCAGTGCCTTAGACCGCTGCGCCACTCAGGAGCACCATAAAAAAGCCCCTTGCCAAGTGTGTGTGTACCTGCTTCTGTAGAGCCAGCTGTCCCTCCACCTCCTGGACTCTGCGTTGGAGATCTCGTTTCATCCCGTCGTACTCCGCTCTCTGCTTCTGAAGGTCCCCAGCCTGACCGCTGAGTGACAGAAAGATGACACACAGTCACACACCATACCCTGAAGCCATCATGACATTGGCAAATACACACACACCGGATGCAAAAGCCATCATGGCATCAGGAAATACACAGACACCAGTCACTGAAACCACCACGACACTAGATTACCTCTCAAAGTTGAGAACACGGAGGAACCATGGAGAGGGCTTGCACATATTTCAGGCTAAGTGTTTTGCCTGCTATGAGGCTAAAAGAGTTACACAGTTCAAATCACTTACATTTTAGTCATTCAGCAGACACTCTTATCCAGAGCAGTGATTGCATACATTTTAATACTTATTTCGTACTGGTCCTCTGTGGGAATCGAACCCACAAAATGTTGCAAGCGCCACGCTCTACCAACTGAGTTACACTGGAACCGAGTATACAACAGAGCCTAAAACTGTAGTGAAATAATAGTGAAAACTTAATAATAATTTAAAATTAAGTTACAGCCTACAATATAAACTGTGCACTAAATGCCATATACAGTGACTTCAGAAAGTATTCACACCCATTTACTTTTTCCACATTTTAGTGTGTTACAGCCTGAATTTAAAATGAATTAAATTGAGATTTTTGGTCTCTGGCCTACACACAATACCCCAAAATGTCAAAGTGGAATTATGTATTTTCATTTATTTATTTTTTACAAATGAAAAGCTGAAATGTCTTGAGTCCATAAGCATCAACACCTTTGTTATGGCAAGCCTAAATAAGTTCAGGAGTAAAAATGTGCTTAACAAGTCACATAATAAGTTGCATGGAATCACTCTGTGTGCAATAATAGTGTTTAACATTATTTTTTTAATGACTACCTCATCTCTGTACTAGAGGTCGACCGATTATGATTTTTCAACACCGATACCGATTATTGGAGGACCAAAAAAGCAGATACATTTAAAAAAAATAATAATAATTTAATAATGACAATTACAACAATACTGAATGAACACTTATTTTAACTTAATATAATACATCAATAAAAAGCTAATAATGAAACATGTTCAATTTGGTTTAAATAATGCAAAAACAAAGTGTTGGAGAAGAAAGTAAAAGTGCAATATGTGCTATGTAAGAAAGCTGACGTTTCAGTTCCTTGCTCAGAACATGAGAACATATGAAAGCTGGGGGTTCCTTTTAACATGAGTCTTCAATATTCCCAGGTAAGAAGTTTTAGGTTATAGTTATTATAGGAATTATAGGACTATTTCCCTCTATTCCATTTGTATTTCATTAACCTTTGACTATTAGATGTTCTTATAGGCACTTTAGTATTGCCAGTGTAACAGTATAGCTTCTGTCCCTCTCCTCGCTCCTCCCTGGGCTCGAACCAGCAACACAACGACAACAGCCACCCTCGAAGCAGCGTTACCCATGCAGAGCAAGGGGAACAACTACTAGAAGGCTCAGAGCGAGTGACGTTTGAAACGCTTTTAGCGCGCGCTAACTAGCTAGCAATTTCACTTCGGTTACACCAGCCTCATCTCGGGAGTTGATAGGCTTGAAGTCATAAACAGCGCAATGCTTGACGCACAACGAAGAGCTGCTGGCAAAACGCATGAAAGTGCTGTTTGAATGAATGTTTACGCGCCTACTTCTGCCTACCACCGCTCAGTCAGATACTTAGATACTTGTATGCTTAGTCAGATTATATGCAACGCAGGAGATGCTAGATAATATCTAGTAATATCATCAACCATGTGTAGTTAACTAGTGATTATGATTTATTGTTTTTTATAAGAGAAGTTTAATGCTAGCTAGCAACTTACCTTGGCTTTACAGCATTCGCGTAACAGGCAGTCTCCTTGTGGAGTGCAACGAGAGAGGGGCAGGTCGTTATTGCGTTGGACTAGTTAACTGTAAGGTTGCAAGATTGGATCCCCGAGCTGACAAGGTGAACATCTGTCGTTCTGCCCCTGAACGAGGCAGTTAACCCACCGTTCCTAGGCAGTCATTGAAAATAAGAATGTGTTCTTAACTGACTTGCCGAGTTAAATAAAGGTATAAAAAAATATATTTAAAAAAATTCTATCGGCAAATCGGCGCCCAAAAATACCAATTTCCGATTGTTATGAAAACTTGAAATCGGCCCTAACTAAATTGGCCATTCCGATTAATCGGTCGACCTCTACTCTGTACCCCACACATACAGATAAGTGTAAGGTCCCTCAGTTGAGCAGTGAATTTCAAACCCAGATTCAACCACAAAGACCAGGGCGATTTCCCAATGCCTCGCAAAGAAGGGCACCTATTGGTACATGAAGAAAATAAATGTAAAAAAATAAACCTGACATTGAATATCCCTTTGAGCATGGTGAAGCTATTAATTACACTTTGGATGGTGTATCAATACAACCATTCACTACAAAGATACAGGCGTCCTTCCTAACTCAGTTGCCGGAGAGGAAGGAAACCGCTCATGGATTTTACCATGAGGTCAATGGTGACTTTAAAACAGTTACTGAGTTTAATGGCTGTAATATGAGAAAACTGAGGATGGATCTACAAAGGCATTGTAGATACTCCATAATACTAACTTAATTGACAGAGTGAAAAGAAGGAAGCCTGCACAGAAAAAATATATTCCAGCCTCCCGAGTGGCGCAGCGGTCTATGGCGTCACTACAGACCCGGGTTCAATGCCAGCCTGTGTCATGACCGGGAGACCCATGAGGTGGTGCGCAATTGGCCCAGCGTCGTCCGGGTTAGGGGAGGGTTTGGCCGGCCAGGATGTCCTTGTCCCATTGCGCTCCAGCGACTCCGTGTGGCAGGCCTGGCGCATGCATGCTGACTTCGGTCGCCAGTTGTACTGTGTTTCCTCCGACACATTGGTGTGGATGGCTTCAGGGGAAAGTGAGCAGTGTGTCAAGAAGCAGTGCGGCTTGGCGGGGTCGTGTTTCAGAGGATGCATGGATCTCCACCTTTACCTCTCCCGAGTCTGTATGGGAGTTGCAGCGATGGGACAAGACTGTAACTACCAATTGGATATCATCAAAAAGGGGTAAAAAGTATAAATATTCCAAAACATGCACCCTGTTTGCAATAAGGCACAAAAGTAATACTTTGCTAAAAAATGAACTTTTTGTCCTGAATACAAAGTGTTATGTTTGGGATTAGGGTTAGGGTTCCACTCTTCATATTTTCAAGAATGGTGGTGGATGCATCATGTTATTGGTATGCTTGTCATCGGCAAGGAATAGGGAGTTTTTTTATAATACAAATAAATGGAATAGAGCCATTCCTCTGCAAAATCACAGAGGAAAATATGGTCGACTCGGCTTTCCAACAAACACTGGGAGACAAATTCACCTTTCAGCAAGATAATAATCTAAAACACAAGTCCAAATATACCAAGACGACATTGAATGTTCCTTAGTGGCCTAGTTACAGTTTTGACTTAAATCTGCTTGAACATCTACGGCAAGACTTGAAAATGTCTGTCTAGCCATTATCAACTCCCAATTTAACAGAGCTTAAAGGTGTGCAAAGCTCTTAGAGACTTACCCAGCAAGACTCACAGCTGTAATCACTGCCAAATGTGATTCTAACATGTATTGACTCAGGGTTGTGAATACTTATGTAAATTTGATATTTCTGTATTTAAATTTCAATAAATTTGCCAAATTTTCTAAAAACATGTTTTGCTTTGTCATTATGGAGTATTGTGAGCAGATGGGTGAGAGAAAAAAAACACTTTAATCCAAATTGAATTCTGGCTGTAACAACAAAATTTAAATGTGGAATAAATCAAGAGATATGAATACTTTCTAAAGGCACTGTAAATGGACACTTACTGGGTCCTCCTGTCTAAATATAACCCATACAGATGGGCCTGGTGAGTCACCGTGGGGATAAATAGATTGTTGTACACATCAGCTTTAATAGACATCTTTGTTTGAGGCCAGACGCCGGCATTCTTCTCTCAGCATGATCGTTAGGCTGTCCTCTAACTACAGTCAGTCAGTGACAATTACTGGAAAACAGTGAGGGAAAAGAAGCCCCCAAAAGAGCTTTGTTTGTGTCTTTTGAATTGGAATAAAATTGGGGAAACCATCCCACCTGTACCCCACTTCCCGGCCCTTAACCCCATCCCACTCACCTCTGGAGCCTCTCTAGCTGCAGCCTGTGTTCGGCAGCTCTCTGCTGGCTGTGTCTCACCTCCCTTGCCTCGCTCTCCCTCTCCTCCTGCAGCTTGGCTATCTGGATACGTAATTGACTCAACTCCTCCTGCCTTCAATAAGGAAAGTCACATGTTAAAGCTGGAACAGTCCTCTCAGTGACAATAGTCAATGTATTCCAGGGGGTCATGGGATACATAACAAATAATACAACATTACTCTCTCTCACACACAATGTTATAAAATACATTTGATTGAATGATTGACCTGGCAGTCTCTGTGGCCTGTGCGCGGGCAGCCATGGCGTCATATCTCTCCAGCTCTCTGTCTCTCTCCTCCAGCACGGCCAGGTTAAAGCAGAAGTCCTCCTTGAGCTGCTGGAAGCGTTCCCTGAGGAGAGAGAGCTGTTCCTGGGCATCACGGAGGGACATATCCTGCTGCTGGACCCGTAGGGTCTGGAGCTCCTTCCACTCTTTCTCCTTACATGCCAACTGGGTGTCCAGGTCAGCTCCATCATTAGCCTGCATGGCTAGAGAAGACACACACACATCAAAGTCTAGAGGGTCAATGCACACACTGCATCGTGAAAACACTTTACACACACACACACAATTTCCGAAATGAAAGCAGACGTTGCTCGCTAAGTAACGCGTTATCTAACGTTACATTACCGTTAGGAGGGCTAAGCTAGCAGCTGGTTTTCTAACGCTAACGTACCTCGACAGCATGCAACTAACTAATGTCGCTCTTATAAAGAGTTGTTTAGCTATAGATATATTATCGTTTGCAGTCAACACTTTGTTAAAATGCTAATTTGAGTTCTCCCGCTGTTTCTATGGAAACCCCTGCGTTGTCCGTCTGTGTAATTCGTCCGTGTAGAAAATGTGTTTGTGAAGAACGAAAAGTACCGCTACTACAAAATGTTATAATAAAAATGTTTATGTACAAACTTGTTTAGGTCTTTAATGGGTTCAGATGACTTTATCAAATAGCTGCTATGGCTCTCTTCTATGCAGGCACATGAGAAAATATTATGTTCATTGCTGTGTAATGTAATGTATTGTTATAGCAAATGTACGCAAAGCATTCACCATACTTGGATAGAGATTGAGACTGATTAAACGAGGTTCTTCATTGACAGCCAGCCAGAGAAGTTATGTGCTGCTGCTATGCAGAGAGACAAAGGAAGCTGATGACAGAGGAAACCAATACACCTGCCTGGAACTCACCGGACTCACCTGACCTACTCTATCTGCCTGTGGTCACATGCGTCATCATGACTACACCTCTTCCTCCAAACAGAAGTCACTCTCATCAGCTATCTCTTTTCTCTCTCCCTCACTCACTCACACACATAATAGTAGAAAGTGCTGACTTAAAGTAAGAAACAGTGGGCTCTCTCACACACACACTTACCCATCTGCTCAGTCTTTTGGTGGGTGTGCCTCACCTGTGGAAACATGTCTTCTGACAGAAATCAGAATTCAAGAGAAACATATCACTGGAAAGTTTTTACTTTTATAAAACTGGTTACATAGTCCTGAAGGCAGGACTGTACTAAAGCTGAAATCACATGCATGCAATCATACTAAACAATATGTTTTCTTCAAAAAGTACAAAAACATCACTCACTGCTAATCTCTTCTGGCATACTACCAAGCAAGATTAAATGTGGTCCAGGAGATATCTGCACAATTTAGGTGCACTTTTTAACTTTTCATAAAAGCATGAAACTTGGTACACTTGTACAGTTTGGGGCCCTGAACATTTTCAGCTAGGGAGCCAAAGATTATGTCTACACCTATGTTTTCATGGTCCATGATTGTATAGTATATCAGTGATAAAACATAATGCAAGTCCTTTATTCTGCAAAACTTTATGTTAATACATTGTTTCAAGTACTTGGGGCAAGGAAATTGTCTTCTCCCAAATGTGATGAGTATGTAAAGTCCCAGTGCAATCAAAAATGTGACTGTAGTGTTTTTGCGGACTTTACTGAAGTATTCACTGTAGTATTTACTGTTTACTATTGTATACACATTGTAGTTCAAAAAAGAGTAGTACACTGAGTGTACAAAACATTAGGAACACCTGCTCTTTCCATGACAGACTGCATCCAGGTGAATCCAGGTGAAAGCTATGATCCCTTATTTATGTCAGTTGTTAAATCCACTTCAATCAGTGTAGATGAAGGGGAGGAGACAGGTTAAAGAAGGATTTTCAAGCCTTGAGACAATTGAGACATGGATATGCCACTCAGAGGGTGAATGAGAGAAACAAAAGTGTCAAGAGCTGCAACAATTTTTTCACGCTCAACAGTTTTCTTTATGTATCACGAATGGTCCACCAACCAAAGGACATGCAGACAACTTTACACAACTGTGGGAAGCATTGGAGTCAACATGGGCCAGCGTCCCTGTGAATGCATTTGACATCTTGTACAGTCCATGCCCTGAGGAATTGAGGCTGTTCGGAGGGAAAAAGAGTGTCCAACTCAATATTAGGAAGGTGTTCCTAATATTTTCTACACTCAGTGTAAATAGTATAGTAATTACTGTAGTATTTTGCTGATTGTAGTATACTGTATTATTTGATGTAGTGTTTTTGCGGTCTGTAGTATACTTTAGTAATTAGTGTAGTGTTTTTGAGGACTGTAGTATAGTATACTGTAGTATTTACTGAAGTGTTTTTTGTTGTTATCTTTGATACAGAACTGGGGGGCTTTCTCCTTGAGGAAACCTACTGGAGAAATACTGATAGAGCACATTTTCATAACTTGTAAGTAGGTAGGACTGGGTTCTGAATGGAGAGTTCGGAGCTTCTGCTCTTTTCTGTAAGTATAGGGAACACAGTATGGTCTATACATGGCATGTAGGTTTTTCACTTACAGGTGGCACAAATTGGTATATAGGGGAAGAGAATGGGCAGGGTATAGACAAATTAAATACTGTAGTATTTACTATAGTTCCAAAAAATTGTGTTTTTGTAGACTGTAGTGTTTTGCGAACATTTCTGTAGTATTTACTACAGTGTTTGTTTTGTGTATAATGCTGTAGTATTTACAATAGTATTCTACAGTATACTACCAAATGCTATACTAAGTACTACACATGATCAAGGGATACTGCAGTACTATAGTATTCTACAGTTTAATACAGAATTATATAGTAAGTATTGTATTATTATATCATAAAGTGTAGTATTTATGTGGTTTATATATTCCCAAACAAAATATACAGTACCAGTCAAAGGTTTGGACACACCTGCTCATTCCAGGGTTTTTGTTTATTTTTACTATTTTCTACATTGAAGAATAATAGTGAAGACATCAAAACAATGAAATGACACATGGAATCATGTAGTAACCAAAAAGGTGTTAAACAAATACAAATATATTTTAGATTCTTCAAAGTAGCCACCCTTTTCCTTGATGACAGCTTTGCACACTTGCCATTCTCTCATACAGCTTCACAAGGAATGCTTTAACAACAGTCTTGAAGAAGTTCCCACATATTCTGAGCACTTGTTGGCTGCTTTTCCTTCACTCTCCAGTCCAACTCATCCCAAACCATATCAATTGGGTTGAGGTAAGCTGATTGTGGAGGCCAGGTCATCTGATGCATTACTCCATCACTCTCCTTCTTGGTCAAATAGCCCTTACACAACCTGGAGGTGTGGGTTGGGTCATTGTCCTGTTGAGAAACAAATGATAGTCCCACTAAGCCCAAACCAGATGGGATGGCGTATCGCTGCAGAATGCTGTGGTAGCCATGCTGGTTAAGTGTGCCTTGAATTCTAAATAAATCACTGACAGTGTCAACAGCAAAGCACCCCACACCTCCTCGTCCATGCTTCACAGTGGGAATCACAAATGCGGAGATCATCCGTTCACCTACTCTGCATCTCACAAAGACACGGCTGTTGGAACCAAAAATATCACATTTGGACTCATCAGACCAAAGGACAGCCTTCCACCGGTCTAATGTCCAAGGGTGATTGTTGGCCAAAGCAAGTCTCTTCTTATTGGTGTCCTTTAGTAGTGGTTTCTTTGCAGCAATTCGACCATGAAGGCCTGATTCACGCAGTCTCCTCTAAACAGTTGATGTTGAGATGTGTCTGTTACTGGAACTCTGTGAAGCATTTATTTGGGCTGCAATCTGAGGTGCAGTTAACTCTAATGAACTTATCCTCTGCAGCAGAGGTAACTCTGGGTCTTACTTTCCTGTGGCGGTCCTCATGAGAGGCAGTTCTATCATAGCGGTTGATGGTTTTTGCAACTGCACTTGAAGAAACCATCAAAGTTCTTGACATTTTCCAGATTGACTGACGTTCATGTCATAATTAAAGTAATGATGAACTGTCGTTTCTCTTTGCTTATTTTAGCTTTTTTTATGGACTTGGTATTTTACCAAATAGGGCTGTTTACCATCCATAACTTGTAACAACTGATTGGCTCCAACGCATTAAGGAAAGAAATTCCACAAATGAACGTTTAACATGGCACACCTGTTAATTGAAATGCATTCTGCGTGACTACCTCATTAACCTGCATGTGTCAGGTTTCTTCAAAATTGAACCCAGAAGCAGACCAGGACAAGGAGAGTAGGAAGAAGGTGAGTATTTATTTACAAGTGAAAGTGAATGGGTAGATATATCCAGGTGGCGTAGCGGGCAGCGGTGGTGAGTTGATGGGAGTAAATAGGTGAATCCAATGGGGAAGCGGAATCCTCCGACGACCAGGCGTGAATGGGGTAAATGATCCGGGTGAGTAACTGAAGACAAAACAAACGGCGGTAAGTTTAAGGCAAGCAATACGTAAAAAACAACAAAACAAATTCTATCCAACTTGAGGCTGATACTCTGGCACAACATACTGTTCATGCTAACGATCCGGCAGGGAATGGATGTCAGGTCCGGGCTTATGAAGAGGAGAGATGATGATCAGGACCAGGTGTGCAGATAGCTGATGGGATACAGGTGCGGGTAATCAGAAACCCCAACTGGCTACATTGCTCGGCAACCAGACAGGGTGCGTTCCAGGACGCCGGAAAAAACACTCCAGGACAGAACATAGGCAAAAAACAGACTCAGGAAACGGGATTCGTGACAGCATGAGAGAATGCCAAAAGTGTGCAACGCTGTCAAGGAAAAGGGTGGCTACTTTGAAGAATCTAAAATATATTTTGATTTGTTTAACACTTTTCTGGTTACTACATGATTCCATATGTGTTATTTCATAGTGTTGATGTCTTCACTATTATTTTACAATGTGGAAAATAGTAGAAATAAATAAAAACCCTTGAATGAGTAGGTGTCCAAACTTTTCACTGGTACTGTATGTAGGTTGGAATAATACTGTGACATTTAAAAAATTATGATAATTCCCTTTTAGTGTAAGAGCTGTTTGAAAAGGCCTTCTAGAAGTTAAGCCTGGATTAGTTTGATTGAGTTTTGTCCTGCCTGGTGACATCACTAGGTGGTAAATTTGTTAATAGATCAATAGAAAATTACAAATAACTGCCAAAAACAGCTAGTTTTCCCCTCCCAACTGAGACCACTCCCAGACAGTACTAGCACAATTCTTGCTTGAGAAATGCATACAGGGCGTTTAGGAGGAGGGGAAAGTTTCGGAAGAAGATACCTTTAAGGAAGAGGGGGGCGTTTGGGAGGAAAGGAACAAGGGTTGGACATAAGGCCTCTGGGAGAGAGAAAAGAACCAGAGTTGGCGTGGGATTGGATGGGAGCAGGAAAGTGCAACCAGAGCCCTCTGTCCCTCATCCTCCTCCTCTTTCCCTTGAGGTGTGATTTACTGATCCTGCAGAGCCAGAGGAATGTTTCTCATAGTACATTGAATATGTGTAAAGTCAGAGATTGATTCATTGAAAAATGATCTCATGTCGTTTATTGCAATAGCTCTCTGACTTTAAGGAGTATTTCCCTCAAAACTATGATTCCTAGAAAATGTGTCCGGAGATTTGGTCAACTTCACCAGATTTTTCAAAAAAATTCTACATGAATCGGAAATGAGGGTCAGCTACACCATAAGCCAAGAAACCCCTTCGTCATGTCCTCATATGTAGCACAACAAGACAATGAAAGTATATCTATCATAGATCATATCATAACATTAGACTGGCTGAGGCAGGGGAGCCTGGCTAGCAGGTGGAAGCAGGGGAGACTGGCGATCCTGCGGAGGCATGAAAGCCCGACAAGCCGGCTGAGGCAGGGGATCCTGGCGATCTGGCTGAGGCATGAGAGCCTGTAGCGGCTCCCGGACCCGACGTCATTTACACTGACACAACAAAAAAAAAACACTCCCTGATGCTTCCCTAAGGTGAGGTGTTATTCTGTAACGAGTTCGGCTGAGTCGGGAAGAAAGTACAGGGAGTGAGTGTTTTAATAAATAAAACTTTAAACACGAATCACAAACAATGCACCGACATGAAACTGAGTCAATAACACCAGAGGAAAGAACAAAGGGGAGTGACAGATATAGGGAAGATAATCAAGGAGGTGATTGAGTCCAGGTGAGTGTCAAGAGGCGCTGGTGCGCTTGATGATAGTGACAGGTGTGTGGGATAATCAGCAGCCTGACGACCTAGAGGCCGGACAGGGAGTTTTCCCTGACACTAGAGCTGACTGCCGGGCCAAACTGAACAATCGGGGGAGAAGGGCCTTGGTCAGGGAGGTGACCAAGAACCCGATGGTCACTCTGACAGAGCTCTAGAGTTCCTCTGTGGAGATGGGAGAACCTTCTAGAAGGTTCTCTATAACCATCTCTGCAGCACTCCACCAATAAGGCCTTTATTGTAGTGGCCAGACGGAAGCCACTCCTCAATAAAAAGCACATGAAAGCCCGCTTGGAGTTTTCCAAAAGGCACCTGAACACTCTCAAACCATGAGAAACAAGATTATCTTGTCTGATGAAACCAGAATTAATTATTTGGCCTGAATGCCAAGCTTCACATCTGGAGGAAACCAGGCACCGCTCATCACCTGGCCAATACCATCCCTACGTTGAAGCATGGTGGTGGCAGCATCATGCTGTGGGGATGTTTTTCAGTGGCAGAGACTGGGAGGCTAGTCAATGCTCGTCAGGATCGAGGAAAAGATGAACGGTGTAAAGTACAGAGAGATCCTTGATGAAAACCTGCTCCAGAGTGCTCAGGACCTCAGACTGAGGTGAAGGTTCACCTTCCAACAGGACAACGACCCTAAGCACACAACCAAGACAACACTGGAGTGGCTTTGGGACAAGTCTCTGAATATCGTTGAGTAGCCCAGCTAGAGCCCAGACTTGAACCTGATCGAACATCTCTGGAGAGACCTGAAAATAGCTATACAGCAACGCTCCCCATCCAATCTGACAGAGCTTGAGTGGATCTGCAGAGAAGAATGGGAGAAACTCCCCAAATACAGGTGTGCCAAGCTTGTAGCGTCATACTCTAGAAGACTCAAGGCTGTAATCGCAGCTAAAGGTGCTTCAACAAAACACTGAGATAAGGGTCTGAATACTTAAGGAAATGTCATATTTCAGTTTTTTTTTAATAAATTTGCTAAAATATCTAAAAAACTGTTTTTCCTTTGTCATTATGGGGTATTGTGTGTAGATTGATTAGAATATATATATTTTAAATCAATTTTAGAACAAGGCTGTAACGTAACAAAATGTGAAAAAAGTCAAGGGGTCTGAATATTTTCAGAATGCACTGTATATAAAAATAAATTGGGGTCGGGGGTCCCCTAGTGCCTGCGGGGTCCAATTCGCAGAGCGTAGTCTGGACATAGGGGTCATTACATATAATGCAGTGATAAACACATTTAACACCCATGATGCTTTGCGCATACAACTAAGGTAAGTACGGAGGTATGAAAGATATAACATTAAAGACCAATGCAGCGTTTTTAAATCTCAAAATCAAATAATTTCTGGGGAAAAATTATTACCTTAATCTGATTGTTTTTAGTTAAAATGGTCAAAAAGAAACAACAATAGCCTCTTAGCAAAGAGCAATTACTCAATAAATAATTTAGCTAGGACTATCTGGGAGTGGTCAGAGTGGGAAGGGGAAAACTTAAAATGAGCTGTTATTGGCAGAGAGGTTTGGAATTCTCTTTCTTATTGATCTATTCACTACACTGAACAAAAATATAAACGCAACATGCAACAATTTCAAAGGTTTGACTGAGTTATAGTTCATATAAGGAAATCAGTTAATTGAAATATGTTCATTAGGCCCTCATCTATGGATTTCACATGGCTGGGAATACAGATATGCATCAAATCACATTTATAATCAAATGAATTTATAAAGCACTTTTTACATCAGCAGATGTCACAAAGTGCTTATACAGAAACCCAGCCTAAAACCCCAAACAGTAAACAATGCAAATGTAGAAGCATGGTGGCTGGGAAAAACTCCCTAGAAAGGCAGGAATCTAGGAATAAATTTAGAGAAGAACCAGGCTCTGAGTCATGGCCAGTCCTTTTCTGGCTGTGCCAGGTGGAGGTTATAAGAGTACATGGCCATTTTAAGGCCAGATCGTTCTTCAAGATGTTCAAACGTTCATAGATGACCAGCAGGGTCAAATAATAATCACAGTGGTTGTAGAGGGTGCATCAGGTCAGCACCTCAGGAGTAAATGTCAGTTGGCTTTTAATAGCCGAGCATTCAGAGGTCGAGACAGCAGGTGCGGTAGAGAGAGAGAAATAGGGAGGGAGGGAGCGAGAGAGAGGGTCAAAAACAGAAGGTCCAGGACAAGGTAGCATGTCTGATGAACAGGTCAGTGTTCCACAGCCGCAGGCAGAACAGTTGAAACTGAAGCAGCAACATGACTTGGTAGAACTTCTGGTAAACAGGTCAGGGTTCCATAGCCACAGGCAAAACAGCAGAAACTGGATCAGCAACATGACCAGTTGGACTGAGGACATCCAGGAGTCATCAGGCCAGGTAGTCCTGAGGCATTGTCCTTGGGCTCAGGTCCTCCAAGAGAGAAAGAGAGAGATATGGGAGAATTCGAGAGAATATACTTAAGTTCACACAGGACACCAGATAAGATAGGAGAAATTCACCAGATAGGACAGACTGACCCTAGCTCCCCGGCACATAGATTATTGCAGCATAGATACTGTAGGCTGAGACAGCGGGGGGTCGGAGACTCTGAGACCCTGTCAGACAATAACCCTGGACAGGGCCAACCAGGCAGGATATAACCTCACCCACTTTGCCAAAGCACAGCCCACACACCGCTAGAGGGATATCAACAGACCACCAACTTACTACCCTGAGATAAAGCTGAGTATAGCCAACGGAAATCTCCACTACACGAGGGGGCGCAAAACGGACAGGGAGATCACGTCAGTGATTCTGCCCACTCAAGTAATGCACCATTCCTAGGGACGGCATGGAAGAGCACCAGTAAGCCAGTGACTCAGCCCCCATAAAAGGGTCATAGGCAGAGAATCCCAGTGGAGAGAAGGGAGCCGGCCAGGCAGAGACAGGAAGGGAGGTTCATAATTTCAGTGCCTTGCCGTTCACCTTTGCACCCATGGGCCAGACTACACTCAATTATAGGACCTACTGAAGAGATGAGTCTTCAGTAAAGACTTAAAGGTCGAGACCGAGTTTGCGTCTCTCACATGGATAGGCAGACCATTCCATAAAAATGTAGCTCTATAGGAGAAATCCCTGCCTCCAGCTGTTTGTTTAGAAATTCTAGGGACAGTAAGGAGGGCTGCGTCTTGTGACCGTAGCATACGTGTAGTTATGTACGGCAGGACCAAATTCGAGAAATAGGTAGGAGCAAGTCCATGTAATACTTTGTAGGTTAGCAGTAAGCATCTGTTGGTCACAGATACCTTAAAAAAAGGTAGGGACGTGGATCAGAAAACCAGTTAGTATCTGGTGTGACCAACATTGGCCTCCTGCAGTTTGACACATCGTCTTCACATAGAGTGGATCAGGCTGTTGACTGTGGCCTGTGGAATGTTGTCCCACTCCTCTTCAATTGCTGTGCGAAGTTGCTGGATATTGGCGGGAACAGGAACATGGTGTCGTACACGTTGATCCAGAGCATCCCAAACATGCTCAATTAGTGACATGTCTGGAGAGTATGCAGGCCATGGAAGAACTGTGTACAGATCCTTGCGACATGGGGCTGTGCATTATCATACTGAAACATGAGGCGATGGTGGTGGATGAATGGCACGAGAATGGGCCTCGTCACAGTTTCTCTGTGCGTTCAAATTGCCATTGATAAAATGCAATTGTGTTCATTGTCCTTGGCTTATGCCTGCCCATACCATAACACCCCGCCAACATGGGGTACTCTGTTCACAACGTTGACTTTAGCAAACCGCTCGCCTTCACAACACCATACACGCTTGTATGCCATCTGCCCAATACAGTTGAAACCAAGATTCATCCTTGAAGAGCACACTTCTCCAGTGTGCCAGTGGCCATCGAAGGTGAGCATTTGCCCACTGTAGTCAGATACGATGCTAAACTGCAATACCCCATAAATTGTTTTATGGCTGGTCTCAGACTATTCCGCAGGTGAAGAAGCCCGATGTGGAGGTCCTGGGCTGGTGTGGTTACACGTGGTCGGTTAGACGTACTGCCGGATTCTCGAAAACGATGTTGGAGGCGGCTTATGGTAGAGAAATTAACATTCAATGCTCTGGCAACTCTGGTAGACATTCCTACAGTCAGCATGCCAATAGCACGCTCCCTCAAAACTTGAGACATCTGTGGCATTGTGTTGTGTGACAAAACTGCACATTTTAGAGTTGCCTTGTATTATCCACAGCACAAGTTGCACATGTGTAATAATCAGGTTCTTGATATGCAACACCTGTCAGGTGGATGGATTATCTTGGAAAATGATAAATGCTCACCCACAGGGATGTAAACAAATTTGTGCACAATATTTGAGTGAATTAAGCTTTTTGTGTCTATGGTACATTTCTGGGATATTTTATTTCAGCTCATGCTGCATTTATATTTTTGTTCAGTATATATGTATATACATATATATTCCGTTTTTTTTTTACATTGCTCATTCTGCTATTTCTTCATACATTTTTTTTGTGGGATTTTGTGTACGATATTTTCTGTTAGAGCTAGAAACACAAGCATTTTTGATGCACCTGCGAGAACATCGGCAAATCTGGGTACACAGCCAATAAACTTTGATTTTATTTAAAATGGTGGATTACATAATTTAGTTTGACTGCAGAATTTATTGTGCCGTTGTGATGCAATGATGCTGTCGGACTGATCGAGGCATGACCAGCAGCTACGTAGGCAGCAAAGTGGGCAGTAGCTACATAAAACAAATATAATAATAATACTTTCTTTTTTTTAATTGCATGCGCAGAAATCTTTTTCCGACTAGCACTTGAACGCTGCAATATGCAGCGTTCAAAACAACTGGGAACTCGGAATTAGACATTTCCGACCTCAGGAATTAGACATTTCCGACCTCAGTGCGTTCAAAAAAAAACAGGGAACTCGGAAAAAAACTAGTTCCGACTGGGAAAAATGTGTTTTAACGGTCATCCAACTCGGAATTCCAACTCCGGAATTTGGGCCTCTTTCTAGAGCTCATGGCGTCATTATTTGACCTTGTATATATGTTCGTGTTCCCAGTTGTTTTGAACTTGGCATTAGTCACCGCAAATGGGTTTCCAGAAAATCGCAGCCGTGCCGAAATAAATTCTCACATGAGGAGGCGTGGACGCATGGTCCAGACCAGAAGACGTTACAGACAAAGCTTCGTCAGGTAAGAACAACAGGTAAAAAAAATAAACATTGGCATGATTAAAGTGTCATACCCGTTGATAATTTTGGGAGACAGCTGTAATTTAAGCACTTCTTTGTTGCTTTATTATTCACAAACTCCCATGGGATAATGCTGCTTTTACACTAGCCTGAGATCAAATGTGCCTTTGCGTGGTTTCAATTAAATAGCCTGTCGGCTATACTCATGGGCAGAGAAGCACACCGAGTTGTGTTTCCATGGAAATTAACTTCCTAAATATGATAGGCTATAGTTTAGGTTACGACATTGACTGGAAATAAATATTAATAACATGTATTTGTGTCTGCCTGCAAATTGTCCCCTTTCCTATCAAAGTTATGAAAGACTATTTCGAGACTGTTTTGTAGACTATTCCTCTGTCGCAATTTTCACAAACGCTAATAGCCTAATACTTGCTGATGAATGTTCTGTAGCCTACCTTCTATTTTGTTGGGAATGCGAGATCAAGTGTGCTTACGTGTGGTCTCAATTAAATAGCATAGATTATATGGCGGAGAAGCATGGCGCAGTTGTCTTTAACTTCCTATATGATAGGCTATGTAAAGGAATATTGATAACGCATGTATTTTACTCTGCTTAAAAATTGGCCTGCTCCTAAAATTATATTATCCCCTAACTGCGCTTTCAAACTACGTCAACCCTATTGGCTGATATAGCTCAATAATACTGCTTAATATAACGTGTCTCGTGAGAATCTCTGGTATTTTAACCTATTTCTTAGGCCATTTTTGTAAATTTGGATTTTGAGTAGGGTGGCAAAATAGCTGGGAACGGCATACCCCTTGCTTCAATACTCATGGTTTCATTACACTACACAAGTTATTGGAAGAAGGTGTCTTCTGTAAAAGGGGGGTTTGTTAAGAGCCCTGATGCTAAAATCTGAAACCTGCTTACAGTAGGGTTTTGGAAGCATAAGGAATAAGAGGAAGAGGAATACCTATGTAAGAATGCTGTTTATTGACTATAGCTCAGTATTCAACACCATAGTACCCTCCAAGCTCATTATTAAGCTCGAGGTCCTGGGTCTGAACC
Organism: Oncorhynchus mykiss; assembly: GCF_013265735.2. Taxonomy (NCBI): domain Eukaryota; kingdom Metazoa; phylum Chordata; class Actinopteri; order Salmoniformes; family Salmonidae; genus Oncorhynchus; species Oncorhynchus mykiss. The sequence continues at coordinate 24,147,516 of NC_048584.1, forward strand.
CCGCCCTGTGCAACTGGGTCCTGGACTTGCTGATGGGCCACCCCCAGGTGGTGAAGGTAGGAAACATCACTTCCACTCTGCTGATCCTCAACACTTGGACACCATCAGCCCCATCCTGTACTCTCTGTTCACCCATGACTGCGTGGCCAAGCACGCCTCCAACTCAATCATCAAGTTTGCAGACGACACAACAGTAGTAGGCTTGATTACCAATGGTGACGAGACAGCCTACAGGGAGGAGGTGAGGGGCTCTGAGTGTGGTGCTTGGAATCAACCTCTCACTCAATGTCATTAAAGGAGATGATCGGCGACTTCAGGAAACAGCAGAGGGTGCACCCCCCTTATCTTCATTGACGGGACTGCAGTGGAGTAGGTGGAAGCTTCAAGTTCCTTGGTGTACACATCACTGACAAACTGAAATGGACCACCCATACAGTATGGTGAAGAAGGCGCATCAGAGCCTCTTCAACCTCAGAAGGCTAAAGAAATTTGGCTTGTCACCTAAAACCCTCACAATTTTTTACAGATGCACAATTGAAAGCATCCTGTTGGGCTGTACTGCCCGCAACCGCAAGGTTCTCCAGAGGGGAGTGTGGTCTGCCCAACGCATTACCGGGGGCAAACTTTCTGCCATCCAGGATACCTACAGCACCCAATGTCACAGGAAGGTCAAAAAGATCATCAAGGACATCAACCACCTGAGCCACTGCCTGTTCATCCCGCTATCATCCAGAAGGCGAGGTCAGTAGCGGTGCATCAAAGCTGGGACCGAGAGACTGAAACAGCTTCTCTCTCAAGGCCATCAGACTGTTAAATAGCCATCACTAATATTACACACTGACTCGATCTCTAGCCACTTTAATAATTAAAAATTGGATGTAATAAATGTGTCACTTTAAACTATGCCACTTTATATAATGTTTACATACCCTACACTACTCATCTGTATATACTGTACTCTATACCATCTACTGCATCTTGCCTATGCCGTTCGGCCATCGCTCATCCATATATATTATGTACATATTCTTATTTATTCCTTTACACGTGTGTGTGTGTGTGTGTGTGTATGTATATAAGGTAGTTGTTGTGAAATTGTTAGATATTACTGCAGGGTCAGAACTAGAAGCACAAGTATTTCGTTACACTCGCATTAACATCTGCTGTTGAGCCTTCACCACGCTGTCTGTGTGGGTGGACCATTTCAGTTTGTCCGTGACGTGTACGCCGATAGATTTAAAACTTTCCACCCTCTCCACTACTGTCCCGTCGATGTGGATGGGGCGGCGCTCCCTCTGCTGTTTCCTGAAGTCCACGATCATCTCCTTTGTTTTGTTGACGTTGAGTGTGAGGTTATTTTCCTGACACCACACTCCGAGGGCCCTCACCTCCTCCCTGTAGACCATCTTGTCGCTGTTGGTAATCAAGCCTACCACTGTAGTGTCGTCTGCAAACTTGATTATTGAGTTGGAGGCGTGCATGGGTGAACGGGGAGTACAGGAGAGGGCTGAGAACGCACCCTTGTGGGGCCCCAGTGTTGAGGATCAGTGGGGTAAAGATGTTGTTTCCTACCCTCACCACCTAGGGGCGGCCCGTCAGGAAGTCCAGGACCCAGTTGCACAGGGTGGGGTCGAGACCCAGGGTCTCGAGCTTGATGACGAGTTTGGAGGGTACTATGGTGTTAAATGCTGAGCTGTAGTTGATGAACAGCATTCTTACATGGGTATTTCTCTTGTCCAGATGGGTTAGGGCAGTGTGATTGCGTCATCTGTGGACCTATTGGGGCGGTAAGCAAATTGGAGTGGGTCTATGGTGTCAGGTAGGGTGGAGGATCATATCACCTTGACTAGTCTCTCAACGCACTTCACGATGACAGAGGTGAGTGCTATGGGGAGGTAGTCATTTAGCACAGTTACCTTCGCTTTCTTGAGAACAGGAACAATGGTGGCCCTCTTGAAGCATGTGGGAACAGCAGACTGGGATAAGGATTGATTGAATATGTCCGTAAACACACCAGCCAGCTGGTCTGCTCATGCTCTGAGGACGCGGCCTGTGCAGGCAGCCCTGCGAGGGTTAACACGTTTAAATGCTTTACTCACGTTGGCTGCGGTGAAGGGAGAGCCTGCAGATTTTGGTAGCGGACTGTGTCGTTGGCACTGTATTATCTTCAAAGCGAGCAAAGTTTAGTTTGTCTGGGAGCAGGACATTGTGGTCCGCGATGGGGCTGGTTTTCTTTCTAACAAACTAGTTTTGGCAAGTCGGTTAGGACATCTTTGTGCATGACGGAAGTCATTTTTCCAACAATTTGTTTACAGACATTATTTCACTTATAATTCACTAATCATTCCAGTGGGTCAGAAGTTTACATGTGTTAAGTTGACTGTGCCTTTAAACAGCATGGAAAATTACAGAAAATGATGTCATGGCTTTAGAAGCTTCTGATAGGCTAATTGACATAATTTGAGTCAATTGGAGGTGTACCTGTGGATGTATTTCTAGGCCTACCATCAAACTCAGTGCCTTTTTGCTTGACATCATGGGAATATCAAAAGAAATCAGCCAAGACCTCAGGGAAAAAAAGTGTAGACCTCCAAGTCTGGTTCATCCTTGGGAGCAATTTCCACGTTCATCTGTACAAACAATAGTATGCAAGTATCAACATCATGGGACCACTCAGCCGTCATACCGCTCAGGAAGGAGACGTGTTCTGTCTCCTAGAGATGGAAGTACTTTGGTGCAAAAAGTGTAAATCAATCCCAGAACAACAGCAAAGGACCTTGTGAAGATCCTGGAGGAAACTGGTACAAAAGTATCTATATCCACAGTAAAACGAGTCCTATATCGACATAACCTGAAAGGCCGCTCAGCAAGGAAGAAGCCACTGCTCCAAAACCGGCATAAAAAAGCCAGACTACGGGTTGCAACTGCACATGGGAACAAAGATTGTACTTTTTGGAGTAATGTCCTCTGGTCTGATGAAACAAAAATAGAACTGTTTGGCCATAATGACCATTATGTTTTGAAGGAAAAAGGGGGAGGCTTGCAAGCCAAAGAACACCATCCCAACCGTGAAGCACGGCGGTGGCAGCGTCATGTTGTGGGGGTGCTTTGCTGCAGAAGGGACTGGTGCACTTTACAAAATAGATGGCATCATGAGGAAGCAAAATGATGTGGATATATTGAAACAACACCAAGACATCAGTCAGGAAGTTAACCTCACTAGGGTAGGGGGCACTATTTTCACCTCCGGATGAAAAGCGTGCCCAAAGTAAACTTCCTGTTTCTCAGGCCCAGAAGCTAGGATATGCATATAATTGGTAGATTTGGATAGAAAATACTAAAGTTTCCAACTGTTACAATGTCTGTGTATAACAAAACTGATATGACAGGCGAATGGGTCTTCTAAATGGACATTGACCTCAAACTTACAAAGTTGTGGCAAAAGAAGTGGCCATCAAAGTCCTGACCTCAATCCCATAGAACATTTTTGGGCAGCTCTGTCAGGAGGAATGGCCCAAAATTCACCCAACTTATTGTGGGAAGCTACCTGAAATGTTTGACCCAAGTTAAACAATTCAATGGCAATGCTACCAAATACTAATTGAGTGTATGTGAACTTCTGACTCACTGGGAATGTGATGAAAGAAATAAACACTGAAATAAGTCACTACCATTATTCTGACATTTCACATCCTTAGGATTCCCACTTTATTTTAACTGACCTAAGACAGGGAATTTTTACTAGCATTAAATGTCATTAATTGTGAAACTGAGTTTAAATGTATTAGGCTAAGGTGAATGTAAACTTCTGACTTCAACTCTAAGTCAATACATTGCATTCAATGCTAAAAGATAAGTATCAAGGTATTGTCTGAGTCTTTCAACAATATACCCATTGCAGCTTTATCACCACTTTTTGCTGTGTCTGTCCTGAGATGGAAAATGTCCGGGTCTTATTTTAGGAGAACTGATAGTCGGGGCTTGCGGAATGCTGCATTGTGCGTGAGGGGTCGGGGCACACTGCTATAGAGGGGTGAGGCAAGTGGAGAAGTATGTGTGTTTGCCTGTTGGTTGGGAGCCAGGCGGCTACACATGACACAGGAGTAGTTCATACGGTAGACATGCATACGTGCACACCTCCCGTCCCAATTCAGAGTTACAGGCACTTGGCTACAGCTACAGATGCAATGCTTTGAAATGTGATGACTACTTTTGATTAGTCTTTATTCTTTTTACGAATTCTGCAGTGTTGCTGGCACAAAAAAGGCTTGCTGAATGTCTTGGTGGCAAAATATAATTTGTCTAGATTTTTTGCCAGATCTAGTCATAGGTTGTAGATATGAACTTCTTGCGTCGAGCAATCCCGTATCCGGGAGCGTAATCATAGCCTCAAGCTCATTACCATAACGCAACGTTAACTATTCATGAAATGAAAGAAATATATTCACTCACAAGCTTAGCCTTTTGTTAAAGAGTTCTTACTGCCAGTTATCTGTTCTGCACTGGATCTCAATCTGACCTCAGCTGTTATAGATGCAAATTTGATCATATAACAACCCTTTCTGATGTAAATGCCCGATAAAGTACATTCTGAAAAGCATCTATCTTCAGTGAGGAAGTACCCACTCATTCAGATGTGACATGCACATTTATGAGTGCTGGTCATGAGTGCGCTATGATCACTCTGACAAAGTCTCTGACTGATCTGTTCACCACACCTCTAAAATATTGTGGGGAGTACAAGGATACCTGTGTGCTGTATTTTGTTTTTCCACAGTCACAAGTTGAAATTGACCCAGGAAGTATTGGCTGGGCCAGAGGGAGACGGGAAAGGCTTCCAAAGGCATGGCAAATCGCTCCAATTCTGATGACGAGACACCCCCAACCCCTCACACCAATAGAAAATCCACAAACCAGCAGAGCGCTCCCCAGCAGCACAGCTCTGGGGCCTATACACTCCGCCCCCTGCATCTGTTTCCTGGTCTTCCACATTTACCTGTTGGGGCAGGCAGAAATGTCAATTTACTAGGCAGTCCCTTCACCTGTTGGTTAAGTTTTACCTGGGGCCTCCAACATATAGGTCCAGAGTCAGCCCCAACCCTAAGCCTGTACAACATCCACCAAGGACAGAAAACAACCCTTACAGCCTGGAACAACAAAAAAAGATGCTTCACTGTCCTCCCAACAGGACAGATACCCCCTCCACACTGATGGATCATGGTGTGACACATATCCGTTCGTAGCGATAATTATATAAATATTTTTTAATTAAAAATAAATTGTAATAATGACAATTACAACAATACTGAATTAACACTTATTTTAACTTAATATAAAACATAAATAAAATCAATTTAGCCTCAAATAAATAATGAAAAATGTTCAATTTGGTTTAAATAATGCAAAAGAAAGTAATATGTGCCATGTACAAATGTGTGCCATGTAAAAAAGCTCATGTTTAAGTTCCTTGCTCAGAACATGAGAACATATGAAAGTTGGTGGTTCCTTTTAACATGAGACTTCAATATTCCAAGGTAAGAGGTTTTAGGTTGTAGTTAATTTAGTATTTATAAAATTACTATTTCTCTCTATACCATTTGTATTTAATATACCTTTGACTATTGGATGTTCTTAAAGGCACTATAGTATTGCCAGTGTAACAGTATAGCTTCCGTCCCCCTCCTCGCCCTACCTGGGCTCGAACCAGGAACACATCGACAACAGCCACACTCGAAGCATCGTTACCCATCGCTCTACAAAAGCCAAGGGGAATAACTACTCCAAATCTAAAAGTGAGTGACGTTTGAAACAGTATTAGCGCACACCCAGCTAACTAGCTAGCCATTTCACATTGGTTACACCAGCCATTAGGGTGATAGGCTTGAAGTCATAAACAGCGCTGTGATTGCGACAAGCTGCTGTCAAACTGTGGTTAGGTCAAGTCCCTGTTGAGGACAACCAGCACGTGGATGAGCTTCCCTGAGGTGGTTTCTGACAGTTTGTGCAGTTGTACAAATCCAGTTTCATCAGCTGTCCGGGTTGTTGGTCTCAGACGATCCCGCAGGTGAAGAAGCCAGATTTGGAGGTCCTGGGCTGGTGTGGTTGCACATGGTCTGCAACACTGCCAAATACTCTAAAATGATGTTGGAGGCGACTTATGGTAGAGAAATTAACATTCAATTCTCTTGCGGAAACTCTTGCGGACATTTCTGTAGTCAGCATGCAAATGGCATTGTGTTGTGTGACCAAACTGCAAATGTTAGTGTCCTTTTATTGTCCCCAGCACAAGGTGCACCTGTGTAATGATCATGCTGTTTTAATTAGTTTCTTGATATGGATGGATGGTCAGGTGGATGGATTGTATTGACAAAGAGGAATGCTCACTAACAGGGATGTAAACAAATGTGTGCACACAATTTGAGAGAAATAAGCTTTTTTTTGTGCGTATGGAACATTTTTGGGATCTTTTATTTCTGCTCATGAAACATGGGACCAACACATTGCATGTTGCATTTTTGTTCAGGGTATATTTTGTAATGGACACAGTGCCACCTTTTCGATAACAAAGCTGCCGACAGGCTGCGGTACAGCCCATGCTCATGGTTCTCTCAAAGGAAGTGAAATGATAAGCTACAAGGACTTTGCTTGTGAGCATGCACGCTGCAAATGACATGCAACTGTAAGTCCTTGAATATTCTCTTGTGGGTGCCTTTTCATTTTCTGGATTGACACTTGTTGTTTGTCGCTAACCTCAGATGGACTATATGGGCGATATATGATGGATTGATTATATGGCTGATTTTATTCTAACTTGATCTGAATTTTCACAGAAATGTCCCATTGACATCAGTGAATGATTGAGGTGAAAGTCTGACTTGTGCATCACATGCTCATCTCACCTCGGTATAAAGTGAGGTGCCCTTTTTGTTTGAGGAAGCTGCTGCTAGTGTTTGTGTGTGTGTGTGTGGGGGGGGGGGGGGGGGTGGGGGGGGTATTTTCTGCAGGGTGAGCGCACTGGACAGGATTTCTCCTTGTGTTGATTTACTGTTGACTCCTTGGTGCAGACAAGCTGTCCCCTCTCTCAGAAAGCGTCACCTTATCCACATACATGCGCAAAAGCAAACTCTCCTATATCATGCTGTGTGTGAGGAGAAGAGAGCAGAGGAGACGCACTCAGAAAGCACTAACTCGGCAGACCTTCTCAAGGACATTAAACTCTGGACAAATATGGAGCCATGCACTTAGCCAATATCTGTGGCCTTTTTATTAGTGTCCTATAAAAATAGGAACGTATACAGTATGTAACTATTTACCAGAGGTTGTCATAGTTGCTACACAAAATTGTTACCCCAAATGAATGCATGGGACCAGACTGCTACAATAAGACATTGAACCTTACAGAAAATCTTAAATGATTTTACCTAAATGACATGGGGCCAGATAATATTTCTGATATCTAGCCTAACAAATTAATGATTGTGTAATTGGGTGATTCTCATGAAACCTTTAAAAAAGTTGTATTTTTATTTTTAATGTCTTTAGCAAATTGAGTTACAAAACCATGATGCATCTGCAAAAATCAACTATCATTCTGAGGACTAAGATGTCTAGTTTTTGGGAAAATTCAATTAAATACTTTTTACATTGTTGCCTGAAATGTTGTACATCCCAAACTCTCGTTACTGAAATTCGTCCGGATTAAATTCAGGTCGATTTACACAATTGTATTTTTTTTTCCCCAACCTAATTTATTTGATTAAAAGATTGTCCATAAGTGGGATACTAGTTGAAGTTTACATTGTACGTAATAAATATTACAGTTTAACGTCCACAGACTTGTCTCATTACCAAAACACTTTCAAGTTCCAGCTTGTAAATGGTTTTATTCACCCATGATGCATCATCTAGAGGAGTAATCCTTAGATGAGCACAAGTTAGGTTAATTTATTTGCATACCCTGAGTGTCTAACCCTGATGTGATCCTCTCTTCTCTATTATTGCTGACTTAAGTACACATCACATCAAACTAATAGTGAAACGCTTACTTACGGGCCCTTCCCAACAATGCAGAGAATGAAAATAGAGAAAAGTAAAACATGTAATAATAGATATTCAATTATTAACAGTAACTTGGCTATATACAAGGGGTACCAGGTCGACGTGAAGGAGTAAGAGGTAATTGAGGTACAGTGCCTTTAGAAAGTATTCACACCCCTTATTCTACATTGTTAGACTGAATTCAGCCTTTTATATACACTGCTCAAAAAAATAAAGGGAACACTTAAACAACACAATGTAACACCAACTCAATCATACTTCAGTGAAATCAAACTGTCCACTTAGGAAGCAACACTGATTGACAATAAATGTCCCATGATGTTGTGTAAATGGAATGGACAACAGGTGGAAATTATAAGCAATTAGCAAGACACCCCCAATAAAGGAGTGGTTCTGCAGGTGGGGACCACAGACCACTTCTCAGTTCCTATGCTTCCTGGCTGATGTTTTGGTCACTTTTGAATGCTGGCGGTGCTTTCACTCTAGTGGTAGCATGAGACTGAGTCGACAACCCACACAAGTGGCTCAGGTAGTGCAGCTCATCCAGGATGGCACATCAATGCGAGCTGTGGCAAGAAGGTTTGCTGTGTCTGTCAGCGTAGTGTCCAGAGTATGGAGGCGTTACCAGGAGACAGGCCAGTACATCAGGAGACGTGGAGGAGGCCGTAGGAGGGCAACAACCCAGCAGCAGGACCGCTACCTCCGCCCTTGTGCAAGGAGGAGCAGGAGGAGCCCTGCAAAATGACCTCCAGCAGGCCACAAATGTGCATGTGTCTGCTCAAACGGTCAGAAACAGACTCCATGAGGGTGGTATGAGGGCCCGATGTCCACAGCTGGGGGTTGTGCTTACAGCCCAACACCATGCAGGACGTTTGGCATTTGCCAGAGAACACCAAGATTGGCAAATTCGCCACTGGCGCCCTGTGCTCTTCACACATGAAAGCAGGTTCACACTGAGCACGTGACAGAGTCTGGAGACGCCGTGGAGAACGTTCTGCTGCCTGCAACATCCTCCAGCATGACCGGTTTGGCGGTGACTGTCCAGGAGTTGGCGGATGCTTTAGTCCAGGTCTGGGAGGAGATCCCTCAGGAGACCATCCGCCACCTCATCAGGAGCATGCCCAGGCATGGTAGGGAGGTCATACAGGCATGTGGAGGCCACACACACTACTGAGCCTCATTTTGACTTGTTTTAAGGACATTACATCAAAGTTGGATCAGCCCGTAGTGTGGTTTTCCACTTTAATTTTGTGTGACTCCAAATCCAGACATCCATGGGTTGATAAATTTGATTTCCATTGATAATTTGTGTGATTTTGTTGTCAGCACATTCAACTATGTAAAGAAAAAAGTATTTAAGAATATTTCATTCATTCAGATCTAGGATGTTATTTTAGTGTTCCCGTTATTTTTTTTGAGCAGTGTATTTAAAAAAAATCTCACCCATCTGCACACACACAATGACAGTGAAAACAACATGTTTTAATTTTTTTTGATTGAAAATGAAATACAGATCTCAATACTCACCCGTGAGCTCAGGTGCATCCAATTTTGGTTGATCATCCTTGATGTCACTACAACTGGATTGGAATCCACCTGTGACCAATTAAATTGTTTGGACATGATTTAGAAAGACACCTGTCTATATAAGGTCCCACAGTTGACAGTGCATGTCAGCACAAACTATACCATGAATTCCAAGGAACTTTCTGTATATCTCAGATGGAATTGTGATGAGGCATATATCTGGGAAAGGGTATAAAACTATTTTTAGAGTTGAAAGTTTCCGAGAACACCGTGGTGTCCATCATTGGGAAATTGAACAAATATGGAACATAGGCTCTGCCTAGAGCTGTCCGTCTGACCAAACTGAGCAACCGGGCAAGAAGGACCTTGGTCAGGGAGGTGACCAAGAACCATATGACCACTCTGACAGAACTACAGACTTTTTTGGCTGAGATAGGAGAACCTGCAAGAAAGACAAGTCTCTACAGCGCTTCACCAATCTGGGCTTTACGGTAGAGTACCCAGAAGAAGCCACTCCTGAGAAAAAGCACATGACCGCACGCCTGGAGTATGCAGAAAGACCGATCATAAAGTAGAAGATTCTGTGGTCTGATGAGCCAAAAATGCAACTATTTGGCCTGAATGCAAAGCACTATGGCTGGCTATAACAAGGCACAACTAATCACCTGTCTAACACCATCCCTACTGTGAAGCATGGTGGTGGCAGCGTCAGGCTATGGGAGTGCTTCTCAGAGGCAGGGACTGGGAGTCTGGTAAGGATAGATGACAATGAATGGAGGCAAATATGAGATCCTGCTTCAGAGTGCAAACGATCTTAGACTGGGGCAAATATTTATGTTCCCACAGGACAATGACCTCAAGCAGCATACAGCTTAAGCAATGCTAGAATGGCTTCAGAACAAAAATGGGAAAGTCCTTAACTTCACTAGGGTAGGGGGCAGCATTTGGAATTTTGGATGAAAAGCGTGCCCAGAGGCTAATACAGTGCCTTGCGAAAGTATTCAGCCCCCTTGAACTTTGGCCACATTTCAGGCTTCAAACATAAAGATATAAAACTGTATTTTTTTTGTGAAAAATCAACAAGTGGGACACAATCATGAAGTGGAACGACATTTATTGGATATTTTAAACTTTTTTAACAAATCAAAAACTGAAAAATTGGGCGTGCAAAATTATTCAGCCCCTTTACTTTCAGTGCAGCAAACTCTCTCCAGAAGTTCAGTGAGGATCTCTGAATGATCCAATGTTGACCTAAATGACTAATGATGATAAATACAATCCACCTGTGTGTAATCGAGTCTCCGTATAAATGCACCTGCACTGTGATAGTCTCAGAGGTCCGTTAAAAGCGCAGAGAGCATCATGAAGAACAAGGAACACACCAGGCAGGTCCGAGATACTGTTGTGAAGAAGTTTAAAGCCGGATTTGGATACAAAAAGATTTCCCAAGCTTTAAACATCCCAAGGAGCACTGTGCAAGCGATAATATTGAAATGGAAGGAGTATCAGACCACTGCAAATCTACCAAGACCTGGCCGTCCCTCTAAACTTTCAGCTCATACAAGGAGAAGACTGATCAGAGATGCAGCCAAGAGGCCCATGATCACTCTGGATGAACTGCAGAGATCTACAGCTGAGGTGGGAGACTCTGTCCATAGGACAACAATCAGTCGTATATTGCACAAATCTGGCCTTTAACCAAAATTGAAATTTTTGGCAACAATGCAAAACGTTATGTTTGGCGTAAAAGCAACACAGCTGAACACACCATCCCCACTGTCAAACATGGTGGTGGCAGCATCATGGTTTGGGCCTGCTTTTCTTCAGCAGGGACAGGGAAGATGGTTAAAATTGATGGGAAGATGGATGGAGCCAAATACAGGACCATTCTGGAAGAACCTGATGGAGTCTGCTAAAGACCTGAGACTGGGACGGAGATTTGTCTTCCAACAAGACAATGATCCAAAACATAAAGCAAAATCTACAATGGAATGGTTCAAAAATAAACATATCCAGGTGTTAGAATGGCCAAGTCAAAGTCCAGACCTGAATCCAATCGAGAATCTGTGGAAAGAACTGAAAACTGCTGTTCACAAATGCTCTCCATCCAACCTCACTGAGCTCGAGCTGTTTTGCAAGGAGGAATGGGAAAACATTTCAGTCTCTCGATGTGCAAAACTGATAGACATACCCCAAGCGACTTACATCTGTAATCGCAGCAAAAGGTGGCGCTACAAAGTATTAACTTAAGGGGGCTGAATAATTTTGCACGCCCAATTTTTCAGTTTTTGATTTGTTAAAAAAGTTTGAAATATCCAATAAATGTTGTTCCACTTCATGATTGTGTCCCACTTGTTGATTTTTCACCAAAAAAATAGTTTTATATATTTATGTTTGAAGCCTGAAATGTGGCCAAAGGTCGCAAAGTTCAAGGGGGCCGAATACATTCGCAAGGCACTGTATCTATCAAAACGTCACGCCAAGGTAAGCCTACACGAAACGCAGCCCTTATTTTAAGTGTTTCTAAAATCACCTTTGGTGGGGACACAATTATGCTGGAAAAATGATTGGAACCATTCCCCTGTTTTGACCGCTTCGGTTTTAGGGTATTATGACTCATATTCTGGTACTGCAAACTTAACGATGGTGTTGAAGTCGTGCGTGGCCACGCAGTTGTGGGTGAATCGGACTACAGGAGGGGACTAAGCACGCACCCCTGAGGGCCCCCTGTGTTGAAGTTCAGCGTAGTGGATGTGTTGCGTAAACTCAACACCTGGGGGGCGTCCCATCAGGAAGTTCAGGATCCAGTTGTAGAGGGGTGTTCAGTCCCAGATTTCTTAGCTTGGAGGGTACTATGGTGTTGAACGCTGAGCTGTAGTCAATGAACAGCATTCTCACGTACTGTAGGTGTTCCTTTTTGTCCAGATGGGAAAGGGCAGTGTGGAGTGCGATTTGAGATTGTGTAATCTGTTGGGGCGGTATACAAATTGGAGTGGGTCCATGGTGTTGACGTGAGCCATGACCAGCTTTTCAAAGCATTTCATGGCTACAGATGAGTGCTACGGTCATTTAGACATATTATCTTGGCATTGTTCTTGGGTACTGGGACTTTGGTGGTCTACTTGAAATGTAGATATTACAGACTGGGTCAGGGATTTGCCAAATGGAGGGTGAGGGAGAGCTGTGTGTGTGGAGTAAAGGTGGTGGTGATTTTAATAATATTTTTAACTTTAGTTGCGAAGGTGACATGCTGATAGAAGTGAGGTAAAACAGATTTCAGTTTTCCTGCATTAAAATCACTGGTAAAACAGGAGCGCTGCCTCTTGATGAGCATTTTATTTATGCTTATGGCCCTATACAGCTTGTTGAGTGCAGTCTTAGTGCCACTTACTGCCAGCATCGGTTTGTGGTGGTAAATGGACAGCTACGAAAAATATAAAGAAGAAAATGGTATGGTCTACAGCTTATCATGAGGTATTCTAACTCGGGCGAGCAGAACCTCAAGACTTTCATAATATTAGATTGCGCACCAGCTGTTAAGCAACACACACTACCCACTTTGAGCTTACCTGACGGTGCAGTTCTGTCCTGCCGATGCATAGAAGAAAAAAAACGCTCTAATATTGTCCTTGTTCAGCCAAGTTTACGAGAAACATAGGATATTACAGTTCTTCAGGTCCCGTTGATAGAATAGTCTCCAACAGAGCTCGTACAGTTTGTTCTCCAGTGATTCTACATTCATCAATAGAAGAGCGGGTAGAGGCGGATTATTTACTCGCCACCTTAGTTTCACCGGGGTACCTGGATGTCGGCCTCTGTCTCTTTCCTTTCTGAGTGTGTAGTATTGGGACCTGGTCCGGGGTGAGCAGTATGTCCTATACCGCAGACTCATTGCAGTAGAAATCTTCATCCAGATCAAGGTTAGTGATCACTGTCCAGAAGCTCTTTTCGGTCATAGGAAACGATGGCGGATACATTATGTACTAAAAGTTAAGATTGGTGCCAAAAAACACACAAAATGGCAGAATTGGCCGCAATATATTCCACCACCATTCTTTTAAAAATCATTCCTCCCTTGTTTCTTTTTCTCTCTCAGTTCTGACCCAAGTTGACGGAACAGACGGTTGAGGGAATCTCCTAGCAGAGAGGATCATGGGAGGAGCCGTGGTAGATGATGAGCCTAGTGATGTCAAGGCACCAGATGGAGGGTGGGGCTGGGCAGTGCTCGCCGGGGGGTTCGTCATCACTGGGTTCTCCTACGCCTTCCCCAAGGCCGTCAGTGTGTTCTTCAAGGAGTTGATCAGGGAGTTCGGAGTGGGATACAGCGACTGTGCATGGATTTCTTCTATACTGTTGGCCATGCTCTACGGCACAGGTATGTATATATATATATATATATATATATATATAATCTCTCTCACAGGAATTTGTAAGTATATCCAACAGAAGTGTTTTCTCGATGATGAGCCAGTACAAGGAAAAAGTGCAGGAGATTAGAGAAAGTGTCAGATCTGGGCGTTACTACCTACCTACACAATTTAGGCAGGACCTTTTTATTAATAATTGTATCTTTATTTTACCAGGTAAGTCTCATTGAGATTAAAAATATATTTTACAAGGGAGACCTGGCCAAAATAGCAGCACACAAAGTTTAAGATATATATTTACAACATAAAGCACACAATTATCACATTAAGCAGGAGGTTAGGTGCATCTAGTGGCCAAACCATTGATAGCCCCCCACTAACTGACCTAGCACACACCCCCGCAGCCCCCAGATAGCATATATGACTCACCATCTGGATTTGGTCTTATGTAGCAACAGTTGAAATAGAGCTACAAATGTTATATCATACACAGCATTTTTGAGGAACAATGGGAAAGTAATTGTCAAAATTAGAAATGTGAACACATCATAAGCCATTTGATTTTTTTAAATGTATGTACAGGAAATGAGCTTTTAGATTTTATTTATTTTTAAATTTTATAGGCATCAATCAGGAATGAGTAGGGTCAGCTATACCGTAAGGACCCCTTCATGTCCTGATTACATGTAGTGCAACAATGGCCTGTAAAGTTCTCTATATTTTAAAAGATTTAAACAAACAATTTTGGAATCACCATGGTCTCAACCATAAACTGTCAATTTATCTTCCTGATAGATTAAGTTCAAATATGTTACATTTGATTATGTTTAAGAATCATTAAGCAACTGAGGGAAAAACAAAATTGCTATTGTGTACACCACTTGAATGAAGTGTCATTTGTGTCTAACGTCAACTCCGTCAGACTGCTGAAAGATCTGAGAATTGTTGTTTTTATTGGGGATTTTCAAATGATTGTATTGAACTGTCTTATGTATCCTAACCAGTCAGGCTTCAAGACGGGCCACTCAACCAAGACTGCTCTCCTCTGTCACGGAGGCTCTCTGCACTGCCAAAGCTGACTCTCTCTGTTCCACGCACTCTCACTAGTGGTGGTCTAAAACCGAGCCTTGGGGGACATCTCCACTTCTCTCCATACACCAAATCACTCGTCTCTCATAGCTTCACATGGTCTCTCCTATCGTTGCTATGCTCATGACACCCTTTTCTCCTTCCTCTCTTCTGACACCCAGTTGGCAACACACATCTCTGCGTGCCTGGCAGGTGTTGGGCCGACATATCAGCTTGGATGTCGGCCCACCAGCTCATCCTCGACAAAACAGAGCTGCTCTTCCTCCCAGGGAAGGCCTGCCTGCTCCATGACCTCAATCACAATTGACAACTACCGGTGTCCCCCTCCCAGAGTGCAAAGAACCTTGTTGTGACCCTGGACAACATACCTGTCGTTCTCTGCAAACATCAAAGCAGTGACTCTCTCCTGCAGGTTCATGCTCTACAACATCTGTAGACTTGGACCTTATCTGACACAGGAAGCAGCGAGGTCCTAATCCAGGCACTTGTCATCTCCAATCTGGATTACTGCATCTCTCTGTTGGCTGGGCTCCCTGCTTGTGCCATCATACCCCTGCAACTTATCCAGAATGCAGCAAGCTGCTTGGTGTTCAACTTTCCCAAGTTCTCCCATGTCTTCCTACGGAGCAGCAAGAGGTACTGCCCCTCCCTACTTTCAGTCTATGCTCAAACACTACACCCCAACCCGAATACTCTGTCACCTCTGGTCTCTTGACAATCCCACCCTTATGGAAGGGCAGCTCCCACTCAGCCCAGTGAAATCTCTTCTCTGTCCTGGCACCACAATGGTGGAACTGCCCATCTTTCAAAAACATCTGAAAGCCTACCTCTTCAACCCAATGTGTGTTCTGTCCACTATTTACTCAGCGCTGGGTTTTTTTTTTTTTTTGTGTAGAATTGAACAATCAAGGCCTTTTTTAAATACTTGTTGGACAATAATTGTAAAAATGAAATGCCTTTTATGGTATCTGAGTTGAGAGAAACCCAGTTAGTCTTTCAGGCATCCCTGAGCTATAAAACGGCACATTTGTCTCTCTGCACCATGGCACAAAAAATGATCTGAAATCCTGGTGGGGGGGACCTTGCTTGGACCTTGTGCGAGGCCCTGCGAAACTGCACTACGCCACTGCCCCTACTTCATTTTCCACCATAGATTTTATCTTTAAAATCATTCAGCTCCTGTAATTTCATGTCCTGTTGTAGCTCGTTCCAATTGGAAGGGTCAGAACTTAAATATTATTCTTTTTTTACCTGCTTGTTCTGGCCTAATGCACAGTTCTGACTGTTTAACAGAAATAGTAAACAAACAAACAATTGGACCAACTGGGGACATTTTTAGTCCCTACGAGGTCAAATGCTATTTATAGGGGGTTTAGGGTGAAGGTTAGAATTAGTGTTAGGGTTATAATTATGTTAAGGGTTAGGGTTGGGTGCTAGGGTTTTATTTTAATTTTACCTTTATTTAACTAGGCAAGTCAGTTAAGAACCAATTCTTATTTTCCATGACAGCTTAGGAACAGTGGGTTAACTGCCTGTTCAGGGGCAGAATGACAGATTTGTACCTTGTCAGCTCGGGGGTTTGAACCACTAGGCTACCCTGCCACCCCAACAGGTTAGGGTTAGGGAAAATAGGATTTTGAATGGGACTGAATTGTCTGTCCCCACAAGGTTAGCTGTACAATTCTGTGTGTGTGTAGGTCCACTGTGCAGTGTGCTGGTGAACAAGTTTGGGTGTCGGCCAGTGATGATGGTGGGAGGGCTCTTTGCCTCCTTGGGAATGGTCCTGGCCTCCTTGGCCACCAGTATCATACACATCTACATCTGTACTGGAGTTATAACAGGTTAGTAAATAAATACACACATCTACCTTAACTGGTGGGAACACACACATACACACTTTAAAAACAGTTTGCCCCCTGTCTACCAGGTCTTGGCCTGGCGCTGAACTTCCAGCCATCTTTGATCATGCTGAATCGTTACTTTAGTGAGAAGAGGCCTCTAGCTAATGGACTATCTGCTGCTGGGAGCCCTGTGGCACTCTGCTGCCTCTCTCCTCTGGGACAGGTACTACACCTCTTCAGTCTCCCTATCTGCAGTTGTAGATCAGTATTATGATGTAGGGAGAAGCATATGAATACAATGAGCGATGTGTGCTACTCTGAAGGATTAACAACACAAAGGGGAAGTTGTGTGCTGTGTTGGCGGCATATCAGAGTTACGGCTCATCATTAATGTTTTTCTTCATATTTCTCCCCAAAGGTGCTGCAGTACCACTATGGCTGGAGAGGCGGCTTCCTTATCCTGGGGGGCCTGCTGCTCAACTGCTGTGCCTGTGGGGCCCTGATGAGGCCCCTGGTGGGCCCCAAGAAGCCCCAGGACCAGGAGTTGCAGGCTGTGGGTGAAGCAGAAAGAAAGCTCAAGCCTAAGAAAAAGCTCCTGGATTTTAGTGTATTTAAAGACAGAGGTTTCCTCATCTATGCCATAGCTGCATCCATCATGGTACTGGGCCTTTTTGTGCCGCCCGTGTTTGTGGTGAGCTATGCCAAGGAGATGGGGAATGAAGACACCAAGTCTGCCCTCCTCCTCACCATCCTGGGGTTCATTGATATCTTCGCCCGCCCCACATGTGGGCTGATTGCGGGGATGAAGTGGGTCCGGCCTAGATGTGTGTATCTCTTCAGCTTCGCCATACTCTTTAATGGCATTACCGATGTGATCAGCTCACAGGTAAGTCTGGAACTTGTTTTTATTGATATATTATTTGTATGGATGGATTTATTTCTATGGGATGTAAACGATACATAAACAGTATTTAATCTGTGTTGTATCGTTAAAACATTCCTGTATTGACACATAGTGTATGTGGAAACCTGCTTGTCGAACATATTATTCCACAATCATGAGTATTAATATGTATTTGGTCCCCCCTTTGCTGCATTAAGAGCCTCCACTCTTCTGGAAAGGCGTTCCACTAGATTTTGGAACATTGTTGCCATGAGCATTAGTGAGGTCGTGCACTGATGTTGGGCGATTAGGCCTGGCTCGCTGTCGGCGTTCCAATTCATCCCAAAGGTGTTCAATGGGTTGAAGGTCAGGGCTCTATGCAGATCAGTCAAGTTCTTCCACACCGATCTCGACAAACCATTTCTGTATGGATCTCGCTTTGTGCACGGCGGCATTGTAATACTGAAACAGGAAAGGTCCTTCCCCAAACTGTTGCCACGAAGTTGGAAGCACAGAATCATCTAGAATTTCATTGTATGCTGTAGGGTTAAGCTTTCCCTTCAATGGAACTAAGGGGCCTAGCCCAAACCATGAAAAACAGCTCCAGACCATTATTCCTCCTCCACCAAGCTTTGCAGTTGGCATTGCATTGGGGCAGATAGCATTCTCCTGGCATCCGCCAAACCCAGATTTGACTGTCGGACTGTCAGATGGTGAAGTGTGATTCATCATTCAAACATATTTCCACTGCTCCAGAGTCCAGTGGTGGTGAGTTTTACACCACTCCAGCTGACACTTGGCATTGCATATGGTGATCTTAGGCTTATGTGCAGCTGCTCGGCCATGGAAACCCATTTCGTGAAGCTTCCAACGAACAGTTCTTGTGCTGACGTTGCTTCCAGAGGCAGTTTGGAACTTGGTAGTGAGTGTTGCAACTGAGGACAGATGATTTTTACAAGCTTCAGTACTCTGTGATCCTGTTCTGTGAGCATGTGTGGCCTACCACTTCGCGGCTAAGACTTTGTTGCTCCTAGACGTTTCCACTTCACAATAACAGCACTTATTTGACCAGGAAAGCTCTAGCAGGGCAGAAATTTGACAACCCGGAAAGGTGGCATCTTATGACGGTGCCATGTTGAAAATCACTGCTCTTCAGTAAGGCAATTCTACTGCCAATGTTTGTCTATGGAGATTGCATGGCTGTGTGCTCGATTTTATACACTTGTTAGCAACGACTGTAGCTGAAATGGCCGAATCCACTAATTTTGAAGGGGTGTCCACATACTTTTGTATATATAGTGTATTATTGTGGACTCTGCAGCCTTCGAGACCCGGAGCTATTGTATCCATAGAATTTGAATGATTAATCAGTCATGGTTTGTCATCAGTCATTTCTCTGGTCATATTATGTTGTGAATTATATAACCAAGGGTGTGGCTTCTCTTTTGGCAGGCGACAGACTACCCTGGTCTGGTGGTGTTCTGTATCTTCTTCGGGCTCTCTTACGGGATGGTGGGGGCGCTGCAGTTCGAGGTTCTCATGGCCATCGTGGGCACAAAGAAGTTCTCCAGCGCTTTAGGGCTGGTGTTGCTCATGGAGGCTATCGCTGTGCTGGTGGGCCCGCCTGGAGCAGGTCAGTACACAGGGAGAAGGATTTGGTTAGTGTTAGGATTAGGGTTATGGCTAGGGTTGGGGATCAACCGGGCTGTGGATGTGAAGTTGGGGTTGAGCCGGGCCGTGGACGTGAGGTTGGGGTTGAGCCGGGCCGTGGACGTGAGGTTGGGGTTGAGCCGGGCCGTGGACGTGAGGTTGGGGTTGAGCCGGGCCGTGGACGTGAGGTTGGGGTTGAGCCGGGCCGTGGACGTGAGGTTGGGGTTGAGCCGGGCCGTGGACGTGAGGTTGGGGTTGAGCCGGGCCGTGGACGTGAGGTTGGGGTTGAGCCGGGCCGTGGACGTGAGGTTGGGGTTGAGCCGGGCCGTGGACGTGAGGTTGGGGTTGAGCCGGGCCGTGGACGTGAGGTTGGGGTTGAGCCGGGCCGTGGACGTGAGGTTGGGGTTGAGCCGGGCCGTGGACGTGAGGTTGGGGTTGAGCCGGGCCGTGGACGTGAGGTTGGGGTTGAGCCGGGCCGTGGACGTGAGGTTGGGCCGTGGACGTGAGGTTGAGCCGTGGGGTTGGGGTTGAGCCGGGCCGTGGGGTTGGGGTTGAGCCGGGCCGTGGACGTGGGGTTGAGCCGGGCCGTGGACGTGGGGTTGAGCCGGGCCGTGGACGTGGGGTTGAGCCGGGCCGTGGACGTGGGGTTGTGGTTGAGCCGGGCCGTGGACGTGGGGTTGAGCCGGGCCGTGGACGTGAGGTTGTGGTTGAGCCGGGCCGTGGACGTGGGGTTGGGGTTGAGCCGGGCCGTGGACGTGGGGTTGAGCCGGGCCGTGGACGTGAGGTTGTGGTTGAGCCGGGCCGTGGACGTGAGGTTGTTTTTTTTATTTTTTATTTTTTTATTTTTTTTTTACTACCTGAAAATTGAGACATGCCGTATCCTTCCTTCTGCAGCCATGGGGGCAGTGTTGTCACTTGCTTCCTTGATCTCATTTATTGGCTATTCATCAGTTGCCTATTTTGCATTGATAACAAAATAATCTCAGCGACTGTTCAAACAGTAAACCAAACAACAAGAATCCACCCAAAAAGGTGTTTTTGTTTAGAAGTAATAAATAGTGATTACACACTATTGTGAAATTGTAGAACCTGCTGTAGCCAACTAGCTAGCCATGTGCTTTTGTCTGCCTGATCAAAACATGACTTTCGATTTTTAGCTGATTATGGGACTGAATACACACACAGCATTTCAAACTGGGATACTGTTTTAGGTTTGACCAGCAAACATAAGAATATTTTTCAGGGCATAATTGTAAATTATAAATCTGATTAATTTCACATGAAGATGTGGGAAGCTAAAAAGGCTAGCTAGCTTGCTTTATTTTTTTGCCTCCAAAAATCCACGTGGACTTGGAGTTATGGATACTCTTCCGAAAAAAGATTGGTAAGAGTGCAGTGTAACTGCAGTATGCTACAAACAACTTCTCCTTTGTGTTGTTTTTACTGCAGTAATTTAGCAGTGTAACTGCAGTTAGAGTGCAGTCGACTGCCGTTTCAAAACTGCATTATTTTGTAATGTTAGGGTTGAGCCGGGGTGTGGACATGACATTAGGGTTTTGAACAAAGTCTTCAAACAATCAAAGCCAGCATAGATATTTTAGCTGGTGATAAACTGTGTATGCCTTGAATGTATGACAGGTAATAAACTCTTCTCATAGTTCTCCTCTCCCGTAGGTCGTCTGCTGGACGCCACACATAACTACATGTACGTGTTCCTGCTGGCTGGCTGTGAGGTCATTCTGGCCTCCATCGTCATCTGCATGGGCAACTTCCTGTGCATCAAGAAGAAGCCAGATGAGCCTGAAGCCCATTTAAAGAATGGAGCCCCCGTAGAGATGGAGAAGCTCAACAGCCTGCTGGAGGCGGAGGGAGGAGAGCATGAGAGGGCGCAGCCGGCGGGGGTGAGGGGTGGCGCCGCAGAGGCAAAATAGGGAGTGGAAAAGAATGGAGGGGTGGGAAACCCAGAGACAGCTCTGTGATGGAAAGAGAAGGGATATTTGTTAATTGATTTTTAGAGACTGACAAGCTTTTATTAAACACTACCAATAGGGACGAACATAAGAATACACACACTGGCGGAGGGAGGGATGAAGAGAAGGATGAATTGCATTGTGCTGTGTTGTATGCTTTAATATACACAGCAAATTGGCCAGTGTTACCTACTGTTTTTTCAGGGTAACATTTCTGTTTTGATTCTGGAGTAAAATTAACTCTAAGGGTTAAATTGACACTGAGTGGTGTAATAGGACCCCAGTGTCTGTTAATAACCGATGTTAACCAAAACCACAGCCATCATGTTTCCCAGCATGCTCAATGCAGGTGATTTCAAAATATATATTTTTTTGTGGGCAGAGAGGGGAGGGGGGTTTGATTGTACATTGATTAATGTTGTGCTACTCAAATATAAATTCCATACATTTTTCTAAACTAATCTAATGTGTTACTTGGATGTATTGCACACATTACTGAAATGGTTGTCCAGTTTAAATGCATTCGATACTCTCATATTTTAGTCTTCCCAACCCTGGCAGTCATTCTGAATAAAAGTTGAGTGAATACAAATTCCTAATGTTGATGTTCCCACTCTGGCTGAATTCCAATTGGAATTACACATTACTTTGCAAGCCATCATACATGTGACTTTCAGGCCTGATGTGGCCTGTAAACCATGTGTTTCTGGCCACTGTATTGGGGTAAAACTAGTCCCTCAACATAAGGCCTTATGAAGTATGTACAGTGGGGCAAAAAAGTATTTAGTCAGCCACCAATTGTGCAAGTTCTCCCACTTAAAAAGATGAGAGAGGCCTGTAATTTTCATCATATGTACACTTCAACTACAACAGACAAAATGAGGGAAAAAAATCCAGAAAATCACATTGTAGGATTTTTAATGAATTTATTTGCAAATTATGGTGGAAAATAAGTATTTGGTCACCTAAAAACAAGCAAGATTTCTGGCTCTCACAGACCTGCAACTTCTTCTTTAAGAGGCTCCTCTGTCCTCCACTCATTACTTGTATTAATGGCACCTGTTTGTATTTTATACTGATAAGTTCACCTGTCCACAACCTCAAACAGTCACACTCCAAACTCCACTGTGGCCAAGACCAAAGAGCGGGGGGGTGCCACTCAATATTTGGAAGGTTCTCTGTTTTGTTATACTCAGTGTATAGTAGTTCTTTGTTAAACCTGACACATTGGCATCTGAAGATGCTGTGAAATTGAATATGGCCATATAAAGAGCTGATTACCCAATAATAGAATAAACTCAGCAAAAAAAGAAACGTCCTGTCACTGTCAACTACGTTTATTTTCAGCAAACTTAACATGTGTAAATATTTGTATGAACATAAGATTCAACAACTGAGGCATGAACTGAACAAGTTCCACAGACATGTGACTAACAAATGAAATAATGTGTCCCTGAATAAAGGGGGGTCAAAATCAAAAGTAACAGTCAGTATCTGGTGTGGCCACCAGCTGCATTAAGTACTGACGTGCATCTAATGGACTGCACCAGATTTGCCAGTTCTTGCTGTGAAATGTTACCCCAGTCTTCCACCAAGGCACCTGCAAGTTCCCAGACATTTCTGGGGGGATTGCTCCTAGCCCCCACCCTCCGATCCAACAGGTCCCAGACGTGCTCAATGGGATTGAGATCCGGGCTCTTCGCTGGCCATGGCAGAACACTGATATTCCTGTCTTGCAGGAAATCACGCACAGAACGAACAGTATTTCTGGTGCTATTGTCATGCTGGAGGGTCATGTCAGGATGAGCCTGCAGGAAGGGTACCACATGAGGGAGGAGGATGTCTTCCCTGTAACGCACAGCGTTGAGATTGCCTGCAATAACAACACGCTCAGTCCGATGATGCTGTGACACACCGCCTCAGACCATGACGGACCCTCCACCTCCAAATCGATCCCGTGCCAGAGTACAGGCCTTAGTGTAACGCTCATTCCTTCGACAATAAACGTGAATCCGACCATCACCCTTGGTGAGACAAAACCGTGACTCGTCAGTGTGGAGCACTTTTTTGCCAGTCCTGTCTGGTCCAGCGACGGTGGGTTTGTGCCTATAGGTGACGTTGTTGCCGGTGATGTCTGGTGAGGACCTGCCTTACAACAGGCCTACAAGCCCTCAGTCCAGCCTATTGCAGACAGTCTGAGCACTGATGGGGGGGGGATTGTGCGTTCCTGGTGTAACTTGGGCAGTTGTTGTTGCCATCCTGTACCTGTCCTGCAGGTGATGTTCGGATTACCGATCCTGTGCAGGTGTTGTTACACGTGGTCTGCCACTGCCAGGACGATCAGCTGTCTGTCCTGTCTCCCTGTAGCGCTGTCTTAGGTGTCCCACAGTACAGACATTGCCATTTATTGCCCTGGCCACATCTGCAGTCCTCATGCCTCCTTGCAGCATGCCTAAGGCACGTTCACACACATGAGCAGGGATCCTGGGCATCTTTCTTTTGGTGTTTTTCAGTCTTTTTAGTGTCCTAAGTTTTCATAACTGTGACCTTAATTGCCTACCGTGTGTAAGCTGTTACACGGAATCCAAACCGGCTGTCCCCCTACACCAAACGTGACCACGACACACAGGTTAAAATATCAAAACAAACTCTGAACCAATTACATTAATATGGGGACTGGTTGAAAAGCATTAGACATGTATGGCAATTTAGCTAGTTAGCTTGCACTTGCTAGATAATTTGTCCTATTTAGCTAGCTTGCTGTTGCTAGCTAATTTGTCCTGGTATATAACAATAGTTATTTTACCTTAAATGCACAAGGTCTAAAACTGTGTGTAGTCAGTATTGTCCTATCCTCTGATTGTATCTTTTTCTGCCTGTCTGTGTGAGATCTTTGTATATATGAATTCTAGATAAACAGACACAAAACCTCAAATACACAATCATGTCCATGAGCACCCTCTGCTGGGTATTTGTTGATTGTAAAACTTGCGGATTTATTCAATACCTATCTTTCTGAGATACTGTGTAGTTGGCTTCCTGACGTGTTGCTATGCCAACCTAATAAATATATTATTTGGAGAAAGTGCTTGAATTGTGGTTGACTCTTCAAACGCTCTAATGGGTATGTAATAAAACACACATACATGTTAGGCCAACTCTCCAATCATCTTAGGCAAGATTTGTGTTGTACAGAACCCTAGCTGGGGGTAGTGTATTGGTGGTAGCGCTATGCCAAATCAACAACGGCCCTTAATCACTTCAAATGGGATTCAGAACCATTATTAACACAATTGGTAGTGTATCTCTGTTGACTGAATCATGTTTTTTTCTCCCTGAGGTACAGCATCTGAGGGGTGTACTACAAAACAAGACCAAGGAGTTAGCCAGTTAACTTGCCTGAATATTCTGAAATAACTTTTGAATTTTTTGAACGATAAGCTTGAAATGGACACGGTCTAATTGACTCAACAACCGAACACATGTTTAGCTTACTTAACGAAGCTGGAAAATCAAGTGTTTATTTCTGGTTGTTTATCAAAGTTAGCTGGCTATGGCATTGATTGTGCATTGTAGTATACCCCTTGAGAGCGTTCAAGGCTGTCTAATAACGCCCTCTAAGGGTCTTTGGGCGTAACACAACCCTTTCTCACACTCTTTTGACCAACACAGGCATGGTTTGTATTTTAGTATGCTAATGAAAAATATTTTTTTCTCATTCTTCCCCTCTAATCAAGGACTCATTTAGACCTAAGACAAAAGGTGTCAGGTAAAACAGAGCAATATCCCTGATCTAGGAGATAATCTCCAATATAGGGTGATAGACATTTACTAATTTATTAAATCCTCTTTTTGTCTTGAGGCATCCACAAGAGAGCCCCACTGCTTCCGGTCTGCGGCCTTTTTGGTTAGGGTT
Source organism: Oncorhynchus mykiss (assembly GCF_013265735.2). Classification (NCBI taxonomy): domain Eukaryota; kingdom Metazoa; phylum Chordata; class Actinopteri; order Salmoniformes; family Salmonidae; genus Oncorhynchus; species Oncorhynchus mykiss. The sequence continues at coordinate 24,172,817 of NC_048584.1, forward strand.
CCCCGGGTTAGGTCTTCCCCTCAGGTGTCCAGCGTAGGCAATTGCAGTGTGCGCGTCTAGTGGTAGTCTGCACACAGGTTAAGACATCAAATATATTAACTATATATACCTTTTCTTTCCACGTTTGAAAATGAAAGCACACAGAGTACAAGTACTTCATTTATTTACAGTTTTTAAAGTACACAAATACAGTGGCAAATACAAATGAGAGATAAAAGTAATATTATTTCAGAGCTGGTAGCTTAGTTAATTACACATAGAAGGGTGAGTCAGTGATTGACCAAACTGCCCATGGGTTAAACCATAGGATAAAATGACTAGTCAGGAATCAGGCCTGCATTAAAATGGTTCTATAGGGGTGAACCATGGTAACGATTCAGCTGTGCAGACCCTAAAAATACAAATTTTGCTGACTGAGGTTGAGTTGAATATCCCAAACTCTTGCTCCACACTCTTTGTTGAAGATCAGTAGAGATTTGGCGCGTTACTCTGTCCAGGTGTTGCTGACGCATGTCAGATCTTACAAAGCATGGATAGGTATTTAACGTATCAGCTAACCAGATGTTATAGCGATCTCGTGCCCGACAGCAGTCGATGTGGCACGCAATCATTGGTTGATGCATGCAACGTCTGAACAGGGTAACGCGACCATTGAGTTGAACGTCAAAGACCATAGCCCACCCAAGAGAAGTGTTAATCGGTTAATTTATCAGGAAATACAAAGTAAAGACAGATCTTTAGTTAAGTGCACGTGCCTTTGCTTGTAGCCACATCAGTGCAGCACCATTTTATTTCTCAAAACATGTACAAATAACACCAGTGTTCACATCATGGAGACAATAAGAAAATATAAAAGTGTCAGTTCACAATCAATAAAACAAAATCATTGTTAAATGGCTGCTATTTTAAACTGACACTGGTAAGTCTCTGTGTGAGTGCTCTCAATTTTTGTGAATTTGAGGCACTCCAACTAAAACAATCCTGCACTTCATCTTTTTGGACAGACGCAGCACAAGCCTGGGCACGGATAATGATTATGACAGCCCAAAACTGGACCGAACCAGACCGATTATAGGACAGTGATGTCACACTTTTGAGCAGACCCAATTTAAGAAACCCAACCCGAATTCACCTCAAAAAGTAAACATCTATATTACATGTATTTCACAGCTTAGAAATATTACAAATAACAGGAAATGAGCATGTAGATCTGTACAGTAGTCCATGAGAGACTGTCTTGGTTGGGGAGACAAGGAAACCTTTACGGGGCCCTCCTATACATATACAACTTGAGCAACTTTGACCATTAAACCCCATCTAGAAATACAGATAAATTTCAGATGTGATTTAGAGTTAAAACCCTACATATCAGCAGTTCAAAGGGAGGCCGAGTGTTAAAACATGCAAATAGTATGTATTACAAATGGCTTTAGAGTTACAGACCAGAGCTGTGAAAACAATAGAAAACCAGCTGGTGGTCAGAGAAAACAGATGTACAAATGACAAGCAGTACACCCAAAACGACCCATTTAAAACAGAGCCTCAATCTTGGATCAGCTCTTTTCATATCAGATTTATTATGTAGTAATGTACAGTGGGAGTAGAAATGAGTGTCTTTATTGACAAAGTGCCATGGATGAGGAGTAGTAACCATGGCAATAACGGTGGCAGTTGTTGTCATTCCGTTTGTCGTTTCAGTCTTAAAAGAACTCGGTTAGATCGCCATCACAGCGAAGACCAGTCTCTGCACAGGCATGGAAAATGTCTCTGGGAAAAGAGGTCGCAGATGTGGTACTTATTTCCAAGTTTTTTTATCGAAACAATTGTAAGTGTTCAGGAGAGAGTACAGAGAAAGCTAGAAAGAGAGCATAGAGGGAGAGAGAGACCGAGTGGGCAAGGAACAAGAAAACTAGGGTGAAAGAAAGGAACAACCAGACATTGCCAGGTCAGGAGAGAGGTGGTCTTCCGATGTTTTCTGTAGTAGTTAGCGAGCTGGCTGCCGATTGGTTGAGCCAGGCTTGGTGCTGTCCTCTGCTGTGCCAGTGGCATTGTGGGTCTTGTCTCATCGAGGCGCTGCAGAGTGGAGGCCACCAGGAATCATGCCAGACACCAACTGAGGGGAGAAGAGAGAGGGGAGGGGTCAACTTTTATACTCTCATACATTTACAGCAGGCGGGGATCTCTACTCTCGCTTCTCTGCATGCAATCTCCATCTTATCATTAAATATACTGAACTATACTTACATTATTACTCAATTTCATCTACACAACACTGCACTTAAGTTGAAATAAAAATATCAGACTTGAAACATCAGAAGTTTCAAAACCATATCATGCATGAAGGCCTGACAATAGATTAATATTGTCACATTGCTCAGCAGAAACAGCAGTATTTCCATGTAGTGCAGAAGATATGCTGAGGGTGATACATAGTGTGAGAGATGAAGGCAAGCAGCGATGGGCCACATGGCCTCAGTCTGGTGTGTCATTCACTCATCAGAACAAGAAAACAAAATGCAGTATATGCTTTCAGACATAGCAAATCTAAACTTTAGCTTGGTGATAATTTCCAGAGACCTACGAAAAACCATGCAGCATTGAGCAGTGGTAAAAGCCAAGGGAGACAAGGGTTTGAAGGACACACACACCCACCCCTCTATAGGTAAGACTGGGGAGTTAGGAGCAGGATAGGAACCAATGCAGTCACATGCTGGAGAATGTCAGACAGGCATCACCACAGTCCAACCACTGCAACAAGTCACAAGCACTGTGCTGAGGATAGGTCACAGAGCTAGGTAGGGTAACAGCCAGAAATAGCAGAAACACTGGTTCCACACGTTGGTTTGTTATCACAAGGTTGGAATGCACCGCTCCAGTTCTCAAGGGAGACAGTGTCAGATGCATCAGAATAACTGAGGCATCTGGTCCAATAGGACCTGGCAAGTCAGGCTCATTGAATGATCAATACGCTATGAAAGGGAATAGGCTGGCCAGCTGACTAACAAAAAGTAGTTCCTTTTGTCATAAGCTGTTAACATTGAAGCTACTTGTCTCAACTCCCTTTCATAGCGTATATCAGAGAGGAACAAGAGCCTGCAGACAGACAGTACTTCCCATTAGGACTGGAGGCGTGCATCCCTGGTACTTTAGAACCCAGCGCCAGCCTCAGCGGGACTCACCCAGTGTGGCCATCGGGCCATCACACAAGGATATGGCGAGCATCTAGTTGGCGTGATTGTCGAAGGGAATGCTATTCTGAGGTTAGTGGAGGGAGAGAGAAGGCCATAGGTCAAGTCAGACAACTGGATCTGGGTCTGTAGTATGGCATGCTTACTATAACACACCAATGTGTGGGAGATAAAAACTACAACTCTCATGATCACCTGGTGGAAACGTAAAGAGATCGCCAAGGAGAATAGGGCGATGTTGCCTAAGGAGAGTGGGGATATTTCATTATAGTGTCCTCTTCAGTACCCTCAAGCCTGGGGTGAATTTCCTTCCGTGCATCTTCTCCTTTAGTCTTGTTTGGCAGACTAAAGCCAGGGCCCTTTACTTAGCTAGTTGAAGTGCCTCCCTCCAATAAACATCTTCATGTTTATTAATGTCTTGAATCATGTTGATGCAAGCCAGGCCTTACTGATGCACTCCTAGACTTACAGCTAGCTACTCCTTATTGAGATCCAAAGTCAAGAGACATTCCTGTTTAGGTTGACTATAGACAACTTTATTGGTTCTGTTCTCCATATTCCTCTGGAGGGGTGGGTCATGATGGGCGGTGGTCGTATGAGGTCAGTGGTGTTCTGGTGAGGGCCGAGGGGGTGCATCTGGGGTTGGGACGAGCTTGTACCTGTGAGGTGGACATGCGAGAGGTGTCCTGGTGTCCCGTCAGGTCGGACGAGGAGACGTTAACGGGAGCTCCCCGGTGAAGCCGCATGCTCACTTTTCTCTCTCGTTCCATACCGGACGCCGGTCGTGGAGACATGTTGGCTAGAGGAGAGAAAAAGAGACAGGAGAAACAAATACAGTGGTGCAAAAAAGTATTTAGTCAGTCACCAATTGTGCAAGTTCTCCCACTTAAAAAGATGAGAGAGGCCTGTAATTTTCATCATAGGTACACTTCAACTATGACAGACAAAATGAGAAAAAAAAATCCAGAAAATCACATTGTAGGATTTTTTATGAATTTATTTGCAAATTATGGTGAAAAATAAGTATTTGGTCACCTACAAACAAGCAAGATTTCTGGCTCTCACAGACATGTAACTTCTTCTTTAAGAGGCTCCTCTGTCCTCCACTCGTTACCTGTATTAATGGCACCTGTTTGAACTTGTTATCAGTATAAAAGACACCTGTCCACAACCTCAAACAGTCACACTCCAAACTCCACTATGGCCAAGACCAAAGAGCTGTCAAAGGACACCAGAAACACAATTGTAGACTTGCACCAGGCTGGGAAGACTGAATCTGCAATAGGTAAGCAGCTTGGTTTGAAGAAATCAACTGTGGGAGCAATTATTAGGAAATGGAAGACATACAAGACCACTGATAATCTCCCTCGATCTGGGGCTCCACGCAAGATCTCACCCCTTGGGGTCAAAATGATCACAAGAACGGTGAACAAAAATACCAGAACCACACGGGGGGACCTAGTGAATGACCTGCAGAGAGCTGGGACCAAAGTAACAAAGCCTACCATCAGTAACACACTACGCCGCCAGGGACTCAAATCCTGCAGTACCAGATGTGTCCCCCTGCTTAAGCCAGTACATGTCCAGGCCCGTCTGAAGTTTGCTAGAGAGCATTTGGATGATCCAGAAGAAGATTGGGAGAATGTCATATGGTCAGATGAAACCAAAATATAACTTTTTGGTAAAAACTCAACTCGTCGTGTTTGGAGGACAAAAATGCTGAGTTGCATCCAAAAAACACCATACCTAATGTGAAGCATAAGGGTGGAAACATCATGCTTTGGGGCTGTTTTTCTGCAAAGGGACCAGGACGACTGATCCGTGTAAAGGAAAGAATGAATGGAGCCATGTATCGTGAGATTTTGAGTGAAAACCTCCTTCCATCAGCAAGGGCATTGAATATGAAACATGGCTGGGTCTTTCAGCATGACAATGATCCCAAACACACCGCCCGGGCAAAGGAGGAGTGGCTTCGTAAGAAGCATTTCAAAGTCCTGGAGTGGCCTAGCCAGTCTCCAGATCTCAACACCATAGAAAATCTTTGGAGGGAGTTGAAAGTCCGTGTTGCCCAGCAACAGCCCTGCCCTAGAGGAGATCTGCATGGAGGAATGGGCCAAAATACCAGCAACAGTGTGTGAAAACCTTGTGAAGACTTACAGAAACGTTTGACCTCTGTCATTGCCAACAAAGGGTATATAACAAAGTATTGAGATAAACTTTTGTTATTGACCAAATACTTATTTTCCACCATAATTTGCAAATAAATTCATTAAAAATCCTACAATGTGATTTTCTGGATTTTTTTCCCTCATTTTGTCTGTTGTAGTTGAAGTGTACATATGATGAAAATTACAGGCCTCTCTCATCTTTTTAAGTGGGAGAACTTGCACAATTGGTGGCTGACTAAATACTTTTTTGCCCCACTGTACATACTTCATAAGGCCTTATGTTGAGGGACTAGTTTTACCCCAATACAGTGGCCAGAAACACATGGTTTACAGGCCACATCAGGCCTGAAAATCACATTTATGATGGCTTGCAAAGTAATGTGTAATTCCAATTGGAATTCAGCCAGAGTGGGAACATCAACATTAGGAATTTGTATTCACTCAACTTTTATTCAGAATGACTGCCAGGGTTGGGAAGACTAAAATATGAGAGTATCGAATGCATTTAAACTGGACAACCATTTCAGTAATGTGTGCAATACATCCAAGTAACACATTGGATTAGTTTAGAAAAGTAGCACAACATTAATCAATGTACAAAACCTCCCCCCACAAAAAAATATATTTTTTAAATCACCTGCATTGCGAATGCTGGGAAACAGCATGTTGGCTGTGGTTTAAATACCTTTTTGCCCCACTGTACTTCCTGACCATGACAAGAGACAATAACATTATTATGTAAACCATATATCAAAGTGTGAGAGAGAGACACTAACCTGTGTGTGAGGTGGGTGTGAGGGGTGTAGGCGGCGCCGGATCCTGTGTTCCTCGGGGTCGTCCTGAGGCGGCCGGGAGTCCCCTGGCCCCAGGGTTTCTGCCGTGTCTCAGCCTATCCTCTCTGTCCCTCCGCTCCCGCTCCGCCTCCTCCGCTGCACGGTTGGCCCCCTTGGAATTAGGGGCAGTCAGAGGGGTAGAAATGGAGACTAGATCAGAAAACTGCCACTGAGGTACCATTGCCTAATTGTTAAGAGGATTATTAAGATGTGCAATAAAAACAGTATATGTTTAATAGATTGTTAATTAACAATGAATAGAGGCAGTACTCACAAACTTGAGCATGTTCCAGTCAAAGACGTAGTCGTAGGAGAAGCCCTGTCTGTGGAACAGGTTTCTGAACAGCTGTCTCAGGTAAGAGTAGTCCGGCTTGTCATCGAACCGCAGAGAGCGACAGAAGTTCAGGTAGGTGGAGAACTCCGCTGTGAGGAGGGAGAAAAGTGTTAGAATCCTTTATTATCATCCTGTAGGGAAATTCCTTCATCTTTTATTTTACAGGGTCACCGCATGGCCTCTGAAGAGGTACAGAAACATTACAGACAATCAAATGGACAAAGACAATCCTACACTGTCATAGATATCCATACCTAAGCACAGAGTAGGAGTGTGTTTGTATAAATCAACTATGCTTAAACCAGGAATGATAAATCAGACTACGTACAGGGGTATCCCTTGCAGAGCACCTCGATAGGGGTTGACATCTTCTTCTCACTGATGCGTTCATACTTCTGCCTCTTGGTGGCGGCCTTGAGGCCCTGCCAGGGCAGAGAGCCCAGGTTGAAGTACATCAGGACGTAACCAAGAGACTCCAGGTCATCACGACGAGACTGCTCTGTAGAGAGAGGGAGGGAGAAAGTCACACACTGGCCCTGTTTGAATAGTGTGTGTGTGAGATCAATGTCCAGGTGTGTGTATGCAACCTACCTATCCCCAGGTGTGTGTTGATGGATGCGTAGCGTGCTGTGCCGGTCAGGTTCTTGTTCTCGCGGTAGGGGATGTGCTGGTGTGTGCGGGCGTCGCGGTACTTCTTGGCCAGGCCAAAGTCAATGATGTACACCAGGTTGCCCTTCTTGCCCAGGCCCATCAGGAAGTTGTCAGGCTTCACATCTCTGTGGATGAAGTTCTTAGAGTGGATGTACTCAATACGGCTGATCTGAAAAATAGTTTTTTTTCACATACATAAGAGCAGAGGTGGACACTACTCCTCCTGGAGAGCTTTACTTTGCGCTTCTAATCTGCTAACAAATAATAGCTAGCGAACATGCAAGCAAATTTCATAGCATATAGTGGTCATAACTTCAGAAGATACAAGTGGCCCTAATAGTCAGCATAAGAGCGGAATATTTAATGCTGTTGGTGAACACCCGCTCTGTCAGTTGTCTCACCATCTGGTCAGCCAGCAGCAGGACAGTCTTGAGGCTGAACTTGCGGGAGCAGAAGTTGAACAGGTCCTCCAGACTGGGGCCTAGCAGCTCCATCACCATCACGTTGTAGTCTCCCTCTGCTCCACACCACTTTATTGTAGGGATGCCCACTGTTATGGAAGAAACACACATGGGAGGTTAGAAGTGGGAAAGCAAATTGATGACTTCAACTTAATCATGGTTAGTTAATCTGTTTTTTAACCCATCTCTAGTTCACTTAAATGACATTCTCTATTGGGTTTAATGTGATTTCCTGTGTGGTGTTTCTCTGGCTCTGTGATCGGATGACAGGTTCCACTGAGTCCACTCTCTCAGGCTGCTGGCTGGCATGACTGGACTGACTGACTCATGTGGATGACTGCCTGCTTGTCCAGTGATGTGAAAACCACATTAACATGGGGGAAGGTGGGGTGGGGGGAGCACGAGAGCAATGGAGGGGGTAGATAGGAGAGAAAGAGGAGAGGAGTGGGGAGAGATAGACCAGGACTGATAGCCCACAGCAAGGCCCATGTATAATGGTTTAGACCCAGGTCTCACCTCCTCCCTGCATCATCTTGTAGATCTTGCTCTCGATGTGGAGCTGTGGGTGCTTGGTCTTCACACATTCCAGCTTGATGGCCACCTCCTCTCCCACTGAGATGTCTGTGCCTGGGGGACAAAGAGAAGGACTATCGATAAAAATGTATGGAGATGAATAGAGAGCAGTCAATTACTGATGTTGGTTCACAGAGCATGATTTATGCTTAGAAATGTTTATGGCCTGGATGTTTTTTTCCTGACCACGAAGGGAGGGGAAACTCTGGTCCCTTGTGATGTGCATGTCCCTGCTGACTGAGCATTGCAGCACAGACGGGGGATACACAGTGCATTCAAAAAGTATTCAGACTAGGGTTGCAAAGGGTCAGAAATTTTCCAGTAAATTTCCAAAGATTTTCCAGACATTTTCCATGGGAAGTTAAGCCCGGGAATTTTGCTTAAATTCATTGAAGAAGTTTGGTTAAACTATCCCAAATTCAATGGAATTCCAACACTCTGCATGCACAGTTCATTCTTCCAACACATGTACAGCTGATTCTTAAGATCTTGCACACTAATGAGATGGCATTGAGCCCACACTACTACACTGTCTGAGCCAAGGACTACATGCTTTCTGGTAAGTTTTGATTACAATACTGGGTGGGGTGAACATATTTTATATGACATACATGATTTTTTGTTAACTAGTAAATAGTAGCCTACAGCAAAGTGTGTTTAAATAATTTCTAACTTGTTAAATTCTGCTAGTTAGTTCTTGCTACCATGTGGGTTTTAGCTTGCTTGAGCCTGCTAACTGAGGAGTGTTAATTCACCTGTTTCCATACATATTTCATTTAAAAATAAAATAAATCTTACAAAGGAGTTGTTTAATCTAACTGCTTAACTATTTATCTGTACATGGAATTGTATTATTTTTTTTTTTGCTATTTTCTTCCCAATCTTTACATGAAAATGCCACGAGCACTATCTAATGTGTGGAGACATTTAACTGCAGCTAATGTAGAAGGAAAAGCTGTGTACATTTGAAAATACTGTGCATAATCCTATGTGAAGAATGCAACAAAGATGCAGAATCAGCTGGCCAAGTGCATAAGTTCCCTCAGCACTCACAACCTCTGACAAGTCCCTCTACTTCTATTCGAGGTGAAAATGATGAATCAGACACCTTATCGATAGCAACAGCTCATGGTCCTCCTTGACTCAATGGAGGAACATAGTCAGAGAAATGCTGATGAATGTCTTGCTCGAGCTGTGTATGCAACTGGGTCAGCTCTGATGCTCACAGGCAAGATTGGAAGAGATTTCTGAATATTCTCCACCCAGCATACACCCCTCCAACCAGACAGGCTTTATCTACTAACTTGCTGGATGCAAAGTTCAACCGAGTTCAAGTGAAGGTCAAGCAAATCATAGAGAAAGCAGACTGTATTGCAATCATCTCTGATGGGTGGTCAAATGTTTGTGGGCAAGGAATAATTAACTACATCATCTCCACCACTCAACCAGTATTCTACAAGAGCACAGACAAGGGACAACAGAACAGGGAAGGGGAGTAGAGAGTGAGTCGGGGCCCATCCCTCCCTGCACAGTGGTTGTCACTAGTTACCAGAGACAAAAAATACAAATGGGCAATATTATACAAATTAATATAAACAGAAATTAGCTTTCTGGTCTTAATTTAAAAAGTTAGGCATGAGGTCAACAGTGTGGTTAAGGTTAAAATCAGATTTTAAGAAGATAAATTGTAGAAATAGCCATTATTATGACTTTGTGGCTGTGGTCATTTGTGTTGACCCTGCCCAGCAGCAGTGAAAACATAAATTCAGAGTGACTATAGAGGGCCAGCAGAGCATTACCTAGGAACATGAAATTATGTTTAATATGTGAAAAATGGTCCAAGGTGTTACATAAGACTCGAATAAGACTCGAAGACTCATAAGCTTGAAGAGTTACAATGTAAAACACACCTAGCCTGTTACTTTAGTACTGGGCCTACTTCTCTTTGCGCTGCTTGCAAATGGCCCTTTTCATACAAAGTGGGAAAAAAGGGCAATATGAGATTTTTTTTTAAAATGCATTGAAGATGTGCACATTTGCTGCACTGTATGTTAGTAGTGGGAAACAGGGGAGCTTTTCATATCTGACATTTCATTTCAAAAGTAGGCTTACAGTCAGTCCATGTATGACTCAGACCATCTCCTGAAAAGCACTTTACTTAACACCTCCATGCACGCACACACAATAACATGTCGAATGAATCATACATGTGGTTACATAAAGGGGAATGCATTAGTCCACACTGGAGAGCAGAGCAGAGAGGGAAATACAGCTGACTGGAGCTTCCCCTCTGTGTGTGTAGGACGGTTCACCACACGCCTGCGTGTGCCCCCCCCAAACTGACACCTGAGGAGTACGCAGGAACACACAGGTGACCTAGGATGGGGGCAAATCCACCCCTCGCTGACATTATATTGTCTGTCCCATTACAAAGCCTATTACAATGGGCACTTGGGACTGACATCATTCATAACGGTTTAGCCTTCCAAAACATGGATTACTTCATGTGCATTGAGAAAATCTACAGAATTGGCAGTCAAGTCTGTATGCTCTAACAATTAAACACATTTGAACAAATTGTACTTCAATTGTACTTCAAACTATATGAACTCAACATAGTTCTATTGGTGTCAGAATGTTTTAATGTTTCAATATTTTCTAGAGGCTTAATGAAGAGGCAGGCAGCCTAGGAGAGATAAAGATGTTCTAGGCCTGGTTATACAATCCAGCTAGGGTGTCAAAAGGAAACAACCACGCCATATCCTTAGTGGTTTGGAGCAGTGGTGTGTGGGGTGGGCTGGATTACCTTTTTACAGGTTTACTCTTCTAAAAACATCTACTCAGCCCTACACGATTCATGTCTGTTGAGTTGGAACATTGAACTTCAATGGAGTTGGACATGCGGTTTCTCATCTGCATACTCGACTTGGCCTCGATTGGTTGACCCGTCATCATATGTTGGTTGTTTGTTGTTCTTAAAGAGCTTTGAGATTCTATGAAAAGCACTATAGAAGTTTAATGACTTATACATGTGCAACATAATTCATATATCGACCATAACTGCAGCCATGTAAGAACATAGAAATCATCGACTTTTCCCAGTCAGTGTCTCTGAACCCGAAAATGCACAAACAGTGCATTTAACAACTCAAAGACGGGAATAACATTTGCCACAAAATGTTTCCAGTCAGTATCCAAATGACCCAACCCTTTCAAAACAAAACATCCAACAACAAGCAACTGAGAAGCAAGTCAAGCAGCCTTTTGGCCTTACATGGGGTTTAGAACTATTTGTTTAGAAAAGGGGAAGAGGTGGCGGGATGGGGTTTGGAGCTGTGACTCGTGACAGGCTAGTACAGACAGACAGGACATAGTAGGGCAGTAGTAGGCATTAAACATCTGACAGACGGTTTGTGAAACAATGACATGGCTGTTAGAAACTTTGCAGATGTCATCCCCATCAACAATAAGCTCTTTCTGCTGTATACACTAACTGCCATGTGCTACAGTAGTGCCAAGAAGCTGGACAATTGTGTTGAACCCTGTAGCTGGACAAGATGTGCTCCTGCTTCAACTCAACCAGAGGAATTCCTACAGTCACCTGAAAACGCATACAATGAGGATAGGACATACACCAAATTCAGAAACTCTGAGGCCCTGTAAAAACCCATTTAGCATTTAACATAGGAATACTCCTCCCTATCACGCATAGGAAAACATGACTCCACGAAGCATAGCAGGATTATGACAACAGTTACAGTTACGGCATGACAAGATTCAAACTCACTCATACAAAAACAAGACATGTTCAGTGACCTTTATGACAAAAGTATGTGTAAGCTAAACCCTGGAGGTGATGATAACATATCAGAATGTAATTTCAGTTGACCGCTGACTGATGATTATGGACCACTGCAAAAAACAGAGGGCCCAGTCTCTAAACACACACTAAAACGCACCACACAAGCAACAGTCAACACAACTGCTAAGGGGGAGTTGACCCCTGCCAAGACTGAGTGACAAATGGTTGAAACTAGCCACAACAATGCATTTCAGCAATGTTACCTTAAACCAGCCAGAAATACTGTCATTGATAGTAGCTTGACTAAATTCTAAGACAGCCACAGCAGCAAACAAATGGAAGCTACAGGAGAGTAAGTACACTTGTACTGTGACTATAAAATGGGTAACTAGTTCAGAACTTCACTATGCTTCATCCTAAAAATGTGGGCAAGTGCCACTGCCTGGAGGGCAGAGCAGAGAACAGGGTATTTGGCTAGCTCTACTGCAGCTAGCGAACTGCCCTTCATCCCTTGAAATTTGACAGATGGGATGTATACTGGCAAACTCAGTTGGGGTGGGTGACTTGTTCTTCAGTATGTCTGTCAAGTGAACTCTACTTAATTTTTTTTTTTTAAAGCCTCTATCCATCCATGATCCAGCAGGATCATGCCTATGCTGTTTGAAAACCAAACATTTAGTAGACATGAATAACAATCAAGCAGTTTCCAGATTACATTGACTAGCTAGGTAGTCATCTCTGTATTAATAATGACAATTAGGCCTACCTGCTTGGCTGTAGCTGTCCTGCTGTTTTGTGAAACTGTCATGGGCTTTGCTTGGATAGAGGCATCTCAATTTGACAAGCTAACTTAGCTAGATAACGTTAGCTGGTTAGTGGCTATTCTAACGTTATTTCCTCACACTGACTGTATATAGCTAGTTAACGTTACTGGTTTGCCAAAGGGACAAGAGGTGCTGAGAATTGACAGCTTGTTTTATGTTATTCACAATCCAAGCAACATGGTTAAAGTACAACGTAATGTTGCGATGGTAAGCTAGTTTATCAGGTTAGTGACGGTGTTTGGTAGCTAGTACAGTAGCTAACGTTAGCTAGATTAAATGTTCAATTGACAGTACCTAGCTAGCTAACTAACTAGCATACGGTAACGTTATTGTGTAGCTAATATTGTTGAGAATTTAGCTAACTAACGTTACTCACCTAAATAGATGTCTCCAAAGGATCCACTTCCAATTTTCCTTCCCAGCCTGTATCGGTTTCCCACTCTTAACTCCATGGTTCAATGTTATTCTTACGAAGCAATCTTCAGAATGTGTTGTTTTGAAAAATCCACCCGGGTGTTTTTGCTCTCTTTGGTTACCTAACCACCCCAAATATCACCTTACTTTGCTGGTATACAAACTCCTTTATTCAGACGCCCCCCTCCCCTAAATAATAGAAGATTATTAAATTCCTTCTGTAACAATCCAACTTTCACCATCCCTTTTATACCTATGTCTTTTTCAGAACACAACGATATTGCTATTGCCAAAAGCTCAGAACGTGTAGACTATGTTCTTGCTTTTTAAAATGTACTCTTTCCCGAAATGAAGCAGGATGCAGACGGATTTTGATGGAAGCTTCTTCCCCACTGTAGGATTGTCCTCCGTTGTGGACAGCCTGTTACTCGCCTGTGACATCACTTGTCCTAGCAACCCTGCGCAGATCACATAAAAAGGGACGGTGCATTGGTCTTTGTAAATTATAAATTATTCTAGTGTTTAAACCTACATTGTATCAAGAAAGACAAGATTGATACACTGAATAAAACAATCAACCCAAGAATACTAAAGACATACTAACATGTTTATAAACAGGACTTCTACAGTCTTTTCATTATAAAAATCAATAGGGGCAATGAAACTGATAAACGTGAGAGTCTGGTCACACAGTATGTTGAAGTTGCCCCAACTAAGGCCATTAAGTGTCCCAAATGGCACAATATTCCTTATTTTGTGTACTACTCTTGACCAGAGACCTATGGGTCATGGTCAAAAGTAGTCAACTGTGGAGTAGGGTGCCATTTGGGATGTAGAGACTGATGTAAGGTGTTATGTGGTTCCTCCTAATTAGGTTAGGATTTTTGGGTCCCACTGGCGTGATGTCACAGTGGCTAAGGCAGGGATGTACTGTGACCTGAATTTGAGGCCAAATCAACAGAGAGGACAACAGCAGAAAGCAAACACAGGTAAACAAGCACATGCGTACCAACGTATGCATGAAAACACACACACACACACACACACACACACACACACACACACACACACACACACACACACACACACACACACACACACACAAACACACAAACACACAAACAAACAGATAGAGATAGACAAGTTATATCAGGGATAAGTCCTGTCTTGCTCTCTCTCAGTAATCCTGTGACACAGCCACTCGTCTGGGGCTGAATAGACCAAAATACCCAAAATATACAGGATTATTTAGTAAGGGAGCAGGAAAAAGGCCAAATGAATCCATAAACCTTGCATGACCTAGTTGTTTGTTGGCTATTGTGCTGGGGGAGCTTGCAGGTTGTAATAGTTGGTAGACACATCCATTACTTTGCCGTTCAGAATTCGAACAGTATCAGTTCTTGTTCTACTCAGAATTAAATATTCAAACTGCAGTAAAAAACTGATGATGAAGCCTGTATGCATAAAAGAAAACATATCCTTCCTGCCGTGGATGGAGCATGAGAGAGGTGGAAGTAGTTTGATAAGCTCACTCTCTCTCTTGCGGCAACATCTCTGAAGACTGCAGTTATTTCTGCTAAGTAGGGAACTGGGTCAGCGGCAAACTTTTCCTTGGGACATACTATCTGAAGGGATGCATGTAGGATAGACACAAATCACTGGCCCATGCCCACAGCTCTGTGCAGGGTCAGGAGAAGCAAATGACCACAGGCTCCTATTCATACTCTGTCTTCTGCTCATATAGGGATGGCTCATATGGTGTTTTGTTCAAAATAGAAACATTTACTTATTCATTTATTCACATTAGTCATGTTTTCCCATGTTCCTACTTCAATAGTATTTATTTTGATTTCTGGACTCTTGTTCAAGATGCCTAGGCAAGTCAGGTCATTGAGATCAAGACATCCCACTGGGCACACACTGGTTGAATCAACATTGTTTCACGTTATTTCAATGAAATTAGTGGGATGCTGAGATATGGTTGTGTCGTGCATGTGAATACATTTGTGTGTGTGCGTGTGTATACATTTGTGTGTGTGCGTGTGTATACATTTGCCTGTGTCTCAGGCACAGGAAAACCATCCTAAAAACTTCAATAGGCCTCATTGTACAGTACACACAGTGCCTTCAGAAAGGATTCAGGTCCCTTGACTTTTTTCCACATTTTGTTACGTTACAGCCTTATTCTAAAATGTATTAAATAAAAATAAATCCTCAGCAATCTACATAACGACATAGCGAAAAGAGAAATACCTTATTTACGTAAGTATTCAGACCCTTCGCTATGAGACTCGAAATTGAGCTCAGATGCATCCTGTTTCCACTGATCATCCTTGAGATGTTTCTACAACTTGATTGGAGCCCATCTGTGGTAAATTCAATTGGTTGGACGTGATTTGGAAAGGCACACACTGGTCCATATATCCCACAGTTGACAGTGCACGTCAGAGCAAAAACCAAGCCATGAGGTCGAATGAATTGTCCGTAGAAGTCTGAGACAAGATTGTGTCAAAGCACAGATCTGGGAAAGGGTACCACAAAATCTCTGGGAGTAGTCAGGATTGAGGGAAAGATAAACGGAGCAAAGTATAGAGAGATCCTTGATGAAAACCTGCTCCAGAGCACTCAGGACCTCAGACTGGGGCGAAGCATCAGTACAGGTGCATCAAAGCTGGGACCGAAAGAGACTGAAAAATAGCTTCCATCTCAAGGCCATCAGACTGTTGAACAGCCATCACTAACAGAGAGGCTGCTGCGTACATACAAACTTGAAATCATTGGCCACTTTTATAAATGGATCACTAGTCACTTTAATAATGGCACTTTAATAATGTTTACATGTCTTTCATTACTCATCTCACATATATATATATATATATATATACTGTATTGTATACCATATATTGCATCTTGCCTATGCCGCTCAGTCATTGCTCATCAATATATTTATATGTATATATTCTTATCCCATTCCTTTACTTAGATTTGTGTGTATTAGCTAGGTGTTGTAGAATTGTTAGATTACTTGTTAGATATTGCTGCACAACTAGAAGCACAAGAATTTCGCTACACTCGCAATAACATCTGCTAACCATGTGTGTTTGATTTGAGGTTCCAAGACAGCTCAGGAGTGGCATCGGTACAAGTCTCTGAATGTACTTGAGTGGCCCAGCCAAAGTCCGATCGAAGATCTCTGGAGAGACCTGAAAATAGTGGTGCAGCAACACTCCCCATCCAACCTGACAGAGCTTGAGAGGATCTGCAAAGAAGAATGGGAGAAACTTCCCAAATACAGGTGTGCCAAGCTAATAGCATATGCAAGAATACTCTATGCTGTAATCGCTGCCAAAGGTGCTTCCGCAAAGTACTGAGCAAAGGGTCTGAATACTTACGTAAATGTGTTATTTCAGTTTTTTTATACAAATTTGCAAACATTTCTAAAAAACTGTTTTTCCTTTGTCATTATGGGGTATTGTGTGTAGATTGATGAGGGGAAAAAACAATTTAATCAATTTTAGAATAAGGCTGTAATGTAAAAAACTGTGGGAAAAGTCATGGGGTTTGAATACTTTCCAACTGTATATTGCATACTGAACAACAACTGAGTAAAAATAGAATTCTCTCAATGTAAATGTCAATTGTATTTCAAAACTTTCTAAGAATGTCAAAAACATACATTGAAAATTATGGAAATAAGATTAATTGTCAATATGATGTTTGTATTGCTCAGGAACAGACAGACAAGTTCTCACTCATGAAAGCTGTCAAAGTCCTGGAGGCAACGCCCACTAATCTGAAGAGCGCTTGTGATTTTTGTGATTGGTCACATATGGACCAATCCCTGAAGCTGTTCAGGCACAATTTCTATAGTTTGGGCCACTCACATGGCAGCACTGTTGTTGTTTGGATTGTGTAACTTGCGCTGCACGTGTTTGACAATGCGCAGAGCAGAAGGAGGGAAAGAGAAAGAACAGAGAGAAAAAAAAGACAGTGTGTAGCTGTAGAAAGAATTTCATAACCAAAACTTGCATGATAGATTTAATCAGTATTAAGATGTTTCTAGTTATTTAGCCAAATCTGATGTAACGTTTAATAAAATGATTTCTTTCTGTAGCCTAAATAGTTTAATTGCATATACAGCCAAACCAATTGTTTTTCATTCTTTCTTTGATTAACCTCATCAAACAAACAGCTAATAGCCTAGAGTAATGCATGTTTGTGATGTGGTCTTATGTGGAAAGGTTTTCTCATTGACCCAAGACTCAGGACGACTATACTATAAGCCCCTGACAATTAGCTAGTGTATGCACAAATAAACACACCCCTGCTGCACGTGTTGGAATGCAGCAGGCTAAGTATTTAGCCTGCTGCTTGCCTGCCAATGTGAGGTAAACTAATCCAATCATAGCAGGTACTTTCAGCACTTCCCCTCATGAAAACAATAGGCTGCCATGTAATCTATATTTATGACAACTGAATGATTCTGGGACATAGGCCCACACTCATGTCTAGACACCTGTTGTGGATCACACCAGTACTGTTGAATATGTGTTAACCTTTCAAAACACTACTTCAGAAAAACACTTTGTGGAGTGTTTCCTGTCTACCAATGCTTGAATTGGTCAGGAGCTCACCGGAGATGAGTTCCAGCACCTCTCGTTTTCTACTGCTTGAGATCCTGTTCCTCTTATAGAGTATTAGCTCATTCTTAAATGGAAGAAGTTTGGAAACACCAAGACTCTTCCTAGAGCTGGCTGCTCAGCCAAACTGAGCAATCGGGGGAGGACCTTGGCCAAGGAGGTGACCAAAAACCCGATGGGAACCTAACAAAACATGGAAAAAGTCAAGGGGTCTGAATACTTTCCAAAGACACTGTAATTACCAAAGTCTAGATTTGGTATCACTTATACTGAACAAAAATATAAACACAACATGTAAAGTGTTGGTCCCATGTTTTATGAGCTGAAGTAAATGATCCCGAAATGTTCCATAGGCACACAAAAAACGTATTTCTCTCAAATTCTGTGCACAAATTTGTTTACATCCCTTTTAGTGCACATTTCTTCTTTGCCAAGATAATCCATCCACCTGTCAAGTGTGGCATATCAAGAAACTGTGCTGGGTACAATTTAAAGGCCACTCTACAATGTGCAGTTTTGTCACACAACACAATGCCACAGATGTCTCAAGTTTTGAGGGAGCGTGTAATTGGCATGCTGTCCGCAGGAACGCCCACCAGAGCTGTTGCCAGATAATTGAATGTTAATTTCTCTACCATAAGCCACCTCCGTCGTTTTAGAGAATTTGTCAGTTCGTCTTATTGGCCTCAGAACCGCAGATGAAGTATAACCACGCCAGCCCAGGACCTCCACATCTGGCTTCTTCACCTGCGGGACTGTCTGAGACCATCCACTCGGACAGCTGATGAAACTGAGGAGTATTTCTGTCAGTAATGAAGCCCTTTTGTGGGGAAAAACTCATTCCGATTGGCTGTGCCTGGCTCCCATGTGGGCTCCCCCATGGCGGAGCCCATACACAGTCATGTGAAATCCATAGATTATGGCCAATTGACTGATTTTCATATGAACTGTAACTCAGTATAATCATAAAATTATTGCACGTTGCGTTTATATTTTTGTTCAGTATACAATTGGGGAAAGAGTTGTTTTGATCACACATCAGCACAAAGACCTTTGCTGGAACATTGTGTACTGAAGTTGTCATAGGACATGAAAGGACAGGAGGAGCATATAGTGGTCGTTTGGTAGTACTGCAGACGTTTTTGATCACCCTGTTTCATTCCTGTTACTCTATCTACTGTTGAGGAAGTGAACTGCAGCGCTTACATACGGTGTGGGGTGAAGTTGCCCTAGACACTGATATTGGATCAGTGTTCCCTACTAATGATTAAGGTTGTGATTGGGGAAAGGGAAGCTGATCCTAGATCTGTACCTAGGGTAGACTTCCCCAGAACGCTTACATCCAGTGACATTAATCACATCACAAACATCTTTAGGTTTTTACTGGAATTTATTTAGTTATAAAAAATTTTTTTTTTTTTTTTTACAAAACAAATAGAAAAAAAATTAAATATGAAAACAATGACAAAGACTGTAATTTGGATAATAACAAGAAAAGGCAGCCGCAAAATGGGAATAAAAAACAACAACCATCCACAGTTGGGAATGCGTTTTGAAGTGCCACATTGGGGGGGGGGGAGATATTAAGCACATCTAACACAGGATCAAATCATGTCTGGGTAGGTGATAAGAAAAAGGCATAGACCGTGGGCTGTTTCAATGACTGTCCAAAATAGCACCCTATTCCCTATTTAGTGCACTATTTTTGACCAAAGACCATATATGGAATAAGGTGCCATTTGGGAAGCACACAATGTGAATGTATAGACTGTACATCAAGCTGAATACAAAAGTGCACAGTAATCATCCAGAAGGTCACGTTTCTCTGATCTCATTATGTGCTTTTGATAACTGAGATTGAGATTATACCTGGATTACAGCTCTATGTAGTAGTGAATGATAATAATAATATTATTGTTGTTCATATGTCAAATCTACACTCAGAGAATGTTGATGTACTGGGTCCAGTTTTCTATCCTGAGTGCCAGTCTGTTTGTGTTATCATGCCAACTCTCTGTCACTCATTGTGATGCCAAACATTTGGCACCACAATGATAGTGATTAAGATGGCAAGAGCACAGATCTGGGACCAGGCTAGCTGTTTTCTCCATCCTCTAAATAATGTTATTTGTAATTTAACTTCAAAGCAACAAGGTTGGATTGACCCAAAAACAGCTGCCTGACTGTCTATAAATTACATTAGTTAACATTTCTTAAAAATCAATTCATTCATTAGCTTGATGTAACATTGAGGCTTCATCAGCACATTATCATGATAATAAGCATTTAGTGTCATCAAAGCAGTATGATGTAGTCTACTAGTCTATTGTTGCGCAACAATTAGTACTGTCTGCTTTACAGCATAGGCCATTACCACTCAGGTTCTACAACTGACGCATAGGACACATTGGTTGTGATACAACTGATATTTTTGTGATACAACATAGTTTGTCTGCACAAAAAATGTGTACACAACTATTGTGCGGTGAGTCCACAACGCTTGTGTAATTATTTTTACGGAGTAAAATTCTTGTGCCAAATCATTTGTACAACCCGAGTGTGTACAGAGCCATAGTAGCGGTCAGTGGTGGGCCACTGGACGGTCACAGAAACACTTGAGCAGTGGAAACGAGGGAAACGAGGAGCAAGGAAAAACAGTCACAGTGTGTCTGAAATGGCAACCTATTCCCCAATATAGTGCACTACTTTTGACCAGGGCCACTTGGGTGCCATTTTGGACTCACTCACAGACAGAAGAGTCATCTTTGGAGACTGTGATGGTGAGGTATTCAATCCTCTTATCTAGGGGCATCATCCATCAGTTAGTGTCTCTCTAATCCATCCATTAGTGTCTCTCTATGTAATCAGCACAAGGAGTGCTGGTGTTGGGGGGTCCTGTGTAAGAAAACCCTGGGTCGTGTCCATTAGGCAACAAACACTGCTAAATGTTTTCCATTCCATGCCCTAATGAACATGACCCTAGAGTGGCAGGCTAGTAGGCCCTCAGTGCCTGCGGGTGCGCTGGCCTCCGGTGCCCGTGGTGGTGACGTAGAGTAGGGGCTGGGGCTGGCGCAGCTGGGACGCACGCTTCAGGTTGCTCAGATGGACTGGGGAGGACTCTGTGATGGGGCCTGTAAAAAGCATTAGAGCCCTGTTTACGAACAGTACAGTATGTCGATATATTTCATTAGCTACACAGTAAGGAGATAAGCCAATATCCAAGGGCAATTCATCCAATTTGTCCTGATGCTGGTGCTGTGGGTGCCATAGGCCTTGAACCCCGCCATGGATTTTTGCAGCAATATTTAGTATTTTTTAATCTAGAGGTGTAGGAAAAGGGAGGCGGACCTGTTTGGTGGTTGTTGTGGGGAAGCCGGACCTTGGTGAGAGGAGGGACCCCCCTGTGCTGTGGGCGTTGCAGGGGGGCCTGGGGCTGGCCGTTGATGTGGAGGTGGGGGTCTGAAGTGCTGTCCAGTGGGCGGACACGTTGGGCTGCCATGGTCTTAGACTGAGACAGCTGAGCAGGGGGAGGGATTGAGAAGTGTGTTAGGGCTGATATCATGTAGGCTATGTACTGTAACATTGTCTGCGGTTGGAGCCCCTTTATATGTCTAGACTTTATACTTTCCTCTCTTTATATATTTATATGTCTATGTAGACTTTATACTTTCCTCTCTTTATATATCTATATAGACTTTTATGTCAATCAATCAATAAATCAATCAATCAATCACAGCTGCTGATGACTCTACTAACATACATTACTGAATAATAAAATCCTTCTCAGGGAGCTAGATAATGAACATGCTACTTACTGCTTGACCTGTGACCTCGAATGAGCGGGAGCGTCTCTTCCGGCGGCGAGCCTCGAAGTCCTGCTCACGCAGGGTGGGGTTTGGGTTCTTGGGGGCGGGCTGGCGGTTGCGTGTGCGTGTCCAGGTGCCCTGGGAACCAGGCCCCTCCCCTGTGCTGCTGGATAGGTTCTCATCTGAGGTGGCGTGGCGGAGCTCGGGGCTGGGCTGCCGGCCGCGAAGCAGGGCCAGGCCCCTAGGGGGCGCCTCACTCAGAGACAGGCTGCTCTTGTGCTTCTTGGGGTCCAGGGGGGAGGGAGGAGGGGGCAGCCTCAGGGCGTCCACTTCCAGGGCTTTGGAGCGGCGGCAAGCAGCCTTCACTGCGATGTTGTGGATCCCTTTGAGGATCTGCTGCCTCTCTGTTGAATCAAGGGAGACATTTGATTAGTAGGAAATCGAGACAGAGGTTCTACTACGGACGCATCTAGTACACCAGCATCCTGAAGATATTAAAATATAAACGTTATTCTCCCCAATCGTCCCTAGATTATATAATGGCTATATTCTGTATTCGATCAGTTTGTGGTCTGTGCCCACAACTACAGATGTAGTATCTTAATTTGATCACACTGTTGCATGAGTACTTTCCTGCAATGCAGAAAATATAAAACTTGTAGTGTATTTAAGGTTTAAAAAGGCTTCTAAAGTTTGTAATTTCCACTTTGAAATTTCAGACTTGATTTTCCTTTACGACAAATGTATCAATCTCTACAAAAATGTCAATTAATTATAGTCACATAATAATTCATATGACCTGTTGTAGCAAACTGACCGCTGTAGCAAACTGGCTCAAATTAAGATCCTATATCTGTACCCAAAGTACTCCCTATTCCGTAACACTCCTGTCTGCTGTAGCCATTGGGGGTCGCTTACCCTTGCGTGTGAGGGGGACATCCTGGCCTGTCTCGCTGCTCTCAGGGGAGGAGTCCAGGTGACTGCTGACACTGTGGCTGAGGTGGCAGTAGCTCAGAGTGGTCTCTGGAGCCAATGGCTGCAGCTGTAGAGGACAGAGGAGAGGGGACATGTGGCATTATACTCACACTCTCAGAGGGGAGTATATACATATGAAACCTGGTAGAAATGTTGCCCTGATATGGCTGTAGCCTCCATTACTATGGAGTCTCCACACTTCAGGTGTAATGGCAACAGCTGTATCGGCCCTAGTATATATCACAGTGTGGATGGTACGGGGTTGTCACCTCTCTGTTCCCCTGGCCGTTGATGTGGATGGGAGGAGGGGTCATCACAGCAGAATGTTTAATCTGTCTGGCATGGGGAATGCTCTTAAACACCCGGTTGTTGTCTCTGTGAGAGGGAGCAGGAAGGAGGTAGGGGGAAGGAGAAATATAGATAGAGAGCGAGAGAGAGAGAAAGAACGACAGAGAGAGAAAAAGTCAGTTAGACGAATGTCCTTCTATAGAAGGTGGAGATACAGACTAAAGTGTTTCTTCTTCCTAAACCAACCACCACCGTCTCTCCCGTCCTCCAAATCCCTCTGTCCTCTTACCCTTCAGCTTCAGGTAGGATAGGTGGCAGGGTGTGTCTGCGGGCCTTGGCCCTGCCATGCCTGGTCTCTGAGCCCATGGTGCGAACGCTCTCCTGGTCTGAGTCCACGTCCTGCAGCAGGCCACGACCTCGGCTGGGTAGGCTGATCTTGGGCAGGGAGGCCTCCTGGAGACAGCAAATGGTAGAGGTATATTATAATTGTGTGTGATCTCGATTTCAATCTTAATCCCGTTCTCTATCTGAGTCCAGTGATCTTGTCCAGGGCTGTTCATGTGTGTGTGTGCATGTGTGTGGTGTGTGTGTGTGTGTATCTGTTGCCTACCTTGAGTGTGCATCCAGTGACCTTGTCCAGGGCCATGGCTCTGTCCAGGTTCCTCTCGTCCAGCTCTCTCATGTACATCCCATACAGCTCCTGAAGGTGGGGGGGCACCAGAAGGCTGTGGTCTGCAGCAACACACCACAGGTTAGAATACTAGTCACACTACAACACAACATCAACCGTGTTAGAGTAGTCATACTACAACACTAAACATACAACTACGGTAGAGTATTTCGGCCAAGTAAAGAGAAAACAGAAATAAACAGAGACAGGTGGTGGTAGTTGGATTATTATTTTTTGCACAATAGTATTTAAAGTGGCAATATTTTGAGAATAAATTTGACATGTAATCATGAGAATAAAGCCAACATCTTTTGAATAAAGTCACAGTCACAGTGCCTTGCGAAAGTATTCGGCCCCCTTGAACTTTGCGACCTTTTGCCACATTTCAGGCTTCAAACATAAAGATATAAAACTGTATGTTTGTGAAGAATCAACAACAAGTGGGACACAATCATGAAGTGGAACGACATTTATTGGATATTTCAAACTTTTTTAACAAATCAAAAACTGAAAAATTGGGCGTGCAAAATTATTCAGCCCCCTTAAGTTAATACTTTGTAGCGCCACCTTTTGCTGCGATTACAGCTGTAAGTCGCTTGGGGTATGTCTCTATCAGTTTTGCACATCGAGAGACTGAAATGTTTTCCCATTACTCCTTGCAAAACAGCTCGAGCTCAGTGAGGTTGGATGGAGAGCATTTGTGAACAGCAGTTTTCAGTTCTTTCCACAGATTCTCGATTGGATTCAGGTCTGGACTTTGACTTGGCCATTCTAACACCTGGATATGCTTATTTTTGAACCATTCCATTGTAGATTTTGCTTTATGTTTTGGATCATTGTCTTGTTGGAAGACAAATCTCCGTCCCAGTCTCAGGTCTTTTTTTTCTCATTCTTCCAGAATGGTCCTGTATTTGGCTCCATCCATCTTCCCTGTCCCTGCTGAAGAAAAGCAGGCCCAAACCATGATGCTGCCACCACCATGTTTGACAGTGGGGATGGTGTGTTCAGCTGTGTTGCTTTTACCCCAAACATAACGTTTTGCATTGTTGCCAAAAAGTTCAATTTTGGTTTCATCTGACCAGAGCACCTTCTTCCACATGTTTGGTGTGTCTCCCAGGTGGCTTGTGGCAAACTTTAAACAACACTTTTTATGGATATCTTTAAGAAATGGCTTTCTTGCCACTCTTCCATAAAGGCCAGATTTGTGCAATATACGACTGATTGTTGTCCTATGGACAGAGTCTCCCACCTCAGCTGTAGATCTCTGCAGTTCATCCAGAGTGATCATGGGCCTCTTGGTTGCATCTCTGATCAGTCTTCTCCTTGTATGAGCTAAAAGTTTAGAGGGACGGCCAGATCTTGGTAGATTTGCAGTGGTCTGATACTCCTTCCATTTCAATATTATCGCTTGCACAGTGCTCCTTGGGATGTTTAATGCTTGGGAAATCTTTTTGTATCCAAATCCGGCTTTAAACTTCTTCACAACAGTATCTCGGACCTGCCTGGTGTGTTCCTTGTTCTTCATGATGCTCTCTGCGCTTTTAACGGACCTCTGAGACTATCACAGTGCAGGTGCATTTATACGGAGACTTGATTACACACAGATGGATTGTATTTATCATCATTAGACATTTAGGTCAACATTGGATCATTCAGAGATCCTCACTGAACTTCTGGAGAGAGTTTGCTGCACTGAAAGTAAAGGGGCTGAATCATTTTGCACGCCCAATTTTTCAGTTTTTGATTTGTTAAAAAAGTTTGAAATATCCAATAAATGTCGTTCCACTTCATGATTGTGTCCCACTTGTTGTTGATTCTTCACAAAAAAATACAGTTTTATATCTTAATGTTTGAAGCCTGAAATGTGGCAAAAGGTCAAGGGGGCCGAATACTTTCGCAAGGCACTGTATATTTCAAGATTAACGTAGGAGATTTGGTTAAGTACATGTCTCCCTCCCTGTTGATGTGCACTACACTGTTGAAATGTCTGAGTTAGATGACATGGGGAAACTATACTTTAGAATTGGCTTTAGTAAGAAGGAAATCCTTGCACTTTTAATACATACAATGTAGTAACCATATTATTATAAGTATTAGGACCTGGATAAGGTTGTGCCACAGATTATTTTCAGAAGGATGAACTGTGGTTACAGACATAGGTAGAGAGGGGCGGGTTGTGTGTGTATGCAGGTGTGTGTGTGTTTGGGCGGTAAAAAGTAGCAGCAAAACAAACAAATGGCCATCAATCTAATGATCTAATAACTTGCGCACACACACACACACACACACACACACACACACACACACACACACACACACACACACACACACACACACACACACACACACACACACACACACACACACACACACACACACACACACACACACACACACACACAATTTCAGACTAAAGGCATACACTCTTATAACGGCAATGGTGAGCACTAACGAACAAAATAAGTTCTTGCCACTGTCACTGAATGCGAAGAGAACTGGGGTTTGGGGGCAGCCCTTGAGCCCGACAGGGACGCGCAATCCTAGTTCATGCAATCCGTGACCTACTTTCACAAGATAATAAACTGCCTGGCATAGGCCTATGAGGATACTTCATTGGAAGTGTAGCATCCATAAAACACCATCGATTACGCACAAATTTGTAAGTTAACCTTTCGACATATAGGCTGCTGGCCTAGCTGTTACTCCCTAAAATATACTATGCACGATGTTGGCAGACGCAGGGGTTTGAGGATAACATTGTAGCGTTGCGTGCATCAGGGACTGATGTCTCTTTGCAGTCTGACCACGCACCATGGCAGTTAGAATGGTATTGCTTTGGGGATACCGTGTGTGTGTGTGACGCCTGTTTGAACGAGTGTTTTAGATGCTGCTGCCACACACACCTGTCTCTACCTATGTATGTAATCACACAGACAGATAAAATACCTCATCAGAGCCCGTGTGGTTCATCCTTCTGAAAAGAATCTGTGGCACCACCTCTTCCAGGTCCTAATAGGCCTACTTATAATAATATGGTTATGTCTTAAAAGAGAAAGGATTTCCTTTTTACCAAAGCCAATTCTAAAGTATAGTTTTATCAGGTCATCTAACTGCAGGCATTCCACGGTGATGTGCACAGCAACAGTGAGCCAAAGGAAACAAGCAGTTAATCAAACCCCTACTTTAATCTGGAAATATAACTTCGACTTTATTCTCTAAATTTAATTTCAAGTTTATTGTCAAAATATTGCTCCTTTATTGTATAAATATTGCCACTTTATTCACAAAATTGTATTTAGACTTTATTCTCAAAATATTTTTTGAAGTACCATCCCCGTAGCTGTTAATTTATTTTTTCTCTTTACTTAGTACTAATACTCTTCCCTACACAACACTTACATACACAACATTTAAATGTTACACATTCAATCAATCTCACTGCGTTTGCAAGATCACTAAAATGTAGACCCTGGATAGTGACTTCTAGATCTCCTCTTCAAAAATACAGAAGTCTGAAGTCTATAGCCACTGTAGTAAAACAAATGAAGTAGTGTTGGTTTACGGTGTTGTTTGGACACACCGTTAATGAACTGTCTCTGCTGCTGGATGATCTCGTCACAGAGGTGGCGGTGCTGCTCGAAACGCTGCACCACAAAGTTCTTCTGTCGGATCACGTTGTCTTTGAGCAGGGCGTGGGACTGCATCTTAGCGTTCTCGATCTCCAGCTCGTGGACCTTACAGAGGAGGCCCAGCACCTCCCTCTGCTCCTCGCAGCTCACCCTGCGAGGGAGCAGCTCTTCCAGGCGCCTGGCCCGCTCGCGCAGCTCCACAAAGTGGCTCTCTAGCGATGCCTACAGGACATGAGGACAAACAGCAGGCAGGGCTTAATGGAATCCTCACCATAGTAGGTTCTCATCATGGTACACGTGGGTCTACTGTACAAGGGGAGGCTGGTGGAAGTAGATTACATGGAATAAACCATTGTAAACCATGTGCTTAATACCGTTCTATTCATTACAATCCAGCCATGACAATGAGTCCGTCCTCCAATATCTCCTACCACCGGCCACCTCTGTACTGTACAATAGAGAGCAATAGTAATGGCTGCTTTTAGTAAGCACTAACGGATGCTAACTCCGCCATGGATCGTTGGTCAAAGCCTATGGGGAAATGTATGCATTTTTTGGATAAACACCAAAAATAAAGTAAATGATAAACACAGGTTTAGGAGATCTTATCTGTATTGTTCAGCTATTTTGAAGCATTTATGTAATGAAAACAAGCACATAAAGTGAATAAAGGCTTCATAATTCATGAAGGTCACGTTAACTGACTGATCCTACAGTGCCTGTGGGTGGCAGGTAGCATAGCGGTTCAGAGCATTGGGCCAGTAACCGAAAGGTCACTAGTTTGATTCCCTGAGCCCGCAAGGTGGAAAAATCGGTCATTCTGCCCAAGTTAACCCCCAACAATTGCTCCCGGGTGCCAATGATTTCAATTAAGGCAGCCTCTCTGATTCAGAGGGATTGGGTTAAATGCGGTAGACACATTTTGGTTGAATGCATTCAGAGCTGTGCAGCTGCCTAGGTTTCTCCTTTCCCTATTGAAAGTCTACACCCTCTTGAACCTTTTTCACATTTTGTTGTGTTACAAAGTGGGATTGAAATATATTGAATTGAAAAGATAATTCAACAAATCTTTTACAAATTAATAAACATTTTAAAATAAAAATATTGTCATTGCATAAGTATTCACCCCCTTTGTTTAGGCAAACCCAAATGAGTTCAGAAGTCAAATATTGCCCAACAAATCACATAAGATATATGGACTCACTCTTTGTGAAATAGTAGGGATTGGCATGACTTTTTAATGACTACAACTTCCTCTGTCCCCCATACATACAACATCTATAAGGTCCCTCAGTCAAGTATTGAATTTCAAGAACAGATTCAACTACAAAGACCACAGAGCTTTTTGAAAGCCTCATAAAAAAGGGCAGTGATTGATAGATGAGTAACAATAACAAATCAGACATTGAATATTCTGTATCTTTAAGCATGGTCAAGTTAATAATTATGTTCTGGACGATGTATTAAACTAGCCAGACACATCAAAGATGCAGACGTCCTTCTGAACGGAGCTGCAGGACAGGAAGGAAACTGCTCAGGGATGTCACCATGAGGCCAATGGGGATTTTAAAACAGCTACAGAGTTCAATGGCTGTGATGGGAGAAAACTGAGGACGGATCAACAACATTGTAGTGACTCCAAAATAATGACCTAAATGACAGAGTGAAAAGAAGAATAAAAATGTAACAAAGGAATACACCTTTTGGCCTAAATGCAAAGCCTTATGTTTGGGGCAAATCCAACAGCACACATCACTGAGTAACTGCCTCCTTATTTTCAAGTATGGTATGTTGGTGGCTGCATCATGTTATGGGTATGCTTGACATCAGCAAAGCCTGGGGAGTTGTTCAGGATGAAAAGAAATGGGATGGAGCAAAGCACAGGCAAAATCCTAGAGGAAAACCTGCTTATGGTTTATGGTCAGATTTGCCAAATGGAGGGTGAGGGAGAGCTTTGAATGAGTCTGTGTGTGGAGTAAAGGTGGTCTAGAGTTTTTTTTTGTTTGTGGGGACCTTCAGTCTGCTCAGTCTTACACCAGACACTGGGTGGGGAATTCACATTTCAGCAGGACAATAACCTATAACTCAAAGTCAAATCTGCACTGGAGTTGTTTACCAAGAAGACAGTGACTGTTCCTGAGTTTTGACTTAAATCTGATTGAGAATCTGCGGAGAGACTTGAAAATTCCTGTCTAGCCATGATTTCCAAAACCTTGATAGAGCTTGAAGAATAAAAAAAAAAACAATATTGCACAATACCGGAGTGCAAAGCTTCTTCTGAAACTCACCAAATCAGACTCACAGCTGTAATATTAGTGCTATAATATTATTTTTCATTAATCTTAGAGAAATACATTTTTGTTTGTATTACTGTCGTTGGTTTGGGCTGCGTTTTTTTTTTACTGTTAAGCAGGTGTATTTTCACGGGACTGTTACGCCCAGAGGATTGTTTCCTCCGTTTGGGTTACTAGACTGCGTTCCTGTGTTCTTGTGGCTACGTTTGTGGGCCTGTACCTGTTGTGTTGGTGGACAGTAAATAAACGTCCTTCTGGGATATTCTTGCTCTCCTGCGCCTGACTCCACACCCACCTCTCCTAGGGAGATACTGACACTTGCCTAGTTAAATAAAGGTAAAAATAAATAAAAAATAGAACTAAATGCATGCGATCTCCTAAGCCTGTGTTAACCTCAGACCTAATTTTCAGGTTTTATACATGGACCAATGAGCCATGCATGGCTAACTCATTTCCTTTTTTTAGGACTACGAGCTCTGTTGTCTAGTTCACAAGGTAGACTCAGCAATATGACATAGATGCAGAAAGTAAACAGCATAGTGGCTACGTTTTTGTAACAACTAAGAGCGTTGAAGCTCTACTTCTCCGCTGTTTTAGTCCAGGGGCTACACCACGCTCTTAACAGCGTGAAGCGAACCCATGTACATGCGCAGAAACTGTGTTTGACTTTGTGAGAGAGAAGTCTTGCATCTCACTCATCTCAATATCTGCGGGTGCTGCTCGTGGCAACGTCATTTCACAGAGTCTACCTTTAAGCTGAGTCTACATTAAAACAGTTTCTATCTCCAGGCCATCAGACTTTTTAATAGTCACCACTAGCTAGACTCCTCCCAGTATCCTGTCCTGAACTTTAGTCACTTATTAGCCTGCTACCACCCGGTACTCAACCCTGCACCTTAGAGACAGCTGCCCTATGTACATAATCATTGAACACGGGTCATTTTAATCATGTTTACATACTGTTTTACCCACTTTATATGTATACCCTGTATTGTAGTCATGGATCATACTATATAAATACTGCTGAACACACATTTTCTATTCATATAATGTTTATACACACCATGATATATAGATTTATATTCTAGACTAACTTTGCTCTATATTTCTATATTCCTTTATTTTTAGGATTTGAGTGTAATGTTTTGTATTGTTAGGTATTATTACACTGTTGGAGCTAGAAACATAAGCATTTCGCTGTACCTGCGATAACATCTGCAAAATATGTGTACGCTACCAGATTTGATTTGAAGCTGGGTAGCCTAAGACAGGGTTTCCCAAACTCCATCCTGTGGCCCCCGTGGGTTCACTTTGAGTTTTTTTTGCCCCAGCACTACGCAGCTGATTAAAATAACCAACTCATCATCAAACTATGATTATTTGAACCAGCTGTGTAATGCTAGGGCAAAACCCCAAAACCTGCACCGACAGGGAACCCCTGGACCAAGTTTGGAAAACTCTGGCCTAAGCTGTGTGTGTGATTTTGTAGTTCCCTCTAGAGGTGAGAACGGGGGACTACAGTAACCTACCTTCTGTTTGCGTATCTTCTTTTGTTCAGCCATGAGAGTGACCAGATTCTCTCTGGCCATGGCTACTTCCTGGGTCTCAGTGCTGTCTGGGGGAGACTCAGGGCAGTCAGAGTCCTTCTCACTCTCCTCCTTACTGAAGCTCTCCTTCCTCCTCTCCGCGCGCCACTTCCTGCGACGACGACTCCGCTCCTGCTCCCAACTACAGGAGGGCACAAACAACAGGGGTTGAGACACACTTATGTTATCTATCACAGTCATTTAACTGCTACAGGTAAAGGCTACAGGTATAGAGGCAGTGGTATGAGATTATTGTAGGTCACAAATGGTACCCTATTCCCTATATAGAGCCCTATGGGCGCTGGACATAAGTAGTGCACTATATAGGGAATAGAGTGCCATTTGAGACGCATCCTAAGACACATACTCTGCGATGGTGAGCAGGTGTTTGGAGGTGTCCATCTGGATCTCCATGTTGCTGTTGTCCAGCTCCATCAGGCTCCTCCTGATCTCCATCTGGCTCCTGAAGGCCTCTAGGAGCTGTTCCCTCAGCTGGTCCATCTCTGCCCGGCTCGCCTGCGTGCTGTGGGCCTGCACCTCCGCTGTGTTGGTGGCAGTGGAGGAGAGAAGTGTTATTGTCTGTTGGAGGCACACACACACACGTTTTGTTCTTCTATCCTCGTGGGGACCTACAATTAATTTCTATAGTGGGGATCTAAAACTAATCTCCATAGTGGGGACCTAAAATGAATCTCCATAGTGGGGACCTAAAATGAATCTCCATAGTGGGGACCTAAAATGAATCTCCATAGTGGGGACCTAAAATGAATCTCCATAGTGGGGACCTAAAATGAATCTCCATAGTGGGGACCTAAAATGAATCTCCATAGTGGGGACCTAAAATTAATCTCCATAGTGGGGACCTAAAATTAATCTCCATAGTGGGGACTTAAAATGTATTTCCATTCAAAATCCTATTTTCCCCATACCTAACCTTAACCCAAACCCTAAATCCTAACCCTAACCCCTTACACTAGCTCTAACCCTAAACCTAACCCCTAAGGTTAAAATAGCCTTTGTCCTCATGGGGGCGTGGGAAATATCCCAATGAGGGAGAATTTTCCTTGTCTTATTATCCTTGTGGGGACTTTGGAGATTTTAGGTCCCCACAAAGATAGAAGAACCAACCAACCAACACACACACACACACACACACACACACACACACACAGTGAGGAGGCGAGGGAACAATTAGAGGTCAAGGTAAGGTCCTTACCCTGGACATGGCGGATGTCAGCTCGGTCAAGGTTGAGCTGACGTCCAGCCTGATCAGCGATCTTCTTTTTGAGCCGCTGGATCTCGCTGCGCAGGTCAGAGATGATGTTGGTGTACTGAGCAATGTGGTAGGACACATTCAGCAGGTTCCTCTTTACCTGGAGAGAGAACTGTGTTATAACAGTGGAATAACTGTGTAATAACTGTGTAATAACTGTGTTATAGCTGTGTAATAACATGGTGTACTGATGATTTAGTAGCACACGTTCAGCAAGGAGGAACCTATTGATTAACTATGAAGCCTAATATTGACTGGTTTGGTGCTTTGTGATAACTGTGTTATACTGCAGACCTAACGGCATCTTTAACTTGCTCTTTGGGGGGGGGGGGGGGGGGGGGGGTATATGCTGGTTTACTCTAAATCACTTTGTGATAACTGTGTTTAATTAAAAAGGGCTTTTTGATTGGTTGGTTGATTGATTGATTTGAAAATTGAAAGATAGGAGAAAAACTTCAGTTGTCCCACACCTCAGTGATGGAGGGAAGGACGTGCATTGTGTTGTGTATTAAGTCACCCGTGTGCGGATACTTTTGGCACGGTCGGCATAGCTAAGTGTGTTGCGAGACTCCTCGAAGGCCAGGGAGGCGGGGCTAATGTGGGCTATCATCACCGTGCGACTGTTGCCGCCCAACGAATCCTGTAAATCAAACACATAAGAACAGGAAGTGAATGAGTGCAAGTGGAATGCAGAATAATCTGAATGATGAAAAAAATACAGCAAAAAGTTGCATTGTACTGTACTGTTATGTATTGTATTGTTTCATATGGTATGGCATCGTAGTGTAGTGTATTGTATTGTATTCATAAAGCACGTGGCAAGTCAGGTCAGTTTGTCTTAGACAGGTTGCCATACTGTACCTTGAGCAGGCGCGTCAGCTTGCTGTCCCTGTAGTTAATGTATTTGTTGCCGTGTTTCTCACTTAGGGCGTTGATGCAGTTACCCAGAGCCAGGAGGGAGCGGTTGATGTGGGCCCCTTCTTTTAACCTCTGACCTCTGTTTTGTGTCTGGGAGAGAGAGATGGAGCAGGTTTAATCACTGACCTCTGTTCTGTGTCTGGGAGAGAGAGAGGGAGCAGGTTTAACCTCTGACCTCTGTTCTGTGTCTGGCAGAGAGGGAGCAGGTTTAACCCCTGACCTCTGTTCTGCGTCTGGGAGAGAGGGAGCAGGTTTAATATCTGGCCTCATGTTCCAGAGGATCAATTTTGCTGATCAAATTGACTGATCTACAAATAATAAAAAGAGTGGTTATTTCAGGTGCAAGGTGATTTGTACGTAAATCAGTCAGTCTGTCTGCACTGCAGTCATTGACAGCAATGTAGTTGATCTTGAGAATGCGGCCATTGTCTCTGAGTTGCAGGCCAAGACGGATACTGTCACAGTTAACCAGCAGAGGGCGGTCTAACCTTATTTTTCTCTCTGCCTGCTGTGACATTGGAAGTCTCCAGTATAAAAAAATCGATGTTTTATAACCGCTTATGAGTTACGATGGACACTGTCAGTGTCATAACACAATATAAGTGTATTATAATGCATTATAAAGGATGTTATTATATACACTACCGTTCAAAAGTTTGGGGTCACTTAGGAAATGTCATTGTTTTTGAAAGAAAAGCAAATTTTTTTTGTGCATTAAAAATAACATAAAATTGATCACAAATACAGTGTAGAGATGGTTAATGTTGTAAATGACTGTTGTAGCTGGAAACGGCAGATTTATTTATGGAATATCTACATAGGCGTACAGAGGCCCATTATCAGCAACCATCACTCCTGTGTTCCAATGGCACATTGTGTTAGCTAATCCAAGTTTATCATTATAAAAGACTAATTGATCTTTAGAAAACCTTTTGTAATTATGTAAGCACAGCTGAAAACTGTTGTTCTGATAAAACTGGCCTTCTTTAGACTAGTTGAGTATCTGGAGCATCAGCGTTTGTGGGTTCGATTACAGGTTCAAAATGGCCAGAAATAAAGAACTTGAGAAACAGAAGCCTCACAAGTCCTCAACCTGCAGCTTCATTAAATAGTACCCGCAAAACACCAGTCTCAACGTCAACAGTGAAGAGGCGACTCCAGGATGCTGGCCTTCTAGGCAGAGTTGCAAAGAAAAAGACATCTCAGACTGGCCAATAAAAAGAAAATATTAAGATGGGCAAATTAACACAGACACTGGACAGAGGAACTCTGCCTAGAAGGCCAGTATCCCGGAGTCGCCTCTTCACTGTTGACGTTGAGACTGGTGTTTTGCGGGTACTATTTAATGAAGCTGCCAGTTGAGGACTTGTGAGGCGTCTGTTTCTCAAACTACACACTCTAATGTACTTGTCCTCTTGCTCAGTTGTGCACCGAGGGCCTCCCACTCCTCTTTCTATTCTGGTTAGAGACAGTTTGTGCTGTTCTGTGAAGGGAGTAGTACACAGCGTTGTATGAGATTTTCAGTTTCTTTGCAATTTCTCGCATGGAACAGCCTTCATTTCTCAGAACAAGAATAGACTGACAAGTTTCAGAATAAAGTTATTTGTTTCTGGCCATTTTGAACCTGTAATCGAACCCACAAATGCTGATGCTTCAGATACTCAACTAGTCTAAAGAAGGCCAGTTTTATTGCTTCTTTAATCAGAACAACAGTTTTCAGCTGTGCTTACATAATTACAAAAGGTTTTCTAAAGATCAATTAGCCTTTTATAATGATAAACTTGGATTAGCTAACACAACGTGCCATTGGAACACAGGAGTGATGGTTGCTGATAATGGGCCTCTGTACGCCTATGCAG
The DNA here is from genome assembly GCF_013265735.2 of Oncorhynchus mykiss. Taxonomy (NCBI): domain Eukaryota; kingdom Metazoa; phylum Chordata; class Actinopteri; order Salmoniformes; family Salmonidae; genus Oncorhynchus; species Oncorhynchus mykiss. The sequence goes on from NC_048584.1 coordinate 24,208,003, forward strand.
ATATTCCATAAAAAAATCTGGCGTTTCCAGCTACAATAATCATTTACAACATTAACAATGTCTACACTGTATTTCTGATCAATTTAATGTTATTTTAATGGACTAAAAAAATGCTTTTCTTTCAAAAACAAGGACATTTCTAAGTTTACCCCAAACTTTTGAACGGTAGTGTATGTGCTTTATAGAAAGTGGTACCAGTCTTTCTACTTATAGGCAACTGCCAAAATAAAGAAAACACTTAAGTAAACTAGGGATACAAAGTATATTGAAAGCAGGTGTTTCCAGACAGTTGTTTTTCCTGAGTTAATAAAGCAATTAACATCCCATTATGCTTAAGGTCATGTATACAAATGCCCTGTTGCCCATTATTTTGGCTACCATGGCTAGAAGATGAGATCTCAGTGACTTTGAAAGAGGTGTCTCAAAAGAGCACAGGGGTTTAAAGTGTGTGTGTGTCACCTGATCACAACCCAATTAAACACTTATGGGAGATTCTTGAGTGGTGCCTGAGACCGTGTTTTTCACCACCATCAATAAAACACCAAACTATGTAATTTCTTGTTGGTAGAATGGTGTCGCATCCCTCCAATAGAGTTCCAGACACTTGTATAATCTAATCAAATCAAATTTGATTTGTCACATACACATGGTTAGCAGATGTTAATGCGAGTGTAGCGAATTGCTTGTGCTTCTAGTTCCGACAATGCAGTTATAACCAACGAGTAATCTAACCTAACAATTATGCCAAATCTCATTGAATCTAATCTGGTGACTCGTGGTGGCCTAACGCCCTATTAAAACACTTTATGTTGGTGTTTCCTTTATTTTTTTGTCATTATCAGTACATTTTTACTCTCTAACTCAAGAGAAAACATCCCTTCAAAAGAGGTAGGTAGCTCCCCCCTCTATTCTCCTACAGTATATCTAAAAAGACTGGTGGCCTTTAGGCTATGTTATACATCCATAGAAGAGCCTAGCTGGTTAACCTTTCTAAAGGTTTCCATGGTAAATAAGTGTTCTCTCCGTTCAGGCATGATTGCATGTTTTTCTCATGGGTATAGTACACTACTTTTGATCAGAGCCCTATGGGCCCTGGTCAAAAGTAATGCACACAATACAGGGAATAGGGTGCCATTTGGGACGCATGGTGTATAGGAGCTGGTCTAATATGGATGCTAATCAAACAACATTCATCATGAATGACATGTCAATGTCTGTGTTGGTTAATCGCTTCGCCTTAATCAGGATGTCTACAGGAAGCTGCAGCAACTAATTGGAGAAGCAAACGGCTAATAGGAAGCATTCAGTGTTCATGGGAAAAATGAAAAGCATAACAAATGTGAAAAGGCCGGCTATCATTTGAAAACTTTAGCACATGCCCTATGTTCCCCCAGGAATGAAGAGGATTATGAAAGTAAGTAAATGTGAAAAAGGTTAATAGTTAATACTTCTGTGTCATATACTGTGTCAAACGTTCCCAACTAGTTCACAGAAGACACTGACTACGTCCCAAATGGCATCCTATTTCCTATATAGTGCACTACTCTTTGACCAGGGCCTATAGGTCAAAAGTAGTGCACTATAGGGAATAGGGTTAGGGTGCCATTTGGGATGCAGACATTCTGTTAGCAGTATTGGTTTTACTCCAATTGCAATCTGTTCAACAAAAGTAACTAGCACCATAAAACTGTGCTATAAAAGTCATGGTAAAGTCACAGCACCATATCAACTATATCAGCCATTTTGTAATCATTTCTAACCCTGACATAAGGGAGACGTTGATAGACGGTAAGAATTACATAAGCGGTGCCAACTATAGGGACATTAACCCCTTCTTTCCCTCATTGGTGGGCAAATCATGGTCTAGAATGTCAATGTATGGTGCTTTACACTGTGAAGGGCCTTTATTAAAGTGTCCTATAAACTTCAGGGCTGCATACAAATGGCCCCCTATTCCCAACATAGTGCACTACTTTTTGATTATGGCCCTATGGGTGTTAGAACAAATATAGGGATCAGAGAGCCATTTGGAACGCAGACTTGAAGGTTTATAGGTTCTCCAGTTCGCTCCAGGAGAGATTAATAGCGGGGAGGGGGTTGATAAAGTGACAAAAAACAGTGTTCCTATGTACTGTTGTAAAACATGGCTGTCAAACGACCAGAGGAGACAAACAGAAAGAGAAGACCAACTCAACCGACCCCCTCCCTCCCACAAGTAACAGACCATAACAAGAGGTGAAAGAAGGACACAGAAACAGGCATGTTAGCAGACAAATGCATGCACACACACACACACACACACACACACGCACGCATGCACGCACACACACACAAGCACACATACTTTTGTACCTGTGAGGCTCGTTCGGAGCCAGCAAGGTCGATCATGAAGAGGCGTGCGAAGCGGACCTCCTGTAGAAGGTCTCGACAGCGGCTCGTCTGCCGGACAGCCACCTGCAACACGGCGTGGGACCGGGACGATGTCTGATTGGCTGCCGTGGGCTCCTGGGTACGCTGCTTATTACCCTTCATCAGCAGCTCCATGATCTGGCAGGAACACAGTCATTAAACTTTATGTAGCTCTATGTAGATCTAATGTCATTTTTATAACGTGCTCATAGATGTGTTATGTACACTGAAAAAAAGGCTGGGTTAAAAACAACTCAGCGCTGGGTAAATAATGGACAGAACACACGTTGGGCTATTTTGAGAGCCAGTAGAGTCAACTATATGGTTGTTTTCTTTGATGTCTGGAGGCGTGGCTTAGTAGTGGCGTGGCTTTCAGATAGTTATTGTTTGCCACCCTTAAGAGTAAATGTCATTCCCCTTAATCTGTTCTGTTGTATTGTCATCACATGTTAAGGTTGAACACGGTATTTTGTGTAGCTTTTGTCACTTTTGTAGTGTTATTGAGGCTTACATGAGTAGTTCCTCAATTCCCAATGTTGGGATAGTTTCCACTTTGGCATAATATTTAAATAATAATATTACAAAATGTATACAAAAATATGTAATGTGCAAAAACATTTATTTGCATTGTTCAAACTTAACATGATGAACAGGTTTGACATTTACTCTCACGGATGCCCAAAAATAACTATCGGAAAGCCATGCCCCAACTAGACCACACCTTCTGAAAATAACCTATGGATTACATTAAAAAAGATCCAGCTGCTGGGTCGACCCAGCATAAAAGTGAATAAAAACCCAAATGATGGGTAAATAAACCAATGTTTGGTTAATCTGGTCATTTTTAGGAGGCGTGGCCTATTCAGGCTTTCAGATAGTATTTTTTATATATATATTTTTTGGCACTTTTACCCGTTTTTCTCCCCAATTTCGTGATATCCAACTGGTAGTTACAGTCTTGTCCCATCGCTGCAATGTCCCTACGGACTCAGAAAAGGCGAAGGTCGAGAGCCATGCATTCCAAAACACGACCCTGCCAAGCTGCACTGCTTCTTGACACACTGCCCGCTTAATCTGGAAGCCAGCAGCACCAATGGGTTGGAGAAAACACTGTCAGCTGGCGACCGATGTCAGCTTGCCGGCGCCCGGGCCGCCACCAGGAGTCGCTAGAGCTCAATGGGACAAGGAAATCCCGTCCGGCCAAACACTCCCCTAACCTGGACGAAGCTGGGTCTCCAGATCACGGCCGGCTGTGACACAGTGATGCAGTGCCTTAGACCGCTGTGCCACTCGGGAGGCCTCAGATGGTTATATTTGGCCACCCGTGAGAGTAAATGTCATTCCTGTTTGTAAGTTTGTTCACTGCAAATTTTTATTTTCCTTCAATACTGTTGCACATGACATATTTTAACAAACATTTAATAACAGTATTATTTAAATATTATAATAAAGAGACATAGGCTCTAGTCGACAGGAACTCATACTCAAAGCTACAAAAGTGTCCATGCTCAACCTTAACATGTGATGATAATAGAACAGAACATGAACCGGAATGACAGCTACACTATATATACACACAAAAGTATGTAGACAGCCCTCCAAATTAGTGGATTCGGCTATTTCAGCCACACTTGTTGCTGACAGGTGCATAACATCGAGCACACAGCCATGCAATCTCCATAGACAAACATTGGCAGTAGAATGGCATTACTGAAGAGCTCAGTAACTTTCACTGTAGCACCGTCACAGGATGCCACCTTCCAACAAGTCAGTTCATAAAATTTCTGCCCTGCTAGAGCTGCCCCGGTCAACTGTAAGTGCTGTTATTGTGAAATGGAAACGTCTAGGAGCAACAACATCTCAGCTGCGAAGTGGTAGGACACACAAGCTCACAGAACGGTATTGCCAAGTGCTGAAGCTTGTAACGCGTAAATATTGTCTGTCCTCGGTTGCAACACTCGCCACCAAGTTCCAAACTGCTTCTGGAAAAAACATCAGCACAAGAACTGTTCGTCTGGAGCTTCATGAAATGGGTTTCCATGGCTGAGCAGCCGCAAACAAGCCTAAGATCACCATGCGCAATGCCAAGCATCGACTGGAGTGGTGTAAAGCTCACTGCCATTGGACTCTGGAGCAGAGGAAAAGCATTCTCTGGAGTGATGAATCATGCTTCACCATCTGGCAGTCCGACAGACAGGGGGTTTCATGGTTTCCAGTGAAAGGAAATCTTAACACTACAGCATACAATGACATCTAGATGATTCTGTGCTTCCAACCTTGTGGCAACAGTTTGGGGAAGGCCCTTTCCTGTATCAGTATGATAATGCACCCATGCACAAAGTGAGGTCCATACAGAAATGGTTTGTCGAGATCAGTGTGAAAGAACTTGACTGGCCTGCACAGCCCTGACCTCAACCCCATCGAACACCTTTGGGAGGAATTGGAAAGCCAACTGCGAGCCAGACCTAAGCAGCACCCGACTTCACTAATGTTCTTGTGGCTGAATGGAAGCAAGTCCTACACAGCAATCTTCCAACATCTTGCGGAAAGACTTACCAGAACCATGGAGGCTGTTATAGCAGCAAAAGGGGACCAACTCCATGTTAATGAATGAGATGTTCGACGAGTAGGTGTTCGCATACTTTTGGTCATGTAGTGTACTCTCACAGGTGGACAAAAATAACTATTTGAAAGCCACACCCCTACTAAGCCATGCCCCTAGTCTTCTGATCTGACCTGGTGGGTCATAGCTCAATAACCCAACAACCCAACTAAGTGACCCAACTTGCTGGGTCAAAATGACCCAACGTGTGTTCTGTCCAATATTTATCCAAATTGAGTTGTTTTTTAACCCAGAATAATGTATGGATTGTGTATGGATTTGATAAACTGTATAGTGTGTGATCTTGTAAAGCATGGAGTAAGTGTTCCTAGGTGTGACCTCTCACCTCTCGGGCGTTGATAGTGGAGACCTCTGTGATGCCAGCCACCTGGATCTCTCCTTTAGAGTCCTCTCTCAGGTCCAGGAATCCAGAGGACGGGTTGAGAAGGTCCCGGATCATCTCGTTGTAGATCTGGGAACATAACACAGGGAATGGTCAGGAGAGTCAGGAGGTTTCTCCTCAGCTTCCAAATCACATCTCAAAAGCTCCAAATTGAAGGAATTGTTAGAGCCAAGGAATTCTTATATCCGAGGAATTGTTATAGTGAGAGTCTGGAGAAACATGAGTTAACTTTCCATTGGAGAGTTTTTCTTTTGGAGTTGTTGACACAATGGTTTTGGGACATGTACATGGAAAATACCTCTTGCAAAGTGGACACACTTGAAAGGTCTAAAACTAGTACTGTACATAAACTCTTTTGTTGTTTTACTAACTCCTAATTTAGCTAGCCCAACTTGTTCTGTGACAGTCTGTCGTCAGCAGCTCAAGTTGCTTTCATACAGGCTGATCATTGTGTGTTGACTGTGAGTTCACGTGGAGAGCTCTTATCCCCATATCAACAAAGTGACAACCAGGAATAGGGAGAGACAGAGACAGAGAGAGAGAGAGAGAGAAAGAGAGAGACACAGAGAGAGAGAGAGAGACCACTGGGAGACAGACAGATGGGGATAGGCTGGGACGTGTGGCGGCTGGGGAGGGTAGAACCTAGTGTGCCAGTAAAGAAAACAAAAAACGACTGTCCTGCAGAGTAGGCTATCCCTGTTCATAACCAACGCCAGAACCACAGGACCACTCTAAACTCACTCAAGGGGGAAATAATGATTGAGACAGACAGGAGAGTGTTTATCCAGTTATTCTTACCATCTAAACACTTTCATTTCAGGTTAAGGGGAAAAAAACACACCTCCTCTCATTAGGGTAGTAACATACCGCATGAACAGAGGGTAAAAACATAGGAACTTCTCATAGAATAGAAGCTGAACTAAGTGCATGGGTGTTAAAAGACTATGTATGCGTATGCATGTGTAGTTGTGTGCATACTTGCATTTAGTTTATGTCTGTGTAGTAACAGGTGAAACAGGAGGCTGATTTGAAAGAGCAAGGGAGCAGAGGAAGCAGATGTGAGTATGGTTTTAGCAGGGCCATAAAACAACATTGAACCTTTCTGTGTAGTGATAGGAGGGCTGAGAGAGGGCAGCAGCAGATCAGCAGGTTGCTGCCTAGAGGCCAACAAGACCAACACGCACTATGTCACAGTACAGCCATCACAGAGCTGGACAGGACTACAGTATGAAACGTATGCTATAGGCATCCAGTGTTACCTTCAACTTTCTTAATCATGTGTTGCTACTCTCTACTACTGCACCCACCCATTTATTGCAGAATATTTTGTAAAATAATAGCTTGTAGAATAGCTTGTAGTAGAAGTACAAATTACCGAGTGTCAAACTTCAAACCAATGGCATCGTGCCCTTTGTGTGTCTCCAAGGCTCATTTCTTCCAAACACAAGGACACTGACTGTCGCGGATTCAACTCTATAAATATTTTTCTGGTGTACGTCTTTGGCTGTTTAAGCATTCTTTCCATTGTTGTTATTTTAATAAAAAGCTGCCTATCATCTGTCACTTTCTTCCTCTTTCTGCCTAGACGAAGACAGGATGAACAACTGAATCTCTGCGCGCGTCACTGTTTGCCTAGAAGGAAGACATATTCATGAGAAGGTTGTTACATCACTCCTTGTCAAGGCTTCTTTTCATTATGGTGATTGATCCTGGAAAGAAATTGGGAATTAATTGTATAAAAAAAGCACAATGGTAAACTATGCTTGCAGACAAAATGAACCTCTTTCAAATACTGACAAAGTAGTCAATAAGTATTCAACCCCTTTGTTATGGCAAACCTAAATAAGTTCAGGAGTAAAATGTGCCTAACAAGTCACATAATAAGTTGCATGGACTCACTCGGTGCCCTAACAAAAGATATAATCCACATAATAACACATTTCTGTTTGTTGCAGGATTACTTTCCTGCTGTAGGAAACTGGCTCAAATTAAGAACCTACCTCTGTACCTCATCTTTGTACCCCACATGTACAATTATCTGTTAGGTCCCTCAGACGAGCAGTGAAATTCAAACACAGATTCAACCACAAAGACCAGGGAGGTTTCCATTACCTCGCAAAGAAGGGCACCTATTGGTAGATGGGTAAAAAATGTAAACATTGAATATCCCATTGAGCACGATGAACTTAATGAATTACAAATTAATTACACTTTGGATGGTGTATCAATATACTCAGTCACAACAAAGATACAGGCATCCTTCCTAACTCAGTTGCCGGAGAGGAAGGAAATCGTGCAGGGATTTCACCATGAGGCCAATGGTGACTTTAAAACAGTTGCATGGTTTAATAACTGTGATATGAGACAACTGAGGATGGATCAACAATATTGTATTTACTCCACAATATTAACCTAATTGACAGAGTGAAAAGAAGGAAGCCTATACAGAATAAAAAATATTCCCAAACATGCATCCTGTTTGCAACAAGGCACTAATGTAATACAGCAACAACAACAAAACATCCTGAATACAAAGTGTTATGTTGGGGCAAATCCAATACAACACATTACTGAGTACCACTCTCCATATCGTTAAGGACTGGGGAGTTTTTCAGGATAAAAAAAGGGAATGAAGCTAAGCACAGGTTTAGTCTGCTTACCACCAGACACTGGGAGATTAATTCACCTTTTAGAAGGACAATTACCTAAAATACAAGGTCAAATATACACTAGAGTTGCTTACCAAGAAGACGTTGAATGTTCCTGAGTGTAGGAGTTACAGTTTTGACTTAAATCTACTTGAAAATCTATGGCAAGACCAGAAAATGGTTGTCTAGCAAGGATCAACAGAGCTTGAAGAATTTTGAAAAGAATAATGGGCAAATTTTGCACAATCCAGGTGTGGAAAGCTCTTAGAGACTTACCCAGAAAGACTCACAGCTGTAATCGCTGTATTGAAGTATTGACTCAGGGGTGTGAATACGTATGTAAATGAGATATTTCTGTATTTCATTTTCAATAGAGTTGCAAAAATGTCTAAGAACACGTTTTCTCTTTGTCATTATGGGGTATTGTGTGTAGCTGGGTGAGATAAAAAGAAAATGTATACATGTTTTATATTCAGGCTGTAACACAACAAAATGTGGAATAAGTCGAGGGGTATGAATACTTTCTGAAGGCACTGTATGTAATCAGGATACATTAGTGGTTTATTTTTCATATTTTGTCTTACAAATGTCAAATGACATTACAAAGTATTTTGTGTAGATTGCTGACAAAAAAATGACAATTTACATCTCTTTTAATCCCACCTTGAAACACAACAAAATGTGGAAAAAGTCAAGGGGTGTGAATACTTTCTGAAGGCAATGTATCTACACGAGTATCAACCTGAACTGTTGAATAAACAGAAATGCCGTTGTGGTTGTAAGTTAGTATACTATAAGATCTACTTGTATAACTTATCAGTCTGATGTTTTCTGTAATGACCTTACTGATCCCTGTTTTACAGCCTGTGTTCGTAATGGCTGCTCAGTCAAACAACCTGTGTGTTGATCCTGACTTGTCATAGACGCCTGCTAAAAAACTTTAATGAGCAAGCCTTCCTTCATGATCTGGCCTCTGTAAAATGGTATATAATCAGCTCGGTCCCCTCTGTCGAAGACGCTTGGACCTTCTTTTTTGATATTTTCAGTGTTATCGTTAACAAATACGCGCCTGTAAAGAAAATGAGAATTAAAAACAGGTTCAACCCCTGGTTCGACTGTGATCTGGCAGAGTTACTTCACGTCAAGAATTCCATTTGGCAAATCGCTGAGCACATGCATACTCAGGCTGACTGGATCTCGTTCAGGCAAATTAGAAATACGTGCACTCAGGGTATCCGGAAGGCCAAAGTTAGCTACTTTAAGGAGCAGTTCTCTTTCTGTGGGTATAACTGCAAGAAGTTCTGGAAAACAGACCTGGAGATAGATCTTCACAGCTGCCCATGTCTCTTAATGTTGATGATGTGGTTGTTACTGACAAGGAGCACATGGCTGAGCTCTTTAGTCACCACCTCATTAAGTCAGGATTCCTATTTGACTCTGCCATGCCTCCTTGCCCGTTCAGCGTTTCCTCATCTCCCACCCCTTCTAATAATGTGACTATCCCAAATGCTCCTCCCTCCCTCACACTGCCACGCTACAAAGTTTCTCCCTGCAGGTCTGAGATGCTAAAGCAGCTCCTTAAACTTGACTGCAAAAAAACATCTGCTTCAGATGGTTAACCTCTTAGAGCTCTAGGGGCGCTATTTCATTTTTGGATAAAAAACGTTCCCGTTTTAAGCGCGATATTTTGTCACGAAAAGATGCTCGACTATGCATATTCTTGACAGTTTTGGAAAGAAAACACTCTGAAGTTTCAGAATCTGCAAAGATTTTGTCTGTAAGTGCCCCAGAACTCATTCTACAGGCGAAACCAAGATGATGCATCACCCAGGAATTAGCAGAATTTCTGAAGCTCTGTTTTCCATTCTCTCCTTATATGGCTGTGTTTGCGCAAGGAATGAGCCTACACTTTCTGTCGTTCGCCCAAGGTCTTAGCAGCATTGTGACGTATTTGTAGGCATATCATTGGAAGATTGGCCATAAGAGACTACATTTTCCAGAGGTCCGCCCGGTGTCCTTTGTCTAAATTTGTGCGTAATCTTCAGGTGCAGGCATTTTCTCCTGGGATTCAGGAGAGAAAGCATGTTTCCAAGAACGATGTATCAATGAAGAGATATGTGAAAAACACCTTGAGGATTGATTCTAAACAACGTTTGCCATGTTTTCAGTCGATATTATGGAGTTAATTTGGAAAAAAGTTTGCGTTTTGAGGACTGAATTTATGGATTTTTTTTGGTAGCCAAATGTGATGTATAAAACGGAGCTATTTCTAATACACAAGGAATCTTTTTGGAAAAACTGAGCATCTGCTATCTAACTGAGAGTATCCTCATTGAAAACATCAGAAGTTCTTCAAAGGTAAATTATTTTATTTGAAGGCTTTTATGTTTTTGTTAATGTTGCGTGCTGGATGCTAACGCTAATGCTAACGCTAAATGCTAACGCGAAATGCTAACTCTAGCTAGCTACTTTTACACAAATGATTGTTTTCCTATGGTTGAGAAGCATATTTTGAAAATCTGAGATGACAGTGTTGTTTACAAAAGGCTAAGCTTGAGAGATGGCATATTTATTTCATTTCATTTGCGATTTTCATAAATAGTTAACGTTGTGTTATGCTAATGAGCTTGCTGATAGATTTACACAATCCTGGATACAGGGGTTTTTTCATAGCTAAACGTGACGCAGAAAACGGAGCGATTTGTCCTAAACAAATAATCTTTCAGGAAAAACTGAACATTTGCTATCTGAGAGTCTCCTCATTGAAAACATCTGAAGTTCTTCAAAGGTAAATGATTTTTTTGAATGCTTTTCTGTTTTTTTGTGTAAATGTTGCCAGCTGAATGCTAATGCTAAATGCTACGTTAGCCATCAATACTGTTACACAAATGCTTGTTTTGCAATGGTTGAGAAGCATATTTTGAAAATCTGAGATGACAGTGTTGTTAACAAAAGGCTAAGCTTGAGAGCTAGCATATTTATTTCATTTCATTTGCGATTTTCATGAATAGTTAACGTTGCGTTATGGTAATGAGCTTGAGTCTGTATTCACGAACCCGGATCCGGGATGGGGAGATCAGAAAGGTTAAGACCCTTTCTTCTTTAAGGTTGCTGCCCCTATAATCGCCAAGCCTATCTCTGACCTTTTTAACCTGTCTCTCCTCTCTGGGGAGGTTCCCATTACTTGGAAGGTAACCACGGTGCTTCCTTTATTTAAAGGGGAGATCAAGCTGACCCTAACTGTTGTAGGCCAATTTCTATTTTGCCCTGTTTATCAAGTGTTGGAAAAACGTGTCAATAATCAACTGACTGGCTTTCTTGATGTCTATAGTATTCTCTCGGGTATGGGGCTCCCAAATGGTGCAGTGGTCTAAGGCACTGCATCTCAGTGATAGAGGGGTCACTACAGACCCTGACTACCAACGGGACATTTAAAACTGTAATATCTTATGCTTTGCGGAGACGTGGCTGAACGATGACACTATCAACATACAGCTGGCTGGTTAAACACTGCACCGGCAGGATAGAACAGCAGAGTCTGGTAAGACAAGGGGCGGTGGACTATGTATTTTTGTAAATAACAGCTGGTGTACAATATCTAAGGATGTCTCGAGCTATTGCTTGCCTGAGGTAGAGTATCTCATGATAAACTGTAGACCACACTACCTACCTAGAGAGTCTGCATCTGTATTTTTCGTAGCTGTTTACATACCACCACAGTCAGAGGCTGCAACTAAGACAGAATTGAATGAGCTGTGTTCCGCCATAAGCAAACAAGAAAACGCTCACCCAGAGACGGTGCTCCTAGTAGCCGGGAACTTTAATGCAGTGAAACTTATATCCGATTTACAAAATTTCTATCAGCATGTTAAATGTGCAACCAGAGGGAAGAAATCTCTGGACCACCTTTACTCCACACACAGAGATGCATACAAAGCTCTCCCTCGACCTCCATTTGGCAACTCTGACCATAATTCTATCCCCCTGACTCCTGCTTACAAGCAAAAATTAAAGCAGGAAGCAGCAATGACTAGATCAATAAAAAGGTAGAGCAAAGTGGATGCTAAACTACAGGACTGTTTTGCTAGCACAGACTGGAATATGTTCCGGGATTCCTCCGATGGCATTGAGGAGTACACCACATCAGTCATTGGCTTCATCAATAAGTGCATTGATGACATCATCCCCACAGTGACCGTACGTACATACCCCAACCAGAAGCCATGGATTACAGGCAACATCCGCACTGAGCTAAAGGCTAAAGGCTAGAGCTTTTCATATTTGATGGTTCGTCTGAGGGCATAGCGGGATTTCTTGTAAGCTTCAGGGTTAGAGTCCCATCCTTGAATGCAGGTTCATGGATGGGACTCTAACCTGGAAGTTTACAAGAAATCCCGCTATGCCCTCCGACGAACCATCAAATATGAAAAGTGTCAACACAGGACTAAGATCGAATCGTAATACACAGGCTCCGACGCTCGTAGGATGTGGCAGGGTTTGCAAAGCGTTACAGACTACAAAGGGAAGCACAGCCGAGTGCTGCTCAGTGACACAAGCCTACCAGACGAGCTGAACTACTTCTATGCTCGCTTCAAGGCAAATAACACTGAAACATGCATGAGAGCACCAGCTGTTCTGGAAGATTGTATGACCACCCTCTCCGCAGCCGATGTGAGTAAGACCTTTAAACAGGTCAACATTCACAAGGCCGCAGGGCCAGACAAAATACCAGGACGTGTACTGTGAGCATGCGCTGATCAACTGGCAAGTGCCTTCACTGACATTTTTAACCTCTCCCTGTCCCAGTCTGTAATACCTACATGTTTTAAGCAGACCACTATAGTGCCTGTGCCCGAGAACGCTAAGGTAACCTGCCTAAACGACTACCGACCAGTAGCACTCATGTCTGTAGCTGTGAAGTGCTTCGAAAGGCTGGTCATGACTCACATCAACACCATTATCCCAGAAACCCTAGACCCACTCCAATTTGCATACCACCCCAACAGATCCACAGATGATGCAATCTCTATTGCACTCCTCACTGCCCTTTCCCACCTGGACAAAAGGAACACCTATGTGAGAATGCTATTCATTGACTACAGCTCAGCGTTCAACACCATAGTGTCCTCAAAGCTCATCAATAAGCTACGGACCCTGGGACTAAACACCTCCCTCTGCAACTGGATCCTGGACTTCCTGACGGGCCTCCCCCCAGGTGGTAAGGGTAGGTAACAACACATCCGCCCCGCTGATCCTCAAAACAGGGGCCCCTCAGGGGTGCGTGCTCAGTCCCCCCTGTACTCCCTATTCACTCATGACTGCACAGCCAGGCACGACTCCAACACCATTATTAAGTTTGCAGATGACACAACAGTGGTAGGCCTGATAACCGACAACGACAAGACAGCCTATAGGGAGGAGGTCAGAGACCTGTGGTGCTAGGACAACAACCTCTCCCTCAACGTGATCAAGACAAAGGAGATGATTGTGGACTACAGGAAAAAGGGGACCGAGCACGACCCCATTCTCATCGATGGGGCTTCAGTGGAGTAGGTTGAGAGCTTCAAGTTCCTTGGTGTCCACATCACCAACAAACTAACATGATCCAAGCACACCAAGATAATCGTGAAGAGGGCATGACAAAACCTATTCCCCCTCAGGAGACTGAAAAGATTTGGCATGGGTCCTCAGATCCTCAAAAAGTTCTACAGCTTCACCATCAAGAGCATCCTTACTGGTTGCATCACTGCCTGGTATGGCAACTGCTCGGCTTCCCGATCGCAAGGCACTACAGAGGGTAGTGCAAACGGCCCAGTACATCACTGGGGCCAAGCTTCCTGCCATCCAGGACCTCTATACCAGGCTGTGTCAGAGGAAGGCCCTAAAAATTGTCAAAGACTCCATCCACCCTAGTCATAGATTGTTCTCTCTGCTACCGCACGGCAAGCGGTACCGGAGTGCGAAGTCTAGGTCCAAGAGGCTTCTAAACAGCTTCTAACCCCAAACCATAAGACTCCTGAACACCTAATCAAATGGCTACCCAGACTATTTGCATTGCCCCTCCCCCTCTTTTACATTGCTGCTACTCCCTGTTGTTATCATCTATGCATAGTCATTTTAATAACTACCTACATGTACATATTACCTCAACTAACCGGTGCCCCCACACATTGACTCTGTACCGGTACCCCCCCCCCCCCCCCCCCCTGTATATAGTCTCGCTATTGTTATTTTACTGCTGCTTTTGAATTACTTGTTCGTTTTATTTCTTATTCTTATCCATATTTTTTGAAAGTGCATTGTTGGTTAGGTGATTGTAAGTAAGCATTTCACTGTTAGGTCTATCTATACCTGTTGTATTCGGCGCATGTGACTAATGAAATATGATTTGATTTGACATTCTGCTAAAGGTCCCCAAAGCACACACATCCCTGGGTTGCTCCTCTTTTCATTTTGCTTCAGCTAGCGACTGGAAAGAGCTGCAACAAACACTCAGACTGGACAGTTTTATCTTCATCTCTTCTTTCAAAGACTCAATCATGGACACTCTTAATGACAGTTGTGGCTGCTTCACGTGATGTATTGTTGTCTCTACCTTCTTGCCCTTTGTGCTGTTGTCTGTGCCTAATAATGTTTGTACTATGTTTTGTGATGCTACCATGTTGTGCTGCTGCCATGTTGTGTTGCTACCATGTTGTTGTTATTTTGTGTTGCTACCATGCTGTTTTTCATGTGTTGCTGCCATGCCATGTTGTTGTCTTCTCTTTATGTAGTGTTATGTTGTCTCTCTTGTTGTGATGTGTGTTTTATCCTATATTTGTATATATTTTTAATCCCAGCCTCTTTCCCCACAGGAGGCCTTTTGCCTTCTGGTAGGCCGTCATTGTAAATAAGAATTTGTTCTTAACTGACTTGTCTAGTTAAAAAATAAAAAAATAAAGAAAATGTTGACTACATCACTGTTGATGACCTTACCTGAACTGAAATCCTTGTGGTTCAGGTGATAGGGCAGTTTGTTATAGCACAAGTAGGCTGCTGACGGCTGTGTTGGATGTATGTTATTAGACATGTTGTTAGGGTATTCCTAAGAGAAACAATGTTGCGTCCCAAAATATGTTGCGTCCCACAGGATGGGTCCCAAAATAGCACCCTATTCCCCATATAGTGTACTACCTTTGAAATGTAGTGCACTATATAGGGAATTGGATGCCATTTGGGAAGCAGACATAGGCATAGTATGCATTCTCACCTCCAGGTATGACATGGAGATGTTGTACTGCATGTCATCGCTGGTCTCCTCGATGGCTTTGAACAGGTCATTTAGAGTCCGTACGTAGATCCCCGGTTCCCTGTCCGTACCCAACATAGTGTACGTCTTCCCACAACCTGAGCACAGACACACACGCACACACAAAGAAGGAAAATATTCACTATCACAGTTTGCAGTTTGAATTGAAGGGAATAAAATTGTTAATACCAAACAACTTGATCATTGAATAGTGTCTATTTCAGGGTCATTACTATATTTTTTGTACCCCTTTTAGTTCACTTAAAGGATAAGTTGTTGTTTTTTTACAACCAAATACAAAAAATTATCCCAGCAAGCACATTTGGTTCTTTGGAAGTTGTAGGAACGTATGTTTTTGGTTTCCCATTGGTTCTGGTAACTAAGCCATAAGTTTCCTGGTAAAACTGAACGTTTTTTAAACTTTCTGAGAACGGAAGTGAATATCACACCTGATCTGGGAATGTATATGTCTTGGTTGCATGGAGGATCTGAGAACATTTTACTATGGTTTTCCTGGGAAGTTTTATTAAATGTTCTGAGAACAGAAATTATAGGTATTTTGAAGTTAATTAAATAATTTTCTGCTAGTTTAGGTTACCTGTTTTGAACACAGGCATGACACTTGGAAATTAATTTGCTTTGGCATTAATCATGCAAACACATGTCTTTTTTTATTGTGGCATGGCGTCAGTGAGATTCAAACCTATGATCTTCATTTCTCTACCCATGGAATTTGTCCACTGCGCCACCAGGATGGAGCTAGCGTGCCATTTAAAAAAAAACTCATACCAAGATGTTCATTTTAGTCTATTCAAACAGACCCTATTTCAAAGGAAACGAGCACTAATTAAGATCAGGTGTGACCAATTAGAAGGCACACTTGAACACACACTTGATAGAGAGTTTTGTTGACGTATGTGTTTTTAAATAACATTCTTAGAACATTCTTTGAACGTTACTAATGTATTCTTGTGTTTTTTATGGAAAGTTTTCTTAATGTTCTGAGAACATGACTTTAAATAGAACTATGAGGAAACCTTCAGAAAACGTTATGCTGAAGTACCGAAATTCCCACAGAACAACGTTGTTTCATAACGTTCTCTGAACAATTTGAGAACATGACTTTAAACAGAACCATGAGAAATTCCCACCTAAGAAACATATGGTTCTCAGAACGTTATGTGCTAGCTCGGTATCCTGCACCATTACCAGAAAGTTGTATGCAAAATAACCATAAGACAACCTGGGCTCTCATCTAGCTGTAAGAAACATTTGGTTCTCAGAATGTTATGTACTAGCTGAGATGTCATGGAAGGGTCCAGACACATTTTATTTGTGATTTCACTTGTTTTTGACAACCTTACCCTAAACAGCAAATCACTTCCTAATGATGAGGAAATGTTTTGTTGTTTGGGATAAGTTTCTGAAAAACAAGTGAAATCACAAAAAAATTATCTGGACCCTTCAAATAACATTCCATTTACAGTACATCAAAAAGAGAGATATGGTTGTAAAAAAGAAAACTTCTCCTTTAAAGTCAGTTCATTTATTTGGCCTTTTACAGGAATTTGCCTCACATTCAGTAGCTAGCTGTACACTATGTTTAAATTCAATATTAAAAAGCCTTCTTGTTGAAAGCTTAACCCCAGTCAAGCTCTATTTCAAGAAACCATGCCTGTTTAGGTCGAGAAGGACAGGCTAGTCACCAGATCTTCATTCTGTTTTGGACAACAAGACTGTGACACATGGAGTTTAATTAGTTTAATTTGAGATGAGCAGAGATTAAGAGTGGTGAGTCTACAGGGAGAGACAGACAGCAGGAGGGAGGGAGGAAGGAAGGGATGGAGGAAGGGATAGAGAGGAAGTTACTTTTGGGTCAGTTGTATTTGTCTTTCTAGGTAATGACTGTCTGTCTGAACCCTGCTTCTTGGCAGTCAGGTGATGACACAATTTCCTGTTCCTATTAAAAGCAGAATCAGAGATGACACACAACACCCCTCCCCAGTCCCTATGGAAACAAATCATACTAATTAAAATCTAGAACCAAGTGGAAAAGAAAGATAGCAATATATGAGTTTGATTATACGGCTGCAATGAGCAAAATAATAAGAAATAACTTGGATAAAAATACATGCAGTCAGAATCATCAACCCCCAGGCTGATTATTTCCTATGTAATGTTCTCCCCTGGTGCCCAGTGGGTGGTAGGTGAGGACAACACACACAGGAACAGAGGACACATGCACACATGCATTCACACACATGCATGCAATTCAAATAGAGCAGGTATCCCCAAGTATGTGCAATGCCGTGGGGGTACACCAAATATAAATGTGATTCACATTTTAAAAATATATTTAAAAAAATGGAAGAAAAAAATATACTTCACATTTTCAAATTTATATTTATATTTTCCAATGGGGCTACACAGGATTTTTTTCTCGCCTGAGTAGCCTCGTGTCACTGCCAAAAATCTAATTAAACCATCTAGTGTTCAGCGAAATAACAACACAATGTCAAATACAGATAGCCTAATCAAATAATTAACACCCAATCACATTAACCGTTACTCTCTCGCGCGAATTCCACTAATGTCTATAGGTAGCCAAATGTAGCTGCTGCTCATTCCGTTTGCTCGAAAATGGATAAATGGTTAAAGATACACATAGCAGCTCTACTGGCAGTACTGCTACTACCAGCAGTACTACACCTGTCAACGACACAAGTTGCTCTGCTTCCACGAGCACATCCAACGTCTGATGCAGCCAAAGAGCTGCTGCCCCCTTACCAGGGAAAGTCAGGGATGTTGGACCATCGAAGAGGCGCAAATATGATGAGAACTACGTTGATTGGGGGTTCACTTATATTGGGAGTAGTGCCTTTCCTCAGCCACAGTGTGTTAGATGTGCAAAAGTACTATCTTGCAACTCTTGCGCAGACATTTAGAAACAAAACATGTCAATTTGAAAAATAATCCCCGGGAGTTTGTTGAGCGAGAATTAAGACGACTTTTGAGTAGTAAGACATGTATAAAAGCAACAGATTCCATTAATTAGAAGGGGCTAGAAGCGTCTTATATGGTGAGCTACCGAGTGGCTAAGATAGGCAAGCCCCATACTATTGTGGAGGACTTCATTCTTCCTGCTGCCGCGGATATGTTTGGGACAATGCTGCCCCAAAAAACTATACAGACAATGTCTTTGTAACGTCTACTTCCAGCTCACACCCTCAAACACGTAGATCCCCGAACGCAGCTCACTGTAACGGGATTCTTCCTGGGAAGGAGAGGCGGACCAAAACGCAGCGTGGTTATTTTGATACATCTTTAATAAAGCCGAAAATAGAACAAAAACAAGAACCGTGAAAAACCAAAAACAGCCCTATCTGGTGTAACAAACACAAAGACAGGAACAATCACCCACAAAACCCAACACAAAACAGGCTACCTAAATATGGCTCCCAATCAGAGACAATGACTAACACCTGCCTCTGATTGAGAACCATATCAGGCCCAAACACAGAAACAGACAAACAAGACATCCAACATAGAATGCCCACTCAGATCACACCCTGACCAAACAAAACATAGAACATACAAAGCAAACTATGGTCAGGGTGTGACACTCACTCTCCAGATCCCAATCACTTGAATTCTAATCACCTGTTCACACACCTGTATGTCATTATCACACACTATTTAGTTCAGTTCTTTGCACCCCATCACTGAGGTATTGTTTGTTTTGTGACACACATCTTTCAGCGCTCTGGTTTTCCCGTGATTTAAGCCTCCCGTGTATTATTGTTTTGGCCTGCCTCACTAATGATGCCTTTTTGCCTATTTCCTGCCTGTACTTTAGCCTTTTGGACCCCCTGTGTATGACCTTCTGCCTGCCCCTGGACCCAGCTACCTGCCTCTTCCTGTGGTCCTTTGCAATAAACACCTGCTGCGCCCTGCGCTTTAAACCAGCTCTCTCTCTCTCTCCCCCCGTGTTCATTACTCCGTCGTCCTACATCCTCTAAACAGGAAGATATATTGTCGTCAAGGGCTTATATAAGAAGGTTGAGGAGGGCGTGTTTGAAAAGTTTTATAGCCCATGTCCTTTAACAGGGGCGGGCCACTGATTGAGCAGAGCCATATCTTATGAAGACCCAAATCTCACATTTTAGAAGCTAAAATCACATTTCATCCCATCACGAATAATTTAATTTTCAAACATTTAAATTGAACAACAATTCCATGTGAATCCGATAACTCTGATTAACTCAGAACAAAGCCAACACCAGCCTGAGCTTTGGTTGCGATTGGTATAAACTTTGAACTCTTATTCACTACAGAAGTGATACCTCCTAGCCGTTGAGTTAGCAACAGCAGATGCAACGAGGGTTAGGAAGGAACAGACAGAGTATCCCGTCTATCACCAAACAACGTTACTACAACGTATCCAATTGACAACCAGAGACATTCTTCAAAGGACTCGGTTGGGCAACACGGCCTTCCATCTACCACCAACCTACCGAAGTGCAGCTCAGAGTAAATATTTATTGCATTTTCCTTTTCCAAATGGGCGGTAATTTAGAATGCATAAGATACTGTATTTACGATGGTACAGCTTCTCCCTGTGTCCCTCAGTCTTTCCGCTCTTTCACTCAAACCCAGCCCTTTTCCTTTGTGTAACAAGCTGTCATATCTGTTCCGCCCGCTAGGGACGTTTTCCTTTATGAAGTCATTTGTAATCAAGTTATGATTTAATTATGTGTATGTGTAATTCTGTGTGATTAGTTAGGTATTTAGTAAATAAATAATTAAACCCAATTTTGTATTGCTGATTCAAATTGTTAGCCAGGGTTCATGTAGATAACCAAGAATGTACAACTTTCAGATGAGACTGAATTAAGACGACGATTGATATTGACTGCTATTGATGTAAAATATTACTAGGTCTTTAAGAGTTTATTCGGAAGATAACAGCTCTATAAATATTATTTTGTGGTGCCCGACTCTCTAGTTAATTATATTTACATGATTAGCTCAATCAGGTGATATTAATTATGGAGAAATTATTTTATAGAATAGCATGTCATATCACTTAATCCGGCATAGCCAAAGACACAACAGCAGTGACCATGTAACGCTTTTACAACATACAGAAGTCCACCGGTTATCAAGGGGCAAAGTATTGACACGTTTTTTGAAATTGAGAGACGAGCTTGAAGTTTTCTTTACTGACCATAATTTTCACATGTCTGACCGTTTGCATGTTGACGAGTTTCTCACACAACTGGGTGATGTTTTTCCTTGCTTGATCTGAATCTAGTATTACAGGGACTCTACGCAACTATATTCAATGTGCGGGAGAAAATTTAGGCTATGATTAAGAAGTTGGAGCTCTTCTCTGTCTGCATTAACAAGGACGACACACAGGTCTTTCCATCATTGTAGGATTTTTGTGTGTGCAAATGAACTCAAGATTACGGACAATGTCAAATGTGATATAGCGAAGCACCTGAGTGAGTTGGGTGCGGAATTACACAGGTACTTTCCCGAAACAGATGGCACAAACAACTGGATTCGTTATCCCTTTCATTCCCTGCCTCCAGTCCATTTACCGATATCTGAACAAGAGAGCCTCATCGAAATTGCAACAAGCAGTTCTGTGAAAATGTAATTTAATCAGAAGCCACTGACAGATTTCTGGATTGGGCTGCGCTCAGAGTATCCTGCCTTGGAAAATCGTGTTGTTAAGACACTGATGCCCTTTGAAATCACGTAACTATGTGAGAGTGGGTTCTCAGCCCTCACTAGCATGACAACTAAATACAGGCACAGACTGTGTGTGGAGAATGATTTAAGACTGAGACTCCAATACAACCCAACATTGCAGAGCTTTGTGAATCCTTTCAAGTGTAACAGTACAAATTTAGACCGTCCCCTCGCCCATACCCGGGCGCGAACCAGGGACCTTCTGCACACATCAACAGTCACCCTCGAAGCATCGTTACCCATCGCTCCACAAAAGCCGCGGCCCTTGCAGAGCAAGGGGAACTACTACTTCAAGGTCTCAGAGCAAGTGACGTCACTGATTGAAACGCTATTTAGCGCCCACGCTAACTAAGCTAGCCGTTTCACATCCGTTACACTCACCCCCCTTTTGACCTTCCTCCTTTTTTTCCGCAGCAACCAGTAATCCGGGTCAACAGCATCAATGTAACAGTACAAGTTTTAGACCGTCCCCTCGCCCATACCCGGGCGCGAACTAGGGACCTTCTGCACACATCAACAGTCACCCTCGAAGCATCGTTACCCATCGCTCCACAAAAGCCGCGGCCCTTGCAGAGCAAGGGGAACTACTACTTCAAGGTCTCAGAGCAAGTGACGTCACTGATTGAAACGCTATTTAGCGCCCACGCTAACTAAGCTAGCCGTTTCACATCCGTTACACAAGCACACCCTTCTCATTAACCTGTGGTGAGTTATTCCCAATTTTCGATGAACAAATAAGGTTTTATATGTAAGATGTTTAAATAAAGAGCAAAATTATTGATTATTATTATATTATTATTTATGCCCTGGTCCTATAAGAGCTCTTAGTCACTTCCCACGAGCCGGGTTGTGACAAAACCTCACACTCAGTCTTCTGTTTAATAAATGTATCGTACAATGATGGTAAAAAAAAACACATTTGAGAGTGCGCTGAACCTGGTGCTAGAGGGGGTACGCTGCTGAAGGTTGAATGTTTGAAGGGGTACAGGACTATAAAAAGTTTGGGAACCCCTGGAATAGAGGATATGGCAGCTATGACAAACCTGTGGGTCCGTAGGCGAAAACGGTGGCGTTGTAGCCAGATATGAGACCTTCGATTAGGCCCTTGGTCGTGGCTCTGTACACCTCCTCCTGGTTGGCTGAGTAGTCAAACGCAACGTCGAACATATAGGTCTTTTCCCGGGAACGGTTGGCACGCAGGATATCATCTGGATCCTCCATGGGGTCCATCAGTACCACCATCTACAGCAGAGAGGAAGGGAGGAGAGAGGGATGAAAAGGGATATTTGAATGATTAGTCATCATACCACAGAAACATCATTGCATAACATATAATAATACTTTTTGTTGTACGAATCTGTAAGTAGAGAATGACTGCAATTATCCCTGAGGCAGGGCTTGTGACAACACACCAATAGATGCAAATGCACTCAAAACTCAATTTGGGTAAATATTGGACAGAACACGTTTGGTTCTTTTGACCCTGCAGTTGGGCCACATGACAAGCCGTTGCCGAAGCCAAGTTGAGCAGTATTTCTGTGACATGTATTTGAAATACGTATATGAATATTTTCTCACGGGCTGAACGACACTCCAAAGTATTTTGTAACAAGATACTTTCGACAGCTGTGATTTATATATTATAAATACAAAATACTTTTCTATACCATTTCTTTATAGCGGTTCACAATT
This sequence comes from Oncorhynchus mykiss, assembly GCF_013265735.2. Classification (NCBI taxonomy): domain Eukaryota; kingdom Metazoa; phylum Chordata; class Actinopteri; order Salmoniformes; family Salmonidae; genus Oncorhynchus; species Oncorhynchus mykiss. The sequence continues at coordinate 24,230,805 of NC_048584.1, forward strand.
TTGTGGCCCTCTTTCACCCTACAATGGTATCACAAATCTCATGGCACTATGTTGTGATAAGAGTGTCTGCTAAATAAACCAAAATGTAAATGTAGATGTAAAAATGAACAACTGCAAAGCACACTGGGAATTGTCATTGATCTTGAGTTCATTTAGCAGACGCTCTTATCACACCATAGTGCCGTCATACTTTAGATATCAATGTAGGGTGAAAGAGGGCCACAAAATGGCAAACTACTTTAAAGTAATGGTATAGAAAAATATATTGTATTTTGAAAATACAAATGACATCTTTCGAATGTATCTTGTTACAAAATACATTGGAGTGTAGTTCAGCCCACTATTTACACAGCGCTGGGTTGCTTACTCCTCTCTCACTTCTGCTGCCATCTGCCACAGTATGACTGTGAGCACCGTAATGGCTGACAGTTACCCAGCTCAGTGCAGCACAGGAGGCTGCTGAGGGGAGGGCGGCTCATAATAATGGCTGGAATGGAGTAAATGGAATGGAAACCATGTGTTTGATGTGTTCCATACCATTCCATTTATTCAGTTTCAGCTTTTACTATGAGCCCGTTCTCCCCAATTAAGGTGCCACCGGCCGCCTCTACTGTGCAGGTAATTAAAGTGGTTAAGAGGAACTGACGGGCGCAGCAGCAGCTAGATCCGGGGGTCTGATGGTTTAAACAGGGCCTTTTATCCATCTGCAGCTGGAGATACAAAGGGCCTACTGTGGGGTAGATAGAGCCCTGAGTGCCACCGTGCCCCTCCACACCCACGCAGTCTACGTCCCAATTCCCCCTATTCCCTAGTGCACACATAGGACCCTGGTCAAAAGTACCCCTTGACACGTTTCAGCCTTATTGTCAAATGTATTAAATGTAAAAAAAATCCTCATCAATCTACACTGAATATCCTATAACAACAAAGCGAAATACCTTACTTACATAAGTATTCAGACCCTTTGCTATGAGACACAAAATTGAGCATAGGTACATCCTGTTTCCATTGATCATCCTTGAGATGTTTCTACAACTTGATTGGATTCTACCTGTGGTAAATTACATTTATTGGACATGATTTGGAAACGCACACACACATGTCTATATAAGGTCCCACAGTTGACAGTGCATGTCAGAGGAAAAACCATGCCATGAGGTTGAAGGAATTGTCTGTAGAGCTCCGAGACAGCATTGTGTCGAGGCACAGATATGGGGAAGGGTACCAAAACATTTCTGCAGCATTGAAGATCCCCAAGAACACAGTGGCCTCCATCATTCTTAAATGGAAGAAGTTTGGAACCATGAAGACTCTTCCTAGAGCTGGCCAACCGGACAAACTAATCAACCGAGGGAGAAGGGCCTTGGTCAGGGAGGAGACGAAGAACCTGATAGTCACACTCACAGAGCTCCAGAGTTCCTCTCTGAAGATGGGACAACCTTCCAGAAGGACAAACATCTCTGCAGCACTACACCAAGCAGGCCTTTATGGTAGCGTAGCCTGATGGAAGCCACTCCTCAGTAAAAGGCACATGACAGCCCGCTTGGAGATTTTGCCAAAATGCACCTAAAGGACTCTCAGACCATGAGAAACAAGATTTTCTGGTCTGATGAAACCAAGATTGAACTATTTGGCCTGAATGCCAAGCGTCACATCTGGAGGAAACCTGGCACCATCCCTACGGTGAAGCATGGTGGTGGCAGCATCATACTGTGGGGATGTTTTTCAGCGGCTGGGACTGGGAGACCAGTCGGGATCGACGGCAAGATGAACGGAGCAAAGTACAGAGAGATCCTTGATGAAAACCTGCTCCAGAGCACACCGCCAAGACAACGCAGGAGTGGCTTCGGGACAAGTCTCTGAATGCCCTTGAGTGGCCGAGCCAGAGCCCGGACTTGAACCCAATTGAACATCTCTAGAGAGACCTGAAAATAGCTGTGCAGCGACACTCCCCATCCAACTTGACAGAGCCTCAGAGGATCTGCAGAGAAGAATTGGAGAAACTCCCCAAATACAGGTGCCAAGCTTGTAGCGTCATACCCAAAAATACTTGAGGCTGTAATCTCTGCCAACGGTGTTTCAACAAAGTACTGAGTACTTACGTAAACATGATATTACTGTTTTTTTGTTTTAATACATTTGCAAAAATATTTTTTTTTTAAACAAACTGTTTTTGCTTTGTCATTATGGGGTATTGTGTGTAGATTGATGAGGGGAAAAAAACAATTTAATCAATTTTAGAATAAGACTGTAACGTCATAAAATGTGGAAAAAGTCAAGGGTTCTGAATACTTTCCGAATGCACTGTATATGGTACAGGATGGCATTTGGGACTCGACCAGATTGTCTGGTGATTGATGTGAGCCATTGTGCCATCCATGTCATTTCTGAAAGGTGATCAACATCAGGCACTACACTATCTTTACCCACCAGCAAGCCATACTCAGGTCTATTCAGAGTTCGCCTGGCTCTACCTGCCGGTTCTATTCAGAGTTCGCCTGGCTCTACCTGCCGGTTCTATTCAGAGTTCGCCTGGCTCTACCTGCCGGTTCTATTCAGAGTTCGCCTGGCTCTACCTGCCGGTTCTATTCAGAGTTCGCCTGGCTCTACCTGCCGGCTCTATTCAGAGTTCGCCTGGCTCTACCTGCCGGCTCTATTCAGAGTTCGCCTGGCTCTACCTGCCGGTTCTATTCAGAGTTCGCCTGGCTCTACCTGCCGGCTCTATTCAGAGTTCGCCTGGCTCTACCTGCCGGCTCTATTCAGAGTTCGCCTGGCTCTACCTGCCGGTTCTATTCAGTTCGCCTGGCTCTACCTGCCGGTTCTATTCAGAGTTTGCCTGGCTCTACCTGCCGGTTCTATTCAGAGTTCGCCTGGCTCTACCTGCCGGCTCTATTCAGAGGTCGCCTGGCTCTACCTGCCGGTTCTATTCAGAGTTCGCCTGGCTCTACCTACCGGTTCTATTCAGAGTTCGCCTGGCTCTACCTGCCGGCTCTATTCAGAGTTCGCCTGGCTCTACCTGCCGGCTCTATTCAGAGTCCATCCACAGGGGCATCGCACAGTGGCACAGTGTCAGAATGTAATAACTGTAATAATAATGACAACTCAGGGGAAATACCTATATACTACTGCAAACATTAATCACTTCACTAAGTGGTGGTCTGGGAGACTTAGCTAGCTCCCCAGAGCTCTGTTCGTCAGCAGAGGAGTCGGGTCAAAGCTGAGGAGTCAGTTGGACACTGTGGTGAATATTAAAACATTGTCTAGATATCACTGATGTTTTTGAGTAGACTTCAGGACTACTGGATGTTGTGGTGCGTACAGGGTTTAAATAGTCTGTTCTGTTCATGTCCAGCTCTGAATGGCTGGAGAGAGGGCCTTTAGTTTCAGGACCGTGTTTGTGTGTCTGTCTCCCTGTGCGTGTGTGTGTTGTCTGAATGGCCTGGGTCTGGTCTAGTATCCCCAGCACAGCATAGCCCTGTTTAATGACCCCTCAGTCATGGAGCCGCTCACTTTGAAGCCTCTTGATTGAAATTCAAGAGGAGAAATCTGACTTTTAAAAGCGTACAATTACACAGAGAAAGAGGGAACAAAACACACGCACAGAGACGTAATCAGCAAACAGGAGAGAGGTAAGAGATGGGGAGGGAAGAGAGGAGGGGAGGGAGAATTAGAGGAGGGGTGGGAGAATCACGTTTCTCAGGAAACATAGTATTGTATTGTAAACCAGGAGCTCTTCTTCTCTTCTCTCTAGCCAGGGTCAGAGACACTCAGTAACCTAAAGAACCGCATCGGTCTGGTGTCTTCACCAACAACGTGACAGAACTGATGCGTTGTGTGTGTGCACGCGTGCGTGCGTGGGGTGGAGATGACATAGGACAGAAGAGAGATGGCTCTGGCCTTGACGTACTTCAACCTACCTGTCTGAGAGCTCTGCTCTGCTCTACTTTGGTCAGACAGGCTGGCAGCACCCCCTACTGTACCTGGCAGCCAAGGCTGTGTGCGTGTCCATGTTAGTGTTTCAGTAGGCATCAGCGAGCATATAAAGTATCATGTCTTTTGTTCAAAAGAGGTTCTGGTGTGCATTCAAGGATGTTCTTAGACCAGAGTGTGTTTAGTACAGTAGCACGTGTGTGTGTCTATGCAGAGTGTGTTTAGTACAGTAGCACGTGTGTGTGTCTATGCTAAGGAACACCCTTTAAGGCCAATCAGGATGATTGCACACCTCTCGCATCTGTTGCCTTTGTTCCTTAGGTTACCTGGGTACCCTGTTACCCCACCTCACCCGGTAATGCATGACATCTGCTGGCAGGGCATGGCATCTTCTGTAGGGTGACTGTTGTTAAGGCAGCTGATAAGGAGCCCTGCAGTATGGTGCCAGTGGGCCCAGATGGCTGTGAAACTAGGCATGCACTTGTTCCAACGTCAGTACTTGCACACTACTTAGAATTAAGCAATACATTGGGCATGCTTTCTAAGTAGTGTGCATTCTAAGTAGTACGTTGAATGCAATCTGACACACATAACTGGATGCCAGAATATAAGACAAAAGCAGCTCTAACTCCTCAAATGGAGTCATGGACCTCAGTCCACCTCCAACAAGGTTCACAAGGTGACTCACTGCATTACCTGGGAACGACCAGCAGTGTTATTTTTTATAAGAACAATGAGGGTGTTGTTGCTCTGCTCACGATCCATGTTCCATTACTGTCTTATTAACAATAACAGGCTCTTATAAAGAACACAGGTCTGAGTTCAGTTTGTGGCCCCCTTTTCAAGCCTGCGTTGGAATCAGAAGTCTGATAGCACTATGTCATAACTCTCCTGTGACGATCTGAAGGATCAGGTTACAGTGGGTCCGCTCTACAGCGTGCTCTCTCTCGTAGAGGGGCAGAGCGGGAAGTCGGCTTGCTTATAGCAGTCATAAAATGTGGAACACAGTTGGACATCAAAAGTTTGAATAATTAAACAATATTTCTATTTTTGAGAATGTGGGAGTGGTCCGTGGACACTTAAAGAACAGAGTGTGTTTCATTTGGTGATCTGATGAGGGACAGGAAACACTCATAACTGTGTCTTTGGTTGTGTACACTTCTTAATTATGGGGTTTACATCACAATATTGTGAAACGTGTGTGATTTAACATGACGCTATTTGTGAAAAGACGTAATGTGATGTTAGCCTTCTAAATGAGAAAATATGGGTTTTCATATAAAGTTAACCAAATCAGTGGCCATGTGAGCATAGATGTTACGTCGACATCATGGACCGCCCTTTTCTCAGAAGTGTATAAAACCCACTCCTGACTAAATTTACATTAGACCAGAAAATATGGAGCTGACGCTACATGTTGAAATGGTTAAGAACTACAACTCTATAGGCCCAGGAGACCAGACAGCGTGTAGTGTTGGCTACACGGCTGGAAATGGTTCAACTCTGAGACTATCGATCAGTACAGAATAAGAGCAAATCCTAGACGTAGAATTACAACAACCACGGAAGCATCTATCTATGCAACGACCATCTGTACACCTGACCTATCCATTACAACAGACACTATCCAGAGCCGCTGAGAAAGCGACAACTACGAAAGACATTGTGACTTCTGGGGAAGTTAACCAAAGACTCTCTGATGAACTGACTCTCCAGCAGATGGACCGGCGATTCCAACAGAGAAGACATTGTGACTTCTGGGGAAGTTAACCAGACTCTCTGATGAACTGACTCTCCAGCAGACGGACCGGCGATTCCAACAGAGAAGACAACGACATACGGGCCTAAATATATACATTGCAATTATTTTCGAATGAGCGGCCGTTCATGTGCAAAGGATTAGAATGTCAATGGATATAACTATCAACTGTGTGTAGTGAATACAACTATGATGTGATAAAATAACAGTCATCACATTTAATGATAGTCCCGACAACTATGATGTGCTAAAATAACAGTCATCACATTTAATGATAGTCCCGACAACTATGATGTGCTAAAATAACAGTCATCACATTTAATGATAGTCCCGACAACTATGATGTGATAAAATAACAGTCATCACATTTAATGATAGTCCCGACAACTATGATGTGCTAAAATAACAGTCATCACATTTAATGATAGTCCAGGTCCAACAACTATGATGTGATAAAATAACAGTCATCACATTTAATGATAGTCCAGGTCCAACAACTATGATGTGATAAAATAACAGTCATCACATTTAATGATAGTCCCGACATCTATGATGTGATAAAATAACAGTCATCACATTTAATGATAGTCCAGGTCCAACAACTATGATGTGATAAAATAACAGTCATCACATTTAATGATAGTCCCGACAACTATGATGTGCTAAAATAACAGTCATCACATTTAATGATAGTCCCGACAACTATAATGTGATAAAATAACAGTCATCACATTTAATGATAGTCCAGGTCCAACAACTATGATGTGATAAAATAACAGTCATCACATTTAATGATAGTCCCGACAATTATGATGTGCTAAAATAACAGTCATCACATTTAATGATAGTCCCGACAACTATGATGTGATAAAATAACAGTCATCACATTTAATGATGGTCCAACAACTATGATGTGCTAAAATAACAGTCATCACATTTAATGATAGTCCAGGTCCAACAACTATGATGTGCTAAAATAACAGTCATCACATTTAATGATAGTCCCGACAACTATGATGTGATAAAATAACAGTCATCACATTTAATGATAGTCCAACAACTATGATGTGATAAAATAACAGTCATCACATTTAATGATAGTCCCGACAACTATGATGTGATAAAATAACAGTCATCACATTTAATGATGGTCCAACAACTATGATGTGCTAAAATAACAGTCATCACATTTAATGATAGTCCAGGTCCAACAACTATGATGTGCTAAAATAACAGTCATCACATTTAATGATAGTCCCGACAACTATGATGTGATAAAATAACAGTCATCACATTTAATGATAGTCCAACAACTATGATGTGATAAAATAACAGTCATCACATTTAATGATAGTTGTTGGACTATGATGTGATAAAATAACAGTCATCACATTTAATGATAGTCCCGACAACTATGATGTGATAAAATAACAGTCATCACATTTAATGATAGTCCAGGTCCAACAACTATGATGTGATAAAATAACAGTCATCACATTTAATGATAGTCCAGGTCCAACAACTATGATGTGATAAAATAACAGTCATCACATTTAATGATAGTCCCGACAACTATGATGTGATAAAATAACAGTCATCACATTTAATGATAGTCCCGACAACTATGATGTGCTAAAATAACAGTCATCACATTTAATGATAGTCCAGGTCCAACAACTATGATGTGATAAAATAACAGTCATCACATTTAATGATAGTCCCGACAACTATGATGTGATAAAATAACAGTCATCACATTTAATGATAGTCCAGGTCCAACAACTATGATGTGATAAAATAACAGTCATCACATTTAATGATAGTCCCGACATCTATGATGTGATAAAATAACAGTCACCACATTTAATGATAGTCCCGACAACTATGATGTGATAAAATAACAGTCATCACATTTAATGATAGTCCCGACAACTATGATGTGATAAAATAACAGTCATCACATTTAATGATAGTCCCGACAACTATGATGTGATAAAATAACAGTCATCACATTTAATGATAGTCCAGGTCCAACAACTATGATGTGATAAAATAACAGTCATCACATTTAATGATAGTCCCGACATCTATGATGTGATAAAATAACAGTCATCACATTTAATGATAGTCCCGACAACTATGATGTGATAAAATAACAGTCATCACATTTAATGATAGTCCCGACATCTATGATGTGATAAAATAACAGTCATCACATTTAATGATAGTCCCGACAACTATGATGTGATAAAATAACAGTCATCACATTTAATGATAGTCCCGACAACTATGATGTGCTAAAATAACAGTCATCACATTTAATGATAGTCCAGGTCCAACAACTATGATGTGATAAAATAACAGTCATCACATTTAATGATAGTCCAGGTCCAACAACTATGATGTGATAAAATAACAGTCATCACATTTAATGATAGTCCAGGTCCAACAACTATGATGTGATAAAAGCGTCTGCTAAATTAACTAAATATAAATGTTTATGTAAAAACTAACCATTTATTAGTCACATGCGCCGAATACAACAGGTAGACCTTACCGTGAAATGCTTACTTACAAGCCCTTACCCAGCAATGCAGTTAAGAAAATATTTACTAAATAAACTAAAGTAAAAAAAGATACATTCTTTTAAAGTAACACAATAAATAACAATACCGAGGCTATATAAAGGGGGTACCGGTACCGAGTCAATGTGCGAGGGTACCAGTTAGTCAAGGTAATTTGTACATAAAGTGTACAGTGACTATGCACAGATAATAAACAGCGAGCAGGAGCCGTGTAAAAATAAAGAGACAGGGGATAGACAGTACAGTGCATTCGGAAAGTATTCAAACCCCTTGACTTATTCCACTTATTTTGTTGCGTTACAGCCTGAATTCAAAATGGATTAAATAGATGATTTTTCTCACCTATCTAAACACAATATGCATGTTCATTTTCACATATACATTTTGGTCAATTAGCAGACCTGTTCATCCAGAACTAAGGTAGTTAAACAACAACATATCACAGTCATAGCAAGTAAAAAGTTCCTGTAACGGTTACTGACAACGTTGTTGCTGTTCGGGCTGGCTACTTGCAAATGCATTTCTGTATTTTAAAATACAAAATATGTGTTTTAATTAAATACATTTTCAAATACAATAATTTTGTAGTTTATTTTGATACATTGATGTTTATGGTATTTTGTCCTTTTTGCCAATCCATGCTTGCAGTCCAGTCCAGTATGGGTTGAGGGAAAAGAGAGAAGATGGCAGGGTCTGATTTTCCATGGAACCAAGAACGTCCATTTGACATTGTGGCTTGGGGCAGTTGTTTTCCCTTCTTCTGACTAATTCATGGGTCCAAATGAGTGAACTGAGCCTGGACACATGCTGGGCACGAGACCTGAGACTGATGGATCGAAACACTGGCCGACCGCAGAGGCCTGGGAAACCAAAAGCAATTTCCTGCTTGATGGTTCTGGTAAACATGGCGACTGCATCCCAAATGGCACCCATTTCCCTATGCAGTGAACTACTTTTGACCAGAGTACTATGGGCCCTATATGGGAAATAGGGTGTCATTTGGGACGCGGACGGAATTTTCTTCATCATCTGTTTTAATCATGGTGTTTTTCCAGCACCTCAATGGACATCACATGGTAAAACCACTTCACACTGGGTGCAGCCTAGAGAGTCAACACGAATGATGACAAAACAAACGTCCAGAGAGTGAATTCAGACACTGGGGATCTACAAATATAGAGCCAGCGGCTACACTAAATCTTTTAAATATTCATGCCCCTGTCCTCAACTATCACCCGTTCCAAAGTCAAAACGACAGCCTGCTTATGCGGCGACATGAAACCAATTAGTTGGATGGTGTTATTTAAATGCTATAAAAAGCCATGTTGGCTTGAGCGTCTCATCCAAGTCCTCTAAGCCTGATAGGGTTTCTAATCAACAGGGCTCACTGGTCTAAAGTCTTTAAGGGGAGCAGCAGCAGACTTCTGTTTGGTTGGCCATCTAGCTGATTGGCGCGCTGCTTGCCGTGTGGCCCACACTGCTCTGCTACCACCGCCACCGTGATGCAGATTCATAATTTAACGCCTGGGTGTGGTGAGGTTTCACCTGCCTCTCTACTTCTCTCTCTCTCCCACCGACTCGCTCTCTCTTTCTCCTTACCCACATGAAACATTAATATAGTTTACTATAGAATATAGTGTTGGGTTTATACGGTATTACCAGAAGTGCACACAAGGGGCACTATAAAAATAAAAAATGAAAACATTTGGCATCAGGGATCTGGATCCAGGAGAGGTTTGAATGTCTCTGCTGTAACCAAGAAGCCTGATCTTGACATCGAGCCACTTAGCAAGTTAGCAAACCAAATACATATCATTTATTTGACACATCTTAGATTTCTTATAGTTATACTTAACCTCTAGCTTTTACAGTATTATCCCTCGATCAGGTGTGGTACTTACTACATTACTATCCTCAAAAAAAATCACTAGTAAATACAACAGTAATGTCCGCAAAAACACTACAGTCTGCAAAAACACAAATACTACAGTATTTCAATTGCATATACCTTGCCATTACGTTCTCCCATATCGCAATTTGTGCCACCCATAAGTGAGAAACCTACATGCCAAGTATAGACCATATTATGTTCCCTAATGGTTATAGAAAATAACAAAAGCGCTGAACTATCCATTCAGAACCCAGTCCTACAGGTTATGGAACATTTCCTATTTTAGTATCTATCCAGTAGGTTTCCATAAGGAGAACACCTCCACCTCTATGTCAAAGATATTAAAACATAAACACTAAAGTAAATACTACAGTAGTGCCTGGAATGCTATACTACATTATACTACAGTCCACAAAAACACTACAGTAAATACTACAGTAGTGCCTGGAATGCTATACTACATTATACTACAGTCCACAAAAACACTACAGTAAATACTACAGTAGTGCCTGGAATGCTACAGTAAATACTACATTATACTACAGTCCACAAAAACACTACAGTAAATACTACAGTAGTGCCTGGAATGCTACAGTAAATACTACATTATACTACAGTCCACAAAAACACTACAGTAAATACTACATTATACTACAGTCCACAAAAACACTACAGTAAATACTACAGTAGTGCCTGGAATGCTACAGTAAATACTACATTATACTACAGTCCACAAAAACACTACAGTAAATACTACAGTATAATACAATCTGCAAAAACACTATATTAATTACTATAGTATATACTAGTTATTTTACTACAGTATTTATACTATAATTAACTGTAAATACTACAGTATACTACAGTAAATACTACAGTAAAGTCCGCAAAAACACTACAGTAAATGCTGTAGTATTTATACCATAGTATACTTAGTATTTTTTCATGTGGGTATTTCTCCCTCTCCCCTTTCTCTCTCTCTCTCCTACACTCTCTATATTGCTCTCTCTCTCTGTCTCCCTCGCTCCACTATCGGGTTCCAGGCACACACCGTGCCAAGATGGGCGACAGTGGAGAGGTGTGCGTAACCAGCACCAAAAGTCAACGAGTCACTGAGACAGCTGCTGACTATTTTATGCCCTAATCCAACTACAATAGAATAGAATTAAAAGGTGATTTGTCAATAAAACTCTAACATTACAGGCGCCAGAAAATTAGAATAGCGTGACATTGACCAAAAATAGTTCCTGACAACATTGTGACTGGGACAGATTAGTTAGGATCTCATCCCTTCCCTCTAGGTCTATTCTTGAACTGACAGAGGAGCGTGCTTTAAAAGATGAGTTTGGGGATGTTCCTGAACCCATTGTGTCCTGGGACAGATGAGTTAGTAGTAAGAAGCCTGATGGAGAAGTGCGTGGTGCAGGAGTTGTGCAGGCAGCCAGGCACGGGCCACGATTACCAGTATACCATGATAGGACTCACCTCCGGACCAGTTCCACACTAACAAGAGGATTATCTCCCAGGCACAGAGGCAGGGAGCAAAGGACACAATCAGTCTTATTTGTACGGTCCTCTGAGCCCAACACCACTAGACAGGAAACACAACCATCATTAACAGAGAGAGAGAGAGAGTGAGAGAGAAAGATAGACATAGAGAAAGAGAAAGAGAGAGACAGAAAGGGAAAGAGAGTGAGGGAGAGAGAGAGAGCGACAGAGAGGCACATAAGAGAGACAGAGAGCGAGCGGGAAAGAGAACGAGAGAGATATGTAGAAGTTAAATATTTTAAAGTAGAGGACAATATATTTACCACCTGCCAAGACAGAGCTTCATATTATATTGATGATAATATGTATTCAGATGCATCATCTGTGGTAGAAGCCATCCACATGGCAAGGGATAGAATTCTGGTAGAAATGATTTATAGAAGACAAAGGGTCACTGGTCATAGAGATTGAGCCAGAGATACACTTCCGTAACAACACCATGTCTATACATGTATCACAAGTGATTGTCCCAGTTCATGTGTTGTATATATGTTATATGTGGTCTGGAATTGTGTGAGTTTAAGGTTTTCTGATGTACGTATGTATGGTTTAGTGCTTGTTTGTGTGCTGTGAATGCAGGACAGAGATAAAGGTTGTTTACTTGCTTTAGTGTGTGTGTCTGAGCGTGTAAGTGTGTGTGTGTCTAAGCGTGTGTGTGCGCGCGTGTGTCTGAGTGTGTAAGTGTGTGTGTGTCTAAGCGTGTGTGTCTGAGTGTGTCTGTACCTGCCTGTGCTTATGTTTTCCCTAGATACACCGTCCCTTTTAATCCATGTCCTTTGGCGACAGTGCGGTTGCCATAGCAGCAGGGCGACGAGCCTGTCTACCCCTCATAGGCACGCCCTACACACACCTGTTGCTATTAGGCTAATAGGGGCCGGTGGGGTGGGCTGTGCTGGAGTGGGGCGGGATGGCCTGCTCCTAGGGGCCATCTGTACTACTTGCAAGCCTGGGGGTCCCCTGGAAAGAGGGGTCTGGGACTGGGAGATGTAACTCACACCACACAGAAGATCTCATGCACAGCAGATGTCTGAAGCAGTGTGCAAAGCTGTGAGAAACACAAAGCCCCAACACACCCTCTTCAGAGCTAAATCACCGGTAGGTTATGGAACCGTCTTATCAATATGCCTGAGGACTGAATAACAAAAGGTTTTCAACTGGGATAAAACACACAATTACACCCGGACAAAGGAACACAATGTCATTGTTGTAAACTGACTAATTGACTTGAGCATGTTTTTGTATGTTTCTAATCACATAACAAACGGGGCCGGTCTCTGTTTCCATAATGGTGAGATGGGAGGCATGTGTTAGAGCTAGATTGTAAGCTACTGCCCTATCTTATAGCTTCAACATTTGTATATAATTATATTCTCTCAATATGTTATAGCTTCACTGTTATATCTCACCATATTCTGTCAATATGTTTTGCATCATTATATTCATCTGAGTACGAATGGGTCGCTTATTCTCAAATAGCTCTTTGTGTATGATTCCGGATAATTAACGATGGAGTGAGGCAGGCTGCAAGAATGTATACTCCCTAGTCTCAAAGCTTCTCCTGACTGATAAGAAGACGGGGACTTGCGTGGAGGAGTCCTGAAGGTTTCAGACTCGGGCTGGGACAATAACCCCACCTGACAAACCACAGAGATTCACTGTACATCCTAGACTCAGGAGGAGGAGGACTTGTCAGGGAAGAGGTTACAAACGGAGGTTATAAATATATGTGCGTGTGTAACCATACTTCGTCTTTGCAGCTGTATGACCCAGTGCGGTTGAATAACTCTAGCTAGAGCATTCTTCAGAGTCCGACTGGAATTTATACCAGAACCTTTGAACCTAACACCATATTTAAAGAAGCTGACCTACAACATATATTTAGACACAAGTTATGATGCAATGTCAATATGATCAAACACAAGTTAACCCTAAGCTACAAAGAAAAATGAGCAACTGACAGATGGCTAAAACCAAAACTCTGAACTTACAACCAGATCAAAAACAGCTACGATCCAGAACCTTATGTCACCTCTCACCTAACCGTGTGTGCCCTGTTGAGAACCGGGATACTGCCTCTCTAAGACAAATACAGTGTCTTATAAGCCCATGTGGACTAGGCATCCTGAAGATGCACGATACTATAATAATAAAATACATTAAAACATCTAATCAATCAATCAAAATCGGTACTCATACCATGCTGGTACTGCAGAGCCTGTGGGAGCAGGGCACAAAGAGTCCATCACTATGCCCCACATAGAGTCTGGAACAATCTGCTGTTGAAGATGTTGATATCTATGTTCCCTGTGCAGCATTATGACCCGTCTCATTGCACAGCTCTCATAGTGAAATGAAAGAAGTGTGTCTGTCTGTCTGTCTGTCCATTTCACCTTTCCTTCCTTCTAGAAGTTAGATCAGCTTCCCAAATGTCATAGTGGTCTGGTCAAAAGTAGTGCCCTTTATATGGAATAGGGTGCTATTTGGGATCACGTGCAGTCTTGATGAATCACCACCAAACCACTATGCCCCCCGTGAAACGATGACATAACAATAGGCCCCCTGAACAATGTCTTCTGTGTGTCACCAATCTAAAGACCATCAAGAACAAAAGACGAAGCAAAAAAACAAACAATCAAGTCTGACCAGCCAGGACCTTTACTAGGTTGCCCTTTCAGAACTCAATCAAGACTTTGGGGACAATCACCAAGCAAGAACCCCCTCCTTCAATTGTCCTCATCTCGTCCCCCCCTGCCCTCCAACAATGGTGTATCCCATTTCAGGGGCTCTACATCAGTGGCAGCTGGCGTGTACCAGTCTGCACCTGATACAGGGTGCTTAGTTGCAGCTCTTCAACTGTACTGTAGCTCAGTCTGTTGCCCCCTGCCCTCTGTGTTTATGTAACCTGTCTGCTCTATGCGTGTGTGTCTGTGTGTCTGTGTGTGTGTGTGTGTGTGTGTGTGTGTGTGTGTGGCCGTCTGGGAGATCAACATAGCATAGCTCAGGGCTGAGGGTCGTGCTGGATCACAGACCTGCAACAGGATCAGTGTGTGTGTGTAGCCATCACAGATCTGCAATAGGATCACTGACAATAGGATCACTGACAATAGGATCACTGACTGACCACTTACACAACAGCAGGACAGAGATCAAGAGCTGCTGGTGAAGTGTGGGTCAGTGTGCTCTCTTTACCTGTGCATTGATCCCTTGCGTCTATAGGCTCCTGCATACTACAATCAGCTATACATTATTGGATAGTAAAAGAGGTCCAATAAGCTGAACAAAGGAGTCCTCCAAAGTTACTTTGCAACAAAGTAAAAGGGTTGTCGCTTTACGGTTGATAATGTGGAATAAAAGAAAAGTTGTTATTCTACAGAGAAACGTTTAGAACAGAACAGTGATATTGAGTGATAATGAAAGTCACAATCTCTTTATGCCACCTTCATGCTAGTGTACTGTATTGCTGTTCTGTATCAGTATGTTGTCTGGAGGAGGTGACCCTAACAGGCCCTAACATGCCCCAAGGTTGGCTGGGGTATTAAAAACATCAACATGAAAGACAGAGATGATGTATCAACCCACGCCAATCAGCTTTATCTAACCAACTTAATCAACTGTAAAGCCTGTCGGTAAACAATAAATCTACTTTGTGTTTGATGAATACCAGAATACTTGATTGTAGTAGTAACTACCAAGCACCTGGCTACCACCAAACATACACAAATATCTCAAAGCACACAACTCCTCAAGACAGGCCATAGAGGCAAGCAGATATAACATTTGTGGCAGTTGACAGGCCAGAAGCCTATTGGCCAAGTGTCAGAGGTCAGAGGTAAACCGGAGGTCATGACCAAGAGGTCAGAAGCGCAGGGCATGGCGCAACAAATTAGGACAGCTGCTGATTTCAGGGACAGGGACAGGGACAGCAACAAACAAACAGGACAACAGAGAGGTTGGGCTCAGCCACTGGAAGCAGGGTAAACAGTTGTAACCTAAACACACCACCACCCTCATCACCAAGCTACTACTGCTGGTCAGACAGTCAGAGTTCTGGTCAGCAGCAGGTCTGGTCAGACAGTCAGAGCTCTGGTCAGCAGCAGGGCTGGTCAGACAGAGCTCTGGTCAGCAGCAGGGCTGGTAAGACAGTCAGAGCTCTGGTCAGCAGCAGGGCTGGTCAGACAGTCAGAGCTCTGGTCAGCAGCAGGGCTGGTCAGACAGAGCTCTGGTCAGCAGCAGGGCTGGTAAGACAGTCAGAGCTCTGGTCAGCAGCAGGGCTGGTCAGGCAGTCAGAGCTCTGGTCAGCAGCGGGGCTGGTCAGACAGTCAGAGCTCTGGTCAGCAGCAGGGCTGGTCAGGCAGTCAGAGCTCTGGTCAGCAGCAGGTCTGGTCAGACAGTCAGAGTTCTGGTCAGCAGCAGGTCTGGTCTGGTCAGACAGTCAGAGCTCTGGTCAGCAGCAGGGCTGGTCAGGCAGTCAGAGCTCTGGTCAGCAGCAGGGCTGGTCAGACAGTCAGAGCTCTGGTCAGCAGCAGGGCTGGTCAGACAGTCAGAGCTCTGGTCAGCAGCAGGGCTGGTCAGGCAGTCAGAGCTCTGGTCAGCAGCAGGGCTGGTCAGACAGTCAGAGCTCTGGTCAGCAGCAGGGCTGGTCAGACAGTCAGAGCTCTGGTCAGCAGCAGGGCTGGTCAGGCAGTCAGAGCTCTGGTCAGCAGCAGGGCTGGTCAGACAGTCAGAGCTCTGGTCAGCAGCAGTTCTGGTCTGGTCAGGCAGTCAGAGCTCTGGTCAGCAGCAGGGCTGGTCAGAAAGTCAGAGCTCTGGTCAGCAGCAGGTCTGGCCAGACAGTCAGAGCTCTAGTCAGCAGCAGGTCTGGTCAGACAGTCAGAGTTCTGGTCAGCAGCAGGTCTGGTCAGACAGTCAGAGCTCTGGTCAGCAGCAGGTCTGGTCAGGTCAGGCAGTCAGAGCTCTGGCCAGCAGCAGGGCAGGTCAGGCAGTCAGAGCTCTGGTCAGGTCAGGCAGTCAGAGCTCTGGTCAGGTCAGACAGTCAGAGCTCTGGTCAGCAGCAGGTCTGGTCAGACAGTCAGAGCTCTAGTCAGCAGCAGGTCTGGTCAGACAGTCAGAGTTCTGGTCAGCAGCAGGTCTGGTCAGACAGTCAGAGCTCTGGTCAGCAGCAGGTCTGGTCAGGTCAGGCAGTCAGCAGGGCTGGTAAGGCAGTCAGAGCTCTGGTCAGGTCAGGCAGTCAGAGCTCTGGTCAGGCCAGGGAAAATACTCTCTAGCTACCAAAATATAGGTCTGCAAAGCAGACATGATGTGACCACTAGAAAAAATGAACACAGTGAAAATGTACAGTGCAAAATCCTCAAGAGTAAATGTCACTGTTGTATGTTTAATTTGGCTCACAAAAGAAGCCTTAGAATAAGAAAATAAGGAATTTGTTTCAAGACCTTATCTTTAGCCAGTCTCTGCTGCTTTAGATGGCCTCTGATTCAGTTAGTCGACTAGCTGTTCCCATGCTATTACCAGAACTCAGTGGGAGCCAATCAAATTACCCCACTCCCTAGCTCCATGTCACCCTAACCTGGCACACCTATGCGACCATAGTTTACCAGACTATTATAATATAGCACAACTAGATCACCCCTCACCTGCAGTGAAAGCTGAACTGGATATTCACTGTAATGGTCCTCTTTGAAAAGGTCCCCATACAGTGCATTCGGAAAGTAATCAGACCCCTTGGTTACAACCTCATTCTAAAATGGAATCAATACATTGTTTCCTCACCAATCTACACACATCACCCCATAATGACAAAGTGAAAACATTTTTGTGTTGTTGAAATGTATTACAATTTTTTTTTAAAATGAAATACCTTATATAAGTATTCAGACCCTTTGCTATGAGACTTGAAATTGAGCTCAGGTGCCTCCTGTTTCCCTTGATCATCCTTGACATGTTTCTATAACTTGGAGTCTACCTGTGGTAAAATCAATTGATTGGACATGGCACACACCTGTCTATATAAGGTCCCATAGGTGACAGTGTATGTCAGAGGAAAAACCAAGCCATGAGGTCGAAGGAATTGTCCGTAGAGCTCCGAGACAGGATTGTGTCGAGGCACAGATCTGGGGAAGGGTACCACACATTTCTACAGCATTGAAGATCCCCAAGAACACAGTGGCCTCTATCATTCTTAAACGGAAGTAGTTTGGAACCATCAAGACTCTTCCTAGAGCTGGCCGCCCGGCCAAACTGAGCAATTGGGGAAGCAGGGCCTTGGTCAGGGAGGTAACCAAGAACCCATCATCACTCTGACCGAGCTGCAGAGTTCTTCTGTGGAGATGGCAGAACCTTTAAGGACAACCATCTCTGCAGCACTCCACCAATCAGGCCTTTATGGTAGAGTGGCCAGACGGAAGCCACTCCTCAGTAAAAGGCACATGACAGCCCGCTTGGAGTTAGCCAAAAGGCACCTAAAAGACTCTTAGACCATGAGAAACAAGATTTTCTGGTCTGATGAAACCATGATTTAACTATTTTGCCGGAATGACAAGCATCACGTCTGGAGGAAACCTGCCATCATCCCTACAGTGAAGGATGGTGGTGGCAACATCATGCTGTGGGGATGTTTTCCCGTGGCAGGGACTGCGAGACTAGTCAGGATCAAGCAAAAGATGAACGGAGCAAAGTACAGAGAGATCCTTGATGAAAACCTGCTCCAGAGCACTCAGGACCTCAGACTGGGGCAAAGGTTCACCTTCCAATAGGACAATGACCCTAAGCACACATCCAAGACAACGCAGGAGTGGCTTCAGGACAAGCTTCTGAATGTCCTTGAGAGGCCCAAACAGAGCCCGGACTTGAACCCGATCGAACATATCTGGAGAGACCTGAAAATAGCTATGCAGCGACGCTCCCCATCCAACCTGACAGAGCTTGAGAGGATCTGCAGAGAAGAATGGGAGAAACTCCCCAAATAAAGGGGTGCCACGCTTGTAGCGTCATACCCAAGAAGACTGAAGGCTGTAATCGCTGCCAAAGGTGCTTCAACAAAGTACTGAGTAAAGGGTCTGAATAGCTTTGTAATTTAAAAAAATGTTTTTTAATAGATTTGCTAATATTTCTTAAAACCTGTGTTTGCGTCATCATTATGGGGTAGTGTGTGGAGATTGATGAGGGAGAAAAACAATTTAGTCCATTTTAGAATAAAGCTGTAAGGTAACAAAATGTGAAAAAAGTCAAGGTGTCTAAATAATTTCCAAATGCACCGTAATCACTGCATGTACTGTAGTAGGGTTGGGAATTGCCAGGGACCTCACGATACGATATTATTACGATACGTAGGTGGCAATACGATAATAATGCATTGTGATTCTTACGATTCTATTTGTATTGCAATTCGATACTGTGATTTTATGATGATGTTCCAAACATATTGCTCACTATAGAGTAAACAAGTTTTTGATGAGTCATGGAAATAAAAGTGACGAAAACATGTTGGCTCACTATTTAAAAGGAAGATGGAGAACAAGCTATAGTAAAAACAATACCGGAGTTTTGGCGCAGGTACAGCCAACTAAAGCTACCTACAAATGATAGATTTTTTTTTACAAATCTATACTTGGAGTCAAATATCGCTATAATATCGTCCAAAAATACTATACTGTAGTAGAGAGGAACTAATTTAGCACGGCTTCAGGTCAACACTTACCTTAAACAAATGATGCACACACGCACGCACACGCACGCACACCCTTTAACAGGGATGGCATCACTATGAGGCCATGTCCATGTTCTGTCGAGTACAAACCCATCAGAGGTGAGAGGGGGAAAACACAGGAAAAGTACAGAACACGCAAACAAAATGTTTTTAAGTTCTTCAAAGAGGCCCTAAGGTCACCGTCACGGTGGCTACTGTGTGTCAAATGATGAACAACAACAAAATCATAGCGTGTGTGGGTGTGAGTGCAAGCACGTACACAGATAGGGCTCTACCTATGTAGAGCAGAGGCCCCTTTTCCTTTCCAGTCTCCAAAATTCCCTTTTGGGTGGTGATATAATTACCCTTCGGTTTATGTCATTGTTGTTCAGAACCCACTGCCCATAAGTCGTGATCAAGTTCGCCACCCTGTCCACTGGTTGAAGGTTTATGTCATTGTTGTTCAGAACCCCCTGCCCATAAGTCGTGATCAAGTTCGCCACCCTGTCCACTGGTTGAAGGTTTATGTCATTGTTGTTCAGAACCCCCTGCCCATAAGTCGTGATCAAGTTCGCCACCCTGTCCACTGGTTGCAGGTTTATGTCATTGTTGTTCAGAACCCACTGCCCATAAACCTTGATCAAGTTCGCCACCCTGTCCACTGGTTGCGCTAACTAGCAGATTCACATCAATCATCAACATTAATGATCAGCTGATAGCCCACCCTCTCTTCCTGATGTCAGTCATGTCTTTAGGAGGCCTTGTAACTAGCTTCCTTACAATTTGTGATGATGAGTGAGTGCGTTGTTGCAGAAATAAATCGCACTATGCGACAGAGGCATTTAGTATGTTATGAATTATGAAAGTTAAAAAATATATTGTTTTGTGCACGGCCCTGTGTGTGTGTGTGTGTGTGTGTGGGATGGATTGAAAGCACAGAGCAGAGGCTCGGAAAATAAGAAGAGTGCAGGGCTGACCCGTGGGCCAATGATGAGAGTGCAGTGCTGACCCTGTGGCTGACCTGCCTCCTGGTTGTGTAACAGGTATTAAGTGGCCAGGAGGTGAGCTCAAAGGAACACACTGCTCCGCGCTGATGATGTTTAACAGTAACAGCACTGGCCAGAGGGCCGGGTGGCCAAAAGACCACACACACCACAAAAAAACACACACACAGACACAATCAACGTTACACTTACATCCACAATATGGCACTTTCTGTAGAGTCATAAGTGACTGTAATAAACTCATATATACTGAACAAAAATATAAATGAAACATGCAACAATTTCAACAATTTTACAAGTTATGGTTCATATAAGGAAACCAGTCAATTGAGATAAATAAATTAGGCCCTAATCTATAAATTTCACATGACTGGGCAGGGACGCAGCCATAGGTGGGCCTGAGAGGACATAGGCCCACCCATTTTGGAGCCAGGCCCAGCCAATCAGAATGAGTTTTTCCCCACAAAAGGGATTTATTACAGACAGTTTCATCAGCTGTCTGGGTGGCTGGTCTCAGACGATCCTACAAGTGAAGCCGGATGTGGAGGTCCTGGGCTGGCGTGGTTACACGTGGTCTGCGTTTGTGAGGCCGGTTGGACATACTGCCGAATTCTCTAAAACGAAGTTGGAGGCAGTTTATGGTGGAGAAATGAACATTCAATTCTCTGGCAACAGCTCTGGTGGACATTCCTGCAGTCAGCATGCCAATTGCACGCTGTTGCATTGTGCTGTGTGACAAAACTGCATATTTTAGGGAGGCCTTTAATTGTCCCCAGCACAAGGTGTACCTGTGTAATGATTATGCTGTTTAATCAGCTTCTTGATATGCCACACCTGTCAGGTGGATTGATTATCTTGGCAAAGGAGAAATGCTAACTAACAGGGATGTAAACAAATTTGCACACAAAATTTGAGAAAAATAAGCTTTTTGTGTGTATGGAAAATGTCTGGGATTTTTTATTTCAACTCATGAAACAGGGGTCTAAAACTTTGCATGTTGCGTTTATATTTTTGATCAGTAATACATATGTTTTGTATGTCTTGCTCATATGTCTAGCCTCTAATGTATTATTCATAAAATTCATTTTAATAGAAAATAGGCCTATACGGTATAGGGCGTTTTATGAATCTGTACTGTGAAAAAAATGACAGTAGGTGATTAAAAACCCTGAAAGTCATTTAGGGTTGCATAAAGCACTTAAAGCAGTCCTGTGTCACCACCCACACTGCAACACAGTGTTCAGGGTCAGACTGTCTATTAGTGTTGTCATGTTAACCTGGCTGCACAGAAAATAGGCCCCTTTGTTGTGATGCAACTCCAACCTGCTGTGGCTCCCTCCTTCCCTCCCCCCCATTAGAACTTGTTTATCACCACTTCCCTCCGCAGTCAGTGCCAGCCAGGAGTGGCGTCGCCATTTACAGCCACTTTATTCTCATTCCTGGCTCTACCTCTGTGGAGGAACTGACTGAGGTTAAATCTTCGGCTGCGGCTAAAGAAAGACGCTGCTGGGGTTTGTTTGTATTTCCTTTCCCTGCTCTCCTGTCCAGGAACTTATTCAAACACGACGCCTCGTAAAAGACTCTGACACTGTTTGGACAAAGTCCTCAGAGTCTATCCCTCGGACACAATAACAAGGCTATTTTGTGGCTGTTCTATTTTAGAAAATCCAACAAACTGTAACCGTGTCAAGATCATCTTGGGCTACTGAGATGAACAGTAAGAAAGTAAAACAGGAGTTTTATCGTGATAAAAATGATACAAATGAAATTTAAATGGTGAAAATGATTGATGAAAATGATCCTGGAAATGAGCGTCTCTTTCTTTCTTTCATCCATTTTAAATGAGCAGGATCACCCCACCAACTACTTCCTCAATCTTCCTCATAGCATGCTTTCTACCTTACCCAGGGGGTGCTATGTGCTATTCTAGCTGAATCAGCTTGGTTATTCTACAGCCTCTGAGGTGAGAGCAATTTGAATCGCCTTTCAGTGAGACTTCTGGGCATAAAAGCAGAAGAAACAGAATACAGAATGCCCAGGCAGGATGCTTTGTAGTCCACAAAGAAGGGAATTTGTCGATTCATGGCCATGCGTTAACAGGTAGATGACTAGAATTCTTCTGGGGATAGGGTGAATACCGCTCTTTGTTGTACTTTAGGAAAGAACTCTGAGGCAGCGGCAGACAGCGCTGAGAAACTTTTCTTCCTTTCTAACGTCATTACTTTGAGTGGTGTACCACTCCCTGTCACACAATCCCACACACAGACTCCAAGCCTTCAAAGCTTCCAAAGCAACAGCATAATAGACAGTCACTTCACTTAGTCTCCATTGCATGTGAAGAAAATCTTTTTCATGGTTAGTGTAGCCAATAGGAGCCGTCCGACCCTGCTTCCTCTCTCCCTCTCTCCTCTAACGCAGAGCGGATAGATCCTCCCTCTTATGGCAGTGAAAAATACAAACAATAGCCCTGACCTTGTCTGGGGGTCTCCATGGTGACGGACAAGACCTCCCTATAAACCATTCTCCTGTGTGTGTGGGTGACAGCCCTGCCCTGCCTGTTAACTGGCCCTAAAGCTACAGGAGACATCCTGCATGGCACACAATACCACCCCACCCCGCACCAGATAGTCCTATTATCACTGTGCCAGGCTAACACTTCACTCTTTTGGCACTCCATACATTTCCATAATTGTGAATTAAGAAATTTAGCATGGGAAGCTTATATCATAAAAATGTCTGGAAATGTACGGCATATTATTGCCTTTTGTCAATACTGTGTCAAGTTATATTCTTTAAAGATTAGTGGCCTACATTTCAAGTTTGAAAACGGCTGGGAACAGATTAGTATGTTCCCTCCTCTATAAGTCAGCTACCCTTTCTCAAGTCTTGTTTAAAAGGGCTGCTGGTGTGTGCCTATATAGCCTGAGCCATTCAGTTACAGTAGATAAATGACTTACTGGCTCTGCTTATAGCCCACGTTGAAGCGAGCACAAATATAATCTCAGTGAATCCAGTGAGACTGACCTCATCTATATGGGACTTCCTGTTCTGTCCCTACAGGTGACTAAATCATGGGGGATGCGTTTATCCTATGGTGTAAATATAGACAGCGTTAATCAATGGCTAGGGTCGACAGTAGCGCCTGTTTGTCTCTCCATTTACTCATTGCTACCATGTAGGCTGAATACACCCTCAGTGGCCAGAGGAAGAGAAGATAGGAAGAGAAGATCAACTGTATTGAAGTGGGGGAAACGCGTCTGGAAGTCATAAACCATATGTTACATAGGCTACGTGTGTCAAACCCCAATGAAGTAACTGGAATGATGAGATAGATGTTCTTCTTCTCTGCTTTTGTTTTATTATTTCACTGCCATACTGTGTTGGATCTTGTCTATCCATCTTGTCTCAAGAGGACCACAATGGAAATAAAGTCCCAGTGTGTCATTGATTTTATTCATGTGCATGTATGGCGTTTTCAAGTTAAGTGTGCTTTTTTTTTTTTTTTTCTAATGGTTGAATTAATAAACTAAAAACTAAAACAAATCTGCTATACCAGTGAGTAGTGACTGAACAGTAAGAATTGTATTTTGAAGTCCTCTCCACATTTTAACTGCTGTCTCTTGGTATAGTGGAGCCATAGCAGTAGATCATAACATGGTTATGTAAGTCTTTGTCTCCCATGTCCAGATGGTCCCTCCCTCCACACTGTAGGGTTCTGTTTTAATTAACATAATAACCACTAGCACTTAGCTATCCTCTCACATCATAATAATATCATTTAGTAGGTGCTTCAATTTATCCTATTTCACACTTTGTACAAGTGTGTACTTGAGTGAATTGAAAACAGTTTTTTTTTTTTTTTGCATATCCCAACTCCCCCTCAGACACCCGCGAGGAGTGGAGTCACAGCAAGGGTTACACGATTTTGCTGGTGTCCCTGGAGAAATTGGGGCTAAGTGCCATGCACAACAACCGATTTTTCCCCTTGTCGGCTCGGCTCAAGTATTAAAATCAGCGCTAGCTTTTGGTTACTGGCCAAACGCTCTAACCCCGGGACTACCTGCCGCCCTATCTGGATAACGTCCCAACCAAAACTAGCCAACGTGCCAAAAACAAGCCTGCTAGCCAAGGAGGGTCACACAAGCTGGAGGATACACACATACAGTATAGCAACTGTAGAAGCTCACATATCACCAGCACTCATTTAAAACGCCCAAATGTCAAGTTAACCACTATTCTCAATGATGTCTTTCATAATACACTCCAATTCTGAGCTACCTCTGACTTTCCCTTGTCTTTCAAGGAGTGGAGGAACCTGATTCACCTCCAGACATGGCTCTGCTGGTTATCCTCGCAACAGGTGGCTGGAGGTGGACTGGGTAGAGTAGGGTTGTGGCTGGGTAGCTCCAAAGAGCAGGTGGCAGACAGCAAGCTTAGCTGAGCTTCCCTCTAATGCCCCTAAGTGAGCTCATCTCATCCACCTCGGGCTTAGACGCTCGCCACTGAATCGTCTGAGAGAGAGAGAGAGAGAGAGGGACACGGAGAGAGAGAGAGAGAGAGAGAGAAAGAGAGCGAGAGAGAGAGAGAGAGAGAGAGGGTGGGTGGGACAGAGAGAGACAGAGCGTAGCCTCCACTAGCCAGCCACCAGCTAATCTGTCTCAGCCTTACTTACCTGGAGGGAGATAGCAGAGGGTGCCATAAGGTGCCTGCTGCACAAACACATTCAGGAGGAGGGTGCTTTATTCTTAGTTCGTCAGCGATTCAGTGTGTGTGTGTGTGTGTGTGTGTGTGTGTAAACTCCTGTGCATGGTAATCTCATAACCACCTGGTGATGTACAGTGCCTTGCGAAAGTATTCGGCCCCCTTGAACTTTGCGACCTTTTGCCACATTTCAGGCTTCAAACATAAAGATATAAAACTGTATTTTTTTGTGAAGAATCAACAACAAGTGGGACACAATCATGAAGTGGAACGACATTTATTGGACATTTCAAACTTTTTGAACAAATCAAAAACTGAAAAATTGGGCGTGCAAAATTATTCAGCCCCTTTACTTTCAGTGCCGCAAACTCTCTCCAGAAGTTCAGTGAGGATCTCTGAATGATCCAATGTTGACCTAAATTACTAATGATGATAAATACAATCCACCTGTGTGTAATCAAGTCTCCGTATAAATGCACCTGCACTGTGATAGTCTCAGAGGTCCGTTAAAAGCGCAGAGAGCATCATGAAGAACAAGGAACACACCAGGCAGGTCCGAGATACTGTTGTGAAGAAGTTTAAAGCCGGATTTGGATACAAAAAGATTTCCCAAGCTTTAAACATCCCAAGGAGCACTGTGCAAGCGATAATATTGAAATGGAAGGAGTATCAGACCACTGCAAATCTACCAAGACCTGGCCGTCCCTCTAAACTTTCAGTTCATACAAGGAGAAGACTGATCAGAGATGCAGCCAAGAGGCCCATGATCACTCTGGATGAACTGCAGAGATCTACAGCTGAGGTGGGAGACTCTGTCCATAGGACAACAATCAGTCGTATATTGCACAAATCTGGCCTTTATGGAAGAGTGGCAAGAAGAAAGCCATTTCTTAAAGATATCCATAAAAAGTGTTGTTTAAAGTTTGCCACAAGCCACCTGGGAGACACACCAAACATGTGGAAGAAGGTGCTCTGGTCAGATGAAATCAAAATTGAACTTTTTGGCAACAATGCAAAACGTTATGTTTGGCGTAAAAGCAACACAGCTGAACACACCATCCCCACTGTCAAACATGGTGGTGGCAGCATCATGGTTTGGGCCTGCTTTTCTTCAGCAGGGACAGGGAAGATGGTTAAAATTGATGGGAAGATGGATGGAGCCAAATACAGGACCATTCTGGAAGAAAACCTGATGGAGTCTGTAAAAGACCTGAGACTGGGACGGAGATTTGTCTTCCAACAAGACAATGATCCAAAACATAAAGCAAAATCTACAATGGAATGGTTCAAAAATAAACATATCCAGGTGTTAGAATGGCCAAGTCAAAGTCCAGACCTGAATCCAATCGAGAATCTGTGGAAAGAACTGAAAACTGCTGTTCACAAATGCTCTCCATCCAACCTCACTGAGCTCAAGCTGTTTTGCAAGGAGGAATGGGAAAAAATGTCAGTCTCTCGATGTGCAAAACTGATAGAGACATACCCAAGCGACTTACAGCTGTAATCGCAGTAAAAGGTGGCGCTACAAAGTATTAACTTAAGGGGGCTGAATAATTTTGCACGCCCAATTTTTCAGTTTTTGATTTGTATAAAATACAGTTTTATATCTTTATGGTTGAAGCCTGAAATGTGGGAAAAGGTCGCAAAGTTCAAGGGGGCCGAATACTTTCGCAAGGCACTGTAGGCTACATTGCATGTGTGTTACACTGTTGATACACACAGCATATTTATATACTGGATTCTTGAGTGTCCAAAACATTAAGAACTCCTGCTCTTTCTATGACATAGACTGATCAGGTGAATGCTATGATCCCTTATTGATGTCACTTGTTAAATCCATTTCAATCACTGTAGATGAAAGGGAGACAGGTTAACCTTTTTGGGATTGGGGGCAGCATTTTCACTTTGGATGAATAGCGTGAACTGCCTCCTACTCTGTCCCAGATGCTAATATATGCATATTATTATTAGCAATGGATAGAAAACACTCTGAAGTTTCTAAAACTGTTTGAATGATGTCTGTGAATATAACAGAACTCATATGGCAGGTGAAAACCTGAGAAAAATCTGAGGTTTGTAGTTTTTCAAAGCCTACTGAATACACATTGAGATATGGATAAAGTTGCACTTCCTACGGCTTTCACTATATGTCAACTTACTATGAGTATTTCTGAAAAATCACCAGAATTTTGGGAATTACTGCACGTAAGGCGCCAATGTAAACTGAGATTTTTGGATATAAATATGCACATTATCGAACAAAACATACATGTAATGTGTAACATGATGTCCTATGAGTGTCATCTGATAAAGATCATCAAAGGTTAGTGATTAATTTCATCTATATTTCTGTTTTTTGTGACTCCTATCTTTGGCTGGAAAAATGGCTGTGTGTTTTTTCGACTTGGCTTTGACCTAACATAGACTTATGTTGTGCTATCGCTGTAAAGCATTTTTGAAATCGGATACGATGCGTAGATTAACAAGATGTTTATCTTTCATTTGCTGTATTGGACTTGTTAATGTGTGAAAGTTACATATTTCCCAAAAATATTTTTGAATTTCGCGCGCTGCCTTTTCAGCGGAATGTTGTCGAGGGGTTCCGCGCTAGAAAGGGTAAAGAAGGATTTTTAAGCCTTGACAATTGAGACATGGATTGTGTGTGTATGTGTGCCATTCAGAGGGTGAATGGGCAAGACAAAAGATTTAAGTGCCTTTAAATGGGGTATGGTAGTAGGTGACAGGCACACCGGTTCGTGTCAAGAACTGCAACACTGCTTGTGTTTTTCACGCTCAACAGTTTCCCATGTGTATAAAGAATGGTCCACCAGCCAAAGGACATCCAGCCAACTTGACAACTGTGGGAAGCGTTGGAGTCAACATGGACCAGCATCCCCGTGGAGCGCTTTCGACACATCTGTCCATGCTCCGACAAATTCAGGGTGTTCTGAGGGCAAGGGGGGGGGGGGGGGGGGGGGTGTTCCTAATGTTTGCTACATATTATTCTTAGCATTCACTACATGACCAAATCTATGTGGACGCTTTCTTGTCAAATATCTCATTCCATCATCGATCTGGGGCTCCACGCAAGATCTCACCCCGTGGGGTCAAAATGATCACAAGAAACACACGGGGGAGCCTAGTGAATGACCTGCAGAGAGCTGGGACCAAAGTAACAAAGCCTACCATCAGTAACACACTACGCCGCCAGGGACTCAAATCCTGCAGTGCCAGATGTGTCCCCCTGCTTAAGCCAGTACATGTCCAGGCCCGTCTGAAGTTTGCTAGAGAGCATTTGGATGATCCAGAAGAAGATTGGGAGACTGTCATATGGTCAGATGAAACCAAAATATAACTTTTTGGTAAAAACTCAACTCGTCGTGTTTGGAGGACAAAGAATGCTAAGTTGCATCCAAAGAACACCATACCTACTGTGAAGCATGGGGGTGGAAACATCATGCTTTGGGGCTGTTTTTCTGCAAAGGGACCAGGACGACTGATCCGTGTAAAGGGAAGAATGAATGGGGCCATGTATCGTATCGTGTATCGTGAGATGCAAGTGCATTGAAGATGAAACGTGGCTGGGTCTTTTAGCATGACAATGATCGCAAACACACCACCCGGGCAACGAAGGAGTGGCTTCGTAAGAAGCATTTCAAGGTCTTGGAGTGGCCTAGCCAGTCTCCAGATCTCAACCCCATAGATCTTTGGAGGGAGTTGAGTCCGTGTTGCCCAGCAACAGCCCCAAAACATCACTGCTCTAGAGGAGATCTGCATGGAGGAATGGGCCAAAATACCAGCAACAGTGTGTGAAAACCTTGTGAAGATTACAGAAAACGTTTGACCTCTGTCATTGCCAACAAATGGTATATAACAAAGTATTGAGATACACTTTTGTTATTGACCAAATACTTATTTTCCACCATAATTTGCAAATAAATTAATTTAAAATCCTACAATGTGATTTTCTGGATTTTTCCCCCTCATTTTGTCTGTCATAGTTGAAGTGTACCTATGATGAAAATTACAGGCCTCTCTCATCTTTTTAAGTGAGAGAACACAGCCGCGATTGAGAGTCCCATAGGGCGGCGCACAATTGGCCCAGCGTCGTCCGGGTTTGGCCAGGATAGACCGTCATTGTAAATAATAATTTGTTCTTAACTGACTTGCCAGGTTAAATAAAGACATAAACACACACACCACACTGACCAAAAAGTTATTGTCACGCCCTGACCTGAGTATTCTTTGTTTTCTTTATATATTTTGGTTAGGTCAGGGTGTGACATGGGTGATGTATGTGTTTTTCTACTGTCTAGGGTTTTTTGTAGGTTTATGGTGTTGTTAACCATCTAGGTGTTTATGTATGTCTATGGTTGCCTAGATTGGTTCTCAATTAGAGGCAGCTGTTTATCGTTGTCTCTGATTGGGAACCATATTTAGGCAGCCATCTTCTTTGGGTATTTCGTGGGTTATTGTCTATGTGATGCTGCATGTTAGCACTCAGTTTTGATAGCGGTCACGGTCATCTTGTTATTTTGTTTGTTTGTTTAGTGCACTTCATGTTTTTTCATCTTTCATTAAAAAGATATATTCACATCACGCTGCACTTTGGTCTCCTCACTACAATGATCGTGACAGTTATTTTGCTGGCATTTACAGTACATATGTCCCCATTACCAGTAAAACATAATCAAAACCTATTTCTTTCACTTAATTGCTGTGCTGTTTTATTGTTAATTTGTTCAGTCGTTTCATTCTCAACCAGGATTTCATCATACATGTCAAGCAGTGAAGTTTCAGCTCTGTCTGTCTGTGGCCACTCTTCCTCGGTGCGCACTGTGCTTGTGTCCGTTTCCATCTTGTTCAGCTATGTATGTAACATTTCACGTAAACCCTGTTTCTTATCTGTGTCGAAGTAGCGGTCCTTGTACATAGCATTGAGCATGGTGGAGAAACCGTAAATGGAGAATGACACCGAATCGCTTGTTCACAGCCTTGGTAGTTTTGTTGAGCAGGCATTTCAATGCCATGACAGAGGGTATCACGTTTGCTGCAGCTTGATGTTGATGAGCTTATTTCTCGAGTCAGTTGATCGAATGGAGCTAGCTAGTGAATTCATGTTTCCAAGTTTCAAACATGTTCTCAAATGCCATTGAAATGACAGCAGCGATAAGACACATTCATGAGCATAAAATACGACTTTACCCAGTACAAAATCCTCAACGACCCACTGTGCTGTCAGACTCAGCATGCTCATGGGGCTGATATAGGTGGTCCAAATGTCAGTCGTGAAGCTAATAGCAGTGACGCTATTACTGTGTAACTCAGGTAGGGCAACATTTTAAAAATTGTGCACTTTGTAGTGTGTACCGGTGCTCGACCAGTCGGCGAAAGCCTACATCACCCACGACAGAGAATGGTTGATTGTCAAGGGCAATGAATTCCATTATCTTGTTTTTACACAGATGTTAAACTAGACATCGGGCCGATGTCGATGTTCGCATTTTTAGCTAATAATCATCCGATTTTGAATTGTTCACCGATATATCGTGCATCCATAGTTTGAACCCTGAATACCAACACGAGTTGGAGAAGAAAAGTACCCTCTCACACCATCACTGGTACGGTTGATTAGCTGTCCTAACAAAAGTATCTAGAAAAGTGAACTTAAGTGGGACCATTCTACTACTCTCATCACCACTGAGAACCATCTACATGGCTGGCTAGCCTATCAGCAAATAAGCTTAAGGAGGGAATGGAAGGTAGAATAAACTCTGTAGTTCTGTTCATGACAAGTCAACGGGCTGAGGAGAGCAACAGGACGGGTGAACGACCGCTTTTGGACAATCGGAGTCTTACAAGCGTGATGCGAAAAGGCCCCACAGCGAACCAAGGCAATGACACTTAAATACATTCATGATTTCTTACTCCAAATCGATGGCGGTTCGTGTGCAAGGTATATGATTACCGTGAGAATAGTTTCTAAAATGTATCAACGATAAGTGTTTATTTTTCTCGCTCTCTCCCTTCTTCTCCATCTCCTTTTGTAAAAAGACACCATATTGTGACAGTCCGCTAGGGATGTTATCCTGTGTTATCATTTAGTTAGCTAGTAAATAAATAAATTAAACCAGTATGTGTAGTACTGACTCATAAGTAAGGCTGAGGTTTTTGCAGATGCAAGGAGGTTACAACTGTTCAGAATCATATGATAAGAGGTTATGATTAATATGTTGACTGCTTTATGGATGTGATAGGTAAAGCCTTTAGAGTAAAGCCTTTAGAGACCTTTAGAGTTTAATTTGGGAGATGGTAACTCTTTAAACAACCGCTCTCATGGTGCCCCAAATCCTAATGATTTAATTTTTACATGATTAATTTCATCAGGTAACAATTAAACATAGTTGATTAGATAAAAAACATTCAATGAAAGATTAATGAAAGTAAAGTCATGACAACCTCTGGTAAATTCAATTGATTGGACATGACTTGGAAAGTCGCACACACACCTGTCTATAAGGTCCCACAGTTGACAGTGCATGTCAGAACAAAAACCAAGCCATGAGGTTGAAGGAATTGTCCATAGAGCTCCGAGACAGGATTATGTCGAGGCACAGATGTGGACAAGGGTACTAAAATATTTCTGCAGCATTGAAGGTCCCCAAGAACACAGTGGCTTCCATCATTCCTAAATGGAATAAGTTTGGAATCACCAAGACTCTTCCTAGAGCTGGCCGCCCGTTCAAACTCAGCAATCGGGGAGAAGGGCTTTGGTGACCAAGAACCCGATGGTCACTTTGACAGAGCTCCAGAGTTCCTCTGTGGAGATGTGAGAACATCTAGAAGGACAACCATCTCTGCAGCACTCCACCAATCAGGCCTTTATGGTAGAGTGGCCAGACGGAAGCCACTCCTCAGTAAAAGGCACACGACCACCCGCTTGGAATTTGCCAAAAGGCATCTAAAGGACTCTCAGACCTTGAGAAACAAGATTCTCTGGTCTGATGAAAACAAGATTGAACTCTTTGTGTCACACCCTGATCTGTTTCACCTGCCCTTGTGATTGTCTCCACCCCCTCCAGGTGTCGCTTATTTTCCCTGGAGGATTTACCCCTGTGTTTCCTGTCGCTCTGTGCCAGTTCGTCTTGTATGTTCAAGTCAACCAGCGCGTTTTTTTCCGCGCGCCTGCTTTTCTATTCTCTTCTACTAATCCTCCCGGTTTTGACCTTTGCCTGTTTTCTGACCTTTCTGGCCTGCCCTGACCTCGAGACTGCCTGCCATTCTGAACCTCTGGAACTCTGACCTGGATTTGACCTTTTGCCTGTCCATTCTCTTGCCTAACCCTTTTGGATTGTTAATAAACATCTTGGACTCTAACCATCTGCCTCCTGTGTCTGCATCTGGGTCCCGCCTTGAGCTACAGCCATCTTCGTTTCCTTCAGACCAATCTAAGATAACGTATATTATTACGCTAATGTCGGGAAGGGCGCTCTCCTGGGCTCCGGCAGTTTGGGAGCAACAATTCGCCATTTGTTGTCATCTGGAGGATTTCATGGCAGAGGTGAGGAAGGTATTCGAGTCTCCGGTATCTGGGAGAGAGGCGGCCAGTAAACTTCTTGAATTACGTCAAAACTCCTGTAGTGTGGCAGACTACACGGTTGATTTTTAACATGTTGGCTGCCGAGGGTGTCTGGAATCCGGAGTCTCTTTTCGATACCTTTCTTCACGGATTATCTGAGGTGGTAAAATATGAGCTAGCTGCTTGGGAATTTTCGGTGGGCCTCGACTCCCTCATCACCCTACCCATTAGAATTGATCGGCGCTTAAGGGAACGCAGGAGTGACAGGAGGTCTGGCATTGGGCACACTCATTCATCTGCTATGGCTCGCTCACCTTCAAAGGAATCCGGATTTTCCCGAAGGCAGTTTTTCAGAGAGGATCCGAAGCCACTCGAGTTCCCCCGTGAATCATCAACGACAGGTGAGTTGATACTCCTGAGCCTATGCAATTGGGAAGAGCTAGGTTATCGGTTGGGGAACACTCACGTAGGCTGAGTTCTAACTGTTGCCTGTACTGTGGAGGGGCAGGACATTATATAGCTACCTTCTCTGTTAGGAAACCATTTTCTCTGGTAGGTACAAGTACTCTGGTGAGCCAGACTGGGAGTTCCCTATTTCCCATCACCCGCACACCTTTTTTTGTGCTTTTGCTGTGGGGAGACCAATCTAAGTCTCTCCGAGTGCTTATTGACTCTGCGGCTGATGAAAGTTTATGGATGCTACTATTGCTTCTGAGCTTGGTATTCCGACTCTACCTCTCTCAGTTCCTATGGATGCTAGGGCAGTGGACAGCTGCTCAATAGGTGGAGTCACCTATAGTACTGTGCCCGTTCATATAAGGGTTTCAGGTAACCACAGTGGATTGGCCTCAACCTATGTCCAGGGTGCAGTTGCAACGTTTCCTAGGTTTTGCAAACTTCTACCGCCGTTTCATTCTGGGTTACAGCACCCTGGTGGCCCCCCTCTCGGCACTCACCTCCCCCAAAGTACCGTTCACATGGTCTCCAGCTGTCGACAAAGCCTTTGTGGACCAGAAGCATCGGTTACCGAGAACTCCTGGCGGTCAAGATGGTGTTGGAAGAGTGGAGGCACTGGCTGGAAGGAGCAGAACAGCCATTCTTGGTCTGGACCGACCATAAAAATTTGCAATATCTCCCTACAGCCAAGCATCTTAACTCCAGGCAGGCCCGGTGGGCGCACTTGTTTACTAGATTCAACTTCACCATTTCCTACTGCCCAGGGTCCACAAATGTGAAACCTGACGTTCTCTCCCGCCTATACAGTTCCTCTGCCACATCCTCGGTCTCCGAAACCATTCTCCCTACTTTAAGCCTTGCAGCCACAGTGGGTTGGGGTATTGAGACCATGGTTCGCAAGGTACAATGCTCCCAGCCTGGACCTGAAGGGGCCTGGCTAACTGGCTGTTTGTCCTTAACTCAGTCCGGTCCCAGGTCCTGGAATGGGCTCATTCCTCCAAGCTAACCTATCATCCAGGTTCCCGCCGTACCCTAGCATTCCTCCGACAACGTTTCTGGTGGCCCCAACGGTTAGTAAGGTCTCAGCCTTTGTCGCCGTATGCACGGTGTGCACCCAGAACAAAACTCCACGGCAAGCTCCCTCTGTCCTTCTTCAGCCACTACCGGTCCCTCATCGCCCCTGGTCCCATATCTATCTGAACTTTGTCACTGGGCTTGCCCCGTCTGATGGCAACACCGTCATTCTGATCGTAGTGGATCGGTTCTCTATGGCCGCTCATTTCATCCCTCTCCCCAAACTTCCCTCTGCCAAGGAAATGGCCCAGCTCATGGTGCAGCACGTCTTCCGGATCCATGGACTCCCAGTGGATATGGTTTCTGACCGGGGTCCTCAATTCTCATCTCAGTTTTGGAAGGAGTTCTGCACCCTTATTGGGGCATCGATCAGTCTATCCTCCGGATTCCATCCCCAATCGAACGGCCAGTCAGAGAGAGCTAACCAGGACGTACCTGGAGAAGAGCTTGGGTAGCACTTCTCAAGACCAACTCCAGGTATCATCAACAAGCGGTCCGCTGCCAGACTCCAGCTGTCCGCTACCGCATTGGGCAGAGGGTATGGCTGTCTACACGGGACCTGCCCCTTCAGGTAGTCTCGCAAACTGTCCGCCCGTTTCATTGGTCTGTTTCCCATCTCTAGTCCTTAGTTCCACTGCTGTACGTCTCTTGTTACCCCGTACCCTCCAGATTCACCCTACTTTACATGTGTCTAAGATTAAGCCTGTGTCTCACTGTTCTTTGTCTTCTGTTCCCAGACCCACCCCCCTTCCCGTGTCATTGAAGGCCATCCGGCATACACGGTAAAACGCCTCCTGAGTGTTCGACCATGGGGCAGGGGTTTCCAATACCTGGTTGACTGGGAGGGTTACGGCCTGGAAGAGAGGTGCTGGGTTCCCGCTAGAGACATCCTGGATCCAGCCCTCATCGCCGACTTCCACCACCGACACCCCGGTCAACCAGATATGCGCCCAGGTAGGACGCCAGGTGGCGCCCCTAGAGAGGGGGGTGGGTACTGTTACATCCTGATCTGTTTCACCTGTCCTTGTGATTGTCTCCACCCCCTCCAGGTGTTGCTTATTTTCCCTGGAGGATTTATACCTGTGTTTCCTGTCTCTCTGTGCCAGTTTGTCTTGTATGTTCAAATCAGCCAGCGTGTTTTTTCCCATGCGCCTGCTTTTCTATTCTCTTCTACTCGTCCTCCCGGTTTTGACCTTTGCCTGTTTTCTGGGCTCCATTCCCGCCTACCTGACC
Organism: Oncorhynchus mykiss; assembly: GCF_013265735.2. Taxonomy (NCBI): domain Eukaryota; kingdom Metazoa; phylum Chordata; class Actinopteri; order Salmoniformes; family Salmonidae; genus Oncorhynchus; species Oncorhynchus mykiss. The sequence goes on from NC_048584.1 coordinate 24,266,249, forward strand.
ATTCTGCCTGCCCTGACCTCGAGCCTGCCTGCCATTCTGTACCTCTGGAACTCTGAACTGGTTTTGAACTTTTGCCTGTCCACGACCATTCTCTCTACCCCTTTTGCATTGTTAATAAACATCTTGGACTCTAACCATCTGCCTCCTGTGTCTGCATCTGAGTCTCGCCTTGTGCCCTTATACTCTGGCCTGAATGCCAAGCGTCACATCTGGAGGAAAGCTGGCACCGTCCTTACGGTGAAGCACAGTGGTGGGGATGTTTTTCAGTGGCAGGGACTGGGAGACTAGTCAGGATCGAGGTAAAGATGAATGGAGCAATTTACAGAGAGATCGTTGATGAAAACCTGCTCCAGAGCGCTCAGGACCTCAGACTGCGGCAAAGGTTCACCTTCCAACAGGACAACGACCTTAAGCACACAGCCAAGTGGCTTCGGGACAAGTTACTTCAACAAAGTACTGAGTAAAGGGTATGAATAGTTATGTAAATGTAATATAATTTTTTTTCTTTTAAATAAATTAGCAAAATGAAATAAAACCCTGTTTTTGCTTTGGTCAATATGGGGCATTGTGTGAAGATAGATGAGGAAAAAAACTATTGAATCAATTTTAGAATAAGACTGTAACATAACAAATGGAAAAAAGTCAAGGGATCTGAATACTTTCCGAAGGCACTGTATACGTAGAGATTGTGATTTGGATTACTGATACAGTGCTATTTAGGATGTTAACTGGAATCCTCCTGACATTCATGATTTGTTGCTTCTAGTTTTTATTATAAATTTGTTTGACTTTTTTGTTACTTCACTGTTAGGAGCTAGTAACACAACTCCCTCCCTCTCTCCCTCCACGGGAACACATAGTCTTATAAGCCCTTTATCAGGTAAGAGGTAAACACTACGCAGTACACACACACACACACACACACACACACACACACACACACACACAATACCCCGCACACTGTCTCCACGACCTGTTTGTATTGTAGTGACTATAAGCCCTTGGCTGCAAACACACAGAGACCTAAGATAACCTGCTAGGCTGTTACTCTACACAGATGAACCACTCACCAAATGTTTTCATTCTATCACCTTGCCTTTGTTTTTCAATAGCATAACATCAACAGTGTACGTAGAGGTTACATTTTGTTTAATTCTACTGTGAAAATGTTTCACCAATAATGTTGACAATAATGTTGTAAAGGGAAAATAACATTGCTGCTACCTTGCTCTCCAACCAATGTGCATGGATTGAGGGGCTAACAGAAGAAATGTTGTTCACTGTAAAAAGCAGGGCTGTGTCAGCAACAATACACCATCACAATGGGCCTATCACACTTAGCTTACTCCTGCTGGTGTCATCAAGGCAGAGCAGAGGGAGAGTTGCTGGGTTAATACGTCTGGTTGTAGGTTAATTGAATTGCTTTTGAGAGCCACAGACAGAGAGTACGCCAGGTCTCAGTCCCTCCAGTCCCTCACTCACAATTAATGCTGATTATTTCCAGTTTAACTGTGGCACCACCTTCCATGCAGTCAAAAGACTTTGACTGAAATGAACAACAAATGTGTGATGACAGACTTATTATTATGTGAACCGTGTTAAATATTTCACCAGCAAAACCAATGTTATCTTTCCCTGGAGTGTTTCTGCTCTCCTTCTAACTCCTCATGGAATTGTCATTCCAAACATAAGTCCAACAACATCTAGTCCCTACAGCAGATCACCCAGTAAGACCTAAACCAGTTTATTCTCAGTGGTATTAACACCTCATCCATATCGCAGTCATAATACTGCTGATTATCATCATCATCATTCTCACCCTCCTTCTTATCATCATCACATCAGAAGAATTACTACGTGGTATCCAAGTTGTCTCCATGAGGGACACACCTGGAGGCTTCTAATTGGCTCCAGGTAAATATGCTCCCCAAGGACCCTATAGGAGCCCTGCCTTTCCCTGTGCTGTATATCGTGGATTAACTTCCTTTGGTTGGGGTCATGCTTTGCAATGAGTAAAATTGGAATTGGTATTTCAGTTAAATACATGGACTGAATGTAAATAGAACGACCGCCAAATAAGCTCATAATAATATTCTCTATGTTCACAATAGTGGCAGAATGATAAATGGTGGGTCTCAAATAGCAGTTCCATCAAGGATAGGAGCATTCAATAACGGCACAAAGCTGTTTCACACACATCATGTCCTCCTTTGCTACAGTCCAGAGATGTCTTCTTTCATCAGAATTAATCCAATTTCCATCCTGTATGAGAGAGGTCACCCTCTAAACTATAACAATCCACTGACTCACAATACAGAGCCATCCGCACGCGTCTCTCTCACACACACACACACACACACACACGTGTCTCTCTCTCTCTCACGCACACACACACACACACACACACACACACACACACACACATCTTCAACATTCATGAAATGGACCTTACTTGATCCCCCGACTGACTCACTGCGCAGTGTGACATCTGAGCGTTGATGCACACACACACACACACAGTGATCGACCTCACTTGGTTTAGACCAGCTATACTGTGCTGCGCTGCTGTGAAAAGTGCATGCACCTGCAGATACATTATATATGTGAAGCAGGCCTTGTGACTGGATGCGAGAGAGGCCTGGAACAACTTCGAGCTTGCACAGACACACACACACAAACGCAAGAATGAGCACGCATGAACACACACGCAAACACACACATACGGTGGGTCATCTAACCTGGTTGTCCACTCTGTGGGCCACTATGGTGGCTGCCTCTTCCCGCTCAGAATCGCTGAGGGGTCTGATCCTCAGGGCCACCTGGGAGACACACAGGTTGAAAAACACAGGCTTAGAGCTTTCACAATTAGAGCAACACACAACTACACTAACACAGGTTTAGACCTTTCACAGAGAAACACACAAAAACAACACAGGGTTAAAGATTTCACAGAGACACACAGGTAGAAGACGGTTAGAGCTTTCAGAGAGAGACACAGTGACGACAACACAGGGTTAGATATTTCACAGAGAGAACAGTGCAAGGTTAGAGCTTTCACAGTTAGAACTTGCACAGTGCTTTGAAAAGGTTAGAGCTTTCACAGTAAATAACAGAACAGCATCAAGGAGATTCTTCATTCACACCACAGCAAAAGTCTTGAATCTTGATGTCATTCACAAGTCAACAAGAGCAAAGGATAAAGTAAATGATCAAGGTTACCCTCTGTTTTTAACAGAGTAATTTAACTTGTGTAATGTCACTATGACATGAGCCTCTCTCCATCTATTGTCCTGAAGCTCTCTCTCTCTCTCTCTCTCTCTCTGTCAAAACACTATTCAGGGGGTGTGTGGGGGGGGGGGGGGGGGGGGGTGGACATTATGATACTTAGACCAAGACAGACCAATGTATAGACTGATAACCCATCCACACGTTATAAAACTATTAGATAACCAGGGCTGCAGCGGTGCATAGAAAACAGTCTGAGTTGATATCGTCGGACTGAATCGGCCACCTGGTGTGAATGTATTGCAGAATGAAATAGTAGGGCGGTAATGTTGTTTGTTAGTGAAATAGGTAACTAATGTTATGTTATTAGATAGAGGGATGAGGCAGATGTGGCAGAGTCAAGACAACAATGTTTAGTGGGTAGATATGGAATGATACAGGACATACATCCAGCTCTTGACATTGACCCATATGAATTCAACCTTTACAGGACAATTCAGTCATTCCACAGACAATGGGGATTGATATTGATATTTTCCATCACCAGTGCTGTGGAGCTAGTCAGTGTATGACATAGTGGAGAAGATGAGAGACTGGGGAACTGAAATGAGCCATTTTAATAATTCAGATATGGTATATTACACAGGCTGGAACCACTGGGAAAGAATACAGTCTGTGTGGAGATGGCCAACTATTAACTTATGCCATGGGAATTCAATGTTAAAGGTAAACAAATGTCTCCATATGTGACTGAGGCAAGAGGTGACTGAGGCAGTAATAAAAGGCATCATTTGCTTAGTAATGTAATTTAGGCTATAATAAACTTGTATTGTATTTTATTCTCATTTTTAATGTGGGCTATCTGAATAAAATACCAGATTGAGTGGCATTCATCTCAGCAACCCAGAACCAACGGGCATATAGACTACAATCTAGTCTACACAATTATCTAAAGTCACGACTTCCATGTGGTATATTACACGTAAATGATCCCATACCGGTAGGCTATACAACATTACTGCTGTTCTTGCAGTAATAGTAAACAGATATGATGATGTATAGGTAGGCTACGGTATTGTACTTACTGTTAGTTGGTGGTCCTTTGATTCGCCAGTGTCCTTCATGGCCACTTGTAGTTGGAGTGTCCTCGACTTGTTAGAAAATAGTGGCCGTCTATACAGGCTACTAAACCGGACATCGGTCAGACATCCTGCACAATATCTGCACGACCCCTCTCAAAACCACCTGTACTACTTGTCAATGTAGCCTACAAACAAACCTCTTACCTTTCCGCGTCAAAATAGTTGGGATCATTCTTTTACGGTTAAATAAACGCCACTCCACTCGCCAAATGTGCGCTCTTTCAAGCCTGATATAACCGCGTAAAACGAGTACATTCTGTTTAATATATTGTTTAAAGAAATAATTAGGTTGTTTATTCACCCATGTCTTTGAAAAAAGACAAGGATACCGACGAGAATGCGGACGGAGAAAGGCAGGTGTCGACCTGTCTACTAGAACTGCCCTTTTATTCTCCTTCACTCTCGCCTTCTCTTTTCTCCTCTGACGACTCGTGAGTTGTCTTCCTGGATACCCGAGATCAGCAGCACAGTAGCACAGAGGCGCGTAAAACACGGTTGCTTCTTCGATTTGCCGCAGACCAATGACGACATCTGGTGGACAAATCCTTGGCGCACAAAATTGCGCAAATGGCTCTCCAAATTACGTTGATAAATATTTGACTGCGGTTTCTAGAATAACATAATCAATTATAAAACACGTTTAAGAAAGGCATCTGTGCCAAATGATTTCTTAACACCGAAAAGTGCTTATTTTGTTTGCCAACATTGTTAATGTATCATATTTTTTAAATCCACATGTACAGTATTCACATGGGCCAGATGTTTAAATTTGTTAAACATTTTTTTGGTTACTACATGATTTCATATGTGTTATTTCATAGTTTTGATGTTTTGATGTTCTACAATGTAGAAAATAGTAAAAATAAAGAAAACACCTGGAATGAGTAGCTGTGTCCAAACTTTTGACTGGAACTGTATATGCAGTATATACACTGTATATCAAATAATTAAACATGAATAACAACTCAATAGAATTATTGAGTTCCACATGACTCATTAAGAATGTCTCTATATTATAGAAAATGCCTTGCTGTCTTTATTTGATTGATTCAAGATGACAATACAGATGACATGTGGAACATCATGTTGTTACGGTGTTCCGTCTCTGACTTCTTTCTCTTCACAGACACCTTTCTCATAATGATATTACATCATTGGTTTGTGAGTACAGAATGTACTGTATATACCTGTAAGTAATTGACAATTATTAAATAAGAAGTAAACATTGCTTTTTGACATCACTGAAAAGTCCAAATGACAAACAATTCATTCCATTCACTCCTATTTTCGAATTATAAAATATTTTCGTTTAGATTTTCTGTTATTATGGGGATAAACACATATCAAAAGCGCCACCACAGCACAGATTAATATTTGGGGAAAATTCTATTTAGTCAGATTTACAGGTTACACATTTGGTATTCTCTAGACGAGCTTACATACAGTAGCTAAACTAAAGAAACGTCCCTTTTTCAGGACCCTGTCTTTCAAAGATAATTCATAAAAATCCAAATAACTTCACAGATCTTCATTGTAAAGGGTTTAAACACTGTTTCCCATGCTTGTTGAATGAACCATAAACAATTAATGAACATGCACAAGTAGAACGTTCGTTAAGACACTAACAGACGGTAGGCAATTATGGTCACAGTTATGAAAACTTAGAGGACACTAAAGAGGCCTTTCTACTGACTCTGAAAAACACCAAAAGAAAGATGCCCAGGGTCCCTGCTCATCTGCGTGAACGTGCCTTAGGCACGCTGCAAGGGAGCATGAGGACTGCAGATGTGGCCAGGGCAATAAATTAAATAAAAGCAAAGGCTAGCTTTTTCAAACAGAAATTTGCATCCTGCAGCACTAATTCCAAAAAGTTTTGGGACACTGTAAAGTCCATGGAGAATAAGAGCACCTCCTCCCAGCTGCCCACTGCACTGAGGCTAGGAAACACTGTCACCACCGATAAATCCACGATAATCGGGAATTTCAATAAGCATTTCTCTACGGCTGGCCATGCTTTCCACCCTGATACCCCAACCTCAGCCAACAGCTCTGCACCCCCCGCAGCAACTAGACCGAGCCCCCCCCCCCCTCCCGCTTCTTCTTCACCCAAATCCAGACAGCTGATGTTCTGAAAGAGCTGCAAAATCTGGATCCCTACAAATCAACTGGGCTAGACAATGTGGAACCTCTCTTCCTAAAATTATCCGCCGCCATTGTTACAACCCCTATTACTAGTCTGTTCAACCTCTCTTTGGTATCATCTGAGATTCCTAAAGATTGGAAAGCGGCCTTGCTCATCCCCCTCTTCAAAGGGGGAGACACTCAAGACCCAAACTGTTACAGACCTATATCCATCCTGCCCTGCCTTTCTAGTCTTCGAAAGCCAAGTGAACAAACAGATCACAACCATTTCGAATCCCACCATACCTTCTCCCCTTGCAATCTGGTTTCTGAGCTGGTCACGGATGCATCTCAGCCACGCTCAAGGTACTAAACGATATTATAAACGCCATCGATAAAAGACAGTACTGTGCAGCCGTCTTCATCGACATGGCCAAGGCTTTTGACTCTGTCAATCATCGTATTTTTATCGGCAGACTCAACAGCCTTGGTTTCTCTAATGACTGCCTCACCTGGTTGACCAACTACTTCTCAGATAGAGTTCAGTGTGTCAAATCAGAGGGCCTGTTGTCTGGAACTCTGGCAGTCTCTATGGGGGTGCCACAGGGTTTAATTCTCAGGCTGACTCTTTTCTCTTGCTGCGGGTGATCCTCTGATCCACCTCTACGCAGAAGACACCATTCTGTCTACATCTGGCCCTTCTTTCGGACACTGTGTTAACAAACCTCCAAAAGAGCTTCAATGCCATACAACACTCCTTCCGTGGCCTCCAACTGCTCTTCAATGCTAATAAAACAAAATGCATGCTCTTCAACCGATCGCTGCCCACACCCACCCTCCCGACTAGCATCACTACTCTGGACAGTTCTGACTTAGAATATGTGGACAATGACAAATACTGAGGTGTCTGGCTAGACTGTAAACTCTTCTTCCAGACTCACATTAAGCATCTCCAATCCAAAATTAAATCTAGAATCAGCTTCCTATTTCGCAAAAAAAGCCTCCTTCACTCATGCTGCCAAACATACTGACTATCCTACCGATCCTCGACTTCGGCGATGTCTTTTACAAAATAGCCTCCAACACTCTACTCAGCAAATTGGATGCAGTCTATCACAGTGCCATCCGTTCTGTCACCAAAGTCCCATATACTGCCCTCCATTGTGACCTGTATTCTCTCGTTGGCTGGACCTCGCTACATATTCGTCACCAAACCCACTGGCTCCAGGTCATCTATAAGTCTTTGCTAGGTAAAGCTCCACCTTATCTCAGCTCTCTGGTCACCATAGCAACATCCACCCATAGCACCCGCTCCAGTAGGTATATTTCACTGGTCATCCCCAAAGCCAATACCTCCTTTGGCCGCCTTTCCTTCCAGTTCTCTGCTGTAAGTGACTGGATCGAATTGCAAACATCACTGAAGTTTGAGACTTATATCTCCCTCACTAACTTTAAGTGTCAGCTGTCAGAACAGCTTACCGATCCCTGCAGCTGTACACAGCCCATCTGTAAATATCCCATCCAACCAACTACCTACCTCATTCCCATATTTGATTTTGTTTTTCTGCTCTTTTGCACACCAGTATTTCTACTTGCACCTCATCTGCACATATATCACTCCAGTGTAAATTGCTAAATTGTAATTACTTTGCCACTATTGGCCTATTTAGTGCCTTACCTCCTTACTTCATTTGCACACACCGTATACAGATTTTTCTATTGTTATTGACTCTACGTTTGTTTATCCCATGTGTAACTCTGTGTTGTTGTTTGTGTCGCACTGCTTTCTTTTATGTTGGCCAGGTCGCAGATGTAAATGAGAACTTGTTCTCAACTTGCCTACCTGGTTAAATAAAGGTGAAATAAAAAAATATATATAAAAAAATACTGACTGTTACTTTAGATTTTGACCCCCTCTTTGTTTAGGGACACATTTTTCCATTTCTGTAAGTCACATGTCTGTGGAACTTGTTCAGTTTATGTCTCAGTTGTTGAATTTTGTTATGTTCATACAAACATTTGCATATGTTAAGTTTGCTGAAAATAAACGCAGTTGACAGTGAGAGGACGTTTCTTTTTTTGCTGAGTTTATATATAGGCCCCAATCTTAATGGGCCAGTGGACCAAAACAAGGGTACATTTGTTACCATTGGACAAAGAGGTGCAGCTATGTTTGACAGGTAACTATGGTGGTGTCATACAGGCTGGCGGAGTACAACAACAACTTCAGTCAAAACCAAAACAATTCATTTTGATTTTACTTAAGTGGTCAGTGTGTCACAGGGTTAGTTTAAACCAAATTCACACCCCTCACCAGCCCCCTCTCATTTTATGAACCCTTGACAACCTATATTTACACAGTAACTTTAACTCCTGTAATGGCATTGTGAGTGTCTCTCCATCTATTGTCCAAAGGTGCTTCTGCAGAAAAAGAAAACCTGCTCTTTAGATACAGTATACTTACTAATCACAGCATGAATGGACAATATGATACCTCATCCAGACATTATCAACTATGAGATCATAAATTGACTATGTACTTTGAAGTCTTTTGTCTGCAATGTATTTTTTGTTGTGTCGGACACCCAGTAAGACTAATGGGGATCCTAAATAAAATAAAATCAGTGCAACTGTGGTGCACAGAACACCGTTTTGGAGTTCATGCTGTTACTGTATATAGGCCACCTGATGTGAATGTATTGCCAGATGAATGCTATTGAAGGGTGGTGTTGCTTGTTGTCCTAATGAAACAGCCAACTAATTCAGTCATACCACAGAGTATAAATGATTAATAATAACCCACTGGGCACAAACTGGTTGAATCAACATTTGACACATGTTCACACATCATTTCAACAACAGAAATCATTATGATGACATTGGATCAGTGTGAAAAACTGACTGGATTTGTAAAAAAATGTATTAATGTCAAGGAATTTTGAAAACGTTTGTTTTGTTCACTCAATCCCTTCAAACCTTTTTTTCTTCCACTTCTCTTTTTCAAGTGTGCATTACTAGCTCCTCGGCGCCCTCCTTGGTGTCCTCGTCCTTGGTGTCCACAGGCCAGGAAGCACCCATTATCCTGCACCTTCTGGCTGTACAGAGCCTCATCACACACCTAGAAAACAATAGAATATAACTGATGTCCATCCGAGGATTTTTCTTTGGCAGCATCATGCAAGAATTCTACCAATGATAACAACACAACAGTAAGGGGTTTCACATGGTCACTTAGGCCTGGCGGGTGCTGAGTAGAGGCTGGATGAGGTGCATGATAATACTTGCAGACTGAGTGTGGTGTCGTTCTGTTTGAAGAGGAAGTCCCAAATGTCGAGTATTCAGTCCATTTTGATGGCAAAGAACACAGAGGGCCGTACTGGACTCCATCAGCCTTCTGACAGATAGACTGTATGCGATCTACGGCAACCAAGAGGTCATTTTACATTAGGTCAATGTTACAGGAGGGGCCAAATCACTGGTTACATGTATTAGAACCTAAAGAAAGAGTGTAATTTATCCATCTGTGAAGTAGCTATATCATTGGTCTGTATTATGTATTATGTTGTTTCTTTACTTTGTCCACATGATGTCTTCGGACCAGATATGGGCTTTCCAATCGGCTACGGTCAGGAAGTTCTTGAGGAAGAACGGGTTCTTTTGCAGGGCGTAGATTGGGCCGTGAGGACCGTTGTACGTGCACACTATCTTCTCAGGTGGGCTCTTGGCCTTTTGGTTACATGCTCTGTTCCCACCATAAACGTTGTGGTCTGGATAAGAAAAATCAAAAACAGCAGGTTAAATTTGAGGTCTTCCTTATGTACAAACACAAATAGATGACATACTAGATCTCCCACTTGGACCAGTTCATACAAAAAGACGTTAGGCGAATCCACACTCTTAATTAATCAACAGCGAAACAACAGGAGGATAGTCCAGTCTAGAGAGCCTCAGCACCATAGTGGTCTCAAACTCCAGTGAGATCACCCCCAGGGCATTGTCCAGATTGCACTTCTTGTTAGGGTCCAGTACCAGCCTCTCTGTGGGCTTGCTCATCTTACGAATGTCCCACCCCAGCACCTTATAGACAGAGACCAGTGGTCAACTCAGGGCCTATCAGTCACAGTCTCCTTGCCTTCAATAGATGCATTATTACATAACTTCTGGCTATGGCCAAATGGCAATTGAAGGTCAGAGAAAGTGCACCTGTCCTGGACCAAGAGTATCAGACTTCACTGCCCATGAGTCCTGAGCGTTTAGTGCCACCCTGGCCTATTGTGCCTGCTTGGCTTGAGAAAGGGATAAGGTGACAAAGGCTTTTATTGCTTCTATTGGAGGCTTGGTTCACCTAGCCGTCCTTAGACGCAGAGATGGTATCGGTTCCAGTCTTTGACTGCAACCAGATGACTTTGTAGACAGGGTCTCTGTGGCTGTGCTCTAGTGTGGACATTTCCACTGGCTAGCTGCCCTTGCGAGTGTCCCAATAAGCTGCTCAGACATTTTACTTTGTGTACTTTCACAAACACACATGCATGCACAAAACACACAAATGACAAGAACACACAACACAACTATTAACTGTCAGAGCCTAAACAAATATCTAGAGGCAATGTACTTAAATGCTCAAAAAAGCATCCGGACAAATCCAGACATTACATAACTGGAACCTTTATGACATTTACAAATAGCTGCAGTCTGGAGTTGGATGACTTGACTATACCTCCACAGTTATTTACACTGCACAGTAATCTCCTAAGGACAGTGTTCCTGAGCTGGCAGGAAGCATGATACAGCTGTTGAAGGACCCACTGATCTGGCCATTGTAGCTACCTCCGACCAGGATGTGAGAGTCTTTGGGGGTTTGTATTCCAGACAGACCAGTAGAGAGACAGGTTTTAGGTTCATTTCTGGCTTATTGCGATTCTCTGAAGAGGCAACACAGGGGATTCAATGAATTAATACTTTGTAGTCCACTTTGACTTTTTGAACTATCAATTAAGATGACAAATTAGTAAATCTCACTGCCACAGCTATTGCAATGATAATCCCTGTTAGAAAGGAAAATATAAATGAAAGAGATGTTTGAGTCATACACCTACCAATGTTCCATATATCAGAGTTGTAGCTAATGTCTTTAGAGACTTTCAGGAACTCCAATGAGGAGTAGGCCACAGCCAGCTTGCGGCTGCCATCGAGATGCCAGGACAGACTGGTGGCAGTGTGTTTTATCTTGTTCGGGTTTCTGTAAGATCAAAAACCACTCAGACGGACACAATACACTGGTAATATACATCATTTGTGGATTCTATGTTGAACGATAGGTTAATAGAGGTCATGGAAGCACTTAAAAACATTGATGGTTTTGACTCCTCCACCACCTCCTCCTCCTCCCCTTCAAAGTACTCCTGGTAGATGTTGATGGCATTGTTCTGCTTGATGCTGTGCTCCATGTTCTGTGTTCACACGGGAGGAACAGAGGAGGGCTGTGATCAGAGATAGAGAGGAACACTCTTCTTGCTCTCTCCCTTTCAGAACTGGTTATTTTCTCTATCTATCACACTACTGCAGCAGCTAAGAAATGGCTTTGGGGCAATGTAGATTACATTTTTACATTTTTTATTTAACTTTTATTTAACTAGGCAAGTCAGTTAAAACCAAATTCTTATTTACAGCGACGACCTAGATTCAGGGCCAGTTAACACCCATACTCTTACGATAAGTGCCATGGGATTCTTACTGACCAGAGAGTCAGGACACCCATTTAATGTTCCATCCAAACGACAACAACTTACACAGGGCAATGTCCCCCCCAAAAAAAATTATCAGAGAAAAGAGTGCCTCCTACTGGCCCTTCAACACCACATCCGGCAGCATCTGGTCTCCCATCTAGGGACCGACCAGGACCAACCCTGCTTACTGTAGCTTCAGAGGAAAGACATCAGTGGGATGCAGGGTGGTATGCTGCTATAGGACATATTATTTAGATATGGCATAATGTCATACACTAGTGATTAATTCAATAAAATATTATTGAATTGAAAAATCTCTATGACCCGGGTCATATCGTGGCTACTTGATTGGCTGATGTCTGTCACGCACTGCCCAGCTGCATGATGGTGCTGAAATAATGCTCGTCTTTCTCCACTTTCTTCCTGAAGCGGACAGTCTGCTCCATCTCCTGGGGGTTGACGTCCTTGGGCCAGCCTCCCTCCACATGGTTTATCACCCTGGTCTCCGACTCAAAGCGCTCTGTGTTCACCTACAAAAGAAAGGGCCAGGCAGGACAGGCAGGATTCAGCACACACCGTACACTCAAAGCTGTAGTGGCCTAGTTACAGACAGACAGTCTGAATAAACAGTGTTGGATTGAAATGTACATAGGCTGCCAGATGCGTCTTATTATCTCATAATGAAGCAGCAGCTGTTTTTATCTAACACAGTGGTTCCCAAGCTTTTTATAGTCCCGTACCCCTTCAAACATTCAACCTTCAGCTGCGTACCCCCTCTAGCACCAGGTTCAGCGCACTCTCTAATGTAATTTTTTTGCCATCATTGTAAGCCTGTCACACACACACTATCCAATAAATTTATTAAACATAAGAATGAGTGTGAGTTTTTGTCACAACCCGGCTCGTGGGAAGTGACAAAGAGCTCGTATAGGACCAGGGCACAAATAATAATATAATAATAAATATGCTCTTTATTTAGCCATCTTACAAATAAAACCTTATTTCTTCATAAAACATGTTGAATAACTCACCACAGGTTAATGAGAAGGTTGTGCTTGAAAGGATGCACACAACTCTGCAATGTTGGGTTGTATTGGAGAGTCTCAGTCTTAAATCATTTTCCACACACAGTCTGTGCCTGTATTTAGTTTTCATGCTATTGAGGGCCGAGAATCCACTCTCACATAGGTAAGTGGTTGCAAAGGGCATCAGTGTCTTAACAGCACGATTTGCCAAGGCAGGATATTCTGAGCGCAGCCCTATCTAGAAATCTGGCAGTGGCTTCTGATTAAATTACATTTTCACAGAACTGCTTGTTGCAATTTCGATGAGGCTCTCTTGTTCAGTTATCGGTAAGTGGACTGGAGGCTGGGCATGAAAGGGATAACGAATCTCTTTTGCGTCGTCCGTTTCGGGAAAGTGCCTGTGTAATTCCACACCCAGCTCACTAAGGTGCTTCGCTATATCACATTTGACATTGTCCATACAATGATGGAAAGACCTGTGTGTTGTCCTTGTTAAAGCAGACAGAGAAGAGCACCGACTTCTTAATCAAAGCCTCAATTATGTCCCGCACATTGAATATAGTTGCGGAGAGTCCCTGTAATCTTAGATTCAGATCATTCAGGCGAGAAAAAACATCACCCAGATAGGCCAGTCGTGTGAGAAACTCATCATCATGGAAGACAAGTGAAAATTCTAGTCAGTAAAGAAAACTTTAAGCTTGTCTCTCAATTTAAAAAAAACGTGTCAATACTTTGCCCCTTGATAACTAGCGCACTTCTGTATGTTGTAAAAGCGTTACATGGTCACTGTGCAAATCATTACACAATGAAGAAAATACACGAGAGTTCATGGGCCTTGCTTTAACAAAGTTAACAATTTTCACTGTAGTTTCTAAAAGGTTTTTCAAGCTGTCAGGCATTCCCTTGGCCGCAAGAGCCTCTCAGTGGATGCTGCAGTGTACCCAAGTGGCATTGGGAGCAACTGCTTGCAAGCGCGTTACCACTCCTCTATGTCTCCGTCATGGCTTTTGTGCCATCAGTAGAGATAACAACACATCTTGACCACCAAAGTCCATTTGATGTCACAAAGCTGTCCAGTACTTAAAAAAGATCCTCTCCTGTTGTCCATTAAAGATGGTATGTGTCTCTCAGGACGCAGGCCTTAATTTTTTTGACCATTTATCAATTTTCGAGCAAACAGAACGAGCAGCAGCTACGTTTGGCTACATACAGTGGCAAGAAAAAGTATGTGAACCTTTTGCAATTACCTGGATTTCTGCATAAATTGGTCATAACATTTCATCTGATCTTCATCTAAGTCACAACAATAGATAAACACAGTGTGCTTAAACTAATAAACGCACCAACAATTAACACGTTTTCATGTCTTTAATGAACTCACTGTGTAAACATTCATAGTGCAGGCTGGAAAAAGTATGCGAACCCTTGGATTTATAACTGGTTGACCCTCCTTTTGGCAGCAATAACCTCAACCAAACATTTTCTGTAGTTGCGGATCAGAGCTGCACAACGGTCAGGTGGAATTTTGGACAATTCCTCTCTACAAAACTGTTTCAGTTCAGCACTATTCTTGGGATGTCTGATGTGAACCGCTCTCAAGGTCATGCCACAGCATCTCAAATCAGGTTTAGGTCAGGACACTACCTGGGTCACTCCAGAAGGCGTATTTTCTTCTGTTGAAACCATTATTTTGTTGATTTACTTCTGTGATTTGGGTCGTTGTCCTGTTGCATCACCCAACTTCTGTTGAGCTTAAATTGGCGGACAGAGAGCCTTACATTCTCCTGCAAAATGCCTTGATAAACTTGGGAATTCATTTTTAGCAAGCTGTTCATAGCAAGCTGTCCAGGCCCTGAGTTAGCAAAGCAGCCCCAAACCATGATGCTCCCTCCACCATACTTTACAGCTGGGATGAGGTTTTGATGTTGGTGTGATGTGCCTTTCTTTCTCCACATATAGTGTTGTGTGTTCCTTCCAAACAACTCAACTTTAGTTTAATCTGCCGACAGAATATTTTGCCTGTAGCGCTGCGAAACATCCAGGTGCTCTTTTGCGAATCTCAGACTGGCAGCAATGTTTTTTTTTGGACAGCAGTGGCTTCTTCCGTGGTGTCCTCCCATGAACACCATTCTTGTTTAGTGTTTTACGTATCATAGACTCACCAACAGAGATGTTAGCATGTTCCAGAGATTTCTGGAAGTCTTTAGTTGACAATCTAGGATTCTTCTTAACCTCATTGAGCATTCTGCGCTGTGCTCTTGCAGTCATCTTTGCAGGACGGCCACTTCTAGGGAGAGTAGCAACCGTGCTGAAATTTCTTCATTTACAGACAATTTGTCTTACCATGGACTGATGAACATCAAGGCTTTTAGAGATACTTTTGTAACCCTTTCCAGCTTTGCACAAGTCAACAATTCTTCTGAGATCTCTTTTTGTTCGATGCATGGTTCACATCAGGCAATGATTTTTGTGAATAGCAAACTCACTTTTTGTGAGTGTTTTTTATAGGGCAGGGCAGCTCTAATGAACATCTCAAATCTCGTCTCATTGATTGGACTCCAGGTTAGCAATCTCCTGACTCCTATTAGCTTTTGGAGAAATCATTAGCCTAGGGGTTCACATACTTTTCCCAACCTACACTGTGAATGTTTAAATGATGTATTCAATATAGACAAGAAAAATACAATAACTTGTGTGTTATTAGTTGAACCACTGTTTGTCTATTGTTGTGAGATCAAATTGGATGACCAATTTATGCAGAAATTCAGGTAATGCCAAAGGGTTCACATACTTTTTCTTGACACTGTATGGACCGTTAGTGGAATTCCCGCAAGAGAGTAACGGTTAATGTCATTGGATGTTAATTATTTGACATTGTATTGTTATTTCACTGAACACTAGATGGTTTAATTTGATTTTTGGCTGTGAAACGAGGCTACTCAGGCGAGAAAAAAACATCACCCAAATGTATAGCCCTGTTGGAAAATATAAATGGACTGTTTGAAAATGTGAATCACATTTTTATTTGACTTACCCCGACGGCATTGCACGTACCCCTGGGGGTCTGCACAATTTTGTAGGAATAAAGTTTGGGAATAAATGATATCAGCAAGGTTTGTGTTACATCATGACACTCAACATACCCAATTAAAACTGGTGCGTTGCTCAAGTCTTGTGAAGTTGTGTAATAAATGATAATACTGCTACAGGCCAGTCAAGTTCTTCCACACCGAACGACAAACCATTTCTGTATGGACCTCGCTTTGTGCACTGGGGAATTGTCATGCTGAAACAGGAAAGGGCCTTCCCCAAACTGTTGCCACAAAGTTGGAACCACAGAATCGTCTAGAATGGAACTAAGTGGCCTAGCCCGAACCATGACAAACAGCCCCAGAACATTATTGCTCCTCCACCAAACTTGGCAGTTGGCACTATGCATTAGGTCAGGTAGCGTTCTTCGGGCATCCGCCAAACTCAGATTTATCCATCAGACTGCCAGATGGTGAAGCATGATTCATCACTCCAGAGAACGCATTTCCACTGCTCCAGAGTCCAATGGCGGCGAGCTTTACAACACTCCAGACGACATTTCCTATTGCGCCTGGTGATCTTAGGCTTGTGTGTGACTGCTCGGCCATGGAAACCCTGTTCATGAAGCTCCTGACGAACAGTTATTGTGCTGACGTTGTTGTTGCTTCCAGAGGCAGTTTGGAACTCGGTACACAGTAAATTTACAGTGGGGCAAAAAAATATATACTTATTTTCCACCATAATTTGCAAATAAATTCATTAAAAATCCTACAATGTGATTTTCTGGATTTTTTTCCCTCATTTTGTCTGTCATAGTTGAAGTGTACCTATGATGAAAATTACAGGCCTCTTATCTTTTTAAGTGGGAGAACTTGCACAATTGGTGGCTGACTAAATACTTTTTTTGCCCCACTGTATGTAATGAGGATATGACATAATCCCATGTTCACTTGTCATTTGTGCAACCAATATCTTGACCATATCGCATCTTCTGCTATCTGTTAGGCTTTTTGGCCAAGCATACTCATTCATGATCCTCTCTCCTCAAGGTTTGTTCTTCAGAATGTCTTCAATCATCTAAGTCGGAGTAATTTAAAAAAGGAACACACTAACACTTTTAAAACAGCAATGAAATAGCAAGTGTAATGTTTGTTTAAGCTGGAAATGTTCAGTACTTACATGAGATGGACGATTATCCCCAGCTGTCTTTCTTGTAGCAGGAATCTGCTGCAATTTAATGGTGTCCTCGGAGTCCCCCTCATTGTCTCCACTGTATTTTGATAAGGAGCTGCTTGCAGAGGAACTCAACGAATCTAGCAATCATGTTTATATTTAACTGGTGTGAATAACACTGTAATTATAACACAATTTAGGTGGAAACATCCATTATTATGATTAGAGGACTTTTGCTAATGACAGGCGGAATGCAAAAATGTACCATTTGGAATTGATTAGACCCACTACTGTTCTAAAAGGGGGGTGAGAGGTCAGCACAGAAACAAAGACCATTTTAAAAATGTCAAAATGAGAAAAGAAATCAGCAGATATATCTGCTTGTCTTACATTTCAGAACATGTGTTAGGCTAGCCAGGACTGTATGGATGAATGTGAAGCTCTAAGCTAATAAGCAACTCACCATCAGGATTTGGGTCTTGGGGTAAACAAATCTCCAGCACACCAAGGTCTTGTTGGAATGTCAAATGTATTGGCAAATGTGAAGACAAAATAAGATTGCACATCCTTATTGATTAAATATGCTGTGTATTTTTTTTTGAGAAAAACCAGAATAGAAGACACTAATCAAAGAGGTCATCTTTACGTGAACATCGTATCCCCAAAACTGACTTAGTGCTTCTTTCCACATCAATTCCAATTATGTGCAGTCTACAGCCTGTCTACGACAGCCACGTACTGAATTATTATAACAGCAGTCTGAGTATTATAGCAATACACCACAGAAATACACCACAGATAGCTATCAACACTGAGATTGTATCGGCATACAAATGTTAGTATCACTTATTCTTTAAAACCATTAATGACTGGCAAAGACAATGAGCACAGCTACAGATGAGCATAATCAGACAACTCCCAAAACATAAACCAATCTTTGACTGATCTGTGATCTGGGGAGGCACAAGTTCGCTTTGTATTCATTACCAGCAAGGAAATCTGCAATCAATTTGACAGTAAATATAAAGTAAGTATATTTAAAGTGTGTTGTTCAATAGGATATTGTGTGAAATGTGAAACTTTTCACTCACCACAATCCAAAAAGGATTTGAAGGTCAGTTGCGTACGGCCTGCATCCTTGATGACAAGAAAAGGTTTATTTAAATTGCATTAACACAAATAACGTTATGCACAAATGACAAGAGAGCAGTGCTCTATTTAGAGTAAAACACATGTGTTGCATCGACCTGCCTGCCGCTAAGTCCTGTCTACCAACAGTTCTCTTTTCACAGTAAAAGGCACCTGTCTTACCGACCAAACAGCAGCTAAAAACGGTCTAATAGCTCTAAACTTGAGTGAAACACACATGTAGCACAGACCAACTGCCGCTAATGGTCTGCTAACAGCTCGCTTTTCAGAGTAAAACACATGTTGCACTGACTAACCTGCTGGCAGTAGTCAGTAAAGTCTGCTAGCTACTGATAATAGCTAATAACGCTCTGTTGAAAATGTACAACAGGTGATGCACCGATCCACCGGGCAAACTATTGTTTGTTTTGGCAAGTCGGTTACTTTGTGCATGACACAAGGAATTTTTCCAACAATTGTTTACAGACCGATTATTTCACTTATAATTCACTGTATCACAATTCCAGTGGGTCAGAAGTTTACATAAACTAAGTTGACTGTGCCTTTATACAGCTTGGAAAATTCTGAAAATCATGTCATTGTTTTAGAAGCTTCTGATAGGCTAAATGACACCATTTGAGTCAATTGGAGGTGTACCTGTGGATGTATTTCAAGGCCTAACTTCAGTGCCTCTTTGCTTGACATCATGTGAAAACCAAAAGAAATCAGCCAAGACCTCAAAAAAACAATTGTAGACCTCCCCAAATCTGGTTCATCCTTGGGAGGAATTTCCAAACGCCTGAAGTTACCACGTTCATCTGTACAAACAATAGTACGCAAGTATAAACACCATGGGACCACGCAGCCGTCATACCGCTCAGGAAGGAGACACGTTCTGTTTCCTAGAGATTAATGTACTTTGGTGCGAAAAGTGTAAATCAATCCCAGAACAACAGCAAAAGACCTTGTGAAGATGCTGGAGGAAACAGGTACAAAAGTACCACAGTAAAACAAATCCTATATCGACGTAACCTGAAAAGCCTCTCAGCAAGGAAGAAGCCACTGCTCCAAAACCGCCATATAAAAGCCAGACTATGGTTTGCAACTGCACATGGGGACAAAGATTGTGCTTTTTGGAGAAATGTCCTCTGGTCTGATGAAACAAAAATAGAACTGTTTGACCATAATGAGCATTGTTATGTTTGGAGGGAAAAGGAGGAGGCTTGCAAACCAAAGAACACCATCCCAACCGTGAAGCACGAGGGTGGCAGCATCATGTTGTGGGGGTGCTTTGCTGCAGGAGGGACTGGTGCACTTCACAAAATTGATGGCATCATGAGGCTGGAAAAACCTGACACCAGCTTTGTCAGGAGGAATGGGCCAAAATTCACCCAACTTCTTTGTGGGAAGCTTGTGGAAGGCTACCTGAAGCGTTTGACCCAAGTTAAACAATTTGGAGGCAATGCTACCAAAAACTAATTGAGTGTATTTAAACTTCTGATCCACTGGGAATGTGATGAAGGAAATAAAAGCTGAAATAAATCATTCTCTCTACTATTATTCTGACATTTCATTCTTAAAATAAAGTGGTGATCCTAACTGACCTAAGACAGGGAATTTTTACTCTGATTAAATGTTAAGAATTGTGAAACTGAGTTTAAATGTATTTGGCTAAGGTATATGTAAACTTCTGAATTCAACTGTATATACTGTATGTTTATATATATACTTTTTTCAAACAAAGCATAAGGGAAGTATATTCCAGTTTAGTAGGTAATGCAACATTTATTGGATTCCAACCACAGTTAAACCTCATTGAAGAAGAAGCCACAGGACAGAGTTTTGAAAAAGGATGGTTTGCACAGGAGCTCGGTGTAACTCAATGACTATGTCAAATTATATTTGCCCTGTACACCTGTGTGGCTAACCAAGTCGTCATTACATTTAGGCTGATGGTCTTTCACATCCACTTAATTATGCAAAGTGTCGGTCACTTTAGCCACACTTTCATTTTGGGACTTAAAAAAACATGTGCATAAGGCATTCATAGAATGAAGATACACCAAACACAACATGAGAATACTCAAAAGTATTTTATTATTAATTCACAATTATATCCCTTCTCTGAGGATAGATACACATCAAGCACCACTCTCAATGGTTCTAGACAGTGCTACTTCACATGCATTCAAACTGAAAAAATTAACAAAACAAACAAAATAATATTATAAAATCCTACAGAATTAAACATTATCTGATGATAGCTCAAACCAGCCTGTTCATTAAGAGTATGATGATATGTTTTCTCAAAATGGAAGGAAAGGATCACTAGTAAGGTTAAAACTGCTGTCTGAACACTATTTCTCTCACCATGATAGTTTGCAGCCGCTTGCAAGTCATGACCAAAACTCAAGTTGATATGGTACTATTACAATACACATCCAACCGAATGCCATCATTTAACAACGGCCTCTGAAAAGAATATCTGATATTATGGCAGAGCAAGGCTCTCCTAAGGGCTTTATTGGTTTAAAACAAGCTACATATATCGCACAACCAGTGGCACATTAGGACAACCCTAAAATGAATAAAAAATACTACAAAATAAGACACAACAATCTGTAAACGTACAAGGTATTTACAGAGGTCAACATACAGTATAGTTTAAATGCGCATCAGTTACCGTATGTGGACAAATTACATTTGTAACATGTCTTAGTCGTTGAAATGATGGCTCAAAACATAAAATCCTGTGTCAGACACCGTGCGAGACCTTTTGAATGGAGAAGAGCAAGCAACACAGAGGGGTATCTGCGAAGAATCAGTGTTGGGCATTGTGTAGGGTCACTATCCCAGGCCCTACCATACAATCAGGGTTGAGTTTGTGCTTCACAAGGTGTAGGTCTCAACTGTATGTGGAAACATATAACTAATATTATGGCATATGTTGTCTGTTGCCTTGGAGGGAAAAGGAGGACCCTCCGACAGTCGAAATTACAGTATTCAGTTCTAAGAATGTGAAAATGTCATTTCTGATGTCCTTGTGCTTGGCCAATTTCAGATATCAACAGAATGGTATGGTTCCATCTTTTGATTTGAATAATTAATATATTGTGGCTGGTTCCTCCAGATAGTTCAGCAGTCCACATCAAGTCTTTGAAGAGGTCAGGTAGAGAATGTCTTTTAGCAAGAGAGGAATAGTCACAAGCAGTCATAGACTTACAGTATATATACTGTAATTACAGAAAATCTGTTTTGGAGAATAGGGAGTGGTTAAAGGCCCAAAAACATGCTTCAATTCTTAAAATATGTTTTATAAGACGTTTCACTTCAAAATAGATGTATACAAATCATTCGTTCCTGAACAATTTAGATCATTATTAAAGTAATTTATTGTAAAAGTTGCTTTTGTCTCATCGGAGTGAATGAATCAAGCTAGTGTTTTTAAAATATATCATTGTTACAAATAGAATGAATAGAATCATATAATAGAATAAGGGCTGGAGTCTGATGTGACTGAGACATACACATTATGCTCTGGGGTTTGGGATGGGACAACTGTGTGTGTGACACCTTTCCTCATATCAGGCCTTGGTCCATTCCAGTGAGTTGGACGAGGATAGGGTCCATGCAGCAGCCACAGAGTCACACACTGCTGGAGTAGTTGTTTTTGTGTGTGTGCGCGTGTTCGCCTGTTTGATGACCCCTCTCGGAGATGGCAGAAGTGAAAGAGAAGAAAGATCGAGGGAGGAGCAGCTCTATGCCTGGAAATCATTCCCAAAGTGTCTGATCTGGTCCTCAGTCATGGACAGGTAAGTAGCCCTCATGCTGGGGGAGTACTGTAGGGGAAAACATAATATCACAGGACACACAATTAGAGACAACACCAGGTGACTTATAGTGAATGAAATGCACAACAGTATAGAATAACATAGTACTCTTTCAGAACAGTATCTAACCAGCGAGACAGGAAGGAAGGGTAGGTAGCTAGGGGAGACAATACTGTGTCTATGCCAAACATTAATTGGACTATCAGTCAGACAACACTGTAGGTCCCTTCTTATGGATCAAGCCTTCTCAGGCAGTAGGTGAGACAAGGGGCATACCAATACTCTAGAATTCTATAGCACCAGACCAAGCATAACGACAAGCCTGACGCTCGGCACCTTATGGCGGTAACAGCTATAGAATTACACAGAGGGAAGGTTTGCGGCATGCACACATAGGGCTGCCGATGTGTCTCTGAAAACATGTCCCAACCCAGGGAGGAGATGTGAGGATAGGGTACACCACCACACTCCCAACAGCACAGGGAAACAGACCTGACTGGGTCAAACATACAACTGGAATGATGACGATGATGATGTCATGAACAGTAAGGTTTGCAGTTCAAAGCCATGCCAGAGGTGAAATAGAAAATGCAGTTCCAAAATGAAAATGGAGGTAAATAAGAAAGAGATGATTTTAAACGAAGGCAGGGGGAAAAGCAATTGGGAGTCTATCTTGTCCTTCAGACAGTAGAGAGGTCCAAAGAGGAGCAGAAAACAACTTACTCTGTTTCTAAATTGCTGAGTGTATACCTCCAAAAGTTGATAAAAAAAATAAGGAAGTAAGAAACGAAATACAAACAAACATATAAACAACAAACAAACAAAAAATATCAAAGAAGCTGTTAGCTGAAAAGGTAGAGTGCACGCTTTGCAGAAAGGTAGATATGGGTCCAGAAAGACACCACATGACATAATCCTCACAGCCAAATGGTAGTAGAGTGAGAGGGTAGGGGAAAGCACAGAGGTTGATACGGTTTAACACTTTAGAGTTCGTCCCAGATGGCACCCTATTCCTTATACAATCCACTGCTTTTAAAATAAAATAAATAAGATGTTGTGTAGGTGCCATTTGGGACTCAGCATTAGTCTCAGGTAATAAACCTTATTTTCAGTCAAATATAAAAACGTCATCCCGTGGGAAGGATGGCAGGCAGCTACAGTAGATACCCATAATATATGAGATGCATGATATCTGTCTCTTTATCAAATGTAATTAGGCACAGCAGGCATTTTGAATGGTTAAGCTTGATGTATTCATCCTAAAAACGTGGCCTGTCTCCTCGACAGGAAATGAGAATAGATCTAAAGAGCTGCCACTACGAGGCCAAAGAGGGAGGTGAAAGAGAGAAGGGGAGAGAGATACTTTAAGAGAGAAGGAAAGTGACCAAATAAGGACTAACACCTGTGACATCCTCCCCTGGGCATTGGTCTAAGTGACATGCTATGTCCATGTTAAACTTCTCTTTCACTGTCCTACTACTTGGGTAATGAGTCAGCAATCTACAGTTATGGTAGATAGACAGGTTAAAGGCACAAAGTCAGCAGTGTGCTCTCTGATATGTCATCAAAATTATGACCACGATCAAAAGACTTACTGATGGATTTCAGTATTGGAAATGTATTATCATATGGATGTCATGTCATGAGAAAAACACTCTCGTCACAACTCGTGAGAAACAAACTACAAGACCAACTTCAAGTCTAAGTAACACTGACTTGAGCAATTTAAAGAATGCATCAAGCAGAGAGAGCATCATTAGGGGAAAAGCCTCAAGCTAGAGTTAAAGAGCAGTCTGAGCCCCAGCTGTCAGGTCTTTACCAGAGTTGACATTGCAAACAGAAAGTAAACACAGGAACAAGTCCTACCAGGTCACTGAATAAATGAAATAACAGAACAGAAATCCTGGTGATGAGAGAGAGATCAGTATTACAATGCTGATTGACTTGAGAGTATGTGGGACAGTGGCATCATGGTTGGGATCAATTTAAATTCAGTCAATTCAGAAAGCAAACTGAAATTTCAAATTGAAATTCCAATTTTCCTCATTGGAATTGACCCCAACCCTGAGTGACATCGCAAGAAAGACATGGCCTCTGGGACCCAACGCACCGAGGGGGGCGGTGAGCCTCTCCCGATCAGAGGAACGTTCTCGTACCGCTGGTTCCCCCCGAACAGCGCCGACTGGTTCCTGAGAAGGGAGAGCGAAGGAGTGAGTTAAATAAACATTCCCTATCACCAAAAAAGTGTCATCTTAGCAATCATGATGACTACATGTCACAGTTAGCTTTACTTTAGCTTCAGTACGTATAGCACACTAGACTGCATTACCATACACTCCACACCAGGCCAGGGCTGGACTCTGACTCACATGTACTCTGAAACGGGTGCATTGGACCCAGCCTGTGCGGCAGGCGGGTGGAGGCTGCTCTGGCTACCCATACTGCTGCTGTAGCTGCAGAAGCTGTGCACGTTGGTGGCATGGTTGGGGTTGTGGGTCGTCATGCGTCTGGCCTGAGGGTTAAATGGGTCCTCCTCGTCTATATCGTCATAATCACGCTCCCTGAGAGAAGAGGAAGGCTGGAGGTCAGGGGCATAGATTTTCAGGATGATTTAATGACTTGGTAAGGTGTATGTACAGTATAAACACAATGGATGTTTATACTCTTGTTCTATAAAAGGGCGATAGAGAGAGAGAGAAAGATAGTGACTGTGATTCTTACTAGCTCTGGTTTTGCTATTCTCGTGATCATGATATGTGGTTGTCTTATCTACTTTAGTTGAATGCATTGATTGCAAAATGCTCTGGATAAGAGTGTCTGCTAAAAGACTAAAATGTAATGTAAATGTAATGAAAGAGACTCAGTGGGAGGGCACCTCCTGACCTGCTGGCGATATGTGTCCATGCCCGGGGGATGGCACACAGCATGGCACAGAAGGCACAAATTGCCAGGATAGAGAAGAGGCATAGGTATAGCAGGCCCTCCACCCCGTCATAACACACACCGATCAGCGCATCCAGGTAGTCCTACAGTGTGGAGGGAGGAAACAAACAAACACATTTGCAGATAGCAGAAAATATCTCTCTGAGACATGTTGTGAAGTGAATAGATGTACACAGCAGAGCCACTGTCACAAGGAACTAGATCCATGCCGTGGGATTCAGTGGTGGTGTCCTGTACCTTGTTGAGTCCTCTACAGTCCAGCAGGGCAGTCAACTGGTGGAGGCTAGCCTCTGAGGAGTTGAGCAGGTGCTGAATGCCTAATAGGTCTCTCTGTGGAGAAGACAAGTGTAGGATTCAGTACTCAAAAAATTCAATGCTTACACAGACGGGACGCATTATGCCACAGGTAAATTCATCACTGACCTCAGCGGTGGGGAAGAGAGGCACAGCGAACTGCAGCAGGCCCTGTATTTGGATCTGCATGGTGGTCAGAGATCTTTGGAAGATGGTCAGAGACTGCAAACACACACACACACACACACACACACACAAAACAACATTCCAAATTCTGGGTAGTGTACATTTAAAGGGATAATCCACCCACAGAAAAAACAATCATGAAACTCCTGTCAGGTTGGTAAAAGCCAATGTTTTGTCAATGGGTAAAAATTATTTAACTTCTCAGTGGCCCATCTGTGAAATCGGGAAATCGTGTAGAACGCGTCATAGCTACATGGTTCTCCTCACTAGAGATAGGGGATGACACACTATCACATTTCATAACGCTTTTAAGACAATTACCTGCACTCCAAGTCACCAAATCAGCCAATAGATGGTATGGGCATAATTGTATAGAGCACATCCATCTGTTTATATCGTCATGACAAAGTTTATATTGCGCTTGGGGATATTAACTTAATGTGTGTATTTACGTTGGCTAGCTAGCTACGTAGCCATTTGCAACAGATTTCCACAACTATTTTTCACATGTTGCCACCAACCTTACTATAAAAACAAAATTAAAAATGTGTTAACAAAAAATAATGTTTTCACATATTAGTGTTATTTAACACTGTTAATCATAGGAATTCGTGGTTTGGGATGGATTATAACTTTAATACACTAGTGGGCTTGTCAGTTCAGCTTTTGTCCAGCATAGGGAGACAAAAGCCAATCATTAACAGCAAGTTAGTCTCATCCAACAGAATCTGCATGCTCTGACCTGTGCACTCCACCAAAGAACAGCAAGTAGACTGTAATTTAGCCCTTAGAAACTGATCTGGGAGCATAGTATGAACCCTATGACTCTACACAGCAAATTCTCCAGTGTTCAAAAACAAACAAAAAAATGAACACAGAGCGTTAAATCAACACCGAAAGTCATGAGTCTGTGGTCTCATATAGACACCAGAACAGTGTTAAATTAACACACTGTGAGTGCCTTGTCTACCGAGTAAATTGTAGAGTTACCACCCATGACTTTATTGGTTAGTGACAGAGACATGGTTGTTGCATTCATCCATTTTCGTCCTATTGACTATCCCCAAGCGAGATCCTAAGCGAATATGTCATAAAAACACTCAATTCTTTAACACAATACCATATGTATTTCATAAAGCCTTATTTAGAGGGCCTAGTTTTACCTGGAAACAGGGGCCTGAAACTCATACACAATCACATTGAACCAAAACCACAACCATCATTATCATATTTCCCAGCATGCTCTAATGCAGGTTGATTTTGAGAATTGCTTGTTTAAATATATAGGTTTTCACATTTCCACAAACTTCAAAGTGTTTCCTTTCAAATGGTATCAAGAATATGCATAATCTCGCTTCACATCCTGAGCAGTTAGATTTGGGTATGTCACTTTAGGCGAAAAAAGAAAAAGGAAAAAAGGGGCGGATCCTTATTAACAATGGAGGATCATTTGATTTCCAGTTTTTAAGTCAACTTTTTTTCTCAAAATGATTGACAAGAAAAGTATAATCTAACCCATTGGGTATCTAACCATACCCTCATATGCAGCGTCTTGAAATGTACAGATGGACGGATTAATCATAAAACTTCTGACATCCAATTTACTAACTCTGCCCATAACTTTTGGACTTTATAGCACTCCCAGAAGGCATGAATTATTTAGTCATTGTTGGTTTTACACTTAAGACATGTCTCTGCTGTTGTGCTGTAGAATTTGTGAATTTTGTCTCTTGTATTAAACATTACTTTATACTGGATTAAGCGTACATTTTCATT
The DNA here is from genome assembly GCF_013265735.2 of Oncorhynchus mykiss. Taxonomy (NCBI): domain Eukaryota; kingdom Metazoa; phylum Chordata; class Actinopteri; order Salmoniformes; family Salmonidae; genus Oncorhynchus; species Oncorhynchus mykiss. The sequence goes on from NC_048584.1 coordinate 24,293,848, forward strand.
AACTGTAATTTTGTTAGTTATGTTCCAACACTCCATCTTGTGCCAATGTCAGTTAGTTTATATATATTTTCTGCGAGATTGTCAGCTCTCTGCATGGTTTTGTACATCTTACCGTTCATATGACTATCCTTTTCTGACTCAAATAGGACTCCCTCAACATTGCTCTGATGTCAAAAAGATTTCAGAATGAAATTTCATGATATAAAACTTTTAAGTTGCATTTATAAAATAAATTAAACATTGGTCAGCCCACAATTGCTTTTTAATTCCGTCAAGGAAATAATTGTATTTCCTATTAACAAGTCATTTACAGTTTCTATGCCTTTAGTTTTCCATGTGGGCCAATTTATTGGTGGATTCTGAAAATGATTGTTTCATAGGGGTGTGTTTTTAGGGAGTGATATTGGTTGTTGTAGAATCCATTTAATTTGATTCTATATTGTTTATGTTCTTAATTATGAAGTTGTTAATGTTCTTAGCTTAATCCTTTCAAAATAGACACGTGAAAATATATTTTTATATATTTGTTGTTTGTTGTCATTTATTAAGCATAATAATTATTTCATATTTTTTGTGGTCCACTTAAAGGATTGCTGTAGATCATGAGTTATTATTTTTTATTTTTTTCTATTGGCATTTTTTTTCTTCATGTTAGCTTTATATCCTGAGATTTTAGAATATTCAGAAAATATTTTTAACAAAGAGAGAATTTAGTTTTCAATATTACTCAGGTATATCAGGAGATTGTTAGCAAATAAGTTTTGTTTATATTCAAGTTTACCAATACTGATACCGTATACGTTTGGGTCCTGTCTAATTATTTCTGCAAGCGGTTCAATTGCCAGTGCAAACAGGAGCAGGGAGAGAGGACATCCCTGTCTTGTGCCCCCTTCTAAAGAAAATGTAGCAGAAAATATATGATTTGAGTATATTTTTGCTTCAGGATATTTATAAAATATTTTCATAAAATGAATTATTTAATTTGAAAAGGGCATTCAAGATGGTCAAATGCCTTTTTGGAATCAACAGCTATAATTGATAAATCAACATCTTTATTTGCCATTAAAGAGTATGCTTTATTTGAGTTTAAACTGTAGTTGTTGGTTGTTGTCTCTCTTCAAAAGTAAAAGATCATATTCCTGCTTAAGTTAAGAAATTGTATTTTCTTCTTTACCTTGTAAAGATTTCTTATGGGCTTTTCCTAAAATAGTGATTTATTTTTCTTTCATTTTAATTTCTAATTCAGATTTAACTTTTGCTGAGTATGAGAAAAGCATACAGAATTGTGTAGTGTTGACTTTTCTCTGTCCTCTATGTTTACATTTGTAATGGTATTTTTTACATTTGTAAAGGTTAAAAACATTTTTTTCCGGGTCTTGAAGAAGTGCTCTGTTCGTTCTCCATATTCTTCCGCTAAATGTATTTTCTGTTGTTGTAATTAAGCATGATACAGGAAATTATCCAATATCACTGTCATGGATTTTTGAACCTACTATATTGTTGATCAATACAGTTCTGAAGGCTATTTAGTTCTGTGAGCTGTGACAGGCAGCAAGCAACTCAAGAAACACGGCGCACCAGTTACCAGTGTGCAATACAGACGCTCTGCGCAAGAAACACAATTCACTTGAATCACTTCAGAATGCACCTGCGCGCAATACAGAAGCTCTGTGGCGTGAAACACAATTAACTTGAATCACCTCAGAGTGCACCTGTGTGAGAAACTGAAAGAAAGGTACATTAGCTAGCCAACTAGTTAACTACATAAGCTAGCTATAGCCTAAACACTCTACTAAACTTAATTTAGATCTATAATATTGCCGCCACAAATGTAACGGCAATTAGCTATCCAATATTCACAAGGATGTTGATGATAGAAACATGGTTAACTAACGTTACTAGTTTAGCAAGTTAGCTAGCTAGCTAGATTCATCGGCTGGACAGTCCAGCCTGGACTATATTAACCGGCACCCAGGGAAGAGCATTGAATGGAAAGTGTCAGGGCTCATGCAATGATGGTAAAAGGTAAAGATTGTTATATTGGATAGTTCCATTTCTCAAAATGCCTTTTAATGTAAAAGATCTCAGATTGTGCACTAACCATGGCTCAATAATAACGCATTATGTCTGCTGCTGTTCACAGGCTCCTCAGTCATGGTTGCATTCGAGCCAACCACAGTGCTTGAGCATGAGGCCGTCATTGGGGGTTTTAAATATCTAACAAAGCGGGAGCAGGCCCATCACACAAACTTCCCAGAACTGCTGGACCTTGCTGAATTTGGTACTATTTCACAAAGCTCAAGGTGAATGAGTGCTCCACAATTCTGTGTTTTTGTTCATATTTTTTGTCACTTGATATTTAAATGTCACCAGACTTACTTCACATTGTTCTCATTTACATGAAGATTGGCAAGAACACAAACTACAGGTCACACATAATAGTGAAAGAAATGTTGAAGATTCTGGCTCAAGTTGTGGATGAGCCTATCCTACATGCCATTCAGACATCTGTAGCCATTGGCCTGGAGGCTGATGAAACTACAGATGTGGCAACTAATAAGCATCTGGATTTACATGTCAGGTTTATATTTCAATAAGAGTTACAACATTATTTTGAATAGTGATATTCTACAGTCACACTGCATCCATGAGTAATAATGAAATGGTTTATGGATTTGTGTATGTTTTCTAGATACATGGACCAAGAGGGATACCTTTAAAACTAGTTCCTGGACCTGGTGTCAGTCCCTGATGGCCAGGCAGACACCATCGTTGCCACCATCAAGGAGGTGCTGCACATCAAAAAGATACCAACAGAGAGATTGCACGACCTGGGCACTGATGGGGCTGTGGTGATGACTGGTATGGACACAACACTAAGTCTTATGTAATACCCGTGGTAGAACCAAGTATTGAGTTGATTTGTTATAATTAATTGGTCATTTACAAGTGAATAGGTTTGTTTAGTTTTAAGTTTTGACCAATAAGGTCGCTTGTTAGGCTGTGGCCAATGGGAGAGTTGACCTGGTTAATGGAAGGCCTGGGAAAAAAGAGAAAGACGTTGAGAAAAAGGATGGACATTACATTATGACCGTTGGTGAAGAAAAACGACAAAAGATGACAATAAAAGGGAAGTACCAATTTTATTTTATAAGAGAGTTATCGTTTTGTTAAGAAAGACTTAGTAAAGACTGAAGCTACCATTTACACTATGTCTTGTGATACAAATCATTTTTCTCATCTTCAAACAGGACAACATAGTGGTGTGTCAAAACAGCTAAAGGATGCCTTCCCGTGGATGGTGTCTGTGGCTTGTCCTGCCCACCATCTTGCTCTGGCCTGATTTGCTGATGTCTCCTACATGAGATTATGTATCACACTCCTTCGCTTGGCTACTCTGGTCTCATCTTGTTTACCTACTGCATCTACACTCAAAATAACTGTATTTTGCAGGAAGTAAAGGATGTTCGCTGGCTGTCCCAGAACCTGGCCGTGGCTGATCTCAGCGAAACGAAGAGGTAGGTGACAAGCCTGGAGACGGAGATGAGAAGGTGATGAAGCATACTTCATGAGCTGTAACCGAAAAATAACTGGCATTTGGAAAGTTTGAGGTGAGGAAGCAAGTGTGGTGGAACAAGAATTGTTAGCATTGTTAAGTATCTTTCTACAGTAGCTGGATCGAATTCTCCATTAGCTAGCCAGAGAAATGTTGAGCAACATTAGCTGATCAAATAATTGAGTTTACGGTGTGAAAATTTGCTGAATTAACATTTTAACATTAGATGAGGTAACGTTAGCAGCGTTAGCTCGAGGAACCAATTAGCTATAGTATTAACTGGTATACGTCTCCTTTCCGTTCCTCAAGCTATAACATTAGTTTCTCACTGGACCCTGGCAATCTGTGTGAAATGTTAAATAGTTAGCTAGCTAATGAACTAACTACTATCTATGAAGAAATGTATTCCCACTATGTGGTTAATTTTCAGAATGAGATAATTAGGTGAACATTAGGCATTGCTTGTTATACAAGGGGATTCAGGGATCAAGTGTAGCTGGAGCTGGGCCTAGCTTAAGCTGGATGCCAATAGAGGTGAAAAGGAACACCACACACTTTCCTTCTTTTTCAATAAGGTGGATAAAAAGGGGTATGCCAGATGCACTCTCTGCCTGAAAGATCAATTATGCCAACAAAGAGTCTCATGCTCTGCTGCTAGCACATTGTAGTACATGCAGAAAGTGTACAATGTAATAACACGCAGTGTAGCCCAAAGATATTGCTTTTATGTTGAACTTGACATCATACTGTAACACTTTTGTGTGAGTGAGGGGGGATTACTTTATCTTTTACTCAGTGAACGTTATTTTTGCACACATGGAGCCTTGTGCCCTTAAATCAATGTCTACTATAGTGGCCACAATAATAGAGCAAAAATAGAATGCCTTTTTATTTACTTCTATTTCTACTTTAAGATGTTTTTTCCCCAAGTGCTATATTAACATGTATGTGGTCACAAGCGTTCTATTATAAAGGCTGTCATGGCTAACTGCAATATTAGTGTATTGTTTTTTCTCTGGACTTGCGTGTCTTTCACAGTAAAGTCTAGGCAACAAATAACATTGGATTGCTTTCCTTAATTTTTTGCTATGAGTTTGGTTCACATTATCCACTTTTTATTTTATATACAGACACTGATCATGTAGATCATATTCTTTGTTGTTTAATTAGTACAGTTAAAACCTGAATTTCAAGATGGGATCCAGCCTAAAAGTCACTAGAAATTAGCGTTTTAAAGCATATTGTCACGCTCTGACCTTAGAGATAATTTATTCTCTATTTTGGGGTTAGGTCGGGGTGTGACTAGGGTGGGCATTCTAGTTTTGTTATATCTATGTTGGCCTGGTATGGTTCCCAATCAGAGGCAGCTGTCTATCGTTGTCTCTGATTGGGGATCCTATTTAGGCAGCCTTTTCCCACCTGTTTGTTGTGGGATCTTGTTTTTGTGTAGTGCCTGTGAACACTGCATTGACGGCACGTTTCGTTTGTGCTGTATTGTTTTGCTCAGTTTCACTTATTAAACATGTGGAACTCTACGTTAGCTGCGCCTTGGTCCGTTAATTCTACAGACGATCGTGACACACACATATATATTTAACTCTTTGCGTGTTTCAGTGTCCCAAAAATGTGTCACCTTTAGGGCCCTCACCAGTTTGCATCCCTGCTCTACGCTTTCTGTGCCATTTACAGGTAGGCCTAGATGTATTGTAGATTATAGTGGACTCCAAATTAAATAATGTACTATGTTGCTATGACTGCTTTCCGTGTCTCAAAACTCTATTTGAGTGGTCCACGATATGGCTTTTAAAACCTGTTTTGTATTGTCAATTGATGTATCATTGTTGAGTGACAAACTTTTCTAACTCTACAGATTTGTGGCAGCACTTTACCTGCTGGCGGACGTGCTTCCTCACCTGACGTGGCTTTCAAATTATATTCCAATTAGAGGATGTAAACTTCCTGCCCATAAAAGAGCAGGTACATTCTTTTCTATCTTCATGTTCAAACAAGGGCAAATGTCTCAGTTTAACAGAGTCAAAGGACAGCACTACTCAATGAAATATTTAAGAACTTCTGACACTTCATTATAATTACTTCAAGCAAAACAACTCTTTTGCTGTAGGTCCCTGTGACAATGGCATCACTCCTCGCCATAAAACATTCTGGTGATTCCCAGGGGTCATTTCTGAGCTCCCAGGGGTCTGGGCGCATTCAACATCAAGGAGGAGGAGAGGGAGAGGCCAGGTGGAGACCAAGACCAGGAAGCAGTTCTGAGCTGGGTTTAGAGAGGAGGTAAAAACATTTATTTTCAAATGTTGTGATGAAACCAATGTTACATTGTGTTTGATAAACTAAAACAAACAGCTCTTAATCACTTATTTTCTGCTTTGTGCTGTAATTAGGTCATGGATCCATATATTGTTGGCCTCCAGGACAGCCTAGACCAGTGGTTCCAACACCGGGAGATTCTGGGGGCCTCCAGGACAGCCGAGACCAGAGGTTCCAACACCTGGAGATTCTGGGGGCCTCCAGGACAGCCGAGACCAGAGGTTCCAACACCTGGAGATTCTGGGGGCCTCCAGGACAGCCTAGACCAGAGGTTCCAACACCTGGAGATTCTGGGGGCCTCCAGGACAGCCTAGACCAGAGGTTCCAACACCTGGAGATTCTGGGGGCCTCCAGGACAGCCTAGACCAGAGGTTCCAACACTGGGAGATTCTGGGGGCCTCCAGGACAGCCTAGAACAGAGGTTCCAACACCTGGAGATTCTGGGGGCCTCCAGGACAGCCTAGAACAGAGGTTCCAACACCGGGAGATTCTGGGGGCCTCCAGGACAGCCTAGAACAGAGGTTCCAACACCTGGAGATTCTGGGGGCCTCCAGTGTGTTGGGAACTCAGTCTGCGTTCTCCAGTGAGAGGATAAACACTGTTAACCTGATCCTCCTCACCAGGCAGTTTGTGCAAGCGCCAGAGGCTGCTGTGCTCCAAGAGTGGCCCTCTTACAAGCAACATGTGCTAGTTGGAGCATTCACAGTATCGAATGAGTGTGACAATCTTTTGAAGATAACATTTTAGGCCAGTTTTGACCAACCCTTTTTCCTGTTGAACTACCACTCTGTTGGCTCTTCTTTAATGCTGTACATCTTTTAGTTTTTCATGTATTTCAGGGGTTGAATCAGCTGACGGCAATGACAAAGCTGGCCTCGCAATTTGAGTGGGGGCAGCTCTACCCCTGCCTTAGCCAGTTGGCAGAAATTCCACTGACTATAACAGTGTCTTCCGTTAATTGTAAGAGGGACTTCTCTGCAATGAAACGAGTAAGAACATTTAAATGTGAAAGTAGATCCTCTTTGTCCCTCTCCCTTCTCTTATTGTTCTTTCTGTTATTGCAGGTCAAAACAGACTTGAGGAACAGACTGCAGGGAGAGCATCTAGCCGCCTGCATGCGGCTCTCCATCAACGAAACACAACCCAACCAAGCCGCACGGCTTCTTAACACAGCGCGCATCCAACCCGGAAGCCAGCGGCACCAATGTGTCGGAGGAAACACCATGCACCTGGCGACCTGGTTAGCGTGCACTGCACCCGGCCCGCCACAGGAGTCGCAAACACTCCCTAACCCGGACTACGCTAGGCCAATTGTGCGTCGCCCCATGGACCTCCCGGTCGCGGCCGGCTGCGACAGAGACCGGGCTCGAACCCAGAGTCTCTGGTGGCACAGCTGCGATGCAGTGCCCTAGACCACTGCGCCATGCTAACACATTTTCCAGAGGAGACCCTGCCACAGTCGCAACACTTTCAGTGTCGTTTTAACACTGGAGAATTTGCGGTGTAGATTTAAACCATCAAACAACATCTAACATCATTAATGGGTTAACCTGTCACATCACAGTAAATCAAAACAACAGTTTGAGTGTCCCCAACCATTACAAAATAGACTGGGACAATGAGTGCCCAATGGCACAGACAGTCCTTAATGGAAGCGAGACAGTCAATTACCCCAAACTAGCAACCATAGCAGCAGCCATAATTGATCTCCTTTGATCTAAACATTTTCAGAATTTGTCTCAGTGGCATGTCTACGATCCAATAACTGTGAGTGTATGTGTGTCTCAGTGAGCGATCTCTGCTTCCATACTCAGGTGAATGTGTGCTGACTGAGCAGGCTGGGTAACACTTCCCTGCACTCTGTTGCTGCATTCTCTTGAACCTTCGGGGCATGTCTACAAGCACAGCATAATAGGATCTGAACTCTACTGGGTTATGGAGCTAGCTGAGGCTGGAGAGAGAATGACTACTTCTCACTGCCCTGACCTAAAAACCACCTCTCCTTCTTGGAGACCTTACTGAACACCATAAGGGAGGGATGGAGGAGGAGGAGGGGGGAGCGACAGAGAGAGTGTGAGTACAAGACAGAAGGGGATAAAGGTAGAGAGAAAGAGACAGAAAGAGGTCAGATAGAAACAGGGAGACAGAAAGGTCAAAGCAGGTATCATTGACCTGGTGCTGCTGGTGATGAGTATTACCTGCTGGAATGGGTTGGGGAGGGTCTGGCTGCAGTACAGGTAGTAATGCACTATATCTGTAGAGAACAGGGAGACACCAACAAGTCAGAAAGACTTAGCAATTACATTGATCTCTTTAAGTATAATGTGATTACAGCCCGGGGTGGGTATAAACACCTTGTAATTACAGGTTCATTAAAGTGACATCAAAAGCATAGCTTGTCTTTAACTCACCAGAACTGATCAGGTCCTTGGTCTGGTTCATGATGAACTTGTCTGGGATCACACAGAAGTCACTGGTGCCCTGAACACAAGAAGAAAGGACATTTTTAAAAACCACAAAACTAATAGGAATACTTACAGGTCTCTCGGGGTTCAACTAATGAGCCTCTATATACCACAGATGAAAAGCTGCCTATTTTGCCTCTTCTCCAAATCCAACTGTTTGTGAGTATATTGTTCCATAAAGCCTATAGAGAGAGAGTGTGTTTGTGTGTGTGCTTCATACCGGCCGTTCTGCTCCGTCTATAATTATTCTTGTGAAGGAATTCATTATGCATTAATGTATTATGTGCCCCGGTGTTCTTTTACTCCAGATGACAGGAGTTTCCCTCCCTTCATTAGTGTCACAACATCACAACAACTGCAGCATCAGCAACAACACATACACACACAGTCGTGTACAGCTAACCTTGTGGGGACACACAATTCAGTCCCATTCAGAATCCTATTTTCTCTAACCCCTAACCTGTACTCCTACCCTAACCTAAACCTAAACCCTAACCTTAAACCAAAAACCTAACCCTAACCCTAGCTCCTAACCCTTAAACTAACCCTAGCTCCTAACAGTGACCCTTAACGTCATTCTAACCCTAACACTAATTCTAACCTTAATCCTAAACCACCTAGAAATAGCATTTGACCTTGTGGTGACTTTTTGTTTGTTTACTATTCTTGTGGGGACTTCTGGTCCCCACAAGAATAGTTAAACACATCCACACACACACACACACACACACACTTTTTTTGGGCCTATAAACACAAGCCTGGGTTGCTTAGAGGCAAACTGAGGTCAGGATGCTTATGTTTGGAACAAATCACAGGGGTGCTCTATGGTGTGCCACTTCCTGATTCTACACCATTCTCTTCACATTGTTTGTTCCAAGATGATCAGATAGATTCATTCCATTCTTCCATTCCAAGGGAGGGGGTATCAATGATTACATGGTCAAGGGGGGCCTGATCCTAGATTTGTGAATGATATAGTATCTACTATATAATCCTTCTCTGTGCCTGGGAGCGTGTGCGCATGCGTGTGTATCACAACCGGCCGTAATCAAATCAAACTTTATTTGTCACATGTGCCGAATACAACAAGTGTAGACTTTACCGTGAAATACTTACTTACAAGCCCTTAACCTCTCTGCACCGAACCCGGGATGAAATTCGACAACATACGGTGATCGCTACATAAATAGTCATATTAAACATTCATGAAAATACAAGTGTGTCACATGTTTCGAAAGCCTAGAATTTTGCTAATCCAACTGCGTTGTCAGATTGAAAAAAGGATTTACTGCGAAAGAATACGATGCGATTATCTGAGGATAGAGACCCATAAAAAACAACTATTTCAACCAGCACAGGTTCAACAAAATCACAAACTGCAATAAAATAAATTGTTTACCTTTGACGATCTTCCTCTGTTTGCAATCCCAATGCTCATTGTTACACAATGAATGGTCTTTTGTTTGATAAAATCTATTTTTATAGCCAAACACGAAACATTTTGTGAACCGCTTGTGTCGTGAATTCCGTCTCATTCCATTTTTGACGACGCATTCAATGTAAATACACACACTAAACGTGACTTTTCCAGTCATGTTTGGTTTCATTGCAATCAACTGGTTTGTTTGTAACACAACCAAACCTGATGGGTCATTTGACTGAAAGAAACCAATTTGAAGACAACAAGTAATGACATCATTGTGCACCAATGATATGACCGCTGTTTCGTTGATTGACTATTTTAACCCAATGACCACTGATCGTCTTGAAATCTAGCTGGGTAGATAGCCAATGAGCTGAGGTAAACGGCAATATGTAATGTGTATGTGTTGGAAGACCAACACATGTAGTAAACTCCGGTGTAAAGAGGGTCATTCGCCATTGAAGTTTCATACCGGAAGGAGCAACGCATGTTACATATATATATATATATATATATATATATACAGTGCCTTGCGAAAGTATTCGGCCCCCTTGAACTTTGCGACCTTTTGCCACATTTCAGGCTTCAAACATAAAGATATAAAACTGTATTTTTTTTGTGAACGAATCAACAACAAGTGGGACACAATCATGAAGTGGAACGACATTTATTGGATATTTCAAACTTTTTTAACAAATCAAAAACTGAAAAATTGGGCGTGCAAAATTATTCAGCCCCCTTAAGTTAATACTTTGTAGCGCCACCTTTTGCTGCGATTACAGCTGTAAGTCGCTTGGGGTATGTCTCTATCAGTTTTGCACATCGAGAGACTGACATTTTTTCCCATTCCTCCTTGCAAAACAGCTCGAGCTCAGTGAGGTTGGATGGAGAGCATTTGTGAACAGCAGTTTTCAGTTTTTTCCACAGATTCTCGATTGGATTCAGGTCTGGACTTTGACTTGGCCATTCTAACACCTGGATATGTTTATTTTTGAACCATTCCATTGTAGATTTTGCTTTATGTTTTGGATCATTGTCTTGTTGGAAGACAAATCTCCATCCCAGTCTCAGGTCTTTTGCAGACTCCATCAGGTTTTCTTCCAGAATGGTCCTGTATTTGGCTCCATCCATCTTCCCATAAATTTTAACCATCTTCCCTGTCCCTGCTGAAGAAAAGCAGGCCCAAACCATGATGCTGCCACCACCATGTTTGACAGTGGGGATGGTGTGTTGCTTTTACGCCAAACATAACGTTTTGCATTGTTGCCAAAAAGTTCAATTTTGGTTTCATCTGACCAGAGCACCTTCTTCCACGTTTGGTGTGTCTCCCAGGTGGCTTGTGGCAAACTTTAACCGACACTTTTTATGGATATCTTTAAGAAATGGCTTTCTTCTTGCCACTCTTCCATAAAGGCCAGATTTGTGCAATATACGACTGATTGTTGTCCTATGGACAGAGTCTCCCACCTCAGCTGTAGATCTCTGCAGTTCATCCAGAGTGATCATGGGCCTCTTGGCTGCATCTCTGATCAGTCTTCTCCTTGTATGAGCTGAAAGTTTAGAGGGACGGCCAGGTCTTGGTAGATTTGCAGTGGTCTGATACTCCTTCCATTTCAATATTATCGCTTGCACAGTGCTCATTGGGATGTTTAAAGCTTGGGAAATCTTTTTGTATCCAAATCCGGCTTTAAACTTCTTCACAACAGTATCTCGGACCTGCCTGGTGTGTTCCTTGTTCTTCATGATGCTCTCTGCGCTTTTAACGGACCTCTGAGACTATCACAGTGCAGGTGCATTTATACGGAGACTTGATTACACACAGGTGGATTGTATTTATCATCATTAGTCATTTAGGTCAACATTGGATCATTCAGAGATCCTCACTGAACTTCTGGAGAGAGTTTTCTGCACTGAAAGTAAAGGGGCTGAATAATTTTGCACGCCCAATTTTTCAGTTTTTGATTTGTTAAAAAAGTTTGAAATATCCAATAAATGTCGTTCCACTTCATGATTGTGTCCCACTTGTTGTTGATTCTTCACAAAAAAATACAGTTTTATATCTTTATGTTTGAAGCCTGAAATGTGGCAAAAGGTCGCAAAGTTCAAGGGGGCCGAATACTTTCGCAAGGCACTGTATATCAATCATTATGGCGACTAAGTCAGGGAAAGCTAAATCTAAGTCTAGATATACAGATGTACACACAATTTTAGAAGAAATTGATCAGGAAAGTGAGACAGAGATTGTTGGAGGACGATTCATTTAGCGATTCCCAAATGGAAGAATATTTTTTGAACGGAGAGGACATCATTTTGGACAGGAAGTTCTTCTCATGCTAATGCCGTTGTTTGAAATTAGTAATATAAAATATTATTTGTGATTTTTAAAAATGTATTATATTAACACCTCATTGAGAGGAAGCAGAGTAGGCACTGTAGATCTCATAGAAAGCTATGAGCTGCTGTATCCAGGCCTGGCTGCATGGTGTGGCCCAGTTAAATGAGATGTGTGTGTGCGTGTGCGTATGTGTGCGTACGTGCATGTATGATCAAACCCAGCCTTGAAGTCTCAACCTAAACTACAGCCTAAAATAAAACATGCAATATTGACTTGGAATCTTTCAGTTCGATTGTAGCCTGCGTTCAGCAACTAGCCCTTTGCCTTATGCACTATGCATTTTCCATGATCCACAGCCCCAAGTCAAATGTGGGGGGGAACAACAACAAACAAACTAAAGAGAAAGGGAACACGACGAGCCTTAGGCATGTGGTGACTCAAACACAGCAGCATCTATTCATCTTCCTGTATTCAAACCAGAAATTCACATGCATTCAGATTCTCCAGGATATAAACAGAGATACAGTCATATGAGTAATCGCTCTCATTTGAAATGTGAT